>NC_134557.1:37594517-38238886 GCF_025594145.1 Primulina tabacum
GGGGCATTGCTCGCGCATATGCGCGATCTTACTCGCGCATATGCGCGAGTCTCACTGTATGGGCCGCGCATGTGCGCGGCTTTGAGGGCGCATATGCGCCAATCTTTCTGTTCTAGTTGCGCATGCTTGGCTCACACTCTTCTACTAAGCGCCATTTTGGTTCATTTTTCACGCCCATGTCGTGACCGCACCTAGCTACCTGCAATCACACCAAAAACAACAAAAAGCGCGTAATTCCTCCCAAAAGACTAACAATCTATATGAAGTATAAGAATAATATAAGTGCATAAAATGCACTTATCACTACGTCACCCTTTTATCACAAGGATAGGATATTCACTAAAAGACTTTGATCAAATACAAGAATTGTACTAACCCACTTCAGCTTGGACTTATCACTGCCAAAAACTGAAACTCTTAGTATAACAGAATGTTCTCAGTGCTTAACTGATCTTAGCACTATCGAATTTCAATGATTATTACAACTTGCTTGTAAGCTCAAATTGTAGCCTTAACTGCTACGAATAAATCAAGTAAGAGGTGAGCTGAGATTTTGACAGAGTGACAACAAGCTTTTTGAATAGTATTCACTTCGTTGTTTTCAGCTGCTCTTCTGTCATATTTATATGCTTCTTTTCCAACGGTAACTTGAGATAAATTTGAATCTATGTATCCGTCGATTTCCACTTCATTATTCTTTGGACTGTTTGCGGCGTGTTAATTGCTTTAGCCGGAATGCGTTGTTCTAGGTAGTCTTGGTTGTGGTGCGATGTTTCATATTCAGTTGTAATCTGTTATGTCTCTTTGTCGGTTGAAAGTTCTTTCCCGAGACATCTTCAGTTGAGAGATACTTAACTTTAAGGCATTCGGCTGGATGTATTAACTGATCAGTTTCCAACCGATCAGACAGTCGATTTCAGTTATTAAGTCCAGTTGCTGAGTTCAGTTGGTTCGTATTTTCAGTTGGTTGATCAGTTTGTCAAACTCCAGAATTTTGTTTCCAACAATTTCCCCCTTTATGGTGTTTGACAAAATTAAGTAACTGAACCCTTTGTAAATAAGAGATTGATCAACTGAATTTCACGATTGATTGGACTCTTTGTAGATAAAATAAGAAACTGATCAACTGAATCAGTAACTTGATGAGTACAGTAAAGACTGCTACTGAAACGAGAATTTCTTCTGTTGTTCTAGCATTCCTTTGATTTCTTCCCCCTTTTTGTCAAAAAACTCCATCTTCTCAGATAATTTTCTAACATCAGTTGAAAGAATTTTGACATCTGCTGAGATACTTGAGACAGCAGTTTGTAAACAGGTCTGCAGCAATTTCATTTTATTAGAAACAGAAGTTTCTAATCGTTGAACTCGTTGACTAACTATATCCTGAGTTGTAAATAGGCTTTGAGCTAGACCTTTCTTCATCTCATCTACAGTTTTGGTGAGAGAATCCATGTTTGCTTGAATTGTTTTCAGTTTTGCAGAGTCATATTCAATTGAAGAATCCAATTTGACAGTGTGAGATAATTGTGTAGATTGAATCTTCTTGATGTCAGTGATTATCTGCTGCATATTGTGCTGCATATTTTGGATCTCTTCAAGAACAAGATCCATTTATGTGGATTGAGGAGGAGGTGACTGATGAGGGAATTCCGGTCCCTTTGTGGTTTGATCAAATATAACCAACTCTTGGTTAGTTGCTACTGTTTCAGCAACATTCTGAACTGAAGTGATTGTTGCAGCAATGTCTTCTGGAACTTGAGGTGGAGAAAGTGGATGTTGATCAGCAGATGAGCTGCCTGGAGGAATAATAGAGTCTGATGAAGTCAAAATTGGTGTCTCTAGAGGATGATCTTGGGGATCAATTTGCACATCAGTTGGAATAGTCTGTTCAGCAGAAGGATCTGGCTGAACTGGTGCTTCTGAAGAGATAGGCACCTCTGGATTGATTTGATCAACGAGATGATCAACATTATCAGAAATGGGTTCACTCAATTGGGATTCTTGCACCACTATCTTAATAATTTCATCAATGTTTGCGAAAGATAATTCTGCTTCAGTGTACATTTGATGTTCACCAGTTGGTGATTGAGACACATCCTGAACTGGCTCTTCAGTTGGAATAATAGCCTGTTCTGAGGATGACTCTTTCTGCTTTGAGGGAGGTTCTTCAACTATTTCCTTTTCATCATCGTCTGAATCTCCTTTATGAAGGACTAACTCTTGATCCATTTCCCAAAACTTTATCTGAGATAGCAATCCCATCAGATCGATGTCTAGCTGAGTGATCACCGCATGATCAGCATAGGCAGTAGGATTTGTTAGAACGTAGTTAGCCTTTAGTTTGTCAATAATTTGTGTTAACTTCTTTGCTCTCATCTGATCAAACAAATATGTTTTTCTCTCCATAGCTTGGGCAATGGTGGCAGCTTTGACTATCTTGAGGACAGAAGCTTCCAGCTTGATGAATTTGTTCAGTTGAGATTGCTTTCTTAGTTGCTTGGCAAAAATCTTTGTACGATAGGCTGTCCAAGCATCATAGAGTTGAAGTTTTGATGCTGCAAAATCATTAACCTCGTCCCAAACAAGGTCAATGTGGGTTTGAATGGGATTGGATGGCCTTGGTTCTTCAGTCAATTTTCCCTTGCCTTTGTCAGAACTGAAGATGTGTGGAATTTCCAGACCAGTTCGTGTAGTATCCACTCGTTCTATAATACTAATGCCCTTGGGTCGGGCAGGTGCCAGAGGAGTGGGACGAGTAATATTAATCAGAGGGGCTTTCATCCTAACTGTTTCTTTCTTTGCACCAATTGATTTTTCTGGTGGGATGATCTTCAGAGGGACTGCTTCAATTGGCTGCTGAGCATCTGAAGATATTGGCTTGTCAGTAGGAATAGATTCCTCTGTAGTTATTGGTTTAATCCTCTGGGTTCTCGGTTTCTTGGTGATCTTTGGGGAAAGAGTTTTCTCTGGATCGGATTCTTCCACAATTAATTTTCTTTTTGCTGACTTCAGTTGAGCCAATGTCTTGGCCTTTTTTATTGATTTAGGAGCCGCCTGTTGAATCCCAATCTCCTGTTTTATCTTTACAAACTGATCAGGAGAGATGTCCAATTTTGTCTTGGGTGGCATAGTATTCTTCGCATTAAAGACTTTGAATTTTAATGATTTTTCTGAATTATCTGCCACTAACCCCTTCACTTTCAGCAGATAGCTCAGTTGCACTGCAAAACCTTTGGACTGTTTGGATGATAGAAACATATTCTTTAAAATATTGAATATAAGATGCTTCCAGTTGAATTTATGTTCAGCTATAATGATAGAAATAGCTTGAAATTTTTCCAAAGTAAGTGCAGCAAAAGATCCGGCTTTCGCCAAAATCCATTTGGCGACTATATCAGCAAGTAACTGAACTTCGTGCTTCAATTCCTTCTTTGGGTCGGAAACATAGATTTTCCGTCCTTCAGCAGAAAGTGAGGTTTGCATCTTTTCAATGTCAGATGCCTTAACATCAGATAAGTGTGCTAGTCCATCAGATGGTAAAGAAAAGATTTCTCCAAAGGAATCTTCGGAAATGGTCAGCAGCTGACCATTGATAGTAAAAGCGATGTTTCCATCAGAATTGATCGTACCGTTAGAGTAGATTTCCTGAAGTTCTTTGGGGTAGATCTCTTGTGATGATTGTCCCAAGAATGTCCTTAACCCAGCAGTTTCGAGTTTTTGAAAAACGTTCTTGACATTAGTATCGCCAAAAGATAGAATTGATCCAAAGTTGATAGCCATTGCATTCAATATGTAAGCGGGAATTTGATTCGCCATTTTGATAGGTAAAATGATCTGCAATTTGTAAACGAGAGCTCTGGAATTAGTATTCTCTTAGAAATTGATTGTACGCGTAAGAAGAAAAACTGAATTGAAGCGTGCTTAGTACAATTGTTCGTGACTGTTTAAATTCGGGACACGTGTCAGTCCATTAAAAATTTGAGTAAAAATGTGTGTACGTGTGCTATAAGCGTGTGTACAATTTAAATGGTTCAAATGCTTCCACGTTTTCAAAATAGGATTCATCATTAGATAGTAGACAGTCACGTCACTTGATTTGGAATATAATTCGTTTTAATCAGTTAACTTATATGAGAGAAGATTAGTGAAATTCCCAACTGAAAGATCAGTTGAAAGACTGTGTCCTTTCAGTTTAAGAATTTACTAACATTTGTCTTCTCAGTTAACCTCTTAAAACCATTATTCCCCCTTAATTAGTGCATAAGATAATTAAAGCGAATAAATTCAAATATTAGAAAGATTATCGGTCTGCTGAAATGTTGACGACTCTTCAGCTTCCTTGATATTCTGCTATAAATAGACATAACACGGTTAGTTTCAGTTATATTGGTGAAAAATATTCAAAACTAAAGAATGGCAGATGCGAGTAGCTCGAGTGCTTCGCCATTTTCTCTGGAAGCTAGGAAGACTGCCATAGAAGACGAAGTCTTCTATGAGAGTCTTCCCTACTGGGAAAGGTTACATGAGCTAGAGTTCCTGTATAATTCTGGAGAGGCTACTACTCCCAAGCTGATGGCAGAGTTGAGAGAAGTGCGGGAGCACTTGAACATAGCTGTGTGAGTGGACGTCTTCAAGGAAGGTCATATCTATCAGCTGATGCTTCAAAAGGAACTGGAGCTCCTTAATCGCATAGCTTCTTCTCACAGCTTTTGCAAAACATCTTCCTCAGCTCTATCTGTTTGGTTGAGAATGTTTATAGATGATATAGAGGAAAAATATGAAAATGTAATTAGGCAAATATTTATTGTTGAATGAAGTATTTATTTTGGCTTATCTTTGTTTTTCTTTTTCCTGCAAATAATAAATTATGATCATAAACAAATGAACTGATGAAAGACTAACTGATATAAGTTGATTAAGAATTGAAATCAGTTAATTGTTGAGTAGTAAATGGTAGACTGATATCAGTTGACAATGAACAACTGATAGTTAAGAGGCCTCGGTAAATGAGAAAAACGCTCGGTTGACTAGAGTCTCTTCAGTTTCTTTATCATTCAAATTTTATCTGTCTATAAATAAGATGATGGAATGTGAGAGAACAATAGTTCAAAATGTCGGATTCAAGTGACTCTGATGCATGCAGCAGTACACACGTTCATGTTACTGAACAATCGAATCCACGTTTAGAAGAGATGAAGAGAAGGATGGAGGAATATGTTTTCAAAAAAGTGATGTCAACATGGTTTAAGATTCATGAGTTGCAGAGAGTGAGTAGAAGTGGTGCGATTCCTACTTTTGCTCAGGAAGAAACAGCAAGAAAGTATCTTGAACGTTTTGAAGTTAGACATGCTACAGATTTGATTGAGAACAAATGTTTGTTGCAGGCGATGTTATGGAAGGAGTGGCATGTAGTTGATAAGATTTCTAAAACTAGGGCATTTTCTAGAATTCGAATTTATGAGATGAATGATTGGGTTAGGGATTGGCTAGATACAGTTGGTTCTATGATTTCTGCTGTAAACTGGGAACGGTGGTATTCTTAATGAATTATTATTTTCAATTTTTTGTGTTCTTATTTTCTGCAGATAATTCTATTATTGAAAGCAACATTAGTAATAATTTTAAGACAAATCAATTAAACCAAGAATATTGCGAAAGTAAGAAAACTTAGTCTCGGGTAATGGTTTGGTAAAGATGTCGGCTGCTTGTTGTTCAGTTGATATAGACTCCAGTCTAATGTCCTTCTTCAAAGCATGATCTCTGATGAAGTGGTGTCTGACATCTATATGCTTTGTCCTTGAGTGAAGAACTGGATTATAAGTGATGGCAATTGTACTCGTGTTGTCACAAAATATGGGCGAATTATTTGTAATTACTCCATAATCTTTCAGTTGTTGCTGGATCCAGATTAGTTGTGCACAACAACTACCAGTAGCAAGGTATTCTGCTTCAGTTGTTGAGGTAGCTATAGATGTCTGCTTCTTGCTGAACCAAGAGATCAGTCTGTCTCCTAGAAACTGACAAGATCCACTTGTACTTTTTCGATCAAGCTTACATCCTGCATAATCTGCATCTGAATATCCAACTAAATTGAAAGTAGAGTCTTTAGAATACCATAACCCAACATTTTGTGTGCCCTTAAGATATCTCAAAATTCTTTTAGCAGCTGAGAAATGTGATTGCTTAGGATTTGCTTGAAATCTAGCACACATACACACAGCAAATACAATATCAGGGCGACTGACAGTTAGGCATAATAATGACCCAATTAAACCTCGGTATAGTGTCGCCTCAACTGATATTCCCCCTTGATCAGTGTCCAATTTAACTGATGAGCTCATGAGAGTATTTGCAGCTGAACATGATTCCATGCCAAATTTCTTCAGCAGCTCCTTTGTATATTTAGTCTGACTGATGAATATGCCAGTCTCCAGTTGCTTCACTTGCAGTCCAAGGAAGAATGTCAGTTCACCCATCATGCTCATTTCGAACTTTTCCTGCATCAACTTAGCGAATTTCTCGCATAATTTGGGGTTAGTTGACCCAAATATGATATCATCAACATAAATTTGAACTAATAAAATGTGATTATTCTTAGTAAATTTGAACAAGGTCTTATCAACTGATCCAACAGAAAAATCATGATCAGTTAGAAATTTTGAAAGAGTTTCGTACCAAGCTCTGGGAGCTTGTTTAAGACCTTATAATGCTTTGTTCAAATGATATACATGATCAGGAAAGATGTGATTTACAAAACATGGGGGTTGTTCAACAACTTCCTCTTGCAATTGGCCATTTAGGAATGCACTTTTTACGTCCATCTGAAAGACCTTGAAATTCTTGTATGATGCATAGGCAAGAAACATTCTGATTGCTTCCAGTCTTGCAACTGTAGCATATGTCTCATCATAGTCAATTTCTTCTTCTTGTCTGTATCCTTGTGCTACTAATCTTGCTTTGTTGTGTCCAACCGAACCATCTTCGTTCAATTTGTTCCTGAAAACCCATTTTGTACCTATGACAGTTTTTGAAATTGGTCTTGGAACTAAGTTCCAGACATTGTTATGAGCAAACTGATTTAGCTCTTCTTGCATTGCATTTACCCAGTTAGGAACAGCAAGAGCTTCATCGGTTTTCTTTGGTTCTATTTGTGAAACAAAAGCTGAATAGATAAATAGATTTAGCATTTGATTGCGAGTTCTTACTGGATCAGATGGATTTCCTATTACCAATTCAGGTGGGTGTGATTTTCTCCATCTGTACTCAGTATTTGTTGTATCAGCAATTTCTTCAGCTGGTAACTGAATATCATCAGTTTGCTCTATCAACTGATCATTAGGAATGGCTTCTGGTTCAGTTGATTGATCTGACACTTCTGGTTCGGGTGTTTGAAAAGTGTTTTGATTAATATGATTGTTTTCTTCATTATCATCCTCCAAACTGATATCTGTCAGTCGATCAACTAGCTTAACTTGATCGGTTGGCTTGTTAGTTAGTTCAGTTTCATCGAAGTATTTAGGGTTTTCTTGTTAAAGACTCTGTAAGCTATACTAACTGATGAGTATCCAAGAAATATTCCCTCTGCAGATTTAGCATCAAATGCTTTTAAATAATTTTTACCATTATCAAGGATAAAACATCTGCACCCGAATATTTTGAAATAAGTGATTATACTTTTTCTTCCATGCCAGATCTCATATGGTGTTTTCATATGATTCTTATTAATCACTGATCTGTTCTGAGTATAACACGCAGTGTTTACTGCATCTGCCCAAAACCTTTGAGAAATACCAGAATCAGCAAGCATTGTTCTAGCAGCTTCTTTAAGGGTCCGATTTCTTCTCTCAGCTACACCATGTTTGGCTAAGGAGTTCTAGCTGCTGAGAGCTCATGCTTGATTCCAGCATTTTCTAGAAAATTTGAAAGAGTTTGATTGATAAATTCAGTTCCTCGATCTGATCTGATTCGATCAATTCCAACTGATTTTTCATTTAAAAGTCTTTTGAAAAGCTTGATCAGTTGTGCAGCAGTTCGGTCCTTTGATTTGAGAAAGATAACCCAAGTAAATCTTGAAAAATCATCAACAATCACCAAGGTGTATTTCATTCCCCCTAAACTCATGACTGGTATAGGACCAAAGAGATCCATGTGCAATAGTTCTAAGCATCGGCATGAAGATTTACAGCCTTTTTTTTAAAAGGCGATTTTACTTGTTTTCCAAACTGACATGCTGAGCAAAGTTTTTCTTTTTAAAATTCTATTTTTGGCAAACCCGTTACAAGTTCATGTTTACTCAGATAGGCAATGGATTTAAAATTTAGGTGACTTAGTCTCTTGTGCCACAACCGGTTTTTAGATGATTTGGAAGCAATAAAACAAACTGGTGCATTAGTTTGATCATTCCAACTGACTTTATATGTGTTTCCACAACGTTTGCCAGTTAGTATGATTTCATCAGTTGAAGTTTTAACTGAGCATGAGTTTTTGTCAAAATGTACTGAAAATCCACTGTCGCATAATTGACTGATGCTGATCAAGTTATACTTCAGGTTTTCTACTAGTAGAACATCTTTAAAAATAAAATTATCATGGATAAGCTTACCCTTACCCACAGTTCTACCTTTGGAATTGTCCCCGAAACTGATATTTGGACCACTGTATTTGATCAGTTGAGATAGCACACTTGCATCTCCTGTCATATGTCGCGAGCATCCACTGTCCAAATACCATATTGAGTTCTTGTTTGTACCTGTTACCTGCAGTCACACATAATATAATTTGGTACCCATATCTATTTGGGTCCTGAACTGATTAGTCCCTTAGGAACCCATACCTGAATTAGTCTAACAGACTTTTCAGTGGCTGTATTCCAAATGATTTTTCTCGGCTTTTGTGTGCTTGTGTAGTGTATGGATGATACAATATGAGTTTTAGCTTTATTCAACTGATTGTTCAGTCTATATCTCTTCTGAACTGGCTTGCAGTTATAGTAATTGGAATAGCCATTCGAATAGTTTTTGTAAAAGCTTTTTGGTGACTGACTACATGAATCAGTTACCACTTTTGGGCTATAACCAATACTGATTTGACAAAGTGAATGTATTTTCCTTTGCTCATATTCAGTTTTGATTGAGTATCATTGGTTGACATTTCATCTTGGTTACAGAACCCCAAACCAGTTTTATCAGTTACTGATTTTTGGGAGTTCTGTATATCAGTCAATGCGATAGATGATTTGTTCCACGACTGAATAAGCTCAGTCTGTTTTGTGTTCTCAAGCATCAACTTCTGTATTAATGACTGATTTTTATTTCTTTCTGCTTTTAGCTCAGCAATTTTCCTTTTTAGACTCAACCCTTCAATTGATTCATCAGTTTTGGTTTTATTGTCTGTGGGATCAGTTTGCTTTGCTTTGAGTTTTTCAAATGATGATGCAAGTTTCTGATACTCATCTACCATGTCATGTAATGTGAAAATGAGTTCTTCTCATGTAAAATCAGTTGAACTAAAATCAAATACCTGTTGGCTAGATGACTCTTCTGCTGCATCATTAGCCATCAAGCACTTTACTTCCTCATCATCACTAGAACTGCATGAGCTTTCTGGTTCCGACTCTTCACTGTCAGTTTCTGCCCATTTTGATTTGTTTTCTTCAGCTAAGAGTACTTCATGTTTCTTTCTGAAGAACTTTTTATCTTCTTTGGGTCTTCTTTTGTGTTCATATGATTTCTTTCTTCTATCAGTTGAGCCTTGAACATCCTTCTTAGGTTTAG
This sequence comes from Primulina tabacum, assembly GCF_025594145.1. Taxonomy (NCBI): domain Eukaryota; kingdom Viridiplantae; phylum Streptophyta; class Magnoliopsida; order Lamiales; family Gesneriaceae; genus Primulina; species Primulina tabacum. The sequence goes on from NC_134557.1 coordinate 37,604,291, forward strand.
GACAATCAGCAATAAAGTGGCCTGATTTGCCACAGTTGTAGCATGCATTTGATTCATCCTTGGCGTTGTTTCTTTGATATGATTTCTGGAAGTTCCCTTGATTCTTTCTCATGAACCTTCCAAATTTTTTGATAAACAATGAAATAGCATCGTTACTCAACTGATCAGCAGATTTTTCAACTGAACTGATTTGTTCAGTTTTGACAGCGGCTAGAGCAGTTGTGGCTACAGAAGTAGATGGTTCTCCTTCTCTGGTCTGCAGCTCAAATTCATAGGCTTTTAAATCAGCAAATAGATCATGGAGTTCGATTTGGTTCAGATCTTTGGACTCCCTCATTGCCATGGTCTTGACATCCCATTCTTTGGGAAGACCTCTCATTACCTTTAGTGCAATTTCTTTGTTGGTATACACTTTTCCAAGTGCATTTAGCTCATTGATGATACTACTTACTCTTTCATCATACTCGTGCATCGATTCTCCTGCTTTCATTTTGATGTTATCAAACTTTTGCACAGCAACAGAAAGTTTATTTTCTTTGGTTTGATCATTTCCTTCACACAGCTGAATCAGCTTTTCCCAAATTCTTTGGCTGTTTTACACATCTTTATTTTGCTGAAAGTTACTTTGTCCAGCGTTTTGTACAGAATGTTTTTAGCCCCATTGTCAAGATTTGCTTTTCTTTTGTCTTCAGTTGTCCATTCATCTCTGGGCTTTTCTATTCTTTGTGGTGCCCCTTCTATGATGGCAATTGCTGTATTTGCTTTTAGAATCTTCATGGGTCCATCAGTTATGACATACCACATGTCATCATCTTGTGCTGCTAAATGAGCTTGCATTCTAATTTTCCAATCATCGAATTCTTCTCTGGAGAACATAGGAATTTTGTTGAATGAAGTCATGCTAGCAAGTTTATATATCAAATTTATTCAAGAACAAAATTCACCCGCTCTGATATCACTTGTTAGGATCGGTTAACGTATCAAAAGTGTTTAGAATGGAGGGTTGAATAAACACTCACAATTGAAATTGATCTTTTCAAATTTTGAGTTCAGTTTGGTGACAAACTGATTCTCGGAATCTTGTTAATCAATATCAATCAGTTAAACTGAATCAGTTGCGGAAGGTAACTGACTGAAAGATAGAATACAAAATAAAGTGCGCAAGGGTTGTTTCTGGATGTTCGGAGATTTCAATTACTCCTACGTCACCCCTTCTATCACAAGGATATGATATTCACTAAAAGACTTTGATCAAATACAAGAATTGTACTGACCCACTTCAGCTTGGACTTATCACTGTCAAAAACTGAAACTCTTAGTATAACAGAATGTTCTCAGTGCTTAACTGATCTTAGCACTATCGAATTTCAATGATTATTACAACTTGCTTGTAAGCTCAAATTGTAGCCTTAACTACTACGAATAAATCAAGTAAGAGGTGAGCTGAGATTTTGACAGAGTGACAACAAGCTTTTTGAATAGTATTCACTTCGTTGTTTTCAGCTGCTCTTCTGTCATATTTATATGCTTATTTTCCAACGGTAACTTGAGATAAATTTGAATCTATGTATCCGTTGATTTCCACTTCATTATTCTTTGGACTTTGTTTGCGGCGTCTTAATTGCTTTAGCCGGAATGCGTTGTTCTAGGTAGTCTTGGTTGTGGTGCGGCGTTTCATATTCAGTTGTAATCTGTTATGTCTCTTTGTCGGTTGAAAGTTCTTTCCCGAGACATCTTCAGCTGAGAGATACTTAACTTTAAGGCATTCGGCTGGATGTATTAACTGATCAGTTTCCAACCGATCAGACAGTCGATTTCAGTTATTAAGTCCAGTTGCTGAGTTCAGTTGGTTCGTATTTTCAGTTTGTTGATCAGTTTGTCAAACTCCAAAATTTTGTTTCCAACATATATGGTGATGATAAATTGAAAATATTAGAAAGATGTTAAGTTTTTTTGAAATATAAATAATAATTTATAATACGTAAATAAACTACTTACTGTAAATAATTATATTGTTTTTACTTATAATAGTAACAAATAATTATACTTATAACAATAGTAATATGAATAACTATAAATATTTTGATTATATTAATACTCCAAATATTCTAAGTTATTGTAATTAAAATAATTATAATAATTATTATTAGTATTGTTATTATTTCAAACGACTGTAAATTAATACTATTATTAATCTAAATATAAAAGATTAGTTAAATAATTAATATCATAATATATTTATATTCTATGTTGAATTAAAAATTTGTTTAAACGTGGATGCAAAAATTAGGACACAATTAATACTATTATTATCTAAATCTAATTACTATAAATAAATATATTTCAATTACTGTCATTAAAATAAATAATGTAATTGTTTAAATTTACCGTAACTTAACAACGAAATGTTAAAAAAATTGTAAATTCTTTTCTAGCTATAAATAATTGTTTTCATATTTTAAGAGGAACATGAAAATCATAATTTGTTTAATTCCCAAAATGTTAAAAAAAGTTACCGCAACTTCTAAATTCCAAAACAATTAAGATTCCCAAACAATAATAAATTTTTTGATTCACTCGTATGAAATATTGTTTGGGAAATAACGTTATTTTATTATTGTTTGAGAATTAATTCCCAAAATTAAAAAAAAATTAAAAAATGTTATTTCCTAAACAATAAAATTAACGTTATTTAACATATTATTGTAAAAAATAATATGTGAAAATTAAAATATATTTTAATTTCCCAAACAATAAAATAACGTAATTTCACGTATAAATTTAATTTAAAAACAATAATATATTAAATTTTTAAAAAAATAACGTTACCTGTCAAACTTAAGCATTATTACAAAAACAAAAATTATAAAACAACATTAATTCAATAAAAATAAAATAATTTCATACCTGATAATTTTCGATCAAAACAAACTTATTAACACAACGTCCAATCGAGACGAATTTTTATTAATAGAAACTGTCGCCGCAAAAAACGAAACAAAAAATGAGTGAAACTAGAGAAGAAGAAAAACAAGGAAGGCTTGCGCTGAGAAAATGTGTTCGAATTGTTACATCTTCGGCGCAATTTAAATTGGAGAGAGGAGTCACGGGAATGGAAGGGCGGAGTCACTGGTTGGAAAAGTGGAGTCACGGGAATGGAAGGAGTCACGGGGTGGGAAAGTGGAGTTTGTCGCGGATTCAGAATCCGTGTCGTGGTTTCATTGAGTCCGTGTCTTCTAATTTTTTTTTTTAAAAAATTGAATCCCGAGTTTTTTATACCGGATTGTTATATTTTTACAAACTCCCCACATTTGTAATATTTTAATAAATGCTTTTTAAAATTATAATATTTTTAAAATAAACCCAAATTGTCTACCACCAACAAAACAATTGCTGAGATAAACAACTCTACGTGTTATAAATACTTGAGCCCACATGTTATGAAAATTTGTGTGGATAATTGAAAATTTATAAAGACTCGAGCCCACATTTTTCGAATTTAAAAAGTTTAGTCCCTCAAACAGTATGATGCATTAATCAGTTTATTTAATTTCATAAATAAGAGTTTTTCAAGACTAAACCAATAGAACTTAGTAACTTACTCAAAATATTCAGTGGAACACTATGTAGAGTAGAGTAGAGCAGAAGATCTGGATTGAATTCATATCAGACACCTACTATATTTTACTTTTCAACAGTTATTTTAATATGCTCTGCTTCTTAGTGAATCTATACGTCTTCTTCTGTGTTTGCTAATAAATGTCTTACAATGTAATATAATGAGTTGAAGTATAATGTTCTGTAAATATTTTCTTTTTCAACCTTTACTCTTGCTTGATTTACTGAATTAAAATAGGACACAAGCCTCATTTTACAGTTTTTACTATCTTTCTTGCATCGAATGCGCCAATGGTTTTTTTTTATTACACGCTATGAAATAGCTTGATTTATTGACGAAATTTACTCTTTCTAATTCTTCCCTTTTGAATATCCATCCTTTTCCAAATGCTCCATTAACTTGTTTATATAGCGTTCCTCGCTCTGCTGATTGTTGAAAATCCTTCTCATTTCTGCTGCCTTGGACCTTAACTTCTCCCCCTCCGGTTCCACCGCAACCAGTCTCATTGATCTCGCGACAATTTCGCGACTAAATGAACCATCTTCGTTTCTTGGTACTTCATAGCCAACTTCTTTTTCAACCATCAGCTTTGCATTGAGTCCTTGATCGATTATCATTGGAAGGAGAATCAAAGGGTGTCCAAATCCAAGAGACTCAATAATTGTGCCCCATCCAGAATGGAAGAGACATGCTCCAATAGCGGAATGAGCAAGGATTTCCAGTTGTGGAGCCCATCCTTGAATAACGATGCCTTGGCTTGAGGTACGGTAAGCGAATCCAGGCGGGAGCAAGTCCGAGCTGTGTACCTCTTGTGGCTTCCTCAGTATCCAAACAAAAGGTAATCTTGAAAGCTCGATTCCAGATGCAAGTTCATGTATCTGTTCGATGGGCATCTTGTATTCACTCCCGAACCCAACGAACACTACAGATTTGGCCTTTTGTCCATCCAGCCATTCGAAAGTGTCTGACCAGTTTGAGTCAACTTCTCGTTCTTTCTTGTTTTCTTCAGGTACCGGGGGAAGTACCCCTATTGGCAAAACTGGTTTTTGATAGAATTCTCGTACAACAGCTAAGTACTCTCCCTCGAATTCATCACAACTTCTGAACGCGATAAAGCTGCAGTCTTCTATGCTTTTGGCCATACGCTGGCCAGTGGACACACCTGTTTCATCGGGCTTGTGAGTGTTACTCCATAGACTTGTTGCATAATCGGGACTGGCCGCCAGAAGAGTAGGGAAAGGGATCCAATCTGGTGGCACGGTGAAATGTTCTGGACTTGGACGACTATTACCAGTCTTGAGCTCCTCCGGTGGCCCTATAAAAGCTAACGCTGCAGCAGTAAATACAATGAAAAACCCTGTTGGGACGCCGAATTTTGCGCCGATTTCCGGTATCCAATCTGAAGCAAAATCAAAAAGTATCAAGTCTGGAACATCCTCCTGGATGAGATTTTCCAATGGATGAGCTAATAGGTCGAATGCTATTTTCAAGAACTGTATTTGGTTTTCCTCCAGATCAACGGTCGCTTCACAATTTTCGGGCAAGCCTTCAACTCGTGGCAATGGGAGCTCCACAAGGTTTATCCTAGGCTGTAAATTTGATGGAATTAGAGGTAATCTCTGAAGGTTTTTTGTGGTGGAAACAAACGAAATCAAGGCCCCTTTTGCGGCTAATCTCTTTGATAACTCAAGGAATGGTATCATATGACCAAATGCCAACCATGGAAACATCATGATATGGTACTGTTTGTTTGCCATGTTCTGCTCAGGAGGGCATGGAAAGCTGGGAAATGTTCGCTTTCTGCCAATCCTTAAATAGTTCTCCGATTAATACTTTTAAAATTGGGCTGTTTCGGAGTGGAAAATGCTACAAAAAAGAAAGATTGAGAAGATATATATAAATAAAATGTACATGTGATGCATACCCTTGCAGTCGTTTTCAAGGCTTGGAGTAAACAAATAATTTCTCACGAAAGTAACCATCTCATATTCTAGAATATATTATTTTTTGTTATAAACAATGCTGAAAACACAATAATTGAATTGTTTACTACCGGGGGTTTGTTGGATGGTGATACCCACGGAGGTTCTGGTTATGAGAATTTTTTGGTCAATCCGACAAATAGCCGGGCAAATCTATGTCCGAGATATCATCCCCCGCGCTACCAAAAGACTGGGCTTCCAAACAAGCTCCCGGGTGATGGCTTTTTACCCGGGCTTACCTCGATAGTAGCACCGCACTCAAGTGAACAAGTATGTGATACCTTATTTTAATAATTATTACTGTCAGAATCACATGAATTTGGCGTGTCAGATAAGTTGTCAAAAATTAGTGCATGGACAATCATCTTGCCATAATTAATAAGTGGACGCAGAAAACAAGGTCATCATTGACTTTGTTGCTATAAATATCAGGTTTGCTCAAACTTTAAAGATTTATTCACATATATATCTTGCCCACACCATTTCTACAGCATTTTCTCTTTGCTACATAGCTTTTTATCACCCACCTATTGACTTTAGCATTGCAGTGACCACTCCGGACATCCTTCCAGTCCCCATTCACGTGGTTATCTTCGTGTTTACAGGTCACTACTGGTTTTTCTAGGAAGAAGAAACCTCTGGTTTGGACATATCTCACTAGACTCTTATTCTCTATCATTTTCACAACCTGATTTAGGGGGTTAACCACCATAAATGCCTTCCTCGCTCTCCTGCTTGTTAAAAATCCTTCTCATTCCGCTGACTTGGACCTTAACTTCTCCCAGTCCGGTTCCACCCCAACCAGTCTCATTGATCTCGCGACATTTTCACGACTAAACAAACCATCTTTGTTTCTTGGTACCTCATAGACAACTTCTTTTACCACAAACAACTTTGCATGGAGTCCTTGATCAATTGTCATCGAAGGGAGAATCAAAGGGTGTCCATGTTACTATTGTTATATCGATTAAGGTGTTCTAATGCGCAACAGAAGTTTCAAAAATTTAATTTAAGGGAGAAAATTCGAACACCACATCCTATAATGTGTAGCAAATATAAAACACCAAAATGTCATACATAGGGTGTTTAGAAATCTTTACCTATCAATCTCTTGAGATTGATGATGGCTCTAACTAAGGTGTATACACCTTAGCTCTTGAATGGCAAGAAGATCTACAAGCCTCCTCCTTTCTTCAAAATTAGGCCCACCACCAACTAGCTATAACCCTTCTTATTTTGCACTAGAAAAATAAGAAGATTTTTCAAGGAGAAGTATTTTCTATTCTCAATAATTGAAGAAAAATTGAGAGAAAAATGAGTGAGAAGACTCTTTTAACTTTCGACCATAGCATGTCTCATGAAGGGGAGGATGAGTTGTCTTGGTGTGTGAAAAAGCTAAAATCACTTTTAGCATGCCAAGCCTTGAACATTGAAAAAGTTGTCTCCAACCCTTCACCTCCCATGCATGCAATTTGACTTGGGCTTGTAACAATTACAAGGCTCATGGACTTTATTTAAATGTCCTCAAACACATTTGAGACCATTTAACATTACTTGATTTTACTCAAGTCCACTAGTTTAATAATTATTTCTAATTGGGCTCTACTAGGCCCAATGCTATTTAATTAATCCAACGCTTGAATTAATTTAATTATTTGGACTCTACCAGGTCCACTAGTCTTTAATTAATTCAACACTTGAATTAATTTAATTTAGTCCATAATAATGTTTATGAAAATCACAATTTTCAAATACATTATTTATTTGGCCAACTTTTAATTTAGGAACACTTCCACAAACTAAAAGTTACATTTCCCTCATAGAAGTCATACTTCTATTTTTCCTTACGCTTATAAACTCCTTTATAAGCCGTTCAACACATTGAACTATTTTACTTCTCAACGGGATCTAGAAAGCTAGTACTTGCGTGGTCCTCAATGGTTCATTGATACAACTAGCCGTGGGTTCACATCTCCATGTGATTCGGACTAAACATGTCCTTATACGAGCATACCCCAATTGCTCCATTCTTAATTATCAACTCCTTAATAATAAGAACGTCAGAACTCAAGTCTGATACTACCCAACCAATCATGTTAAACGCCTAGCAGCATCGCTTACATGATTCCCTAGGTATCAAATGATAGTGCCTGCAAGAACCATTCTATTATGGTTAGCGTACAGTACGGTCCCTTCATCTCATATATCCCGACCGATTCGACAACCATTGGTATATCGAGAGTTGTCAATGAATCGATACTATGTGTCATGTCGTAGTTGCATCGATGGTGTAATCTAAGAAACCCCTTTCTTAATTACCACCATAATCTGATCAGAGATTTCAAACTACATTCACACGAAATCACATAGGATATCCATACCCGAAAGTAAGTGGTGAATCCCCGACTACAATGCATCGATTCCTATATGTTTCGACAAAACACCCAACCTTGCCACCTGATGACCCCATGAGAGTCGGTAACATGTCAAAGTGTAATGCTAGCACATAGAGTCTCAATGTTGTCCCAGGTCATAAGGACTAATGGTGTACAACCATAAACTAGGACGTTTCCACTCGATAAGTGAGAACCACTTGGAAAGTCCTTTATGGAGGGTTGTTCAGTGCACTCAACCAGGAGCACCTATCTGCATGCTCGGACATCACAATGTCCCCTACCAATGAAACATGGTACTCACATCGCAGATACCAGTCTCGAACTCTAGCGGCCTATATCCTTCTTAGCGGCGGCTGAATCGACTAAGAACTGTTTAGAATATACATAATTTCAAATATTATTAAAATAAAGATTTTTTATACATAGAGTTTAAACATGAACCATCGGCCAACACTTGGCTCAACGGACACCTACTCTAACAATCTCCCACTTGCACTAGAGCCAACTACCCATATGCTTCAAACCCATCGATTCGCGATGCTTCTCGAATAATGGTCCAGGTAAAGACTTAGTAAGTGGATCAGCAACATTATCTGCGGAGCCGACTTTGTCAATCGAGACATCTCCTATTTCCACAATCTCTCGGAGGATGTGGTACTTTCTCAATACATGTTTGGACTTCTGATGAGACCTGGGCTCCTTTGCTTGACCATTGGCTCCCGTGTTGTCACAAAACACCGGGACAGAAGCAACTCCATTAGGAATGACGCCCAACTCTTGGACGAAATTCCTTATCCAAACAGCCTCTTTTGCTGCAGCTGATGCAGCAATGTATTCTGCCTCAGTGGTGGAATCCTCTGTACTGTCTTGCTTGGAACTCTTCCAAGAGACAGCAGCACCATTGAGCATGAATATGAATCCAGAGGTTGACTTAGAGTCATCGATATCGCTTTGGAAGCTAGAGTCGGTATAGCCTTCCAATTTCAGTTCTCCACCCCCATAGACCAAGAACAATTTATTGGTCCTTCTCAAATATTTGAGGATGTCTTTCACAGTTTTCCAATGTGGAAGACCAGGGTTCAACTGATATCTACTCACTACACTTAGTGCGAAAGCCACGTCAGGACGTGTAGATATCATCCCATACATGATGCTACCAATCACAGATGCATACGGAATGCGTGTACATCACCTCTATCTCTGCATCAGTCTTGGGAGACATAGACTTGGATAGGGACATGCCATGACACATTGGTAGATGTCCTCTCTTGGACTCATCCATCGAGAACCTCTTCACGATGGTATCAATGTATGTGGACTGGGTGAGACCAAGCAATCTTCTTGATCTATCTCTATAGATCTGTATTCCCAATACAAAATATGCTTCACCCAAGTCCTGCATCGAGAACTTACTCGCTAACCATATCTTAGTTGATTGCAACATTCCTACATTATTTCCAATGAGTAGAATGTCATCAACATAAAGCACCAGGAATGTCACAGCACTCCCACTGACCTTCTTATACACACAGGGTTCCTCGGGATTCTTAGTAAAACCAAACTCTTTGATTGTACTATCGAATCTAAGGTTTCAACTCCTAGATGCCTGCTTTAGACCATAAACAGATCTCTGAAGTTTGCATACTATATGCTCACTTCTGACAGATGTAAACCCTTCAGGTTGAGACATGTAAATCTCTTCCTTAATATCCCCATTAAGAAAGGCTGTCTTGACATCCATCTGCCATATCTCATAGTCATACCATGCAGCTATAGCTAGCAATATCCTAATGGACTTGAACATTGCAACTGGAGAAAAGATTTCCTCAAAGTCAACTCCTTGTCTTTGAGTATATCCTTCTGCTACCAATCGCGCCTTGAATGTCAATACCTTCCCATCTGCCCCAAGTTTCCTCTTGTAAATCCATTTACACCCTATGGGAACAATTCCCTCAGGTGGATCCACGAGATTCCACACTTGGTTCGAATGCATGGAATTCATCTCAGATTCCATTGCTTCAAGCCACTTGGATGAATCGGCATCAGATAACGCTTCCTTGAAGGTCCTTGGATCACATCCATGGTTAGGCTCATCATGGCCCTCTTCAAGAAGCAGACCATACCTCATAGGTGATCTCGAGACTCTCTCGGATCTTCTAGGAGCTTGTTTCTCCTCTCTTGGCTCTTCGGGTGTGGGTTCTATAATTGTGGGTGTCTCTCGAACCTCTTCGAGTTCTATCATCTCCCCTTTTCTATCCAATAGAAATTCATTTTCCAAAAAGGTTGCATTCCTAGAAACAAACACCTTTGTTTCTTGGGGATGATAGAAAAAATATCCAACAGAATTCCTTGGATATCCCAAAAAGTAACATAAAATGGATCGACTATCCAATTTATCTCCCACTACCTGCTTCACATAAGCAGGACACCCCCATATTCTAAGATAAGAATATTTGGGAGGCTTACCCATCCATATCTCATATGGTGTTTTGTCAATTGCCTTTGAATGGACATTGTTCAACAACAGTGTCGCTGTCTCAAGCGCATATCCCCAAAAGGATGGCGGAAACTCCGTGAACCCCATCATAGACCAAACCATGTCCATCAAAGTCCGGTTACGACGCTCCGAAACACCATTCAACTGTGGTGTAGCGGGCGGAGTCCAATGCGAGAGAAATCCCATTCTCCCTAAGATACTCTTGGAACTCGGCACTCAAGTACTCACCACCTCGATCCGATCGAAGTGTCTTGATGCTTCGTCCCAACTGTTTCTCTACTTCACTTCTGAATTCTTTGAACCTTTCAAAGGCTTCAGACTTGTATTTCATCAAATACACATACCCATACCTCGAAAATTCATCGGTAAAGGTGATGAAGTAGGCATGTCCATGCTTAGTGGTGATGCTAAGCGGACCGCACACATCGGTATGGATCAAATCCAATAACCCTTTGGCTCGCTCCACATGGCCCTTAAAGGGAATTTTGGTCATCTTTCCTTATAGACAGGATTCACAAGTCGTGAGAGCATTAATATCAGACATATCAAACATGCCCACTCTCACTAGCTTGTTCATCCTTCTTAGGGAAATATGTTCTAATCGAGCATGCCACAATTGTGCCGAATTTAGAGTATCTTGTTTTCGCTTGTTTGTTGTTGTTATTGCTTGGACATTGTTTAGTGGAATATCTTTCAATTTTAAGGTGTAGAGATCGTTTTCAAGTTCTCCAGTACCAATTAAACATTCATTCTTGTAAATGTTGCAAACACCTTTGCTAAATAAACAAGAAAATCCATCTTTATCAAGCATAGAAATGGAAATAATGTTTTTCACCAATTCAGGTACAAACAAAACATCTCTTAACATTAACTTAAAATCATTATTCAAATGCAAGCAAACATCTCCTATGGCCTTGGCAGCAACTCTTGCTCCATTGCCCATCCTCAAGAAGGTCTCACCTTCCCTAAGCCTTCTACTTCTTCCCATCACCTGAAATCATTGCAGAGATGTGAGCCACAGCCGGTATCCAATACCCAAGAAGTAGAGTTAATTGAAATGTTTACTTCAATATAGAACATACCGTTTCCAGAACTCTTTTGGGCAAGATAATCCCTGCAGTTACGCCTCCAATGTCCAGGCTTCTTGTAAGGACCGTGTATCGTATTATCGTAAATCCTATATGATTATCGATAATTCAGGAATTTGACATGTGATTATACATTTGATTATATTATGACAATGAAATTCAGAAATGAATATTGAATATGAATTGACGTTGTAAGAGCTCGAGTGGAGAAGCCGGACGCCAATATAGTACAAAAGTTAACATTTGTACAGAACATGTGGCTCCCGGGCGGTAGAAAATGACCGCCCGAGCGCCAGGAGATATGAGGTGTGTGTTCGGGCAGAAAGTTCCGCGCCCGAGCAGTAACTTTTGACCGCCCGAGCGCGGCACAAATATGACTCGGGGGCAGAATGTCTCGCGCCTACCGCCCAAGCGCCGAAGCGGTGATGATAAGAATGAGTTTTCTTCTTCTTTTCTTACATTCTAACCGTAGGTTCGAGAGAGAGAAACGAGAGAACTCGATTTTCTTTCGTCCAAATCGACTTCGAAACGCTGTCTAAACGCGAAAAAAATTATATATTTGTGATCGTCGCGTCGAGAGCTTCTGACTGAGGTAATTTTCTTCTAGTTCCAGCAGCTCGAAATATCAAAGTGCTGGAATAGCATGTATTTGAAGTTGAATTTCTGATATGTAATAGAATAACCGACAAGAAACTTATATTCGAAGTCGGAATTGAATTATGATATGAATTTGATTTGATATGAATTTTTGAAGTTTCAAATGATATTTGAAACTCATATTAATGATTTTGGAGTATGTTGTTGATTGAAATGAGTATGTTATTGATGTAGATAAAGTGTAATATCAATATCTTCAGGCTACATCAACTGGAAACGAAGAATTGAGGTATGTTGCGACCGGGTAACATATGACAGGTATCTGTATTATATGATATATGTCGGATTGATTTGATTGATTGGAATGAGTTTATGTGTCTATATGCCTTATTTGTTGATTGATGTGGCATACATGACATTGAGATTGAGATATCGATGTATAAAATAAATGTTTTGTTAACACACATCATTTTATGCATACATCGATACATGACATGCACGTTGAGCTATGATCCTTGGATACCCTGATATGATTTGATTGGATTCCGGGGTTTGTGAACACAATCGCTATGCCGGTATTATATGACCCGTAAAGCATAGACAATTGTGGCCCCATATGATTGGATATGAGATTTGGGATTTGATGGCGCTTTGTCGACGCTATCATACGAGTATCCCATATTGGCCGGTGTGCCAGCTCGAGCATTGATTTGATAGCGATTCGATTGATTCTCATATGTGCTCAGTGGATGGGCATTTGACCTATACCTCCACGACATACATGCATTGCATACCATTTATCATTGTTTAGATATCTGTGGTATATATGATTGGTTGTTCCATACGGAGCTTTGCTCACCCCCAAGGGGGGCTGTTGTTGTCTTTGTGTGTGGACAATGGCAGGTACTCCATGATATCAGGAGACCGGATAGGGTACTTCTGGAGGGAGCCACAACTTGGGCTGAGATTTTATGTTTTTGTCTTGTTCCCAGTATATATGTATATGTATCTATATACCGGGGCATGTCCCGAGAATATGAGTTGTTTTTATATGATTGATTTTGATTTCGTGTGGGCATGTTTATGACGTGAGATTAAATACTATTTTTAGTATTCAAATAAAATGATTTGGGCTCATTGTAAAGAAAATTTAAACTCGTTTTCCGCTGTAATTAGTTAACCCTAATCAGATTGCAATGTAATAACGATTAGGAGCTAAGGGCCCCACACAGAGTGGTATCAGAGCACAGCTGGGAATGCTCGATTGAGTCTTGTGCACACGTAATAGGCACAAATGAATTGTGCGTATGTGTTTGAATTATTTGTATTACTTGCTCTTATTTGATTTGAATTGAGTAAATATTTGATGAGATTGACGATATGAGATGATGAGATTATGAAATTGTGATATTCATCTTTTGATTTGTAGATGGATCCCACAAATGAGACTGCGAGTAGCAGTACTGAGAGGATTGTTGGGCAATTTGAAGGATTGTCCATGGATGTGGTGATGGCTCGATTCCAGGATCTGAAACCACCGAGGTTCTTTGGCACTGAGAGTGCTGAAAGAGCTGAGGCTTGGCTGAAGGATATCGAGCACTTGTTTAATATTGTGGAATATTCCAAGGCTCGGAGACTGAAACTTGCTCTTTATCAGTTGAAGGACCGAGCTAAATCTTGGTGGGAAGCCGCTGAGATTGGACTGAAAGAGGCCGGGATTGAAGTCACCTGGGATGTCTTCAAGGCCCAGTTTTTGGAGCAGTACTCTCCTCCTTCTTATTATACTGCTCAGGAGAATGAATTCAATAATCTGCAGCAGGGAACGATGTCTGTTGCGGAGTATGCTTCGAAATTTTCTACTCTGTTAAAGTATGCACCTCACGTAGCTGGGAATGCGAGGGCAAAATATAACAGGTTTGTAAATGGATTACATCCTGTCTTATATACTTATGTTGTTTCTGGATTGCCTACCAGCTACGCAGAGGCAGTGGAACGAGCCAAGGCAGCCGAGGCTGGACTTAGGATGAGGAGGTCCACAGTATACTCCTCCACCTCCGGTGTCAGCTCAGCAGCCTACTTTGAGGCCGAGAGGTAAGAAGTTTAAGAAGACTGGTTCTGTTTCTTCGTCTTCTTCGAGTTCGAGTGGATCACAGCGAGGGAGTCTTGTGATTGATCCCTATTGTAGTCATTGTGGAGGTAAACATACTATCGAGCAGTGTCTAGGTATGTTTGGTACTTGTTATCCATGTGGGCAGGAAGGCCATTTCTCTCGAGTATGTCCGAACAGGGGTACGACTTCTGCTCAACCCCAGCCAGGATTTAGAGGTGGCCCTGCTATGACGAGACCTACTGTTCCTGTTCCATCGTTTCAGCAGTCATGTGTCCCACGATATCGAGGACCGGGTGGTCAAAGTGCCCAAGTTCCTCCCCAAGTGAGAGTGTACGCCATGACTGAGGATCAGGCGAGAGAAGCTCCTGGAGGCGTGATTGCAGGTAATTGCACGCTTTGCGATTATCCTGCACATGTTTTTTTTGATACAGGAGCATCTCATTCATTCATATCTCATGCATTTGTTGCATCTCACGATATTGAGTGTACCCCGTTGTATGATACTTTATCGATAGCCACGCCAGTAGGGAAGATTATTTTGTCTGAGCAAGTTGTGTATAATTGTGTATTAATATATGAGGATAATGTGATGTTCTTGAATTTGATTGTCCTCCCAATGCACGACTTTGATTGTATTGTTGGCATGGATATCTTAATGACGAATCGAGCTACTGTTGATTGTTGTCATGGAGTGGTTCGATTTCGACCGATTGATGGACCCAAGTAGAATTTTTATGGCAAGGGTTTCCCAGCCAAAATTCCATTGGTATCTTCCTTGGAAATGTCTCGAATTTTGACTAGCGGAGATGAGGGTTATCTTATCTATGCTATTGATATCTCTAAGAAGGAGCCTTCCTTATCTGAGATTCATGTTGCGAAAGAATTCCCAGATGTATTTCCCGATGAGATTCCTGATTTTCCTCCTCATCAAGAGGTTGAGTTTAGTATTGATCTTGTACCGGGAACTGCGCCTATTTCGAAAGCTCCTTATCGCATGGCATCATTGGAATTGAAAGAACAATTACAGGATCTTCTCGATAAGGGATATATTCGACCGAGTGTATCACCTTGGAGAGCTCCAGTTTTATTTGTTCGAAAGAAAGATGGTACTATGCGAATGTGTATCGATTATAGGCAATTGAATCGGGCTACTGTGAAGAACAAGTACCCACTTTCTCGTATTGATGATTTATTTGATCAGCTTCAAGGTACTTTTGTATACTCGAAGATTGATCTTCGTTCTGGGTATCATCAAGTACGAGTTCGAGACGAAGATGTGCCCAAAACTGCTTTTCGTACGAGGTATGGCCACTATGAATTCTTGGTTATGCCTTTTGGTCTCAGGAATGCTCCTGCTATCTTTATGGATTTAATGAATCGGGTCTTCCGAGATTATCTAGACCGATTCGTTATTGTATTTATTGATGATATTCTTGTGTATTCGAAATCGAAAAAGGAGCATGCTGAACATTTGAGACTGGTGCTTCAAATTCTTCGTACTAGTCATTTGTATGCCAAATTGTCCAAATATGAATTTTGGATGGACAAAGTGGTATTTCTGGGCCACGTCATTTCGAGACATGGCATATCTGTTGATCCTGCTAAGGTCGAAGCTGTATTAAATTGGCCGAGACCTACGAATGTTCCTGAGATCCGTAGCTTCATGGGTTTGGCTGGATATTATCGTCGTTTCATCGAAGGATTTTCGAAAATAGCTAAACCTATTACTCAACTGACACAGAAAAATCAGCTATTCCTTTGGTCAGATGAATGTGAAGCTAGTTTTCTTGAATTGAAGACGAGATTGACCACAGCACCTGTGCTTACTATTCCTTCAGGTACCGGAGGATTTGTGGTGTGTACAGATGCGTCTGGTAAAGGTTTGGGCTGTGTTCTGATGCAACATGGCAAAGTGGTTGCTTATGCATCTCGTCAATTGAAATCTCATGAAACACGTTATCCTGTTCATGATCTCGAATTGGCCGCCATTGTGTTTGCATTAAAGATCTGGCGCCATTATTTGTACGGATAAAAGTTTGTTATATATTCGGACCATAAAAGTCTGAAATATCTCTTTTCTCAATCTGATTTGAATACGAGGCAACGCAGGTGGATGGATCTCTTGAAGGACTTTGATTGTGAGATTCAATATCACCCTGGATCGGTGAATGCTACTGCAGATGCCCTTAGTCGAAAAGTTTATGATTCTGTTTTAGCTTCTGTCAGTGTCGCCAAGGTACATGAGGATATATGTACTTCTGGCTGGACTTTTCACTCGAATTGGAATTCTGTCACTGTCTCAGCATTGCAAATTGAGCCGAATTTGATATCGAAGATACGAACAGCCCAACGAAGCGATGCTCAGATCCAAAAGTCGAAAGAACTGGTATCGGCAGGACATCAATCTGGATTCCAGATTTCTTCTGATGGTTCTTTACGACTTAATGGTCGGCTGGTAGTCCCTGATGATTCTGATTTGAAATCTGCCCTTCTTCGAGAAGCACATTGTAGCAAATACAGTATTCACCCTGGAGGTCGAAAGATGTATTTGACATTGAGACCTCAATTCTGGTGGAAACGTATGAAGAAGGACATTGCTGAGTTTACTTCGAAATTTCTTGTCTGCCAGCAAGTAAAAGCCGAAGAGAATGAAACCGGGAGGATTGCTCCATAGTCTTGAAATCCCGAAATGGAATTGGGAACATATCGCTATGGATTTTGTGACTCATTTACCTCGTTCGCCCAAGGGCTGTGATGCTATTTGGGTGATTATTGATCGGCTTTCGAAATCTGCGCATTTTATTCCGTATGAGCGGACTTATCCCTATAAGAGAATGGCCCGTTTATACATTGAGAATGTTGTGAGACTGCATGGTGTGCCAGTCTCGATTGTATCTGATCGTGATCCCAGATTTGCTTCTAAATTCTGTGGTAGTTTTCAGGAGGCGATGGGTACGCGTTTGGCTATGAGTACTGCTTATCATCCTCAAACTGATGGCCAGACCGAGCGTACGATTCAAACGTTAGAGGATATGTTGCATGCTGTTGTGATGGACTTCAGAATGGGATGGCAAGATACCTTACCATTGGTCGAATTTTCTTATAATAATAGCTTTCAGACGAATATCGGTATGGCACCGTTTGAAGCTCTATATGGGAGACGATGTAGATCACCGTTATTCTGGGATGAGATTGGTGATAGACAATTGACTGGACCTGAAATGATCCAGGAAATGAATGATAAGGTTCAGTTGATTTGGCAGCGGATGAAAGCTGCTCAGGATCGTCAAACGAGTTATGCGAATAAACGAAGACGACCCTTAGAATTCCAGAAAGGTGATAGAGTGTTTTTGAAAATATCTCCCTTTAGAGGCACTGTTCGATTTCGCATGCGAGGGAAGTTATCTCCTCGTTATGTTGGACCATATGAGATTCTGGATCGAGTTGGTGATCTTGCATATCGATTGGCATTGCCACCAGCTTTATCTGCTATTCATGATGTGTTTCATGTTTCTATGTTGAGGAAATATGAACCCGATCCATCACATGTACTTGCACCTGACGAGGTTGAACTGGATCCTTCTCTTTCCTATGTCGAACAACATGTTCGTATTATGGATCGAAAGGAAAAGATATTGAGAAATAAATCGATTCCTCTAGTTCGAGTACAATGGACACGGCATGGTGTTGAAGAGTCGACGTGGGAATTGGAAAGCAAAATGCGAGAATCATATCCGCATTTATTTGATGCTAGTCCATCTGTTCCATTGTATTCGATGTATTCTGATCTTTTTACTGATTTTAGCTTTGATATGTACTATAACTGGTGACATATATATGTTTTCCAATGTTATGTATATAGAGATGTTTGAGATTTCGAGGACGAAATCTTTTAAGAGGGGGAGAAATGTAAGGACCGTGTATCGTATTATCGTAAATCCTATATGATTATCGATAATTCATGAATTTGACATGTGATTATACATTTGATGTATATTATGACAATGAAATTGAGAAATGAATATTGAATATGAATTGACGTTGTAAGAGCTCGAGTGGAGAAGCCGGACGCCAATATAGTACAAAAGTTAACATTTGTACAGAACATGTGGCGCCCGGGCGGTAGAAAATGACCGCCCGAGCGCCAGGAGATATGAGGTGTTTGTTCGGGCAGAAAGTTCCGCGCCCGAGCGGTAACTTTTGACCGCCCGAGCGCGGCACAAATATGACTCGGGGGCAGAATGTCTCGCGCTCGGGCGCGAGAATTCTACCGCCCGAGCGCCGAAGCGGTGATGATAAGAATGAGTTTTCTTCTTCTTTTCTTACATTCTAACCGTAGGTTCGAGAGAGAGAAACGAGAGAACTCGATTTTTTTTCGTCCAAATCGACTTCGAAACGCTGTCTAAACGCGAAACAAATTATATATTTGTGATCGTCGCGTCGAGAGCTTCTGACTGAGGTAATTTTCTTCTAGTTCCAGCAGCTCGAAATATCAAAGTGCTGGAATAGCATGTATTTGAAGTTGAGTTTCTGATATGTAGTAGAATAACCGACAAAAAACTTATATTCGAAGTCGGAATTGAATTATGATATGAATTTGATTTGATTTGATATGAATTTTTGAAGTTTCAAATGATATTTGAAACTCATATTAATGATTTTGGAGTATGTTATTGATTGAAATGAGTATGTTATTGATGTAGATAAAGTGTAATATCAATATCTTCAGGCTACATCAACTGGAAACGAAGAATTGAGGTATGTTGCGACCGGGTAACATACGACAGGTATCTGTATTATATGATATATGTCGGATTGATTTGATTGATTGGAATGAGTTTATGTGTCTATATGCCTTATTTGTTGATTGATGTGGCATACATGACATTGAGATTGAGATATCGATGTATAAAATAAATGTTTTGTTAACACACATCATTTTATGCATACATCGATACATGACATGCACGTTGAGCTATGATCCTTGGATACCCTAATATGATTTGATTGGATTCCGGGGTTTGTGAACACAATCGCTATGCCGGTATTATATGACCCGTAAAGCATAGACAATTGTGGCCCCATATGATTGGATATGAGATTTGAGATTTGATGGCGCTTTGTCGACGCTATCATACGAGTATCCCATATTGGCCGGTGTGCCAGCTCGAGCATTGATTTGATAGCGATTCGATTGATTCTGACATGTGCTCAGTGGATGGGCATTTGACCTGATACCTCCACGACATACATGCGTTGCATACCGTATATCATTGTTTAGATATCTGTGGTATATATGATTGGTTGTTCCATACGGAGCTTTGCTCACCCCCAAGGGGGGCTGTTGTTGTCTTTGTGTTTGGACAATGGCAGGTACTCCATGATATCAGGAGACCGGAGAGGGTACTTCTGGAGGGAGCCACAGCTTGGGCTGAGGTTTTATGTTTTTGTCTTGTTCCCAGTATATATGTATATGTATCTATATACCGGGGCATGTCCCGAGAATATGAGTTGTTTTTATATGATTGATTTGATTTCGTGTGGGCATGTTTATGACGTGAGATTAAATACTATTTTTAGTATTCAAATAAAATGATTTGGGCTCATTGTAAAGAAAATTTAAACTCGTTTTCCGCTGTAATTAGTTAACCCTAATCAGATTGCATTGTAATAACGATTAGGAGCTAAGGGCCCCACACTTCTTGCAGTGATGACATACATCAGCAGTCTTGTCAGCCTTCACTGGTATGGCAGCCACGACGGGACTCGGAGATTGCCTCTTCAAGGGCACGTTATTCTAGGGACGCTGGAAAGAACGCTTCTTTCCCTTCCCACGTGGATCGGTCTTCGTACCAGATGAAGAACCCACATAAAGAACCGGCTTCTCTTTCTTGATGGTGGACTCAAAGGTCACAAGCATGTTCACCAACTCCTCAAGGGTCGGCTCCATCTTGTTCATATTGAAATTCACCACAAAAGGATCAAATGAGCTAGGCAGTGACAAAAGCAACACGTCGGTGGTCAACTCCGAAGGCAACACCAGATCCATGCCAACGAGCTTGTCCACGAGCCCAATCATCTTCAGGCCATGCTCATGGACCGAGGCCCCATCTCGCATGCGCAAAGTGATCAACTCCTTGACGGTAGCATGCCTAAGAGGCCGCGTCTGCTCACCAAAGAGCTCCTTGAGATGCAAATGAATGTCAGCAGCACTCTTTGTATCCTCAAAACGCCTCTGCAGCTCATCGTTCATAGAAGCCTGCATATAACACCTGGCTTTCAAGTCATGGTCACACCATTCCTTGTAAGTCTGCAATTCCTCAGGAGTGCAGTCAGTCGGAGCCTCAACAGGGGGCGACTCAGTCAGTGTATATGCTATCCTTTCCGAATTCAAGACGATCTTTAGGTTTCTTAGCCAAGTGAGGTAATTAGGTCCGGTTAAAACGTGTTTTTCGAGTATAGCAGATAACGGATTGCGAATCGAAGACATTGTCAAATTTGTACTGAAAAGTAAAACAGATAAATGTTAATGACTATTTTAAAATATTTAATAAGATATAAAGTATGGACTTTTATTTTATAAATTTTCGCTCCCACTGTTTTGACATTTTTCACTACCCTCTGCTGAAAACGGGAAACTCCTTTCCTCAGTAGGTACACAAGGTCCAATTAGCGAATTATGATCCCGAATAATATTAGCCAACCACAATTCCTAAAAGGTAATTTCCAATTGCATCACCATGCAACCCTCTACGTAAACTTTTGTCTCATGTTTGATTAGGACCCAATAATATGACGTCGTTCATCTTTATGTGTCAAGCCTTACCCATCGATGTTGAACCTTAATGGACGGTCGCCATGAGTTCCCTCAATAATATGAGCCGAAATCATGGGAGTTCCACGTAGTTCACATCACTATGTCAATGGATGTCACAGCTTTCCGGCACCCAGGGCCCCCCCAATAATATGAGCCGAGCCCCGAGCACGGGTAACGTTCATCATGCACCCATTGTCGATGGAAGACATGGAAATTATAAACAAATTTATAATTCCCCTTTTCGGGCTTGATATTAATTTTGAATCTTATTTAAAATGAGGGTTTTTAATTTTGAAAGGTCTCATCATTAATTTTATTTAATAACTCGCCATGTTTGATCGTATGTTTGCCAGATTCATGCAACTTTGTTATTATCATAATAATAACGCACATACTCATTATTTATAACATATCATGCATATATTATAAACAGTAAATAAAACAAGGATGATCAATCGCCCCAAAACTAATGGCCCGTGTGAGCTAAGCACGGGCCTAGGTCCAATCCTAGGGAAATGCAAGGGATGCAAATGCAACTATTACATAAGCTTTCAATATTTACATGTCTTCGATCTTCATAATCATCAAGGCCACCATCTTCCAATCTTGATCTTCCACTATTTTAATATTTACAAATAAATATCCATGGCAAATAGGGATACATCTCATGGGGTGGGAACGGGCCATAAACCAAGCCCACTTTAAATTTGATAATTATTACAATCATTCAACACAAAATATCCTAGCATACACCTAGCAAATTGGGCTTGGGCTTTTGATCATCCTTCATGCATAATATCACATATCATACACCAACAATTAATTATCACAATAATTAATTGATCCAATATTATATATCTTGATCCAATCACTAACCGCCACGATTATAAACTAAATTAACAAAGTATACAAACACCTTTGTCTACTTTCTAATTAATTTATTTATAACCGAATTTCTTGTAAATCATAATTTACTATAAATAATTAAAGTCCAACTTAAATTATTTATTTCATGAGAAAATATTTGCAACTTTTGTAAATTTAAACTTAAGGGCCCAAAAAAACATTTTTCACCAAAAACATTTTGGCCCATTTAAATTTCACAAATATGTTAGTCATCTAATGACCCAACAACATCAAGGCCCATGACACTTTGATAATCCAAAATACTTTTGGAAACCCTAGTCGTCATCACCGTCGCCGGAGCTTCGTCGCCGGATTCCGGCCAACAAAATTTTTTTTTTTATTTAAAAAACATGGGGCATTCGAGGGCTGCCCTTGCTGCCCTAAATGGGCAGCCCCTTGGGAAGCCCGAGCTGCCCGAAATTTGCAGCAACATGCTGCCCAAAAATCCCATTTTCTTGGCCTTCATTTTCTTGCAAAAATTCATCTTATGCGGTTAGAAATTGCCCTCAATATAATATTATGTATATGCTACACAAAATAGTATCCTTAGCTCTGATACCACTTGTTAGAGGATCGATTAAGGTGTTCTAATGCGCAACGGAAGTTTCAAAAATTTAATTTTAGGGAGAAAATTCGAACACCACATCCTATAATGTGTAGCAAATACAAAACACCAAAATGTCATACATAGGGTGTTTAGAAATCTTTACCTATCAATCTCTTGAGATTGATGATGGCTCTAACTAAGGTGTATACACCTTAGCTCTTGAATGGCAAGAAGATCTACAAGCCTCCTCCTTTCTTCAAAATTAGGCCCACCACCAACTAGCTAGAACCCTTCTTATTTTGCACTAGAAAAATAAGAAGATTTTTCAAGGAGAAGTATTTTCTATTCTCAATAATTGAAGAAAAATTGAGAGAAAAATGAGTGAGAAGACTCTTTTAAATTTCGACCATAGCATGTCTCATGAAGGGGAGGATGAGTTGTCTTGGTGTGTGAAAAAGCTAAAATCACTTTTAGCATGTCAAGCCTTGAACATTGAAAAAGTTGTCTCCAACCCTTCACCTCCCATGCATGCAATTTGACTTGGGCTTGTAACAATTACAAGGCTCATGGACTTTATTTAAATGTCCTCAAACACATTTGAGACCATTTAACATTACTTGATTTTACTCAAGCCCACTAGTTTAATAATTATTTCTAATTGGGCTCTACTAGGCCCAATGCTATTTAATTAATCCAACGCTTGAATTAATTTAAATATTTGGACTCTACCAGGTTCACTAGTATTTAATTAATTCAACACTTGAATTAATTTAATTTAGTCCATAATAATGTTTATGAAAATCACAATTTTCAAATACATTATTTATTTGGCCAACTTTTAATTTAGGAACACTTCCACAAACTAAAAGTTACATTTCCCTCATAGAAGTCATACTTCTATTTTTCCCTACGCTTATAAACTCCTTTATAAGCCGTTCAACACATTGAACTATTTTACTTCTCAACGGGATCTAGAAAGCTAGTACTTGTGTTGCCCTCAATGGTTCATTGATACAACTAGCCGTGGGTTCACATCTCCATGTGATTCGAACTAAACATGTCCTTATACGAGCATACCCCAATTGCTCCATTCTTAATTATCAACTCCTTGATAATAAGAACGTCAGAACTCAAGTCTGATATTACCCAACCAATCATGTTAAACGCCTAGCAGCATCGCTTACATGATTCCCTAGGTATCAAATGATAGTGCCTGCAAGAACCATTCTATTATGGTTAGGGTACAGTACGGTCCATTCATCTCATATATGCTGACCGATTCGACAACCATTGGTATATCGAGAGTTGTCAATGAATCGATACTATGTGTCATGTCGTAGTTGTATCGATGGTGTAATCTAAGAAACCCCTTTCTTAATTACCATCATACTCTGATCAGAGATTTCAAACTACATTCACACGAGATCACATAGGATATCCATACCCGAAGTTAAGTGGTGAATCCCCGACTACAATGCATCGACTCCTATATGTTTCCACAAAACACCCAACCTTGCCACCTGATAATCCCATGAGAGTCGGTAAACAAGTCAAAGTGTAATGCTAGCACATAGAGTTTCAATGTTGTCCCGGGTCATAAGGACTAATGGTGTACAACCATAAACTAGGACGTTTCCACTCGATAAGTGAGAACCACTTGGAAAGTCCTTTATGGAGGGTTGTTCAGTGCACTCAACCAGGAGCACCTATCTGCATGCTCGGACATCACAATGTCCCCTACCAATGAAACATGGTACTCACATCGCAGATACCAGTCTCGAACTCTAGCGGCCTATATCCTTCTTAGCGGCGGCTGAATCGACTAGGAACTGTTTAGAATATACAGTATTACAAATATGAGTTTCATGATACTCATCATATGAGTATCTCATATTCTTTCTATTATTTGTTTATTCAAGGGCTTTATCTATGCAACTAGCATTAGTATACAGATAAAGAAGTGCCAAAACAATAATTTCAAATAATATTACAATAAAGATTGTTTATACATAGAGTTTAAACATGAACCCTCGGCCAACACTTGGCTCGACGGGCACTTACTCTAATAACTATATGAATGGACAAGAATCAGAGAAAAGAAGAGAAATGAAATGAGATTTTGTTTCTTACTTCATAAAATGTTTACAAATTTGTTCTCATTATATAGAGATGAAAATGGATAGTAACAAGCAAAAATTAATTCCTACAAAAAAGGAAAGGTCAATACCAGACTTCCAAAAGACTTTGCAAACATGGACTTGGTAAAAAAACAAATAACATTATTTACTTTGTAAACATGGAATTGGTAAAAAACAAACTAACTTTAAACAGAAAACTGAATAACAAAATTGAAGTAAAGTATTGAACTATTAAAAGAATCGACTTCAACAATCATTCCCTTAAACTAGAAGTTGTGAAACTTCAGTTTATAAGCAACAAACCAACTCCAGTCTTCAAACATGATTTCCCAAAGTGAAGACTCCAAGCAGCTTTCTCAGCTTCAGAAATGGAACTATTTTAAGGGGCATAGTTAGAACATCAGCAATTTGATCCTCACTCCTGCAGTAAAAAAGATAAATTACTCTTTCCTTCGCTATATATCTCACAGAGTGGTACTTTAGATCTATATGCTTGCTTCTTTCATGAAGAACATGATTTTTAGAAAGCTTGATTGCAAAGCTGCTGTCACAGACTCACAGTAGATTATTACAGGTCCTTGTTGCTTGAAGTTCATCTCTTCGAGTAATTTTTTTCCACCATACAGCTTGGCTAGCACAAGAAGTTGCAGCTATGAATTCAGTTTCTGTAGTTGATAAAATGACGAATGATTGTTTCTTTTAAGACCATGAAACAACTCCTGATCCCAGCATGAAAGCATATCCCGAAGCGCTCTTCCTATCATCCAAATCTCCAGCATAGTCGCTATCAGCAAAAGCTAGAAGATCTAATTTTTCTCGGTAGTACCTTGCAAGTATCTTAAGATACTCTTGGCAGCTAGAAGATGCATATCTATGGGACTTTCCATATATATATTAATGAGACTTACAAAATGCATAATGTCTGGCCTTATTGCTGTTAAATACATTAAACTTCCCACAATTTGCTTATAGAGTGTGTTGTCAACTCTCTTTCCTCCATAATCTCTAGTTAAATTTAGACCAAACTGTGTTTGTGTGCTTGTTGCATCACAATAATTCATTTAAAACATGTCTAGAATTTCTTGGATGTATTTTTTTTTTTGAGAAATTAAAATCCCATCAACAGATTGTACTACTTCAAAACCAAGAAAATAATGCAATTTTCCAAGATCAGACATATCAAATTCATAGATCATAGATTCTTTGAATTTGAAAAACATATTTCTATCATTTCCAAATAATATAAGATCGTCAACATATAAGCACACAACAAGCATCCTACCCCCATTTCTAAATTTATTAAAAAGTGTATGTTCATATGGACATTTTCGAAAACCGTCTCTAAAAAAATAAGCTTCAATTCGACTATATCAAGCCCTTCGAGTTTGTTTTAGTCCATATAGATCCTTCTTCAATTTATACACTTTATGCTCATTTTCAATTTTAATATAACCAAGGGGTTGATCAATAAATACATTTTCTTTCAAGTCTCAATTCAAGAAAGCCGATTTTACATCCAATTGAAATATAGGCCATGAATTTTGTGCAGCTAGTGCATTCATCAATCTGATTGTATCATGCCTTGCAACAAGAGCAAAAACTTCTTTATAATCGACACCACATTATTGCTTGTAACCTTTCGCTACTAGCTGCACTCTAAACTTTTCAACTTTTCCATTCTCTTTTAGCTTCGTCTTATACACCCATTTTACTCCAATGTTCTTTTGCCCTTTTGGAAGGTCTATTAACTACCAGGTGTTATTTTTTTCTATCGCTGTGATTTGAGCATCCATTGAATTTCGCCATTTTTTGTTCATGAACCAACAATGAGCCTTGCAATTCATGAATGGAAAGGACGTCGAGATCTTTTGATTCCTCAATTGAACACACAACATAATTAAATTTTAGTGTCATCAATCAAATAATCTTCTCAATGACTGCTGCATCTTCTATTTGTTCTCCACGGACATGCATCTTGTTGCCAATGGCCATTGTTCTTGAGAAAAAAAAATCAGAAATTGACTCTCCAGACTTCATGCGAAGTGTTTCGAAACTCCGTGTGAAGTGTTTGAAGCATTTGCCTTCTTGCTTTGCTCGATCCTTGATGTTTAATTTTCATCGAATACCAAATTTGTTTGGAAGTTCCTTTGCTAAAATTAGTTCCAACATGGAGCGATTAATGGCTTGAAAAATATAATTCTTTGCTTTTAAATTCTCTACCTTCAGCCATTCTAACTCTGTTCTTTGCGCTTCTTAAAGCATAACACCAGAAGTTGGTTCTGATACACTAGAAACCACGACATGCCAATATTTTTGGAAATCAGGAAGTTCTCCATTAACATGCTCCAATGATCATAGCGACCATCAAACCGAGGAACATCCGGTTTAAGAAATGTTGTTTCATATGCCATTTGTTATTTCTATTATTTCAATCCACTGACCGTGGCTCCGATACCACTGTTACTCTCTGGATGGACAAGAAATAGAGGGAAAAAAGAGAAATGAAATGATGTTTTATTTCTTACTTCATAAAATGTTTACAAACGTGTGTTCATTATATAGAGCTGAAAATAGATAATAACATGCAACAAATAATTCCTAAAAAAAGGAACGTTCGCTACCATACTTCCAAAGGACTTGGTAAAAAAATATTAACATTAATCATAAAACTAAACAACAAACTTGAAGTGAAGTCTTGAACTATGAAAATAATTGACTTTTACAGTCCAAAGCCAAGAGACTAGACAATTGTGCCCCATCTAGAATGGAAGAGATATGTTCCAATTGCGGAATGAGCGAGTATTTCCAGTTGTAGCTCCCATCCTTGAATAATGATGTCTTGGCTTGAGGTACGGAAAGCGAATCCAGGTGGGAGCAAGTCCGAGCTATGTACCTCTTGTGGCTTCCTCAGTATCCAAACAAAAGGTAATCCTTAAAGCTCGGTCGCAAATGCAAGTTCATGTATCTGCTCGATGAGAAACTTTTATTCACTCCCGAAACCAACGAACACTATAGATTTGGCCTTTTGTCCATTCAACCATTCGAACACCTTTCTTGTTTTCTTCAGGTATCGGGGGAAGTACCCCTGGTTTTTAATAGAGTTGTCGTGCAACACTTAAGTACACTCCCTCGAACTCTTCACAGCTTCTAAATGCAACACACTTTCTATCTTCTAGGATTTTAGCCAGACGCTCGACACTAGACACACCTGACGCATCGGGAAAATGAGTGATGATGACAGGGTGAATTGCATACGAGTTTGGTGAGCAATTACACTAGGTCGGGTTTGTTTCTGTCCTGGTATATCAGAAATCAGGTGAAAAGTGTCCGGGCTTGAGGTATTTGTACACGTAAGAACGTAGAAAACATTAGTGGGACATTGGATGATTCTCCAGCATAGCCACTTCGACGCTCAAGTCAGTCAAGTGTTTTATGTTTAGAGAATGTGTAGAGAGTATGTGTATTTATTGCAAGAATATTTGAATGAATGAATATTATGCAAACCTGGTATTTACACAAAAAAATTCAATGATGACTTTGTTTTCAGTGCCCAGCTGCTACTTATGGCTAGATGGGCGCCCATGCCCTGCTTTCTGATACTACCAAATCTGACAGTCTATACTACTTTCAGCCTGCTCACATCAATCTTATGTATGCCGAAAGACCTGACAATGATTATCGAGACATGGTGTCCCATACCTATGAACTCAGAGATGATAACTGTACCAGGATGCTCGGTGGATGAACGTGACGTGGAGTACTGCATACTCGTTACAATACCCAAGCTTTCATTGCCTGGGATCACCTGAGAGCCAGGCTCCTTCTGAACATTGGTCAGTTTGATCGACTTTCCTGACTTCTTGACTACCCGAAACTTGGACTAAAGATGACTCGGATACCTCTTGGATGACCCAGATATCTCCGGGAGGATATCATCACTCCACCTTAGATAGTCGGGCTAGAGTCCTACTCGCTGTCCTGATCAATCCGAATGTGCTTTGGATAGGAAATTCATTGTTATTTTGAATTCATGTGATGTAGGGCTGACATTAGCATGATGTAAGACCTAGCAGTTGAAAGGCTGGGCTAAATCTCTCAAGCCTGAGCTTTTATACTCAGATGCGCAGGTTCAATCTTTGACGGAAGAACTCGATCATCACAAGGTTCGGGATGAAGAGGCTGAATATGCTCTGGTGGAGACCTTCAAGTGAACTGAAGAGGAATGGTGGATTTCCTTCCTTCAATCCCCGGAGTTTAGGGTGGCGGTTGAAGATAGGTCGTATTCCTTCTTCATGACCGGTTTTGACAAGTGCTGGGAGCAATTCGAAGAGGCTGACCTTCTTCCAGCAGATAAGGAAGGCTTACCAGATTTTGCTCGAGCCATCGATTCCTTACCCAAAGATGATGAAGGGGAAGGAGGTTAAGACGCCAGGGCTCCAGGGTTCAGAAGTCCAGGAACTATAGTGTAGAATCATAAACCTTTACCTTTCCTCTATTTTCCCGTCTCCAGGCTTTTGTATTCTTTTTTTTTAATAAGATTGTCCTCTTTTAACTCTTTTTTTCTTCTTTTGATAAGCAAACCAAACTAAAATAATCACCTAAAAAAATTCTAAGTATCGAGAAGTACTCGTGCCTTGGAAGGCTTGTTTTGACATAAATTGGTCGTAAGTTTGTAGACCTTAAATTTTTTTTGAGTGTGAGAAAGTAGTCGGGGGTTCGTGCATCTCAATAAAATTCCGAGATTCAGATCTGGTACAAGGGACTCATTCTTCCTACTTTAGATAAAATACCAAGACCTCATGCCTCTCGGGACTAGATAAAATACCAAGACCTCATGCCTCCCAGGTTTAAATAAAATACCGGAGCCTCATGCCTCCCGAGTTTAGCTAAAATACCTTGGCTTCATGCCTCCCGGGTTTAGATAAAATATCGAAGTCTCATGCCTGCTGGATTTAGCTAATATTTTCCACGTGTTTTGAAAGATAATTTTATTAATATTCTGATAGTCATTATTCAGGCATAATAATTTTTTTAAATAAAAGGCACTCCAGAGTCTTTTAAAAGATCAGCCTTGACCATAGTCCAAAATATAATGCTCCTAAACTAACCTCTCGAACAACTATATAAGGTCCTTCCCATCCGGTTTCTTATTTTCCAACATCTCTAACCAGATTGGCTTTCTTGAGGACAAGATGACCAACTCGAAATTCCTGCGGTCGTACTAGCTAGTTATACACTCGCATGACTCGACTGCGATAAGCTTCCATCTGGATGACATCTCTTTCTCTCTTATCTTCCACTAATTCTTACTCTGAGCCGTATGATTTTCCTCTAGGTAAGCCACGACTCGAGCTGATGTCTACTTGATTTTAGCAGGTATTATAACTCCAGATCCATACACCAAATTAAAAGAATTTTCCCCCGTTGCAGCCCGAGGAATAGTTCGGTAAGCCCACAAGACACTAGGGAGTTCCTCTACCTAATCCTTCCCAACGCCTTGTAACCTGGTTCTCAAAGCTTAAACGAGTGTTCGATTAGTGACTTCAGTCTGCCTATTTTCTTGTGGATATGTGACTTAAGTAAATGATTGGGTAATCTTCATCTCTTCATACTAGGTCGTAATTTTTCGTCCTTGGAATTGCTTACTTTTATCAGAAATCAACTTTCTTGGTAGCCCGAACCTCCAAACTATGTTTCTCCATAAAAAAAAAAAAAATTAGTACCTCATTTTCTGTGATTTTGGAAAGGGGTGGTCGGCTCCTACCCACTTTGAGAAATAATCAACAGCTACTAACATGAACTTTTATGTGCCCGGACTACTAGGAATGGTCTCACAATATCCAGAGCTCATTGATAAAATAGGCAGGATGCTCAAACATGCTTCATAGATGAGTTCGGTCTGTGACGTAAATTATCATGGCGCTTACATCCTTCACAAGATCGGACTACATCTAGGGAATCTGAGATCATAGTAGACCACCAAAATCCAGCCAATAACGCTTGCTAGTCCCGACAGAGTCCCCACAGTACCTTCATGAATTTTTTTTAGTACATACCTAGCTTCTTCCCCAGCCAGACATTCACGAGTCTTCCTATGAGGTTACTGGATCATTGTCTAGAGTAGGCACCAGTTTGGTGTATTGAATAATATCCCCGCTATTCTCCCCTGCTAAATAAGATGCCATTTTGGCGAGTGTATAGGCTTTCGCATTTTCTTCCCTTGGAATCTGCTCCGGCTCCAATCAGTAAAACTTTTTGATAACTCGTGAATTTCTTTTAAGTAATTTTTTAATCTTTCTTCTCGAACTTCGTAGGAACCTTTTACTTCCTGAATAACCAATTTAGTGTCAGAGTAAATAATGATTCGAGTAGCTACAGCTTCCCGAGCAGCTCTCATCCCGATCAAAACTGATTCATAATCAGCTTCATTATTCGAAGCCCAAAAATGTAATATGACTACAATTTTTATTTTTCCCCCACTGGAAAAACTAGAACAATCCTGACCTCGCTCCTTTGCTTGTCGGCAGCGCCATCGACAAATACTTTCCACATTTATTCTTGTCCGGAGTGTGCCATCTTGATCAAGAAATTTGACAAAGCTTGGGTGTTTACGGTAGTCCTAGGCTAATATGTGATATCATACTCATCAAGCTCTATCGTCCATTTTATCAGCCTCCCCGAGATATCTGGATTGGTCATGATTCTCTTCGACGAGCTGTTGGTGAGGACAATGATAGGGTGAGGCAAGAAGTAGGGTTTCAATTTTCTCCTAGTTATGACCAACGCCAAATCTATCTTTTCGAGCTTGGTATACCTCTACTCGGGTCCTCTGAGAGCATGATTTACATAATACAGTGGTTTTGGTCAGTACCTTCTTCTTGGATAAAGACCGAACTGACGGAACATTCAGTAACGGACGGGTAGATGAACAAATTTTCTCCCAGTCGGAGTTTAACCACGATGGGCAACTCAGCTAGATGATTCTTCGAGTCTTGAAAGGCTTGTTCAGTTTTGTCATCCCATATAAATCTCTGAGCTTTCCTCAATATCTGGGATAAAGGATAACTCCGATGTTTTGATTTTGATATGAACTGAAACAGAGCTGCAATTCTGTCTGTTAGTTTTTGCACTTTGACAGATTTTGGAGAAGTCATTTCCAAGATAGCCTTAACTTTTTCAGGGTTGATTTCAATTTCTCTCTCGGTTACCATGAAGCCAAAAAATTTACCACTCTTAACCACAAAAGTGCACTTTAATGGATTCAACTTAACCTCATATTTCCTGAGAGTTGAGAAAGTTTCTTCGAGATCCAAGATAAAGTAAGATTTCTCCTTGGATTTGACCAAAATATCATTAACGTACACCTCGACATTCCTTCCTGCCTGTTTCTCGAAATTTTTATCCATCAATCGTTGATAAGTGGCCCCCGTATTCTTCAACCAAACAAAATTTTCTATAACAAAATGTACCACCAGAGGTTAAAAACTGACATTGTCTTGTTCTTCCTGGGCCAAGGGGATTTGATGATATCCTTGGTAAGCATCCATAAAATATAGTAACTCATAACCTGAGGTGGACTCAACTAGATGGTCGATCCAAGGTAAAGGATAACAGTCCTTAGGACATGTTTTGTTCAGATCCATGAAATCCACACACATTCTCCAATTGCATATAGCTTTTTGGACTAGGACCACCTTTGACAACCAAGTTGGGAATTGGATTTCCTGGACCTGGCCAGCCTTTAAATGCTCTTTTACTTGCTCTGCTATTACCATGTCTTTCTTTGGTCCGAAGTGTCTTTTCTTTTGCACCACATGTCTACATGAGCGGGATCCCGACTAGCTCTACAATGGACCACGTAAAAATATCTACATTATGTCGTAAGCAAACTAGTAAGTGAGACCGAGTGGAAGGCTCCAGGTCCCGGGCGATTTTGTGTTTCTCCCGGGATTTTTGGGAAATAAAATAATTTCTTCCTGCTCTTCTTCCATCACCGTCTGCACATCCTCGACTGAATGTACTTCCTCCCCTATTCCCATCCTTTCTCCATATCCATCCCTTCTCGTCCTCTTCTTTTCTACTATGACCGTCTCAGCGTATCATTTTTGCTAGGATGGCTGATCTCCCCGAACTTCCCCAATTATGCCATTTATGATAATTTTCTGATGATAAGTAGAGACGACGGAGTTGAAGGCGTTCATAGCCGGCCTTCCCAGTATGATGTTGTACGAGGAGGGTGCTCTAACCACAATGAATGTGATCATGACAGATTTTCTCAAATCCTTGGATCCTAGTGTCAATGGGAGCATAATCTCCCCCATGAGGTGGACTGTATGACCAGCGAATCCAAACAGAGCGGTCTCCACGGTATCTAGCCTATAATCCTTTAAATCCATTTTATCTAGGGCTTCTTGGAATATCATGTTGACATAGCTGCCCGAGTCTACAATCCCTCAGCTTATATCATAATTTGCTATTTTGGCTAGGATAACCAAAGCGCCATTGTGAGGTAAACTGGCATTTTGTAAATCCTGGGGTTCGAAACCGATGGTTGGCTTCTCTTATCCTCCCGAGCTACCCACTCCCAGGACTTCTCGCCGACTCCAAGCTTTCCGGGTTCGGTTAGAATCACCATCAATGGATCATCCGGAGATCATTTTAATTACCACCGAGGTATGGGATTTTAACCGGCCCTCCTCTTCTCGGGTCCTCTCTGATGCGATGGGCTTGGCGCGACCTCTCGGTATGGGTATAGAATTTGGGGCCCCGATAGATTATGTAGGCCTTGAACTCCTGGGTACCCATGGGAGTCACCTTGCTTTCTTTGCCGCTGGGTTGAATTTGACAGGGTCTGAGTGGGGATGGCTTTTCCTCAATTTCTTGCACTTGTTGGTGTCATGATAATATTCTTGGTGGAATGCACAAAATTTTAAGGCTGGCCTCGGGAGCTGGTTTCCTTCTCCTCACAGAGGTGCACCGCTTGGTCCTTTGCTACATTTAAGGGGACATAGTGAGAAAAACTCCCCAAAGAGCTCCCTTTATGTGCTCGTTCTTCTGTCCTCCCTGGCCGACCATTTATCTCTTCCTGACGGCCTCTCTTCTCTGTTTCTGCGCTTCTTTCATGTTGATATATTTTTCTACCCGAGATAGTAAATACTCATAATCTTTTGGCACATTCTTCACCAGGGACTGGAAGAAGTCCCCTTTTGAAGGTCCTGTGTGAACGTCGTGATCTTGGTCTTTGGGGTGCATGAAGGCACTTCCAAGGATTTTTTATTGAATTTGAGGATGTATGCTCGCAATGACTCATCTCTGCCTGCCTGATCTCGAACATGCTAAAAACAGTCTTCTTATATGTCTTACTGCTACTGAAGTGATATAAAAAGAAATTTTTGAATTCCTCAAAAGATTGTATGCTCTGGGAATCAATCTTATCAAACCATCGTTGGGATGAATCCACCAACATGAAAAACAAAGTCTTGCACTTGATCTCATCACCATAACAACATGACCATTTTTTCAAACCGGGCTAAATGCTCCTCAGGGTCCGAGTTTCCATCATACTCCCTATTTTTACTGATTTATAGCGGGTAGGTAAGGGCTCATTGATTATGCGGTTGGCGAAAGGACATCCTTTTGGTTAGGTTTGGGGAGCCTGGGAGGATCCGGCTTGTCCTTCCAGCTTCTTCACCTTCTGCCTCAAGTCTTCTAGCTCCTCGACCATGGTAAAATCTTTGGAACATTCCTAGGAGCTTCCTCTCTTCCTTTGTTTTGTCTTGAGGAGGGGATTCTCTCTCGGACCCTTACTCATGGGGTACCCGACTGCTGCTGGGAGGTAATTTCTCTGTTATGTCCTTCTGGACAGCTACTGCTATCCACTGAGTCAATTGTTCGGGGTTGATCATGAAAGTTTGCTGGGGTGGATTTCTTTGGGGAAATTCTGATTCTGAGGACTCACTTCTGGAATTGTCCCTCCGAGCTGATTTTCGAGTGTAAACCATATCGTCTCAGATCTAATCTTCTCACATACAGCGGCAATGATAATGACCGAGTGAATTGGTATGAGTTTGGTGGGTAATTACGCTCGGTCAGGTTAGTTTTTGTCCTGGTATGTCGGAACTCAGGTGAAACGTATCTAGGATTGAGTTATCTGCACATTTAAGATAGTAGAGAACTTTAGTGGAGCGCCTGAGGATTCTACGATGTAGTCACTACGATGCTCAAGTCAGTCAAGTGTTTTGTGTCCAGTGAATGTGTAGAGAGGATGCATATTTATTGCAAGAATATCTGAATGAATGAATATTAAGCAAACCTGGTATTTAAAGGATAAAAGTCAATTATGACTTTGTTTTCAGTGCTCAACAGCTATTCATGGCGAGATAGGCGTCTGTGCGCTGCTTTCTGATACTGCCAAATCTAATAGTCTATACTACTTTCAGCCTAGTTACATCACTCCTACATGCGCTGAAAGACCAGCCAATGATTATCGAGACACAGCATCCCATACTTATGAACTAGTAGATGACACATGTACCGAGGTGCTCATGTGGATGAAGGTGACGTGAA
Organism: Primulina tabacum; assembly: GCF_025594145.1. Lineage (NCBI taxonomy): Eukaryota > Viridiplantae > Streptophyta > Magnoliopsida > Lamiales > Gesneriaceae > Primulina > Primulina tabacum. The sequence continues at coordinate 37,639,554 of NC_134557.1, forward strand.
GTACTGTCTACTAATTACTCTACCCGAGTTTTAATTACTCTGGTTCAACTGAGAGCCCGACTCCTTCTAAATACTGGTCAGTTTGCTCGAATTTCCTGGCTTCCTGACTACCGAAAACTCAGACTAAAGATAACCCGGGTACCTCTTGGATGACTCGGATATCTCCGGGGGTATCAAGTGATACTCCACATATTTGTTGGATAATCTGGTATGGCTGCCAGAAGAGTAGGGAAAGGGATCCAATCTGTTGCACACTGAAATGTTCTGGACTTGGACACCTTTTACTAGTCTTGAGCTCCTCCAGTCGCCCCGCAAATGTCATTGAAGCAGCTGTGTATACACTGAAAAACGCTCTTGGGACGCCAAATTTCCTTTATCCAATCTGGAGCAAATTCGACCACTATCAAGTCTTGAACACCCTTCTGGATGATATTTTCCAATTGTTGAGCTAACAGGTCGTATGCTACTTTCAAGAACTGTATTTGTTCCTGGTTATCAATGGTTGCTTTCCGACCTTGGGGCAAGCCTTCAACCCGTGGCAATGGGATGGCCACAAGATTTATTCTAGGCTACAAATTGGATGGAATTGGAGGTAATCTCTGTAGGTTTTTTGAGGTTGAAACATATGAAATCAAGACCTTTTTTACGACTGGTCTCTTTGATAACTTAAGGAATGGTTATTAGAGTACCGTTTTATCGCGTCTTAGAAATTTGAGAAATTTTGTTTTGGCTTTCGAACGTTCCTTGGGCGTCGTATGAATCAAACATCTGTAGGGTGTTTAGAATCGTTTACCTTTGTTTATTTAACACACGACACTAAAATAATCTGGGATTAGCGGAGTTATTCCATCTTGTATATCCCCTCGAACAGATCTCCCTCCTTTGATCGTTTAATTAAGTCCATAATCGGAGATTTTGTTCCTTGTCTGGATCACACTACAAATCTCAAACAATTTATGCGTTGAGATTGAGACGCCCAAATTTCAAAATTCTGGAAGCGGTGCGACGGAGGTGGGAAGCTCTCGGCGAATTTTTTTGATACTTTTGTGTTATATGAGATGACTTATTCGCGAGAGGGTAATTTTTTTATGTTGTGTATTGTGTTATGTGTATTGTCATCAGCATTTGATTACATATTTATTAAATACACAATTCCCATGTTACTAGAATTCCTATTCCTAGTGTCCTTAGTACTTTTTATTTTCTTCAATCAAATTCTAATGTTTTTATATCATGTATTAATCAACTTTTGATAATGCATGATGTATTTATATACACATCTTTATATCTCCATATAAAGTGTGTGTATATATATACACATTTATATATGCACATATACTATATGCATAGATATATTATTTAAAATTAAATAATCATTATTTAATTTCCTTGGTTAACTTATTAGTTAATTAATTTTAGACTCATCTAGAATCTTTTATGAGAGTTTTGTAAATATTGATAGTCATTACTACTAATATTATTATTTAATTATTAAATTCTAAATTCATTAAATAAATAATAGTGAACTCATTATAACCCTAATCGACGATTTGACAGGCCGATGTATTAATTATACAAATCTTGTTCATACAATGAAAATTGAAAATTTAGAAAACAAAATTTTCATTGATCCATTTTTGACAGCTGTTGGTTTTGTTAAATCCTTCACCAAAAAAAAGCAATTCCACTCTCCTTACTCAATTAGACGTTAAGCTAACTTCCATTTCTTTCATCATATGGAATCAACTTATAAACTCCTTTATAAGAATTTTGTTTAATCTCCATCGAACTATAGTCACTAAATTCAACTATTTGAACTTTGACTATCTCAGCGAAAACACATAATCCAATACTTGTGTGATCCTCAATGGTTCATGAATACTGCTAGTTGTGGGTTCACATCTCCATGTGATTCATAATAACTTTTATTCGTATTCGGGCTTATTTTCATTAGCTTCATTCTTTTAATAAACAACTTGATCGAGAATGTCACAACTCATTTCTGATTACACCCATCGGATCATGGTAGGACGTCTAGTAGCATTGCCCCATGTTTCCCTGGATATCACTGATAGTGCCTGCAAGAACATTGATTTATTGTTAGCATATAGTACGGTCCCTTTAACTCATATATCCCGATCGAATCAGTAACTATTGTTATATCGAGAGTTGCGTATGAATTCGATAACGATGCGATGAATCTTTGATTACTAATAGTGACATGTTATGTGCAACTGAGGAAACACCTTTTCAAAATGCACATGTCTTACTCTGGCCAAATATTCCTAGCACTATTAACTCATCATATCACATATAATATATTTACATGTAGGCAAACGGTGAATCTTCGATTACAATACATTTGCTCCTACGTATTTTGAAACTACACCTAACCTCGCCACCCGATGACCCTCAATGGAGTCGCTAAATGAATCAAAGTGTATATTAGTACGCAAAGCATCTATGTTGTTCCGGGTCAAATGACTAATGGTGTAGAACCATAAACGCAGATTATTCAACTCAATAAATGATAACCACTTGGACAGTCCAATGGATGTTTGTTCAGTGAATCATTAAATAATCACTCATCTGTATGAATGGATATCTTCATGCTCTTACCAATGAAACATGACATTTACATCACATATGCTAGTCTCAAGCTCAAGTTTAAACGAATTTTATCCTAATTTTAAGTGGCCGATTCGACTAAAAACCTGTTTAGAATATATGATACACTTCCTAATGAGTTTCACGATCTTACATTCAGAGGCAGATCTCATGGTAGCTATAATATATTTAATGACTTTATCTATGCAGCTTACATGAGTATACATATAAAGTAAATCTCATAATTGGATAAAACCGTAAAATATTATTAAAATAAAGATTTTTTTTTACATTATAGTCAATAAAACATCAACCGCAAGTTGACAAGTTGGACACCTATACTAACAATGATATCATACGACCAAATGCTAGCCATAGTAACATCATTACATGACATTGTTTGCTTGCCATGTTTTATTTGGAGGGAATGAAACTCCGGGAAATCTACACTTTGTAGTGGCCCTGAATAGGCCATCAACTTGAGCCATTAAAGTCTCTATCAGCGGTACCAAAACATTGAAAAAATCTTTTACTATCATTAAAAGAAAAATGTTAATTCCAAAAAAAAAAAGATAAATGTTATACATGTCTTTTAATAGAAAAATATATATGTAGCCATCATGTCCATGTCTTTTGCCCAATTCTGCACATTATTGTTGGTTTCAATTTGCCTTGTGTGGTTGCACATGTGAGTCTATGTTTACATGAAAGATGATCGACCTATCATCTCACTGTAAATTTAAAAGCATCAATAAACTTCATTTTTTTTGTTTTCAAACGACGATCATCTCATTAAAAAAACAAAAATCGAGATATCGATTTAAGCGTAGACTCTCCGTGATTGTACCCAGGGGCGGAGCCACCCTTGGGCTAGGGTGGGCTCCAGCCCCACCTGCTTTTTTATTAAAAAAAAAATTAATATTTTTAAATTTTATATTTTTCAGTCCATATTAAAATTAAAACAAATTTTTTATAAGTTTTATTTTTTTAATTTTTTTAATCTCATGTTTAAAAATTAAAAATAAAACAATTCTCATAAATAACTCATTACTGTTTATGAGTTGTCAACTTTGAGATAAAAAAATTCAACGACTCTAAACTTATACTGAATATTTAGATGTGATTATTCAAGTTGCAATAATATTATCTTATGATGTATATAAATTTTGGAATTTGAATTTTTAACCTAAAAATCTATTGTTGCATATTTTCGGAATAATAATCAATTGGTTGAAATGTATAACGATTATTGATGTGCAATTATTATTGGACTTGTTTTGTGATTTTTCAATTTATACTAATCGAAAATTGAATAAGTATGAAATTTGAAAAATAATTCTTTGTTATAAAATTTTGAGAATATTGAATTTTTCTAGTTAAGTAACTCAGAGAATGAAGAAAATAAAACTGTCAAGTTATTTTTAAACCAAAAGAACATATATAAAAAAATAACGGGAAAACATCAATTACAGTCTATAAGTGAATAAAATATCGATTTCAACCAAAATAATAGATCGAAATGAATTAATTTCAAAATTCGATTCGGTGTTGAGGTGCAATAATTGTCCCCTACTAGGTAGAGCGATCAAATAAAGTTTACAAAGATATAAATATTATAATTTCTAATAAAATTTATTATACAATAGTACTATATTTAAAAATATTTTTTAATAAATAAAATTTAAATTTATTTAATCCAATTTTTATATTGCAATTTTTTGTTTAAAACACGATTATTTAAAAAAAATTCTAAAATTTCGGTTGATTGTGTTACTGATCGAAATAATCGATTGTTTCGATTTGATTTGTTAGGTTTTCGTAGTAAAGTTCGGTCGGTTCGGTTTGTTAGAAAAAAATTCAGTTAATTCGATTTTAGAATATTCGGTTCAATTTTAACTGAATTTATTACTGTTTAACACATGATGGAGCCAGCTCCAGGTATTTAAGAATCCCGGCTCCGCTCCTGATTGTACCTCAAGGTTCTTTGCATGATAATTACTCGGAATTGGTTTTGGTTCATTCGATGCTACTGTACCACAATCCACTTGCCAAAATTATTTTGATCGTATTGGCCATTGACCATGAATAAGCTGTCGATTCGAATAGGTAAAATAAACCAATATATAACATATGAAAAAATCAAGAAGAGTCGATTGTCTATCTTAAAAATATTAATATTTTCTTTTTTAGATTTTGCAAGTTTATTTAAAAAAAAACTAAAATCAAGATACTTGCAAAATTGTCTTTTTTAAAAAAATATATCGTGAATAGATTAAACTTTCATAATTAACATATGATTTGAAACAAAAATAAAATGAAATTCTTGAGTCATTGTTTAAACTAAGACAATTTATTGGATTCAAGAAACCCATTAAAGTAAATGTATATTGGGTTTACTAGAAAGGATGGAAGTTGAATTTTTTGGTGCCATTTAATAAATGTTTCATAAGATATTTTACCTTGAAAGTATGCATTGAGAGCCCGAAAAAAAACATACAAATTATAAAATTAAAAATACAAATTCATTTTTAACAAAACCAAAACTAAAAAATTTAAATTATATAATCAAAAATTAATTGTCTCTTAAATATACATGACATAATAACATTTATTTTAATTTTAATATAAAAAATTAAATATTTTAATTATTTCACATCAACACCACGTCGAAAAAAAGACTAAAATTGAAAAAAAAAATACAAAGATAATGGACTAAAATTGAAATTTAATAATGAATAGGTCTCTTATGAGACGGTCTCACGAATCTTTATCTGTGAGACAGGTCAACCCTACCGATATTCACAATAAAAAGTAACACTTTTAGCATAAAAAGTAATATTTTTCATGGATGACCCAAATAAGATATCTGTCTCATAAAGTACGACTCGTGAGAACGTCTCAGACAAATTTTTATCTTTAATAATGCAGAGAATCAAATATGAAAAAAGACATACATAAAAAAACAAAAACAAAAAACAATTTTCTCGATTAAATAAATTGGTATTATAGGTATCCAATGTTCTTATTTTTCTTTTATTTTTCATTGAAAAGATGTCAATTTGATCTGATTGAAGTTTTCTAATATAAACAGACCTCACAGGGCACGGCTTCTTGAGAATCAAAGAACAAGACTATAATTAGTAATAGACGAGAAAGGATTAAACTGAAATTAACTTATGGTTCATATTTTATTTTATTTTTTTATGATGAACATTATTTTAAAATTCATTTAGAATATTGGATAAAAAAATTATTTTGATTTATACCACTTTTACTTTTTTTTAAAAGAAAAAAAAAAGCTAGCTTGTTGGCATTCGTCCTTTTTAAAGAAACCGTGATGAATTTAAAAGAAATAATTCATTTTTAGATAGATTAAAATAAAGTAATAATACGTGAAAGTCTTGAATACCTATAAAAAGTTATTTATTTTATTCTATTGATTGTTAAAATATTCAAATGTAAAATTTTGCATAGTTCAATCTACACTTGATATTTTATAAACTTTAATATTAATATTTTCTCAAATAAGATGATCACATTTATACTTTTTGTTGGTTACAGTTGGTTTTTAGTTTTAATTATATATTTTAATATCCCTCATTTGTCATATGTGTTAAGAAAAAATGTGTGTGTTATTATTATTTTTTCTTTTAAAAAATGCAGATCAAACTATAAAGAGTTTTTAGAGGGGCGATTTTTTCATTTTTAAGCCAACAATGCATATCATGTATCATTTTTGTTAAGATCAGGACTTGTACCTAACTCAACCCCAAAAGTTTGCTTAAGAGATGAGGATTTTTCAAGTCCTTAAATGAAACTCTCAGTTATTTTATCTAACCGATGTGACACAACTAACACACCCCCTCACTGTTAGGAATGAACATTTAAATCGTGATGTTTACAAATAACTCAACTATGGACAGAACGGGTGGCCTAACTATGGACAGTCCAACACATAACAGTAGAATCTAAGCTCTGATACCATGTTAAAATTGAGACTTGGACCTAACTCAACTCCAAAATTTAACTCAAGAGGAGATGAGAGAATCGTTTAAGTACACATGCAAAAAGATTTTGTCTAATGGACAACTAACAATTTTAATGATACTTCAATTCATCTAAATACAATTTTTCGAGTGCTAGATGATTAGATCTGTTCCCTCGTTCGGTTGGTTGACCGGACATATTGACGGAGCTGCAAACTTCGGCAATTGCGATACGGTACAAGATAAGACCAGCAATCCATTTCGAAAGAAATTTGTCGCCTTAAGTTCACAGGGAAGTCTTAACAATTATTGGTGCTGTTTTCTGGTCCTTTTGTAGGAAGGGAAAACTAAAACCAAACTATTTTTGAAAACCATGAAAAACCCAAGCAGCGACTTTCGAGTCATGCTGAACCATCAAGCAACACTTTTTCAAAAACAAAATTGAAGAGCCAATTAAATGGCCTCTTGAATAACCATTATGCAGCCAATTCATGGTTGATTAAAGCCATTAAACGGGCTGTTAATGGCCATGATATGTATGTCCTTTCAGCTCACCACTTACACTTACAAATACCTGCACGATGTTTGAGCAGATCGCACCAATCCAAGCTAAAGACACTCCATATTTTCGAGCAAAACAGGCTGCCCATTTTCGAAAAATGCAGCAGCAGATTTGAGCAAGAATCAACTCAAATTTCGAGCTAGAGCTTTTACAGTTTTCAGACTAGAAGTTGTGCAAAGTTTTATCAAGAAGCTGTCCAGAATTTTCGAACAAGAGCAAGCCATTTTCGAAGCATCTCCTCACAAGATTTGAAGTCGGGAATTAGGTAAGTGGGCTTTCTGTTTTAAAAATGTCTATATATGTTTTAAGGCCATTGAACATACTATTTTTCATTTATATTCGACCAGTCCGTTTTCTTGATTTCGATCCATTCATTTTCTGAAGCACTACTACGATTTTCCATTCGATCCTTCATTCCATTGTGTTGTGATGAACGCACGTCCATTCGAGTTTTGATGGTTAAGAAGTGAAATGTATGATTTTTAAGCACTGTTATGATTCGAAATTGATATAGTATCATAATTCTAAAATATGATAAGTTATGACACTTACGCGGTGGGTTATATTAACTGGGATACGACTCTTACTCGGTAAATTATAGTAATATTCATGATAGATTAAATGCGATGAGTTATAATAACTGTTATATGACATCACCCATTCGAGGAGAAATATATAAGTGCTGATCAATAAATCTTGGAAGATAAGATGAAACATCAGCATTATACATTTATGTTATGTTCATGATAATTTTTGTTTTTTCCATGCTATACTCTTTTCGAAAATCATTTGTATAAGTACAACTATTTGTTGTTATTATGTTCGATCGACCCCCACTTATCAAGTGTTTTTAATCTCTTCCCCCGATAAGAATGAAGATGAGTTGGATGAAAAAGAGTAAAAGATGTTATGACCATATTGGGGTATCTTTATTTGAGAAAAAGATTAAAGATTTAGATGCATGATACAGTTGGTGTTAAGATTGAGACTTAAACCTAACTCATTCTTAAAAACTAGCTTAAGGGGAGGATTGTCTTAGTCCATATATACAACTATAATATTTAATCTAGTCGATTTGTGATATTTAAAACACCTCATATTACCAGGAATGAACAACTGAAACGTGAAGATTACAAGAATGGATCGGAGGAAAACATTCAAATCTGAGCCATGATGTTTTGGATTTGCCATTATGTTTTGGATTGTAATGGCAAATCTGAGCCATGATCGGAACATGTCACTGATATTAAGTTAAGATTGAGACTTGAACCTACATATTCTTTAATGTCTCATGTTACTGGCAAAAGAATGGAGGAAAACATTCAAATCGAAGGCAATGCAGGTAAGAAACCGAGAATTACCGGTACTGACATCATTAGTAATTTGCTTGAAATTATTATTAATCGAATTTTGTCCTTCCTGCCAACAAAGGACACTCTACGAACTTGTGTTTTGGCCAAGGATTGGGATTACAAATGCACTTATATTAACAATATAGACATAAAATAGGACTTTTGAACCAACTAGGAAGATGAGGATTGTTAACTTTGTGGACATGATTTTCATTTTTTTCTCGGACGGCGCCATTAAAAAGGTTTCGCCTTTTTTGTGGACGGGACTACAATGCACATCACCTTATGACATGGATATCTGCTATAGCGATGGGAAATTTTGAAGATTTGGAATTGTGAATGTGTTGTTTTACCTCGTCGCCTTTTTTTGATTACATGCCATTGACCAAACTGATTTTACATTTACCTCACACTTTTAGCCGGTTCAAAATATGTTTTCCAACCTAAAGTTCTGCATCTACGTAGAGTTGATTTCTAAGTGACCATGCTCACAGTACTCATTCCATATTTCAAAAAAAATATTATAATTTCCATAATTGCAAATTCCTAGTTAATTATGAAAATAAAATAATGGTGAAAGTTTGTTTTCTTCAATTTCTAGTGTCGATTATATCAATTTCCTTTATTTTATCGAGTAGATTTAGCTTAGGAGATTATATCTAACAATCAAGTTTGGGATTAACAACGTTTTGATTTCATATGAGTTAGCTTTTTATAATTTTCATTCAATTTGGTATATTTGTGACTGACACACCCGCAATCATGAAATTTTGTGCAGACAAGGTGCATCATTAATTTTTTTTCTGTTGTACTTGATTTTCAGTGTTATATGTGAATGGTTGGTGGTATTAATATGGTTGGTGGTTGTCTGCAAAGACATTTTTCATTTCCCATTAGATTGGTTGACAGCAAATTGATTGCCAGATTTTGTAGCCAAATTGATTGAAGTAATCATGCAGAATTCCATGCGTTCAGACTATGAGAACTAATAAGTGCAAGTTTTGCACGTAAATAACTCGAGGAAGTGGCATGAAAGTTTGGTAATATCGAGCGGATTTACGTGTTTGATAGTGGTTTATGTTGTTTTCAGGAAACAAGCATGAGCGCATAACTTGCGACCAACGAGGAAGTCTAAGATAGAAACAGGTGCGCAACTACATGGATGCACAGGAAAGGCGAAAGATAGAAGTGGGCGCACGCCGCCCTGAACCATAGAAAACAGAACTGCGCACGAAAGCAAAAAAAGACTTCGCTGGGCATGCGGCTGCGCGGAGGCCCATGCATCAATGCTCGCCTAGGCGTGCAGGAGACCAGTAGAGCGCGCTTTGCATCCATGCGGCCGTAGGAGATCAAAATCGACGCACGGTCACGCACTCGCGCATGACGCAGACCTTTAAGAGCTTTTCGCTGGCTTTCGGAACCTGGGCACAGATATAAATATTGAAACTCTAACACACACACACACACACAAAGGAGCGGCAATAAAAAAGCCTGAGAGCGAGAAATGAGAAGAGCGAAGACGAAGAGCACATCTACCGGGGACGGAGTCTCAAACTCTGATTCAATCTTCTTTTCTTCCTACTATTTCTTAAGCGATTTGTTTAATGTCGAAAAACATGAATTTGTTTTATCGTTTTTCTTTTATTAACTAATTTATTTAATCTAATAGATGACGTAGCTTGGTCGAATCTATATTTATGAATTGTTGATTTACATATGCAAAGTTTTTCTTTCCTTATTTATATTTTCTGGATTTTATTGCTTTCAATTAAATTAGAGTGTCATATTTATTTGAGTTCTATCACTCGAGGTAAATGATGTCGAATAGGACTATAAGAAAATATATTGCTGGTGTTTATAGAGTTTGGAAGGCCTATAATTCCAACAAACCTATTAAAAAAATTATCATGCTATTGAAATTATTTACTTTGATTTTTAATAGGGATTTTGAAATCAAATCAGATAATTAATTTTTACGCTTCACTTGGGAAAGAGAGTATGAATATTTAGGATTCTTGGGTAGTAAACAAGTTGAATTTATTAATATAAATGTCAATGATAATTTAATATAGTGAAGACCAAGTGAAATTGGATATCTAGATTCTTATTTTCGATGATTTTAAATTGTTTATACTCTTTTAAGTCATTTTAGATTATAATTACCAATCAACACTCAACTAAATTTTCTAAATAAAGTCTGAATATTCTAATTATGGTATTTAATATATTATTAAATTGCACTCTATGTAGAAAATATTTGTGCTTAACAGAGTACTAAAACTTGACATCGTACGCTTGCGGTTAGCAAAATATTGCAATAAGAAATTTTATAAATAGGGCCCTCCTTTCATCAGTTTAACCATCCCAAGTTCTAATTCATCTCTTCTCTCCAGCATCTTGTGGGGCCATTAACTTCTAATTTTTATTAACATGCAAATTGATTATAGTTAATTAATTATAGCGGAAAAACAAGTTAAAATTTTCTTTAAATGAGCCCTAAATATGACAACTGTGATTATAATACTAAAAATAGTATATAATAAATTTTCATCTAAACACGTCACAATATAAAACATGCCCACAGATGACTGAAATCAACTACACACAAACAACTCATATTCTTGTGACATGCCCCGGTATATAGATATATAGATATATACATTGGAATAAACTACTCAACCTCAACTTAGATGTGACTCCTTCCAGAAATATCCTATCTGGTCTCCTGATGACCTGAAGTCATGTCATTGTTCATGCACAAAGATAACAACAGCCCCCTTGGGAGTAAGCAAACGCTCTGTATGGAACAACCATAATAAAGACAACATGTATATATAATATGATATATGATATGCAATGCATGCATGTTGTAGATGTATAAGATGAATTTTCCATCCACTGAGCATGTATCATAATCAAACGAATCGCTATCAAATCATCAAATCTCGAGCAGGCACCCTGACATTAGTCAAATATAAGGAATATCCATAGACAGCATCGTCAAAGCGTCATCAAATCTCAAATTTCAACCAATCAATTTTCATTCGATCCTTTTCATTCCTGAATATTTAATCATTGTTGAACACATCTTATTATGTTGATTATGCCTTTGATTCCGATGAGTGCACATTCATTCGAGTTTTGATGGTTAAGAAGTGAAATATATGATTTTTAAGCATTGTTATGATTCAAAGTTGCTATGGTATCAGAATTCTAAAATATGACAGGTTATTGTCTTTACGCGGTGGGTTATAGTAATTGTGATAGGACCTTTACGTAGTGGATTATAGTAATCATTATAAACTAAATGCAGTGGGTTATGATAACTGTTATATGGTATCACCCCTTAGAGAAGTAACATATAGAGACTAATCAACAAACCATGGAAGATAATATGAAATATCAACGGTATACGTTTATGTTATGTTCATGATAAGTGTTGTTTTTTCCATGTTATACACTTTTCAAAAATCATTTGTATATGTACAATTATTTGTTATTGTTACAATCGATCTACCCCCACCTATCAAATGTTTCACAAAGCACTCACTCTCCTTAATCTTTTTCTGAGATAAGAATGAAGATAATTGTATAGAGTGCAAAATATTTTATGGCTCCAGTGACGAAAATAAATCTTAAATCCGATACAAGTGTTGTCAGGCCCCAAGACCGGGGTGAGTAGACATCTAGTGTCGTTTAACAATCATACAATTATAAAACAATAAGTCTCGTAATACAACGCACAATAATTTTTTTCATAAAAATAATAATAAACATTGTTTTTACAATGACATCAAACCAAAAACAAAAGGAGCGGAACCGAATTATAATTTAAATAAATTACATTAAAATAGAAATTTAATATATCACCATCCCCAAAACATATGATGTTCCTCGTCGTCAAGTTTACCTTCCTTATTATCTAGGGAGGAAAAGTAACGGGTGAGTATTTTGAGAAATACTCAGTAAATAGGGGCCGATCGATCATAATAAATAACAAAAGACATATATTTATATGATTCGAAAAATAGAAGTTAAAATCAAATATGAACAAAATGATGGCACTAAAAGTCATGTTATTCTCCATGGTTTACAGATCAGTCATTAATTTTTTAATCCTCTAAAAAGAGAGGCCATGTTATCGGTTATTATTTCTCACCGCATTAGGATCATAACAAATCAAATATCAAAGGTCGGAAATTCCTTTACCATTTCAAATGCAAACCATAACAGCGCCTTCAAGTAATTTCAAATATGCTTTTTAATTATAACGATTATATTGAAGCGAAGCGAAATAATTAAATCATATATCAAATTGAATGAATTTATCATGTCGATTGTATTTTCAAATACATACATATACTTTAAAGTATAAGCCCACTTGATAGGATTGATTGAGAGATAATCATTGAGCTACAATAGTTCGGTTCTTGAAATATTGAACACCGATTAATTAAATAAGGTTTGTTTCCAAACCAAGCGTAAGACACTCAAATAATCTTTCGTAGAAACCTATTAAATATTTTGTAAAGTATTTAAAATATATGAAAATTTAATGAGTAAAAATATTTTGGTTGAAGCATTTTAGCGAATATCGGGTATGCAATGATTTAGTATTTGAAAAACACATAAAATGCTTCAACAATGTATATTTATAACAGTAGAAATGTTTAGTGAATTCAATAAATAAAAAGACACGAATTTGTTTATAGATGTTCGGAGATCAACAACTCATATGGCATCCTTTCTTCTTCTTGAGAATGATCCACTAGAAGATTTTGATTTATACAAATCCTTGTACAAATTCATTTCAACTTAGGACTTATCTCTTGCCTAATTGAAACCCCTAGCGCGCTCTCGATTGTAGATCGCTACCTCACAATCCGCATAATGTTTAATGTCTCTTATGCCAATATTACAAACACAATTTTTAATGTCTTTATTATGAAAACTCATTCAACAAAATTTTGAAGCTCAACTCACATGTATATGTTTGAGTGATTATATGTGATAATTTAATCCATTACAGTGTGTATCTCTCAAATGCATTGTAAGGTCCTGAAATTAATTATCCGGTAATTTTGGCATAATTAGAATAATTATTGAGTTGTAAATTAAAATAATTATTTATACCAAATAATTTTTTGTAGGTGTGTAAAAAAAATATGTATTTTAGAATATCGGAGAATTTAACGATATAAAATACATATAGAGTTTAAATAACACACGGGAGCAAGATTAATGCAAATCGAGATAAAGGGGCATGAATACTACATTATATACATATACATACACCCATAACTTATTTATTGGAGAGAGAAGGAAGAATGCCATTTTCCAAACCATTCCCGTAGCTTTCCTTTTCTTTTTCTTCAAAATTTTCGTCACTTTCATCACCTTCATTTTGGAGAGGTCATAACTTTACCGTCCGGCGTCGAAATCACGAACGGTTTGAGGGGTTTTCTTCCTTACATCAGTAGCTTCGTTTTGAACCATGAATCGCTACTTTTGATGCTCGTTTCAGCCCAAATCGAGGCCTGTTCGTGGGTGCTGCTGTTGGCACTGTTTAGGTGAGATTTAAGCTTAGTTCCTTGGAGTTTTGTTGTGTGTTGGAGTGGGTTTTTAAGCCTTGAAATTTCCCTGTAACTCCAGCTCGTTTTCTGAATTTATTCAGCTCGTGAACAGTAAATCCGACGAGTTTCCGGTGGGTTATCGCCTCGAGACCGCTAGCGACTAGAGTAAGCTTTGACCTTGTGAGTTCCTAGTCTGAAATTTCAGCTTCTAAGTGTAAATAATAGGCTGCCGAAATTTGGATTTTTACCTTTTTCATTTTAAATTGTTTTTGTCGTTCGAATAGCGTTATATTGATGTAATTATCGGATAATTGTTGTAGATTCAGTCATTGGAAGTCTTCGAGGTATAATTCGGCGAGCCTATTAATTATGTCGAATCGTTTTGTATTATTTGAAAGATATTATAGTGTGATTGTTATCGTTGGAATTAATCTAAGGTTTATCGAGTTGATAATAGTTGGAATGTAAATAATGATGAGTTGTGGAATTATTCGGCTTATTTTGTTATTCTAGGCTGAGGGAGTTTAGTTGATCATTCTTGAAGATCGTTTTCGTGATATAGGTATGTTACAGCTCGGTAACATACGACGGTAAAACATAAATTATGTTTAATTGCCATTATGTGTTACATTGATCGTGTTTATGAATTGTTGACTGTTATAAATTGTTAAATGCCTTCGTTATTATCTATGTTTATTATTATGACATATTATTGACATTTAGTATTGGGCATACTGTTATGACATTCATGTTGAGCCTTATCGTTCTTGTTAGTCCATTGTTGATATCCGTTGTTATCTGGCACTGTTGTTTATCTCGGGATCATTGTGTGGCTGATAGGCCTATATACATGAGACCGTAGATGTGATTGAGCAATCCCGTGGTTAGTGCAGCCTTTTGAGGTGAGCGCTGGGATTGTGTCATCTAGTTCGTTCTGTTGTGCCATCTTGTTATAGCGTATCAGCTGTATGGAGGCCGAGTCAGGGGTGTTTTTCAGCACAGCTTGGCATACCTCGCATACTTGGCAGGGCGGTTTAGCTGCATGACGATGTAGCTCCTCTGTGTTGTTGCTCGAGCATTATTCCAGTTGTTATCATACCGTTTGTTGGCTCCTATTATCCCGATTATTCGTTGAGTCTTTCATGCATTGCATATTACATTTCATTATATGATTATGCATGATTTATGTTATTGTTGTTATTGTTGAACTGTTTCATACCAGAATCCTAACCTCAGTTGTTTACTGGGGGGGCTGCTGTGGTTGCTTTTTGGACACCATGGTAGATCTCCCGAGTCGTTTTGCAGCATCAGGCCGAGGTTCCGCCAGTGGAGCTCGGGATTGAGGTTGGATTGCTTGGTTCTGTTCAGTGGAGTCTCCCAGATAGTCTATATGTATGTCTTGAGTTTGTTTCAGACTTGTATTGTACTTTATTTGCCGGGGAGATGCCTCGTGTATCTGTAGTAGTATTTGATTGCTTTGTGATGTTCTGAGTCGACTCTGTGATATTTATGATCTGATGAGTATTTGGTAAGTTTTAATTTCTGTTTAGTCCTGGCCAGTGCGGCTATAGGTTGTTGTATATTTTGATATTAATTGATGCTTGAGTTTTTCGGGATGTCCTATTTACGGGGAGGTCATGCCGAAATTTTTCTAGGCCCTGAGATCCGTTTTAAAGTATTTTAAACCTTTTTCCGCTGCAGTTTTAAGTCAAAACATTATTGTTTAATCATTAATTGTCATTAGAGTAAATGGGCCTCACATCTTGGTATCAGAGCGTAAACTGGGATACGCTCGAACTAGAGTCTAGGACACTTGAGTTTTGGCACTAAAATGGTTGTTGCGCCTGTGTATGCTACTTGACAACATGCTTATGTGATTATATGATTTGTTTACTTTCATTCTAATTGTTTTGGTGTTTTATCGTATAGAATGGAAGGAGGTGGAGAAATTCCTGTTGATGAGATTCCTTTAGCTCGAGGTCGAGGTCGTGGTCGAGGTCGTGGACGTGGTAGACCTCGTGTCCATGTTGTTGATGATACTTTTGTTGAGCAAGCTCTTGATCATCTAGAGCAGCTTAGGATGGATGAGTTAGTTGCGCGTTTCCATTCTATGCATCCTCCTCGATTCAGTGGTTCAGAGGGAGCTGAGAAAGCTGAGTTACGGATTTCTGAGATTGAGGAATTGTTTGATTTGATTGAGTATCCTCCAGAGTGTCGATTGAGATTAGTTGTGCATCAGTTGAAAGATCGTGCTAAAATGTGGTGGTCTACTACATTGATGACCTTAGATGCTCAGAGGATCATTCCATCATGGGATATATTCAAGTTGAAGTTTAAGGAGAGTTACTGTCCTCCATCATTCTACAGTTCTAAGGCTTCAGAGTTTCATCACCTGAAACAAGGCGATATGTCAGTGGCGGATTATGCAGATACTTTTTATGCTATGCTGAGATATGCTCATCATGTGGCTGCAAGTCAGGTTGCGGTTGTTGAAAGTTTCATTGAAGGATTGAACGATCATCTGCACCCTTTTGTTTCTACCGGTAAGCCACTGAATTATCTTGAAGCAGTGGAAATAGCAAAAAGGGCTGAAGCTAGTCTTAAGAGGAGTGGCAATCGAGTTCCTACCCAACATCATCAGTCGGGGAGGCAACAATTCAGTTCATCTGGTTCTGCATCAATTCGTCCACGTGGAAAACAATTTAAGAAGCCTGGTTCTAGTTCTTCGAGTTCAGGGAACCGTGGTGGATATCGTTACAGTGGACTTTATTGTGATCACTGTGGGGGCAAGCATTCCAGTAATCAGTGTGTTGGAGTTCAAGGGGTTTGTAATAATTGTGGTCGACCGGGTCATTTTTCTAGAATTTGTCTTAGTAAGACAGGGAAATCAGCCCAGACAGGTAGTGGAGCTCAAGGTAATAGAATTCCAGCTGCGTCCGAGTCTTTCCATCAGCCTAGTCGCCCTTCGCATCAGAGCAGAGGGCAAGGTGGTCAACAGAATCAGTCATCTGCTCATGTATTTGCCTTGACTGAGGATGAGGCTCAGGCAGCTCCAGGTACTGTAATTACTGGTAACTGTACTCTATGTGGTTTTTTAGCACGAGTGTTATTTGATACTGGAGCATCTCATTCCTTTGTTTCTCATGCATTCGTTGTTTCGCATGATCTTCGCACCACTAGTATGAATTCCAATCTATCTTTGCTACTCCGATGGACAAAATGATTATCACTGATAATGTGGTGTTCAATGTGATTTTGTTTCATGATGAAAATGTTCTATATCTTAATCCCATAGTCCTACCTATGCATGACTTTGATTGCATCGTTGGTATGGATGTTTTGACTGTAAATCGTGCCACTGTTGACTGTTATCGAGGAATAGTTCGTTTTAGGCCTAGCTTTGCTCCTAAATGGAATTTCTATGGCCGTGGTTCTCAAGCCAAGATTCATCTAGTTTCTACCATTGAGATGAATTGATTGTTAGATTCTGGTCATGAAGGTTTTCTGGTTTATGCTGTTGATCTATCGCAAGATGAGCGACGGATTTCTGATATTCCTGTAGTCTGTGAGTTTCCTGATGTATTTTCAAAAGAGATTCCTGGTTTTCCACCAGAACGAGAAGTTGAGTTCAGCATCGAATTAATGCCAGGAATTGAACCCATTTCTCGAGCCCCATATCGTTTAGCTCCTGTTGAGCTGAAAGAATTGAAAGAACAATTACAGGATTTGTTGAGTAAAGGTTATATTCGTCCGAGTTCTTCACCGTGGGGTGCACCGATTCTATTTGTCAAGAAGAAAGATGGAACGATGCGGATGTGTATTGATTATCGGCAACTGAATAAGTTTACTGTCAAGAATAAATATCCACTCTCTAGGATTGATGACTTATTTGATCAGTTGCAAGGTACTTCGGTGTATTCAAAGATTGATCTCCGTTCTGGATACCATCAAGTGCGAGTTAGACAAGAAGATGTGCCGAAAACAGCATTTCGCACGAGATACGGACACTTTGAATTTTTGGTTATGCCTTTTGGTTTGACCAATGCTCCTGATGTGTTTATGGACTTGATGAATCGAGTATTTCGTAAATATCTCGATCGTTTTGTGATTGTATTCATTGATGATATTCTTGTTTATTCCAAGTCCGAGGAAGAGCATGCCAAACATTTGAGATTAGTTCTTCGAATTCTTCAAAAGAAGCAGTTGTACGCCAAGCTATCCAAGTGTGAATTTTGGTTAGATAGAGTTGTGTTTCTCGGCCATGTCATATCTTAACATGGTATTTCTGTAGATCCAAGTAAAGTGGAAGCAGTTCTGAACTGGGCACGACCGACCAATGTGCCAGAGATTCGTAGTTTCATGGGTTTAGCTGGTTATTACCGGAGATTTATTGAAAATTTCTCAAAGATTGCTAGACCTATCACTCAACTGACTCAGAAAAATCAGAGATTCATTTGGTCTGATGAATGTGAGTCAAGTTTTGTCGAGTTGAAAAAGAGATTGACTTCTGCACCAGTTCTTACCATTCCAAGTGGTTCTCGAGGATTCGTTGTTTGTACCGACGCATCAAATAGAGGATTAGGTTGTGTTCTGATGCAGCATGGTAGATTTGTGGCCTATGGTTCTCGTCAGTTGAAACCGCATGAGTCTAAGTATCATGTTCATGACTTGGAGTTAGCTGCTATCGTTTTTGCTCTCAAGATTTGGAGACATTATTTGTTTGGGGAGCAATTTGTAATCTATTTTGATCACAAAAGCTTGAAGTATCTGTTCTCTCAGTCAGATCTGAATATGAGACAGATACGTTGGATGGATCTTTTGAAAGATTATGATTGTGAGATCCAGTATCAACCGGGAAAAGTGAATGTCATTGCCGATGCTTTGAGTCGTAAGGTTGTTGATATTAGTTTATCCTCGATTCATGTTTCTAAGTTACGAGAGGATATTTGCATTTCTGGGTTGGATTTTCAAATCCAAGGTAATGGTGTTTGTGTATCTCAGATTTCTGTTGAGCCAGAGTTGATTCAGATTGTAAAGTCAGCTCAGAAAACTGATGATCAAGTTCTGAAATCTTATGATTTAGTATCTCAAGGACACCAATCTGGTTTCTCAATTCACTCAGATGATTCTCTTCGATTGAATGGTAGATTGGTTGTCCCAGATATTCCTGAATTGCGTACAGCCATCCTTAAAGAAGCTCATTGTACTCGATATAGTATCCACCCAGGAGGAAGGAAAATGTATCATATTCTACGGCCTCAGTTTTGGTGGAAGAATATGAAAAAAGATGTGGCTGAGTTTGTGTCTCGTTGTATGATCTGTCAGCAAGTCAAAGCAGAACGAATGAGACCTGGAGGATTACTGCATAGTCTTGAGGTTCCTCAGTGGAACTGGGAGCACGTGGCTATGGATTTTGTCACGCGTTTGCCACATACTTCTCGTCATTTCGATGGCATTTGGGTGATTGTCGATAGGTTATCTAAATCGGCACACTTTATTCCGTATGAGAGGACGTATTCGTACAAGAAAATGGCTCGTCTGTATATTGAAAATGTTGTGAGACTTCATGGAGTTTCAGTTGCAATAGTCTCAGATCGTGACCCTAGATTTACATCAAAGTTTTGGACTAGTTTCCAAAAAGAAATGGGTACACGACTTGCGATTACTGCGTACTATCCTCAGACAGATGGTCAAACAGAGCGTACAATCCAGACACTCGAGGATCTGCTTCAAGCTGTAGTCATGGATTTTAAAGACAGTTGGCAGGAAGCTACCACTAGTAGAATTTTCATATAACAACAGTTTCCATGTGACTATTGGTATGGCTCCTTTTGAAGCTTTGTACGGCAGACGATGTCAATCACCTCTTTGTTGGGATGAATTTGGTGAGAAGCAGTTGACTTGACCTGACATTGTTGAGGAAATGCATGATAAAGTCCATTTGATTCGTCAGAGAATGAAAGCTGCCCAAGATTGGCAAGCTAGTTATGCTAACAGACGTCGTCGACATCTAGAATTTCAAGTTGGAGATTTTGTATTTCTGAGGATCTCTCCGTTTAGAGGTGTTGTTCGTTTTCGTATGAGAGGTAAGTTGTCACCTCGTTTCGTTGGCCCCTACGAGATTGTTGAGCGTATTGGGACTTGCGCTTATTGTTTGGATTTGCCCCAGTCTTTATCTGGCATCCATGATGTTTTCCATGTTTCTATGTTTCGTAAGTATGAGCCCGATCCGTCTCATGTGATTCAGCCTAATGAGGTTGAACTTGATCCGTCTCTATCGTATACTGAGTATCCTGTTTGTATCTTGGATCGTAAAGATAAAGTTTTACGCAATAAAGTTATACGACTTGTACGTGTTCAGTGGTCGAGGCATGGCGTAGAAGAATCAACGTGGGAAACAGAAGAGAAGATGAGAGCATCTTATCCATATCTGTTTGATTCTTAGTAATGCATTGTTGGTTTTGTATCGTGTGTAAGATGTATGTGTATAAACAGAAATTTCGAAGACGAAATTTGTTTTAAGGGGTGGAGAAATGTAAGGTCCTGAAATTAATTATCCGATAATTTTGGCATAATTAGAATAATTATTGAGTTGTAAATTAAAATAATTATTTATGCCAAATAATTTTTTGTAGGTGTGTAAAAAAATATGTATTTTAGAATATCGGAGAATTTAACGATATAAAATACATATAGAGTTTAAATAACACATGGGAGCAAGATTAATGCAAATCGAGATAAAGGGGCATGAATACTACATTATATACATATACATACACTCATAACTTATTTATCGGAGAGAGAAGGAAGAATGCCATTTTCCAAACCATTCCCTTAGCTTTCCTTTTCTTTTTCTTCAAAATTTTCGTCACTTTCAGCACCTTCATTTTGGAGAGGTCATAACTTTACCGTCCGACGTCGAAATCACGAACGGTTTGAGGGGTTTTCTTCCTTACATCAGTAGCTTCGTTTTGAACCATGAATCGCTACTTTTGATGCTCGTTTCAGCCCAAATCGAGGCCTGTTTGTGGCTGCTGCTGTTGGCACGGTTTAGGTGAGATTTAAGCTTAGTTCCTTGGAGTTTTGTTGTGTGTTGGAGTGGGTTTTTAAGCCTTGAGATTTCCCTGTAACTCCAGCTCGTTTTTTGAATTTATTCAGCTCGTGAACAGTAAATCCGACGAGTTTCCGGTGGGTTATCGCCTCGAGACCGCTAGCGACTAGAGTAAGCTTTGACCTTGTGAGTTCCTAGTCTTAAATTTCAGCTTCTAAGTGTAAATAGTAGGCTGCGGAAATTTGGATTTTTACCCTTTCTATTTTAAATTGTTTTTGTCGTTCGAATAGCGTTATATTGATGTAATTATCGGATAATTGTTGTAGGTTCAGTCATTGGAAGTCTTCGAGGTATAATTCGGCGAGCCTATTAATTATGTCGAATCGTTTTGTATTATTTGAAAGATATTATAGTATGACTTTTATCGTTGGAATTAATCTAAGGTTTATCGAGTTGATAATAGTTGGAATGTAAATAATGATGAGTTGTGGAATTATTCGGCTTATTTTGTTATTCTAGGCTGAGGGAGTTTAGTTGATCATTTTTTAAGATCGTTTTCGTGATATAAGTATGTTACAGCTCGGTAACATACGACGGTAAGACATAAATTATGTTTAATTGCCATTATGTGTTACATTGATCGTGTTTATGAATTGTTGACTTTTATAAATTGTTAAATGCCTTCGTTATTATCTATGTTTATTATTATGACATATTATTGACATTTAGTATTGGGCATACTGTTATGACATTCATGTTGAGCCTTATCGTTCTTGTTAGTCCATTGTTGATATCCGTTGTTATCTGGCACTGTTGTTTATCTCGGGATCATTGTGTGGCTGATAGGCCTATACACATGAGACCGTAGATGTGATTGAGCAATCCCGTGGTTAGTGCAGCCTTTTGAGCTGAGCGCTGGGATTGTGTCATCTAGTTCGTTCTGTTGTGCCATCCTGTTATAGCGTATCAGCTGTATGGAGGCCGAGTCAGGGGTGTTTTTCAGCACAGCTTGGCATACCTCGCATATTTGGCAGGGCGGTTTAGCTGCATGACGATGTAGCTCCCCTGTGTTGTCGCTCGAGCATTATTCCAGTTGTTATCGTACCGTTTGTTGGCTCATGTTATCCCGATTATTCGTTGAGCCTTTCATGCATTGCATATTACATTTCATTATATGATTATGCATGATTTATGTTATTGTTGTTATTGTTGAACTGTTTCATACCAGAATCCTAACCTCAGTTGTTTATTGGGGGCTGCTGTGGTTGCTTTTTGGGCACCATGGTAGATCTCCCGAGTCGTTTTGCAGCATCAGGCCGAGGTTCCGCCAGTGGAGCTCGGGATTGAGGTTGGATTGCTTGGTTCTGTTCAGTGGAGTCTGCCAGATAGTCTATATGTATGTCTTGAGTTTGTTTCAGACTTGTATTGTACTTTATTTGCCGGGGAGATGCCCCGTGTATCTGTAGTAGTATTTGATTGCTTTGTGATGTTCTGAGTCGACTCTGTGATATTTATGATCTGATGACTATTTGGTAAGTTTTAATTTCTGTTTAGTCATGGCCAGTGCGGATATAGGTTGTTGTATATTTTGATATAAATTGCTGCTTGAGTTTTTCGTTCGAATAGCGTTATAGTGATGTAATTATCGGATAATTGTTGTAGGTTCAGTCATTGGAAGTCTTCAAGGTATAATTCGGCGAGCCTATTAATTATGTCGAATCGTTTTGTATTATTTGAAAGATATTATAGTATGATTGTTATCGTTGGAATTAATCTAAGGTTTATCGAGTTGATAATAGTTGGAATGTAAATAATGATGAGTTGTGGAATTATTCGGCTTATTTTGTTATTCTAGGCTGAGGGAGTTTAGTTGATCATTCTTGAAGATCGTTTTCGTGATATAAGTATGTTACAGCTCGGTAACATACGACGGTAAAACATAAATTATGTTTAACTGCCATTATGTGTTACATTGATCGTGTTTATGAATTGTTGACTGTTATAAATTGTTAAATGCCTTCGTTATTATCTATGTTTATTATTATGACATATTATTGGTATTTAGCATCGGGTATACTGTTATGACATTTATGTTGAGACCTATCGTTCTTGTTAGTCCATTGTTGATATCCGTTGTTATCTGGCACTATTGTTTATCTCGGGATCATTGTGTGGCTGATAGGCCTATACACATGAGACCATAGATGTGATTGAACAATCCCATGGTTAGTGCAGCCTTTTGAGGTGAGCGCTGGGATTGTGTCATCTAGTTCGTTCTATTGTGTCATCCTGTTATAGCGTATCAGCTGTATGGAGGCCGAGTCAGGGGTGTTTTTCAACACAGCTTGGCATACCTCGCATATTTGGCAGGGCGGTTTAGCTGCATGACGATGTAGCTCCCCTGTGTTGTTGCTCGAGCATTATTCCAGTTGTTATCGTACCGTTTGTTGGCTCCTGTTATCCCGATTATTCGTTGAGCCTTTCATGCATTGCATATTACATTTCATTATATGATTATGCATGATTTATGTTATTGTTGTTATTGTTGAACTGTTTCATACCAGAATCCTAACCTCAGTTGTTTATTGGGGGCTGCTGTGGTTGCTTTTTGGGCACCATGGTAGATCTCCCGAGTCGTTTTGCAGCATCAGGCCGAGGTTCCGCCAGTGGAGCTCGGGATTGAGGTTGGATTGCTTGGTTCTATTCAGTGGAGTCTGCCAGATAGTCTATATGTATGTCTTGAGTTTGTTTCAGACTTGTATTGTACTTTATTTGCCAGGGAGATGCCCCGTGTATCTGTAGTAGTATTTGATTGCTTTGTGATGTTCTGAGTCGACTCTGTGATATTTATGATCTGATGACTATTTGGTAAGTTTTAATTTCTGTTTAGTCATGGCCAGTGCGGATATAGGTCGTTGTATATTTTGATATAAATTGCTGCTTGAGTTTTTCGGGATGTCCTATTTACGGGGAGGTCATGCCGAAATTTTTCTAGTCCCTGAGTTCCGTTTTAAAGTATTTTAAACCTTTTTCCGCTGCAGTTTTAAGTCAAACAATTATTGTTTGATCATTAATTGTCATTAGAGTAAATGAGCCTCACATGTATTCTCACACTTTGGTTTACTATCACTCTAGCTCATTTCGTCATGTAGGCTACTCATGCTTTGAATCACATTCAAAGTCTTGTATTTGTTCTTCTAGATATTGTAATTATAGGCTCCAAAAATAATATATACGTTAGATACAAGAATATGACCGTTGGAAAGTTTTTATATTGTTTCTAATATTGAAACGATAATTAATGTCTTTCTGGACATTTTACCCGAGCTTAACTGATTTTGCCATTTTTGTTCAGTTTTGCTCATCTGCTAAACTGAATATGCTCAACTGGTCATTCAATTTTGCTCATCTACTCAACTGAACCTGTTCAACTGATGAGGTCTGCTGAAATCAGCCTTGATAATTTTAGCTTGCGTAGAACTCGTATTTTCATTCATTTATCAGCATCTTACACTCAAATTCAGATTTTAACTTGTTACTATGATTTGTAGATCATCGTCTTAGCTTCGTGACACATACTGAATAATTTCATTTGGATAACTGAGCTTATCAGACAGACTAAAATACTGCAACTGCTCATGCCCAACTGATTATTTTTTTGCAATTAGTTTGGTCTTGCAACCATCAGTTTGCCTAGATAGAATCTGATTTAGCCCAACTGATTTGAAATGATTAATGTCCTAAATTGAGTTTAATGTTCAGTGGTTTTGGCGGCTGTCATTTGCATTACAACTGGGAGGTGTAATTGAAATAATGAACCTTACCAGATTTTCGGCTTCGCTAAATTCGAGTTTTATTTTTCATCTTGAGAAGCAACTTCACACTTAAGTAAATATGTAGAAACGTTGTGTTATCATCAAAATCAAAATTGCTTCTGTTTTTCAACCCAACACCACTTACAGTTCTTAAATCAAACGTAAAAGAAAACTTCGTGTCAATTGCTCAAAAATAGCTGGAATTTGAACATAATTCTTGCTTGAGTTTGGAATGAACTTGAATGAAATTTCTTTGAATATAATGAGAATTTATGAAATTTTTCATGTGATTTAACAAAAATTAGAGATAATATTTATTGGTGCAAATGAATACAATTATACTGCATTTCTTCGGCAATTCACGACTGATTTTCCGTCATTTAATTCATCAATTCCCCAAAAATTAAAGCGGATTTAATTTCTCAACTAACGGTTTAAATTCTACACTACTAGCTCATGTTAGGGTCTTGCCATCCCTCCATCTTTATTAGAAGTTTCGTTCTCGAAACTTGTGTTCATTTTATCTTCAAAGAGATACGGATATTTCTTGTGCATATGTTCTTCGATTTCCCATATAGCTTCTCTTTCGGTATGGTTAGATTATTGTACTTTGACTTATGGAATGATGTGTCGACTCATTACTAAGTCTTTGACTTGGATCTGAAATGTATTTCCTCAATTGCAATATGTGAAATACGTTATGAATTTTTGACATATTTAGTGGCAATGATAGTCGGTATGTCACCGATCCTACTCTTTCTAAGATTTTGAAATGTCCTACACATCGGGGATTTTATTTCCGAGTTTTACTGAATCAGACAACCCCTTTCATTGGGGAAAATTTTACGTAAGTCTTTTCGCCAACTGTGAACTCTATTGGTATTCTCTTTCTATCAGCCTAACTTTTCACTCAATCCTGAGTGTCCTTGAGTCTTTCTTTGATGATTGTTACCTTATCCAAAGTTTCTTGAACAGGTTCGTGCACAATGACGGCTTTCTCTCCTATCTCATCCCAGTAGAGAGGTGTTAGACAATTTCATCCGTAGAAGGCTTTGTATGGTGTCATCCCAATGTTGTTGTGGTAGTTGTTAATCAAC
This sequence comes from Primulina tabacum, assembly GCF_025594145.1. Lineage (NCBI taxonomy): Eukaryota > Viridiplantae > Streptophyta > Magnoliopsida > Lamiales > Gesneriaceae > Primulina > Primulina tabacum. The sequence continues at coordinate 37,665,597 of NC_134557.1, forward strand.
ACACAGAATTACATGGTTCACTAACAATATGTTAGCTACGTCCACGGACAGAGAAGAGGATGCTTTATTGCCTTTGGTATTCAGAAATTACAGAGTGTTTACTGCTAAAAAAAACCCTAGACCAGAAAGTGCCAGCTTAGGCCCATAATCAGACAGCCCAAATACCCAACATAGCATACACCGAGTCGGGGGCCTCGTTGCGCCCCCGAACCCCCAAAACCAGGGTGCTTCGCCCCTGGACCCCGACTCACTGACCGGGCAGCGAGACCCCCGTTAAGGGTCGCAGTAGGGGCTAGATAGGTTCAAGGCATATTCTAACAAATCTCCACCTTGACTTGAATTCTCTGAACAACAGGATCAGATGCACCATAACAGTACCAGACGACTCCTCTGCCTCAGACTTTTGCCCTGAAAAGGGCAACTAACAGCTTTTAACATTCAGCAAGTCCAAACAATGTTTAAACTTGCTATGTGGAACCGGCTTGGTAAACATATCGGCGAGATTATCAGCAGTACCCACTTTGTTCACCTTAATTCTTTTCTCACTTCTCAGAAAATGATACCTGACATCAATGTGCTTAGTTCTCTCATGGTGAACTTGATCCTTGGCTAAGCATATTGCACTAAGGCTGTCACAATATACTATAGCCTGATCATGGTGTAGACCAAAATCATTAACCAGCCCTTTCAACCAGATTCCCTCTTTTGCAGCTTCTGTCAATGCTATATACTCTGCTTCCATAGTAGACAGAGTTACTGTGGGTTGCAAAGTAGCTTTCCAACTAACAACAAAACCACCAAGAGTGAACACATAACCAGTCATAGATCTTCTACTGTCAACATCTCCTGCATAATCAGCATCTGAATAACCTGTGATTAAACACTGTGTATCACTTCCATAAATGAGACCAACATCAGATGTACCTCTAAGGTATCGAAAAATTCTTTTCACAGCTTTCCAGTGCTCCTTTCCAGGCTGTGCCATAAATCTGCTGACAACACTAACAGCCTGTGCAAGATCAGGTCTAGTGCAGACCATAGCATACATCAAGCTTCCTACTGCACTAGCATAGGGAACTCGAGACATGTACTCATTCTCTTCAGCAGATTTAGGTGCAAACGCAGTAGACAAATGAATATTTGCAGCACTTGGAGTATCTATGGGTTTTGATGTAGACATACCAAATCTGGATAATATATTCTGAATATAACCCTTTTGTGATAAGAAAAGTTTCTTCTGATTCCTATCCCTGTAGATCTCCATTCCTAGAATTTTTCGTGCAGCACCCAAATCTTTCATCTCGAATTCAGCACTCAGAAGGCCCTTCAACTTCTGAATATCAGACTTGTTCTGTGCAGCTATCAACATATCATCAACATATAAGACCAAATAAATGTAAGAACCATTTTTTAGCTTGTTGTAGTACACAACAATCGTACGAACTTCTGCTGTAATCAATCTGTATCATGTAGCTATCAAACCTCTTGTACCATTGCCTTGGAGACTGCTTTAGTCCATATAAGGACTTCTTCAACTTGCAAACATAGTTTTCTTTTCCAGGAACTTGGAAACCATCTGGCTGAGTCATATATATAACTTCTTCCAACTCTCCATGTAGAAAAGCTGTCTTCACATCGAGTTGTTCGAGCTCCAGATTCTGATGTGCAACCATTGCTAGTAACACCCTGATAGAGGTATGTCTCACCACCGGCGAGAAAATCTCATTGTAATCTACTCCCTCTTTCTGATGAATCCCTCTTGCAACTAATCGAGCCTTATATTTGATACCCTCAGCAGGTGTCATTCCTTCCTTCTTCTTGAAAACCCATTTACAAGTAATGATCTTTCTCTCTGGAGGCCTTTGCACAAGATCCCAAGTCTTATTCTTATGAAGTAACTCCATCTCGTCTCCCATTGCACTAAGCCATTTGGTTGACTCTGTACATGTGACTGCTTCCTTGTAGGTGGATGGCTCGTTAGTATCTACCTCTTCAGCAACTTGAAGTGCATAAGCCACCATATCCTCAAACCCATACCTATTTGGAGGCTTTCCAAAATTCAGCCTCACATTCCGATCACGAGCCAAACTGTGCTGATTAACTGATGATGGTGAGGGTTCTGGTGCTGCAGTTTCTGAATATGAGTGTTGATTTTCTTCTTCTTGCTGAAATTGACTCTCGTCTTGAATGACTTGCTGCTCCACCTGTTTCTCAACACTACTATTTTCTGATACAACAGTAGACTTCACAGTGGGGTTAAACATAGAGTTTTCATCAAAGACTACATTTCTGCTTAGTATAACTCTGTTCTCTGATGGTGACCAGATTCTATATCCTTTAACTCCTTCCCCATAGCCCACAAATACTCCCTTTTTAGCTCTTGGCTCTAATTTACCTTCACTTACATGATAATAAACTGTACAACCAAATGCTCTCAAATTGGAGTAATCTGCAGATTTACCAGACCACACCTCATAAGGTGTTTTGAGATTAATACCGGTGTGAGGTCCATGGTTTATCAAGAAACATGACGTTCTAACCGCTTCATCATAACCACCCAAGTCATTCTTGAAAAAGCGTCGATAAAAGACACAAAATATCTGTAACCTTCTAAAGATTCGACGCGAGAAGGACCCCAACAATCAGAATTGATGTAATCAAGCGTGCCTTTTGTTCTATGAATTGCTTTAGGAAACTTGCTGCGATGTAGTTTCCCGAGGACACAGTGTTCACAGAATCCCAGATCTTTTACCTTGTGCCCATCAAGAAGATCTCCTTTTGACAGAATCTGCATCCCTCTTTCACTCATATGACCAAGCCTCATGTGCCATAGTTTGGTCATATCATCCTTGTGAACCTCCGATGATGCGACAGCAGCAACACCTGACAGCGTTGAACCTTGCAGAAAATACAGAGTACCCCGCTTGACACCTTTCAGAATCACTTTAGAACCCTTGCAGACACATAGAGCTCCACCTTCACCTTTGAAATTGAATCCCTTACTATCTAGTAGACTAAGCGATATCAGATTCTTCGTCATGAGTGGAACATGCCTAACATCGTTCAATGTACAAAATTTGCCATCATGTGTCCGTAATTTTATTGAGCCAATTCCAACTGCCTTGCATACAGCACTGTTGGCCATAGAAACATTGCCCCCATCTATCTGCTCATAAGTTGTAAACCACTCTCTGTGCGGACATATATGGTAAGATGCCCCTGAATCAAGAACCCACACATCGTTGTGATGTGTTTGTTCATCAGCAACTAAGGCTATATCATCTTCGGAGTTGGTGCCAGATTCTGCAACAGCAGCAGTACCCGATTTTTCTTGCTGCTTCTTTTTCTTCGGACAATCATTTTTCCAATGTCCCTTTTCTTTACAGTAGTTACAGGTATCATCGTGTTTAGGGCCCTTAGAAACTGGTTTCTTGAATTTCTTCTTTCCCAAATTTCCCTGACCCTTACTCCCACTGGCCACTAACCCAGTAGCATGATTACCCAAGCCCGTACCAGTCGCCTTATGTCGCAGTTCTCTAGTATGAAGAGATGATCTAACCTCTTCCAGAGACACAGTATCTTTACCAACAATAAAAGACTGAACAAAGTTCTCATACGACAATGGTAAAGAGACTAACAGAATTAGGGCAGCATCCTCATCTTCAACTTTCACATCAATATTACGCAATCTAATAAGATTGTGTTCAATTGATCTAAGTGATCTCTAAGTTGGGTACCTTCATGCATTCGCAGAGCAAACTCCATTAAAGGCAGAGATGTTCACTTCAATTACCATTGAGTTCTAAGACACAACCACACAACATATCTTCGAGGGTTTGTATTGTTCTCTCTGTTTAGTCATCAGGTTGATGATGATAAACAGTACTAAGAATAACCTTAGTTCCCATAACTTGTTGAAAATTTTCTAGAAATGTTATACAAATATCAAATCCCTATAAGACAAGATGCTTGTTGGAACTCTATGCAACTGCACAATACTGATCATGTACAAAATAGCCAGCTTGTCCGAAATGTTGTTCATGCGGATGGGTATAAAGTGTGCAGATTTTGTGAGTCTATCTATGGTGATCCATATCCCAACATGACTCTGTCTAGACTTTGGTAAACCTACTACAAAATCCATTGAGTTTAAGATTCTTACTTGAAGAATTTTGGAATTCATTATTATTATTTTATTATATTTTATATTATCCAATTTTATGCAGATTTCAAATTTTATACGACAAATGTTATTTTTTTTTACGATTTAAAAATTTAAATTATGTTACTAAAGTTCACACGTTGTATATTGAATATTTGAAAATATTCTTTTATATTTTGAAAAAAAAAATGCATAAAGTGAGGTTCATATAATAAAAACATTAAATCAAATCGGATACCCGACCCAAACTACCTTAACCCGAAAAATCCGAGCTGTGCACACCCCTACTCAAAACATGCGATCGGGTTCGTTCGAACGTGATAAAAGCCGCCGCCGCTTAACGTTCCAACCTCTGGCGTGCAATTAAATGCTCCCCTTTCACCGGCGTGTCGATACTTTGCTCTTCCCAGTCCCATATTCTGTGCTCGTTCGAAATTTCCGATCAGACGCAGCGCTAGAATCCCTACGCAATGCGTCGGAAGCCAGAACACCGAACTTGGTCTTATACAATTACCCATCTTTCTCGGGGGCGTATGGGGCACTCTTTGCGCACCTCTACCATAGTCGACTCAACCTCCCTTGCCTCATTTTGCCCTTTTCTTCCGTGATACCATTCAGGTATGCTCTAATCAACTTCGTTGGCATCTTGAGCTGAGAAAAATGCGTTTTTTTTTTTATCTTTTCGAACTTCACCTTGATTGGTTTAAGGGAGAATTGACGAATATGGACTGGAGGATTTGGAAGGACGACTGCAGATGAGGACTTGGCATTTCGTCAATAACAAATTTGTCATGATGGAAATACATATAGGAAGAATTTTATGTTGTAATTTTCCAAGTCACTGTTCCAGGAGCAGCATAGCGTAGCCATGTTGTCGAAAATTGAGTTGATAACAATCAAAGTGACTCTATAAAATCTATGTTAGTACTAAAAACGATTAGATGAAATTGTGCAGTTTTAAGTACATGCATTAATGGAAACTGTGAAGTGAAATTTCTTAAAACAGCAAAGAGTTCTCTTCAAATTTTTACCGAGCTCTCTGGAGTTACAAGATTTGATTACTTTTACAATTTGCAACTATTAACCATTCGACTTTTGATTTAACTTAGGTTTTTTATTATAGTGTGACTGTGAAATGCTTACAGTGAACACAATAACACCATAATCACTTGCGTCTATACAATAAGAATGTGACTGATTCTTAAATTCCTTATATAACTACTCACAGAAGGAGTTAAGTTTCTAAGCCGTTTGACATTCAGCTATGCATTAGTTTTGTGCTTAAAATCAAGTGGGGTTTTCGGTTTGATCTTAGATTGCTTGAATGATTTGATTCTTTTGCGTGTATTCTATCATGTCTCGACTCTGAAACAATGTCTCGACTCTCGAATTTGGCTTGATTAACATGATAAACGAGCTTTTAACAAGCCGAGCTCGAGCTTTTCGCGAGCTTAATAATTTCAAGACAAATCGAGCTCGAGTCTGATGATAAAAGATCGAATCGAGCTCGAGCTCCTCTATCAATCTTAAACGAGCCAAGTTCAAGCCTGATACTGTTTGGCTTGGTTTTAATTGTTTACATCCCTATCCGTAGTGGTAAATGTACGGGTTTGCAGCGTTAATCATATGTATGTCTTCTAGCTCATTCACGACATGACTCTTTAATGTTCATTTCCTTCGAAAATTGTAATGTTACTATTCAGAACATTCTGGACCAACATCCTTGCTGAAATTCTTTTGACATGATAAATTAGTAAATTCGGTGGAGAGGATTGCATTCTTCAGTTTTATCCTCTTTTTAGTGCTTCAACGGCTAATCTGGATTCTATCTACATTAATACTTTACCATAAATACTTCACTTTACCAGAACTCTTCGTGTAGCAACACTAAGCCATAGAACACTTTTTTCGTATATTTGTTGGATTTTTTCACTAGCTTCGACCTTTGCCGATCTGTCTTTGTTTTCCAAGGTCTTTGCTGAAACCTTGATTCCCTTATCCATAATCATCACCACCATCTCAACTATAACTCATGCAGGAAATCTTCTTACCGATTGGTTGAGTCTTCTCCTATGTGGATCTCTAGTCTTCCTCATCTCTGATCCAGAAAGCATAGTACAAGGAAAAATATAACTAGTTACAACTCAAGCGTTTTGTTTTCAGTTTTACAACACTGTTTTAGAAATTATACCCTAACAGAATTAATCATGAACTTAAGATGTAAATTAACTCAATAATTTGCTGTTTAAGGGGAAAATCTTGCAGTGGGCGGAGGGATACAAAATATATTTTCCTGAGCTATTTTGAAGAGATTGAAGTCCCCACATTATATTATTTTGTTACATTGATATATTCCTGCTCGACTGGTCCTTTTCTCTGTATCATGCATGTTCTATAAATAAGTTTTTTTTCATATATGTTCTGTCTAGTTCGATCAATTAGTTATTGTAAACGTTTTAGTCATTGTAAAAATATAGATACTTAATGCCTCTGAACACAACAATTGTACGCATTTGTTAGGATGATGAATAATAATGAAAATCCATTTCCTTGATCAAGTCTCTCCTCCTTTCCTTTGAAATGCTCTCTGAACTCCGCTCCTTCATTCTTCACTTCTTCAGAGTAATGCTCACTCGCAGAGCGACAATCACCACACAGTGTCATAATTTCTACTTTCAACTCTTAGAACTGTTACATGATCACTTGTTTTTGGTCCAGCAGGTTAAATTGTGTTGGTGCATCAACACACTCATAAATCTGTCAATGACTTTTTGTTATACATAAGCTGTATTATTCTAATAATGCACCTTTATGAATATTTTCTGTTTATGTATGGCATTCATGTTGCTGGCGTAAAGGTGGGTGATGCAAATTATTCTCTCTGAAATTTCCTTATTTCTTGGGTTTGAGATGCATTGAGCGCTACTGAATATTGTGTGTGTTTATCTATTAGAACACATTTAAAGTGTGCAAATGTTGAAGTTTGTTGTCAGCTGTCTAAATTGTTTTAACTGGTAGTTACCATATTGATTTATAAATGCTTTCCATCCCTCATTTTACGAGCACGCTTCATATCTTTATCTTTCCCCTTCATTCTGGTTATTTATTCATTTTCCTTAGAGTTGAAGATATATGCATTGAAGGATTGAAGACATGCTATTTTTTAGATTTTATTGGTCCAAAAGGTTTTGCTTTTGAACTTTCGAAGCGAACATCATCCAAGTAAGCAGCACATCTTCAGAATTTTAAACCTTTACTCGTTTAGTAAAATTGTAGATTATGTACTTGATCGTTGACTGAATCACCAATATTTACTTGTAGGCTTATTGCATTTGATCATCGCCAATCAGCGCTCTCTAGAATTTCATCAAGGGAATACTTGGATTCAAACCTCACATTTCATGTCAATATTGAGAAGAGTTGCTCCACTGCTGCATATGAATATTTCTCTGCTTCACTTATGGAGACGAGATCAGATACTGTAAGTGAAAGTGCTCAAGCCAGATAATTTTTATTAGCTGTAGCCGATGCTGTCTTCTTAATTAAATCGGCTTCCAAAAACAAAAAATTTGTAGAATGCTTAGTCGAAGGGTGCACTGTATACATTTTTATACTAATGTTTTTGTGTTCAATACCCCAAAAAGGATAATACCATGTCCCTTCTAAATCCTGAAGAACGACAGCAGATGGAGATAGTGCTTAAATACATAGAAGATGAGGATCTGCGTAAGTGGAGGCTGCCTGATACTCAAGCATTTAAAATTGGACTAAGGGACTGGCGCTCGAAATTGAACTGCATGAGTAATCCGTGGATGTATCAACAGGTTAAATTGAATTTCGGTCAGAAAAGAATATTCATTTCAGACAAGTTCTAGATTTACCATTGTTCTTTGAGGGTTCATTTAATAGAATTGTTAGTAAAACAGTCATTTAACTAATCATTTGTAGCATTGCACCTGACAATTGATGCTAAAAGGAGTTTTGGGGTAAACTTAATGTTGCCATCTTTTTTTTTTCGTGCTTTTGATTGTATTTAATTTAATTTGCTTTACTTGTTTACATGAATAGTTGATGGAGATTAGCGCTTCGGACTTAATCAAGAAGGGGAAGGCCTATCTTTTACATCGAAAGAGTGATGCAAATATGCTGCTGCAAAAGGTTTTGAGAGTGCAGTTAGGAAGAGGTTTTTATGGGGAGTGCTTGGTAAGCATCCTTAAGTAATTTTCTTATTGTCATCATGTGCTTCAGTTAGTTCTAGTTCATGGTCTAATGATAGATTTCATACTTAGGTACTTTTTTATTGTTCACATGAGGCGCTAGAAAATTGAACAATGAATTTTGCTTAATTGTCTGGCATCTTTCTTTGAATTCTTAAGCTAGTATTTATCACTGTTAGGGATTTAGAGCTGATGGAAATTCAGAATTGAGTGATGAAATTGGGAAGGAACTGAGTAAAAGGAGTGTAGCTGCTGGGCTAAGGTGATTTACTTTGATCCTTTTTTTCTCGGTTAATTCTCTCTCCTTTTAATCTCCATGTTATGCTATATTTGTGTGCAAATGTTATTGCATTCACTTCCTGACGAACAAATAACCATTTATTTGGCAACTTTCTTTGCTAAAGTTTATTAGACTCAGATTTTCAAAACTAAGAGTGTACCAACATACATTTGAATAGCAGTATTGCCACTCGATGAACTGTGGTCCTTGCTGCAAAAGCTGTGTTGTTTCTTAGTTGTGAATTTATTATCATTCTTAATGTGTCCCCTGATAACACAGGCCTATTGGAGCTGTGATATACATGCAGCGCAATAATCTAAAAATGTGCCTAAGAACTACAGACAGCAGTACAGATACTTCTGAAATTGCCAAGGTTAGGATCGAAACAAAGTAACTAACGAATTCTGCTTGTTACATTTTCCCTACTAGAGGTTTGAATCAGTCCCCAGAATTATTTTTCAGAATAAACTATTTTGCACATGCAAACTCATGCAGGCATATGGTGGAGGGGGTTTGCCAAGTTCCAGCTCGTTTATTATTCGCATGGATGAGTATAATAAGTGGCTTTTTCACCGCAGTAATCATCAATAAGTTGAGGTAAATTTCAAGTTTGAATTACGAGGGCAGAAAATCCCATAATTCCCAACCTGAATTGTTTTTGCACAATAGCACCTTCTTATTGGTGATGCATGGATACAGGCATGTACACATGGATAAAGGAAATTTTTAAAAAAAGTATCAGGATGATACGTCAAGTGTACAACTATTTTGTCTTGGTGATATACAGAAATTAAATAAATCAATCAAAAGTTAGAAGCCATCAGATAAATTTATTACTTTTTACATGTCTACCCTAGAATTTTCTTTCCCTAAAACATTTTTTCTTTGCTTTATCTTTCTTCGATTCTGTTTTTATTGGGATGGATTTTGAGAGTTGACTTCTTGTAGCCTCCTTTTATTTGATTTATATACAACAATAGTTAAAACTTTGATGGTATCGACAGACCTCCAAGAAAGTAGGCTTTGATACTCACAAATGCGTCTCTCTCTTTCATACATGCTGCTTGAAACTGTTAACATTTTATATGTATAGTTGATCTCTAAGTGTTCCCCTGTTATAGGAACGAAATTGTGGTCTAAGCATGGATACAAGTAATTGCATGCTGTGAGGTACTTACACATCCAACTGCTGCTTCGAAATTTTCTCCATCCTGGTTAGTGGACTGCTGGGGCTGTTTAGGTTTCCTTTTGGAATAATACTGCAGTGCTAAATCAAAGTTTCGGCTAGGTGAAGCTTGATTTGGTGTCTGAGTGCTAAACCTCTTCTTCTATACTCTTAAAGCATATGTCAAAAAGGCCAATCTTCCCAAGCTATGCCATTTGATCAAGCCCGCCTTTACCAACATGACAGGACTGCAGTCAGAATGAGCTTGTGTACGTAAATTTTCGTTGCCAATCCCTTCAATCTTTAGCTTTTCTTTTTCTACTAGAAATTTGAAACCTGTGCACTAGATCTATACGATCTTAAGTGGAGATAATTTATTTAACTTGTAAAAGGTGTGATTATTTAGTCGAGTTTTAAGAACCCATTAGATAAAACATAACATATGGAAAATGTTACTTTTGTTTAATCTTGTTTATGATTTGTCTGTCATTATTGTGGACTTCGTGAAAAGAACAATTCTAGTGTTCAATCCCCAACGAAATATGTTTATTCTTCACGATAATAATAAGATTATTTATTATATGCGTTGTAGGGCCGAGAAGTATCATATTCCCCCATGTATTGTCAATTGGTTCCTCAACAAATGTATGATTCTTAACATGAAAAATATGTATCATAGAAGGTGGTGGTGTCATCTCACTTCTAGTCGGTCGCTGTCTCGAAACATTTTCAAAATTAAGCCATGTTTACAATTGTGTGGAATCTTTGGTTATCCGACAAAAGTGAACAGCTCTAATTTTTGCACTTTCCCAGATTAATACATCAATATGTTCAGAAGGATGGCATTAATACAACAATAGATTTGTCAATACTTCGCATGCGCTGTCCTCAATATCCAACTTTCTGATGTCAAGGTGTACGAAGACGTCGTGAGAGACTAGTAGCTCATAGGATTTTGAGTTGAGAGATTCATCCCCCCATTCCAAGATCTAGTTTTGTCAAGTCAAAAGCAAAAAATGTCCCCGCAAAACATAGCCTCCTCGGTTCTGACAAATTCCAAAAGGTGTTAAAATTGCGTATTTTGGTTTAAATAATATTGGGATGAGCATGACTATAAAAGCCATCCTCAAATTTGGTTTAAGAAACAAATCTATCACATCTTTAACTTAATTCTAATGAATGAAAAATAATCAGCTGGCCCCCACTGATACCATCATTTCTCCACCGTTATCGACCTGGCAAACACATGCTTGTCCCTCCACATTGCCAGTAATCTACTCTTTTTGTTGCAAAAGAAAATTCTACTTTCTTCAAATTAGCTCACAGTGTTCAAAAAAATACGAACTTCTTTGCAATAATTTGAGACAACAAAAAAAATCTGGTTTCTACACTTCTGTGGTAAGAAGTACATGGTATTTCATCAACTATTTACATTCATTCTCTTAGTTTTCCCTAATCTTTTCACTAAAAACTAATACCTTCCGAGACACTCAGCCTCAAAACAAAGGTTTGCATATCATCCCAAGAACCACCCCATCTCCAAAATAGGATAAGAAAACACAAAGAACCAGAAATCAGCTCAACCTTAGTTACCTGCAAGAATCAATTCACATTTTAGGCAACTGACCAAGGCCTAGAGTAGTTGGATGGAAAAAACTAGGTACAATAATGCCTTAGACATATACCTCATCAATGAACATCTGAATTTATAATAACAAAGAGGAGAGCCGTTTCCTAGTCCATAGCAGGATGCATTAACATTTGTCAGGACTGAGCATCATCTGCATCGGAGTCACTTCCAGAAGAACTCCCTGAATCAGAATCTGTAAAAGGAAGCTCAAACTAATGAGCCATGTCTATGAACATTTCCTTTTTGTTTATCTGCAATTCCAAGCAACAAATTCCTCAACACAATGTAGAAACGCAAGAATCAGTATCAGTACCACTGGAAGATGAGGAATCACTGCTCGAGCTGCTGGAACTGCTTGAACCACTGCTGGCATTGGCTCGATCATCTTGATCAATTCCGACACCAATTCCGACACCAGCCCCTTCATCTTTCTCAATCTCCACAGGAGGAAAGCTAGCGACTGGCATATCATCATCAATGTCAACATCTTCATCGTCGTGTTCTTTCAACTTCTTTCCTGATCCGTCATTCTCATCATCCATAGCTCCCTGAAAAAAATTAGCAACCTAGTTACTAATCATAGCACAAAAGAAAACTAATTTTGACAAACAGATAAATAAATGGGAAAACGTGGAAATCCTGCCAACTATAAAATTTGTGAATTAAGCATTACCATTTCCAACTCAGCAACTGGTGTAGATGGAGCAACTTCAGCAACAGAATTATTATTCATCATCAGTGCTTGTCGCTTGGTTTTACTCACCAGCTTCTTCCAGTTGGTCACAAAGCGGTCGAGTTCCCAAAGTGTCTCAGTATCAAGGGCTTCAATGTCAAGCTCAATTTCATCACCATCCTGAGCCAAATGTTCATTCCTCTTCCTGATAATGTGAACCAGTTGGGGCATCTTTTCTTGAGGCAAACTCTGCAATCCAATTCCAAGCTTCTGTTTTTCTTCCATACTCATCTCCCTCTTATTTTGATCCTTCGCTCGGGGTTTTGGCTGCTTGACTGTCCCCGGTCCTCCTCTTGCACCTTTGGGATCTTTAACTGGTTGAGAAAGCGCTGCCGGAGGAGAAGGATTTCTGTCCAGCGTTGGCAAATGGTTCGAAGATGGGGGAGGAGGATTCGACGCGGTAGAGGCACTTGAATGCGCTTGCATTGGCATTTGCAATCTTTCTTTCTTCTTGCCAACATGCGACGTCTGAACTGGACTCGCTTTTGGTTTCGTCTTCTTCCCTCTTACTGGAGAAGAGGCAAGAATATGATTATGATTGTTCCACGAACTGCCCTGTAAATCTTCAATGCCACCAACGTACCTTTCTTGGTTAACACTAAATTCTCGAGACTCCCTCACTCTATGTTGATTAGAAAAACTATCAATTTTATCTTGTATTGGCTTAAAAATTTCCTCAAACTTTGCCAGCATCTGCTCCGCCATGCCATTGACAGGATCCGCCTTCGGGTTATACAACAGAGCATTGTTGAAAGTCAACCTCACATCCGCAGCAAATTCATTTGGGGTAGGATACAGATTCTTCGATAAATTAGCTTTAACAGTACCTAAATCCATTGGGCACTTGACAATCAGATGATAATCGTGAAGTCCCAACGCCACTGCATCCACGGGCGCTTTGAAAACCCACCCACATTTCTGCTTCATTAATTTCGTCAGAATCTGCTTGCATTCCTTCATGAGACCACCGAAATCGATGGTTTTATCCAGGCCACCATTACGTAGATCAAACCCATTGCTCAATCTCGAAGAATCCTTAACAGAAGCAACAGGACCACTGGAGGGCTTGTTTCCGGGTACCTTCTTCGATTTTGCCTGAGATCTTGGGTTTCTCGAAAAGCCAAATTGACCCGAATCAATTCGATCTCGCAAATCTCGAACCAGATCCAACTCAGAGGAAAATCGTCTACGGAGGCCTAGAATCTCGGACTTCGTGTAGGAGGCGACATTGAACGTCAAATAGCTGCCGTAATTGAAAGCGTTACGGCTAGTGGAAGTCTGATTGAAAGAGTAAGCATCGTCGGAGACAGCCTGCGTGACCGCGGGGCAATCAACGTTCACATTCTGGTGACGGGCGACACATATGGCGTCGTTCAGGGCGGGGTGGTGGAATTGTTTCTGCTTTTTCTTAGGGTTCGGGTTAGGGTTAGAATCTAGGTGAGGATTAGAGCAAGGAATCTTCCCCATGGGGGCCCAGCTCGAATCATTCTGACTTGCTAACACGGCAGACGCCATAAATCGCACCGACGGCGGTGCTCAGCCACACCAACTCTCCGGCGACGATTTCCCCGAAAATCATGTATCGAATCGCCGAATTCTTCAATCGTAAACCTTCGAACCGAATCGCCACAAGCAAAGAATCAAGCTTTTTGTCGGCGAAATTCTGAACAAAGGCGTCGCAAGTACAGAAACGTAGCTAATATGGTGCTTAGGGTTTGTAGATTGAGCGAGGAACATGATGAGAGGAGGGCGCTTCTTAAAGGCGGTGAGATCTGCCCGTTAGTGTTTCGGGCAGATTCTGGACCGTTGGATCCCCTTGAGATATTGATCCAAGGGTACAGTTAATTTTGTTGGCTGGCTTGGGGGGTTGACCGGGACATCTGTCATCGACGCTTGAGATCAGGTCTCGACGACACGTGGCCAGATACTGAGCGCACGATGTAGTGGGTAAACGCATTTGGGTTTGGAGTGAATTTGGGCCGCATGTGGTGTGAATTTAGGGTTTTTAAAAGCCAGCAGGTGGGGCCCGTAGTGAGGGTGACGTGGACTCGGAAGACGTGAATGTGAAGAAAATTTGCTTATATGGTGACGTGTCGCGACTTTGAAGGAACCCTTGGAAGTGTTAAACCTTCCCCAAGTGTGGCCACTGAAATTACCATATTGCCTTCTCAGGATTTCAATATTACCCACTTTTTAATTTATTACTTGATAAAATATTATATTTTCATCATTAAAATTAGTAATTTATCATCATACACTTAATAAATCATCCGTTTTCAATTAATGATAAAAGATATCTGATTTTTTAAAAATATTAAAAATATTGTCGGTAATTTATTATATACATAATATGTGCATATCACACATATATTTTGATCGATAATTATAAATATGAAATGGACAGAGTAAAGAACTGCAAAGTAGGATAATTATCATTTACAAATGTATTTTGTTGTTATAATTCTATTTAATCATTTATGATAATTAGAGCCGTATTTGTGTTTGATGAGGCCTTAAGCGAAAATTTAAAAATATTTTCTCTTCTTGCTATAAATAATTCTAAAATTCAGTTAATAAATCATAAATACAATAAATACACTAGAAACAATATATCACATAAAAAAACAAGTCAATAAATATTTGAATTAATTACATAAATAATAATTGTCTAGCTATTTTAGAAGAAAAAATATATATCAAATTTGTATAATACAGTTTTCAGATCATTTCTTTGTCAATTAACAACATAGCTAGCTATTTAGTCTATTTTGTGATATTATTGATCGAAAATAAGTATTTATTAATTTCAACTTCAATAAGCTTCTTTTTATTTATGCAATTGATACTAGGATAGTTAACCAAATCTTATAGATAATATAATTATTTGATAATAAATCATTCAGTTTTGTCAAACATTGTAGCATCTAAAAAAATTGTTGAAGTTATATACAATAGTTCTTCAAGCTAGTTAAAGACTAACTTGTTAACTTCTTCAAACTTAACAAATGCCTCAAAGTCTCTTGATATTATTTAAAATGTTCAAATCGAACTTGAAGAAAAGATCGAGTTTGATCAATTATAAATAACAAAATAATCAGATTACTTTTCTTTTTATTTAATACTGGGCCAGAAAAAATTTATTTCAACATATCATCAACTCAAAATATATATATTGGACCTCTTCAAGAACCGAACCTTGAGACGGTGGCCTCATTGGCTTCATAAAAGGTCCGACCCTGCTGATAACACTGGTTTCTTTTACTTCAACTCTCGAATATAACATTTTCACAAACAACCATTTATAACAATAAAAAGAAACTATCTTACCATGATATTTTGGTTTCCCGACAAAGAATATATTAAATACCTATTTATTTGTTCATTTCTTGAATAAATTAATCATTAATAAAATCATATTTCTACCCAAATTTACTACCTCACGTTTTAATTTTGAATGAGCCATATCTGTCCGATACGCTAAATGAAAAAAAATAAACTGAAAAGTCATTTCGACTTTTAAAAAAAATATTAAATCAGATTCTTTTTTAAAAAATGTAATTTCATACTATTTAAAATTTCGAAATAATAATTTCAAAAAAACTACAAAAAATTTGCAAGGGCATGACGGGAAATCAAATATAAGAAAGTTTCCGGTGGGACCCACAATTTAATGTTATAAATATATTTGTATCTATAAACAAGTGAAAATCGAGGTGGCATATAATATAATATAGGTTGGCGTCACATCTCTCATGCGATTTCCATAGAAAACCACACTCAAAGGAGAATAGGAACCTTCCATCGAAAAAATGCGCATAAAATTCCGATTTCTCTTCTCAACCATCATCGATTTCCGATTAGTCGGCGGTAGATCTTCATCGTGAGTTTCCTGGATCCATCTACACGATGAAGATTTAAAGTTTTCCGCATACAACCTTCTAGATCGTTTGCGGAATCGAAAACTCGTCAAACTCCGACTTCTCAGCCGATGGCCACCGGAGGAAGATGATTTCCGATTGCTCGGCAGTTCACGATGTTTCCTGGATCTATCCACCACAACGAAGATTTGACGTTTTTTCTCCTGTGTGTTTCGAAAACTTTGCTAACGCCGATCGGTTCTCAGCCAACAACGGTTGAATCTGGGAGTTACAGCTTTGCAGTTGGTTGCTTCTGTGAATGTGAATTTGGGTGCATTTGAGGCAAATTTGATACGTCACACGCACGTTAAAACGTGGTTAGTTCTCCTTGTCCTCTCATGAAAAGTATAAGAAATATATTTTTGTATTGTAATATAATATTGTGTGATAATACAGGGAAAAATAGATTTCCAACCCAAAGATAGGGCTCATATTTCAGATAAATATTTAGACAATGTCAATTATTGAAAATTGAGAAATGTGGCCTTGAAATTAACCGCAATCTGTCGATCAACAATCGATTTGAAGGATACTTTGTGACTCATCAATTGAGCTCAAATAGAATGTAAGTTATTGATTAAGTAATTATAGTTTTGATTAAGTAATTATAGTTTACTTTTATCAATAAGTTTAGGTGTAGTATGAGGGGAAAAAATTTAAGCAATATTAATGCACCGACGCACGTGTTGCGTGCTTGTATAATATTTTTTATAATCCATTTGATTTATATTTAAATGAGGATCAAAATATAATTATAAGAAATAGCAATGGACTGCACTGTAATTTTGATATATAAATTAAAAAATAAATTGAAAAATGTAAGAATAAAAAAATGAGGATCAAAATATAATTACAAAGAATAGCGAGGGACTACACTGTAATTTTGATATATAAATTAAAAAATAAATCGAAAAATAAAAGAATAAAAAATGACCTCAATGAAAATTGAACATATGACCTAAACTCCAAGAAACAATGATTCTATCCACTAAACTACATCTAACTTACGTGAAAATTTTAACATTTTATTAATATAAATAATTATCAAAACAGACAATGACACCAAAATTAGTTACTCTAAGGGTCTCAAATTTAATAAAATAGTACAGATAAGTACATTTTTTAATTTAGATTAGATAGGTAGATCACATGTTACAAGTGCCTGCTTTTTCATTTTGAAAATTGATTGAACATATTGAGCGATTTTTATACGTTATTTGTACAATTTACTTCAATAATTATTTGACTTGGTAAAAAGTAAAAGAACGAACTGATCGTATCTATATATAATAGTAAAATTGTTGTTAATATGTTAAGTTCTCGTCTAAAACTTCATACTAAAATTTTTTTTAATATATCTTATATTTAATAAAAGAAAAATAGATAAAAGATATTGTATATTTATATCAATATTTTTAAAAATTATTTGAGGACAAATTAGGGTATGAAGTGTATGTTTAAAAATTTGAGTGCAAAATAAAACTCCTTTAAATTTTTACATTGATCGTATTATTTTATTAATTTCGGTTATAGCTTGGGTTTTGTGTTATTTTTATTTATTTCGTTCTTCACTCTCTAAAATATTAAATGACTATAAAATTTTTTATATAATATTATGATTTTCAACCTTTTAACGAAGAATGTCATCATGAATTTTTAGTATATTGATGGTTAATAAATCGATATTATTATTTAATTAAAAATTTATTATAATTATTTTTAAAATGTTTAAAATAATTAATTTTTTAATCAAAATTTTCATGTAATAAATGTTTTTTTATGTTTTGAAAAAAAATATTTATTATTAAAAATTTATAAATAAATAATATATGATTTTTAATATTGTTTTTAGTAACATTTAAACTCAATCAATATATTCGAATGCAATCAGAGACGGATGTATTCTAGGGCTGTACTGGGCCCAGCCCACTTTTTTATCCTCTTTCTTTAAGAAGAGAGATCGTCAAGCTAGTGAAGATACTTCAATTCCTACGGTCCTTACAATGCAACATCAATCTAGTGAAAGTCTTCTATTTCCCAATATCCAAATTCCTTCATGTTCCTCTCCTAGAGACGATCATCAGTCTTCGTCTACTTTTATTGAACGAGATCCAAGAAAAAGAAAACAGATATGTGAATATCATGTTAATGTACGAGATGAGATAAGACGTTTATATCTAAATATGGGGCCTTATCAACCAGATATGTTGGAGTATCCAGGTACAAAATTTGGAAGCCAGAATCGTCGTTTTCAGAAAAAATGGTTTCAGAAATTTTATTGGTTGGAGTATTCGCCTTCAACAAATAAGGCATATTGTTTCTATTGTTTTCTTTTCCTGAATGATGTTAATTCATCTAATATCTCGGCATTGGTCAATGAAGGATTTGACAATTGGAAAAGGGTAAACCAAGGAAAAACATGTGTTTTTCTTGCCCATATTGGTTCTGCAGCTTCTTCACCTCATACTATGTGTGAGAGAAGGGCCGAAAATTTGATGAGGCCCTCACAACATATTGATAAAGTGATGCATGCACAATCTAAAGAGGAAAAAGAGAAAAATCGTCTGCGTTTGAGCACCTCAATTGTAGCTGTTCGTTGGCTAGCACTTCAAGGTTGTGCTTTTAGAGGTAACGATGAATCTCTATCTTCATCTAATCGTGGAAATTTTCTTGAATTGGTGAAGGCTTTTGCAAAAATGAATATAGAAATTGATGAAGTTGTGCTTGAGAATGATCCAAAAAATACCCAATATATCGCTCCAGAAATTCAGAAAGAGATTTTACATATTATGACCAATAGAGTACGACAGATGGTTCGTGAAGAAGTTGGAGATAAATACTTCTGTATTCTTGTTGATGAAGCCCGAGATATATCTAAACGAGAGCAAATGGCCATTATATTGAGGTTTGTGAACAATCATGGGATTTTGACAGAAAGATTTTTTGCCATCAAAAGTGTTACTGACACTACCTCAATGAATTTGAAAAATGAGATATCAAATGTTCTTGTTCATCATGATCTCCATGTTAAGAAAATCAGAGGCCAAGGATATGATGGTGCTAGCAATATGCGTGGAGCGTGGAATGGACTTCAAGCATTATTTCTCAAAGATTGTCTCTATGCATACTATGTCCACTGTTTTGCACATCGTTTACAACTGACATTGGTTTCTGCAGCTAAGGATGTTAGTGTTATTTGGGAATTCTTTTCTCATTTGGACAATATTGTTAATATTGTCACTTCTTCTACTAAGCGCATTGCTGAATTACATACTGTACAGAGAAATGAAATTGAGTATATGTTGTCAATTGGAGAACGTGATTCTGGAAGTGGTGCAAACCAGATTGGTAACTTGCAACGAGCAGGAGCTACTCGTTGGAGTTCTCACTATGATTCGGTAAAAAGCTTGATAGGTATGTACACTGCAACTTGCAAAGTTTTTGAAGTTCTCAGTGATTATTCTCCAAATGGAAGAGTTAAGGCTGAAGTTCGGGGGATTTACAGAAACATGGCAAGCTTTGAATTTGTGTTTATTTTGCACTTAATGCATAAAATTATGAGAACAACAGATACTCTTTGTCAAATTCTTCAAAGAAAATCTCAAGACATTTTGACTGCTATCACATTTGTCACTACTACCAAAACTTGCCTTCAAGAATTTAGAGAATGTGGGTGGAATGAATTTCTTCAGGAAGTTAAAGTTTTTTGCTCAAGAAATGAAATTGATGTACCTGACCTTGATTGTCTATATAAGATTGGACGTTCCTGTCGGCAAACTACAATAGAACATCATTACCACTTTGATGTTTTTAATGCAGCAATAGATTTCATTTTGATGGAGTTAAATACTCGGTTCAATGAGTCATCGGTGGAACTTCTTTCTCTTAGTACAGCTTTAGATCCTAAAAATTCATTTGACTCATTTAACAGTGATGATATTTGCAAGCTTGCGAAGAAGTTTTATCCTGGAGATTTCACAGATCAAGAAATTGTTGCTTTGGAGTATGAATTGATACATTATAAACTTGATGTGATGTAGAATTTAAAGGTTTCTACACTTGTTGAGTTGTGTCAGCAATTGACCGAGAGTGGACGGTCAAGTGTTTATGTTATGTTGACTAGATTGATTCATCTTGTTTTGACATTACCTGTGTCTACTGCCACTACTGAGCGGGCTTTTTCAGCAATGAAGCATGTGAAGACGGCACTTCGCAATAAAATGGAGGATGACTTTCTTGCCGATTGTTTGACACTCTATATTGAACGAGATTTAGCTAAACATATTGATGTAAATTCTATTATTGATGAATTTTATGTTTTAAAATCTCGTAAGGCACAACTTCGTTGAACGATATAATGTAAATTTTTTTTTAATAATATTTAACTTATCATATTGACTTCAAGCCCTCCAACTTTTATTCCTGGATCCGTCCCTGAATGCAATTGTAAATAATTCAATTTGACAGTAAGATTGTTATCCTTATTTAAAATATTTATCTCAAATGGTATAAAAATTATATAATAATTAAATATATTCATTATGTCAATAATTTTAGATAATTATCTAAATGTTCATGCTAACTAATTTTAATACTACATGCATTGTACAAATGAGATACTAATATATAATGTGACGCTAAGTCATTATAATTATATTTAATTCCTATTTTATAGTTACGGTGTTTGAATCAATAGACAACATTTTCTTCAGTATGAATCGGTCTTATTTCATTCCAATTCTATCAAAAAATATCGAATAAATTTAAATCTGCAGCAAAAAAATGTTTTAAAATACTTAAAAATGGACATCTGGGTTTGAAAAAAATTCGGCATGACCTCCTCGTAATAAGACATACCAAAAATTTAAAATACCTGTAAAAGAAAAATGACTCGAGGACGACGACGTTGTATTCATAAACAATTATAAACAAGTACCGACGAACAAATCAACAATTCACGAGCAACATTTCAAAATACAATTAGCATGGCTGACATACAAATACATGGGCAATATCCCCAATAGAAAGAAATTAATATAAAATTAACCAGACTCTAATATATTAAAAATAGAATAACTCGGAGACCTCAACTCTAACAACCGAGAAATCTTATCTCACACACGAGCTCTACGGGCAGAATCTTCGTCTGATGTTACAAAACTACTCCGGAGATCTATCATGATGCCCAAAACCAACCACAGTAGCCCCCGTATAAAATACTGATGTTATGATTCTGATATGAAATAGTTAAAAAACAATAACAATAATCATAAATTATGTATAAACATATAATAAAATGAAATATGTAATGCATGAACATAGCTCAATAACAACATTAGAATATTAGCCAATAAACGGTATGATAACAACATTAATAATGCTCGAACAAAGACACAGAGGAGCTACATCGTCATGTAGTTAAACTGTCATGCAAGTATGCGAGGTATGACGTGGTGTGTCCAATTAACACTAACGATACAACAACAATGCACAATAAATAACGTTGTATGATGTCAATATTTCACATGCATATCACACAGAAAATGCATCAAAAAATAAACAATCATATTTTTTATCTCGAAGAGAAATGATGGATCGAGTGTGCTAGTGCCTTGGAAGGCATTTCGAACACTGTATTCTTCAATGAGCTGCAATAGCTCGTGTTCTAAGAATATTAACACAGATGAATTAAATCGAGTTTGGTTTAAAACCAAGCGAAGAAACTCGAAGTAATTCTTCGTGAAGAAGGCTGTTATATTAGAAAACATTTTATCTCATGTAAACTGAATAACCGAAAAAGGGTATATTAGTTTTTGCATTCATCAGTTCAGTTATGGTGACAGCTGAACTGACAGATACTCTAACTGATCCAATCAATTTGAAAACAACAGTTAATCAGTTAAATACACAAGATATTTTTATGGATGTTCGGAGACTTCAACTGCTCCTACGTCACCCCTTCTACCACCTTGGGTAGGATTCACTAGAAGACTTTTATTTATACAACTACTTGTACAAACTCACTCAACTAGGACTTACACTATTGCCTAAACTGAACTCCTAGCTATGACTGAAGACAGCACCTTCCAATCAACTACTTCTTTAACGTCTATGTGTCAAAGACTACATACACAAGTTTAATGTCTTTGTGCAAGACTGTATTTGAGTGGTTGAGAGTGTTTGTGTGTGAAAACTGTTTGTGTGTGAAAACTGAACAAAGATGTTCTCACACACTGAAGGAAATAAGCTTCTAAACTAAGAAGATAACACGTTAAAGTGTCCCTCTGGGCTGATTGCTTCTGAAAGCTGATGTGCAATGTGCGTGCCCTTTATTTTCTCTCTTGTTTGTGTTGAAGCTTTTTGTGTATTTCGTTCTTTTTCTTCTGCTTCAACTACTTCTCTCCTTATTGAGTCTTCACTGATCTTCTCTTTATATAGGCGGAAAAACTGAACGTACAGTGAGACTCATTTATTGTATATGTTGCATCTTGAATTCGTTTCTTGGACTTTGTGTCTCGACTTTTCTACTGCCCTTCAGAAACTTTTTGTCTTTAATTCTCTGATGCAACGTCCATTATTGTCTTTTGACTGGACAATGGCTTTGTACCTTCACGTACAGCTGGAATCCACTGAAAGAGTCGGTCTTCATCTATAACCGAAAGATTTTGACTGATGCTTCGAACTGGTCAGCTGAACTGATCTTCAGCTGGGTTGGTGAAATCAGTTGACTCGTCAGTTGAACTGATTTCTGTAATGCCCGGAATCTTATTTGATAAATTGTGATTATTGATTTATAAATTGCTGTTATTATGGACGGAAAGGATCGGACCGAGAAAGACGAGAAAATACATGAAATGTGTGCGAGGACAGTACCATTGACGCACATGCGCGACACGATGTGCGCATATGCGCAAGATGGGCAGAGGACCTCGCGCATATGCGCGAAGAGTGGGCACGCATATGCGCGAGTTGTTTGAAAGGACTTGGGCGTGACCAGAAGGTCTCGCGCATATGCGCGACTTGTGTGCGCGCATACGCGCGAGCAGTCCAGTAGCCAAGGTGCAAAACAGAACGTTGGGCGCATATGCGCCGAGATAGTACGCGCATGTGCGCGAAGTGATTATTTTGCCATATGCCGAGACAGTAGGTCTCGCGCATATGCGCGGGGCTCGGGCGCGCATATGCGCGGGGCTCGGGCGCGCATATGCGCGAGTCATGCAAGATGAAAAGGTGCCACTTGCCCCTTACATGCAACGTGTGTATATATATATATATATATATATATAAGGATCAAACAATGTAATTCTCAGAAAAGGAAACGAGGAAAGAGAAGCTCTAGGGAAGAAAAGTTTCTTCGAAGACCAGGAATTGATTTGGCCAAGATCCGTCCGTCCGAATTTAAATCCGAGTATAGCACCGAGTTCCTAGCGACGACAGCTACAACAGGACGTAATTTTTGTTACGTTTTGTTATCATTTGACATTATGATATTGCCAGAATCGGATATGATTCATATATGGTGTTTCTGATATGTTAGACATCGTATAATCGAAACCGGATTGAAGAACGGATACCGTATAGAATTGTTATGATTTTCTGAGTTGGATTGATTGAGATATGATATCAGATTTGTATCGTTATTGATTATGAGATGTTGGGATTGATATCCGATCGAGACTATATTGCTGGGTATATCGAGATTGTGCAGTTATGTTGTTGAAACAGAATTTGATTCAGTTCTAATTATATCCAGTATTGATTTGAGTTGTATAGTGATACGATACCCTCGATATTGTTATTGCCAGATTGATATTGACAGGCTTTGAATCTGAGGCGTCGACAGAGTCAGATAGACAGAAAGAAAGGTATAAATCAATGTTGATTCGGGATTGCACAACTCGAGTTTGATTCAACTTGAGTTTCCCAAAATCACATACTGAATTATATTGCATTGATATTTGCAATTCTTGAGATTGATATGCTTAGTCTATTGATTCATAGCAGAGCATGTGTCGAGTCAGGGGCTGATGTGCCTAGTCATTGGCTGATGTGCCAAGTCTTCGGCTGATTCACCAAGACACTGGATATTTGATTTATATCGATGTCGCTTAGGAGTTGATTCATTCCAATCGCTGAAATTCGATATACGATACAATGTCCAGAACCGGGATCCCTAGATTAGATATGAGTCGAGTCTGAGATGACGAGTCCAGAGTTTTATTTACAGCTTTATATCGATACCTGTCTTCTGATTTGATACATGATATGGATAAGTGTTTCATGCTTTTATATATGCTTTTATATGACTGCATGTTTACATTGTTTATACTGGGATATATTTCTCACCGGAGTTATCCGGCTGTTGTCTTGTTTGTATGTGTGCATGACAACAGGTGGGACAGGATCAGGGTCACGAAGAGAATGAGAGATTCCAGATTAGCGTGGAGATCCGGACTTAGAGTAGAGTGAATTTTAGTACTTGATGTAGTGGCTGAACTCTAGTTGGTATAAACATATGTTGTACATGATTTGTACTTTATGTTGAGGTTTATATCAGATTGATTACTTTATGTTTCCGCATTGTATTTAAAAAAAAAAAATTAGACCCAGATTAATTAAAGATCCTAATAATGATTAAGAAAATAGATTAGGTTCGGGTCCCCACAGCAGGTGGTATCAGAGCAATAGGTACCTTAGACTGATATAGGAGCTAGTGAGCGGGGTTGAATGAGTTTTCTTTCATTGCTTTTAATTGCTAGCATGTGTTACTGTTTTGAAATGCATGTTTGCCTGTTTATCTGATTTGATTTGGTAACATGTGTTATTGAGAATGAATCAGAACCGATTCTTGATCAGCAGTAAGATGATCAGAGGAGGGCTGAAACAGGTTTGTTGTATTTGCTTACTAACCCTTTTGGTAATCAGATATGCCTCCTCGAAGAATACCTGAACAGGGTAGTACATCTGCAAATCCGATGGATGTGACAGCAACTCCGATGGAAACACTGTTGAAGATGTTTCAGTCATTTAAACCGCCAACCCTGAAAGGAACAGAGACTTCTGTCGATTGTGAGAGCTGGTTAGATGACATAGAAATGCTGTTTTATTCGTTGGATTACACAGATGAGCGGAGAGTGAAACTGATAGGGCACCAGTTGCATGATGTTGCAAAGAACTGGTGGATTACAACAAAGCGGGCCTTGGAGCATCGAGGTACGACTATTACCTGGAATGTTTTTAAAGCTGAATTCTATCAGAGGTTTTTCCCAGTGTCATACAGGAAAGACAAGGGGGCAGAGTTTGCCAATATTAGGCAGGGACAGTTGAACATTGAGGAATATGTGACCAAGTTCTCTACCTTGTTGCGATTTGCTCCACATGTGGCCGAGAATGAGGAAGCTATTGCTGATACCGAGATTTTTACATTGGTGAACACTGGGCGACCGAACAATTTCATTGATGCTCTGAATCGAGCTAAAGGAGCTGAAGCTGGTCGGTCTGATGAGACAGAAGGAAGCTTCATATATTCCTCCAGCACCGAGGCCACAGCAACCTCCTCCCAGAACTGAGGGTGGCAGCAGCAGTAGCGGAAAGAAAGATTTCTTGAAAGCTCGAGGAAAGCGGTTCAAGAAATCAGGGAGCAGTTCTTCTGGCTCCAGTGGATCCAAACAGAGTTATACTGGAGTTTATTGCAAGACTTGCGGAGGGAGACATCCCACGGAGCAATGCCAAGGAGTATTTGGTAGTTGCCATATCTGCAGGCAGTCTGGACACTTTGCTAGGGTGTGTCCACAGAGAGGTTCGAAGAGATCCCAGGGAGCGGAGTCATCTGGATCAGTGGCTCAGACAGGTGGACGATCATCCGTTGTACATTCCTTTCAGCCACCACCAACGACTCCTCAGTCGCAGCCAAGGCCAGGAGGGAGCCAGACAGAGAGCCAGCCTCCGAGACAGCAGGCCCGAGTATTTGCTATGACAGAGGAGCAAGCTCAGGAAGCACCGGATGACATCGTTACAGGTAACTGTTCCTTATGTGGTTACCCTGCTTATGTATTGATTGATACTGGTGCTTCTCATACGTTTATTTCTGAGAGATTTGCATTGATTCATGCATTGTCTGTTGAGTCATTATCGTCTGTAGTGTCTGTCTCTTCTCCTTTGGGGACAGGTTTGATATCGGTGAATTCGGTGAAACATTGTATGCTACAGTATGACAGACATGAGATTGAGTTAGACTGTATTGTGCTTGGGTTGTCTGATTTCGACTATATTATCGGTATCGATATGTTGACCAAGTACAGAGCTACTGTCGATTGTTTCCACAAGATTGCGAGATTCAGACCGGATATGGCTGATGAGTGGAAATTTTATGGTAAGGGTTCTCGATCTAGAATTCATTTGATATCCGTATTGTCTATGACTCGATTATTGCAGAAAGAAGAGGAGGGATTCCTTGTCTATTCAGTTGATTTACTGAAATCGAGTCCATCATTGGCCGATTTGCCAGTGGTTTGCGAGTTTGCTGATGTCTTCCCAGATGAGATTCCTGGTTTGCCTCCGATTCGAGAGATCGACTTCAGCATTGAATTGATGCCAGGTACATTGCCGATTTCGAGGGCTCCGTACAGAATGGCACCGATAGAATTGAAAGAGTTGAAAGAACAGTTGGATGATCTACTGGCCAAGGGGTATATCAGACCGAGTGTGTCTCCTTGGGGTGCTCCAGTACTGTTTGTGAGGAAGAAAGACGGTTCTATGAGACTCTGTATTGACTACCGGCAACTGAACAAGGCTACTGGTAAAGAACAAATACCCTTTGCCTCGTATTGATGATTTGTTTGATCAGTTGCAGGGTTCTTCTGTATATTCCAAGATCGATCTGAGATCTGGATATCATCAGCTGAGAGTCAGGGACTCTGATATCTCGAAGACAGCGTTCAGAACCAGGTATGGACATTATGAGTTTATTGTCATGCCGTTTGGGTTGACGAATGCTCCAGCTGTATTTATGGGTCTGATGAACCGTATATTCCAGAGATATCTTGATAATTTTGTTATTATATTCATTGATGATATCTTGATTTATTCAAAGAATATGATTGAACATGCCTGAGCATTTGAGAACTGTGTTGAGAATTCTGAGGGCTGAGAAATTGTATGCAAAACTGTCGAAATGTGAATTCTGGCTGAGACAGGTTGTATTTTTGGGTCATATTATATCCGGATACGGTATTTCTGTTGATCCTAGTAAGGTTGAGGCAGTGATCACTTGGCCGAGACCGACATCTGTGCCAGAGATACGCAGTTTTATGGGTTTAGCCGGTTATTATCGTCGATTTATTAAAGATTTCTCGAGTATTGCTAAATCGATTACTCAGTTGACTCAGAAGAATGCTCCGTTTGTATGGTCAGAAGACTGTGAATCCAATTTTCTTGAGTTGAAGAAGAGACTGACCAGTGCACCGATACTGACTATTCCATCAGATACTGGTGATTTTGTGGTTTATTGTGATGCATCTCACCGAGGATTGGGTTGTGTTCTGATGCAGCGAGGACATGTTATTGCCTATGCCTCGAGAGAGTTGAAGCCACATGAGACTCGCTACCCAATCCATGATCTTGAATTGGCAGCCATTGTATTTGCATTGAAGATATGACGACATTACTTATACGGTGAGAAGTTTGAAATTTATTCTGATCATAAAAGCTTGAAATATCTGTTTTCACAATCAGAATTGAATATGAGACAACGAAGATGGCTTGACTTGCTTAAAGATTTTGATTGTGAAATCAAGTACTATTCGGGGAAATCCAATGCAGCAGCGCAGCATATGCACTGAGTCGAAAGGTATGTTCTTTATCCTTATCGACGATTGGTGTTTCGAATTTGATTGAAGATTGCTGTATGTCCGGATTGATATTTGAGACAGATTGTAGACCGCTGAGATTATGTGTTGTTCAAGTTGAACCCAAGCTGATTTTGAGAATTAAAGCGGCTCAGAAAGTTTATCAGAATGTTCAGAGTATCAGGTACGAGAATTAAACATCGATCTGAGTATCAGGTACGAGATAGTGTACTGTATGTGAATAATCGTCTTGTTGTGCCGAATGTTTCCGATTTGAAACGACAGATATTGTCCGAAGCGCATAGCAGTCGATTCAGTATTCATCCTGGTGGCAGAAAAATGTACAATGATTTGAAAAGGCAGTTTTGGTGGAAACAGATGAAAGCTGATATTGCTGAATTTGTATCCAAATGTCTGAATTGCCAGCAGGTGAAAGCCGAAAGAAAGAAACCAGGAGGATTGTTACAGAGCTTATCTATTCCTGAATGGAAATGGGATCACATTTTCATGGATTTTGTGACGAAGCTACCGAGATCCTCCCGAGGTTGTGATGCGATTTGGGTCGTGATTGACAGATTGACCAAATCAGCATGCTTTATTCCGTACAAGATGACGTATCGACATGACCAGATGGCAGAGATATATGTCAGAGAGGTGGTCAGATTGCACGGAGTTCCGAAGTCGATTGTTTCAGACCGTGATCCCCGATTTACTTCGCACTTCTAGCAGAGTTTACAGCAGGCTCTAGGTACGAAGTTACATCTGAGTACCGCATATCATCCACAGACTGACGGAAAGTCAGAGCGAACGATTCAGATATTGGAAGATATGCTTAGAGCTATAGTGCTTGATTTTAGCACTAATTGGCATGATGCATTGCCACTTGGTGAATTTTCGTACAACAACGGCTATCAGACGAGTATTGAGATGGCTCCGTTTGAGGCATTGTACGGTAAGAAATGCAGATCCCCTTTTTATTGGGACGATATCTCTGAGGTTACTGAGATTGGACCTGACATGATCAGAGATATGACTGAGAAAGTGAAGCTGATTCAGAAACGAATGAAGGCAGCTCAAGACAGACAGGCCAAATATGCCAATGTTCGACGTAGACCATTGGTATTTGAGGCAGGAGACCGAGTGTTTTTGAAGATTTCACCTTTCCGAGGAGTTGTCCGATTTGGCAAAAAAGGGAAATTGTCTCCATGTTATGTTGGGCCATATGAGATTCTCGAGAATATAGGAGATCGTGCCTATCGACTAGCCCTACTGCCTTCTTTATCAGGAATACATGATGTCTTTCATGTATCGTTATTGCGGAAATATCTGTCTGATGCTTCACATATTATTCCGCCAGACGAGGCCAAACTGGATGAGACACTGAGCTATTTTGAAAAGCCGATTCAGATTCTTGATCGCAAGGAAAAACAGCTCAGAACGAAGACTATTCCGCTTGTAGAAGATTCAGTGGAGTCGTCTTGGCATTGAAGAAGCTACCTGGGAGACTGAGTCAGATATGAGACAGAGGTTCCCATATTTATTTCACTGATGTGAGTATTCATCTTTAACCTCTATTCTCCATTCCTTATTATATCTGATTCGATATCCGATTTGATTGCCTGTGATTTCGGGAACGAAATCGAATCTTAGGAGGGGAGAAATGTAATGCCCGGAATCTTATTTGATAAATTGCGATTATTGATTTATAAATTGCTGTTATAACGGACGGAAAGGATCGGACCGGGAAAGACGAGAAAATACATGAAATGTGTGCGAGGACAGTATCATTGACGCACATGCGCGACACGATGCGCGCATATGCGCAAGATGGGCAGAGGACCTCGCGCATATGCGCGAAGAGTGGGCGCGCATATGCGCGAGTTGTATGGGAGGACTTGGGCGTGACCAGAAGGTCTCGCGCATATGCGCGACTTGTGTGCGCGTATATGCGCGAGCAGTCCAGTAGCCAAGGTGCAAAACAGAACGTTGGGCGCATAGTACGCGCATGTGCGCGAAGTGATTATTTTGCCATATGCCGAGACAGTAGGTCTCGCGCATATGCGCGGAGCTCGGGCGCGCATATGCGCGAGTCATGCAAGATGAAAAGGTGCCACTTGCCCCTTACATGCAACGTGTGTATATATATATATAAAAGGATCAAACAATGGAATTCTCAAAAAAAGAAACGAGGAAAGAGAAGCTCTGGGGAAGAGAAGTTTCTTCGAAGACCAGGAATTGATTTGGCCAAGATCCGTCCGTCCGAATTTAAATCCGAGTATAGCACCGAGTTCCTAGCGACGACAGCTACAA
This sequence comes from Primulina tabacum, assembly GCF_025594145.1. Classification (NCBI taxonomy): domain Eukaryota; kingdom Viridiplantae; phylum Streptophyta; class Magnoliopsida; order Lamiales; family Gesneriaceae; genus Primulina; species Primulina tabacum. The sequence goes on from NC_134557.1 coordinate 37,695,857, forward strand.
CATGATGTAAGTTTTGTTACGTTTTGTTATCATTTGAAATTATGATATTGCCAGAATCGGATATGATTCATATATGGTGTTTCTGATATGTTAGACATCGTATAATCGAAACCGAATTGAAGAACGGATACCGTATAGAATTGTTATGATTTTCTGAGTTGTATTGATTGAGATATGATATCAGATTTGTATCGTTATTGATTATGAGATGTTGGGATTGATATCCGATTGAGACTATATTGCTGGGTATATCGAGATTGTGCAGTTATGCTGTTGAAACAGAATTTGATTCAGTTCTAATTATATCCAGTATTGATTTGAGTTGTATAGTGATACGATACCCTCGATATTGTTATTGCCATATTGATATTGACAGGCTTTGAATCTGAGGCGTCGACAGAGTCAGATAGACAGAAAGAAAGGTATAAATCAATGTTGATTCGGGATTGCACAACTCGAGTTTGATTCAACTTGAGTTTCCCAAAATCACATATTGAATTATATTGCATTGATATTTGCAATTCTTGAGATTGATATGCTTAGTCTATTGATTCATAGCAGAGCATGTGTCGAGTCAGGGGCTGATGTGCCTAATCATTGGCTGATGTGCCAAGTCTTCGGCTGATTCGCCAAGACACTGGATATTTGATTTATATCGATGTCGCTTAGGAGTTGATTCATTCCAATCGCTGAAATTCGATATACGATACAATGTCCAGAACCGGGATCCCTAGATTAGAGATGAGTCGAGTCTGAGATGACGAGTCCAGAGTTTTATTTACAGCTTTATATCGATACTTGTCTTCTGATTTGATACATGATATGGATAAGTGTTTTATGCTTTTATATATGCTTTTATATGACTGCATGTTTACATTGTTTATACTGAGATATATTTCTCACCGGAGTTATCCGGCTGTTGTCTTGTTTGTATGTGTGCATGACAACAGGTGGAACAGGATCAGGGTCACGAAGAGAATGAGAGATTCCAGATTAGCGTGGAGATCCGGACTTAGAGTAGAGTGAATTTCAGTACTTGATGTAGTGACTGAACTCTAGTTGGAATAAACATATGTTGTACATGATTTGTACTTTATGTTGAGGTTTATATCAGATTGATTACTTTACGTTTCCGCATTGTATTTTTTTTAAAAAAAATTAGACCCAGATTAATTAAGTGATCCTAATAATGATTAAGAAAATGGATTAGGTTCGGGTCCCCACAATTTCACTCTCGTTCAGTTGAACTGATCAGCTGGGTTTTCTTCATCAGTTGAACACTCCTTCGGCTGGCCAGGCTTTTGAGGTTCTCCTGCTGAACCACCTATCAACTGGACAATCAGCTGGACTGCTCAATTGACGTAACAGTTAGACTGATTCAGTTTGTGCAACCAGTTAGGTCTTCAGCTTGCGATGTAAACAGCTCGTGAGTGATCCTAGATGCTACACACTAAGGTAGATTATTAGTAACACAAATTAACAAGTTTTGATATCACTAAATTCAAGATTGCAAACTTGAAAAGTTCCAACAAAAAATAGGCTCAAAAGCCGCTCGCTGATTCCGAAATAACCACGTGTGCCAGGAATATAATATAACAAAACAATGATCAACAAAAATGATAGGGCTCAACGTGTGTCATATTATCATCCCCTAAACTAAATGTCATAATATATCAAATAAATAAACATATAAATCAACAAACCATTTAGTTCACATAATTTATATAATTCACATAAATTACATTAACCACTAATACGAGTAAACATAATTTCTAATTTACTATCGTATGTTATCGAACTGTAACATATCTAAACTGACTTTGAACAACAGTGCAACATCTATCAACTTTCCTCCAAACTCATCGGTCTAAAATGATTAAATATTCACAAGATCGAATAAATTCAACAATAACTACAAATAACTTATTTAATTTAATTATAATTCCAAAAATTCTCAATGTTGAATGTTATAGCCGTAATTCTCCATTAAAGTTAAAATAATCCAACTTATTTCCAAAAGTTACTAAATTTGAATTTATTTACTAAATATTCAACTTAACTATTTAATTACTAGATTTTTGTGTCAATATTACATCTGAAGACATCAAAGTGAGATTCGATCATTTCAATAAGCTCTTTCACCCGAAAACAGAATCCATGTGCGACACGATTTGATACAGTTCAAAGATTCGACACTAAATGTTATAAAAATTATATCTTACTCATTATTTACTCAAATCAATATATGTGAACTGGAACTGAAAGAAAACTTGAATATCTAAGTTCTCTAGTCGAAACCATAATCAAAATTGCAGTTGTTTGTGCCCATAATTTACTAGAAAACACGATAGACAGAAATCTGTAAAAGAGCAATTTCAGGAAAACGTGCATAACTATCTCGATTGATGGAATTAAGTGATTCTTGTTTCATTTCGAAGATAACACAAAGCTCTACAACTTTCAATTGAAGCATATATCCAAAACACATGTGCACATAACTCATATTTTCGAAATACAATAGATTTTCTTCTAACCTCAATAACAGAATACAGTTTTGGCACATTCCAGTAGAAAATTCATTTCAAATCCATAACTTATAGAAATTCAATCATTCCAGAGACTAAAGAAATCAAACACAAGGAAATACAAGTTCTATTTGAACCAAAACTAAATATTCCTAATGCATAAATAGCAGCAACCCGAAAACATAGACATTATGCAACAAATTCCTACTTTGAACCAAAATGAATCGAAATGCTTAAACTTTGAATTCTAAAAATTGATATACTTTCAAACAACTCATGTCTACAAAATAGAAAATGAGATCTTCCAGCCCTAAAGTACACCCGAAAATGTAAAGAAAAACGCAGCAGTAGCAACAACAAACAGTAGTTCCACTGGATTGGTGTACAATCTTCAAGAAAGATGGAGCGGTGGTTTCCGGAGGCGAGGAGTTAGGCAGCGATGGAGGAAAGCTAGACACAGGGGAAGAGGTGGTTTGCTTGTGGGAGAAGGGTTTTGGAATTGAGGCTTTCTATTTTGGCATGTGTGCAGGTGAATGAATATATGTATATTTATATAGAGTTACGAAAAATAGTAACTCGTGTCCTTTTAACCTGATTTTTTTGGTTATCGTGTGTTATTTAAATTACATATATATTTATAGACAAAAACTTGTGTGAGACGGTCTCACAGGTCGTATTTGTGAGACGGATCTTTTATTTGAGTCATCCATGAAAAAGTATTATTTTTTATGCTAAGAGTATTACTTTTTATTGTGAATATGGGTAGGGTTGTCCCGTCTCACAGATTAAGATCCGTGAGACGGTCTCACATGAGACTCACTCATATTTAGGATATTCTAAAATACATATTTGAACGCACTTTCTAAATTTATTTGACATAATTAATTATTTTAATTAATAAACTCAATAATTATTTAATTATGTAAAATTAGTGGATGATTAATTATAACGTCTTATATATAATTGATTAGTTTTTGCCTAAAATAGTAATTTTTCGCTAAAATGACCATCATAAAAAAGAGCTTTATTAGAAATTCCAAAATACATGTACCGTAATAAATGAAAATATTTAATTGTATATATTTTTATTGATATTTTTTATCACGGCTTCTCGATTTTCTTTAAAATTCAAACATGGATTTAAAGATATTTGAAAATAGAAAATTTATTTATTGTCATTGAATATATCAATTCTTTTAACATTGCAAATTTTAATTTAATTTCTTTTTATATCAATTCAAACATAATTTATTCAATTGAAACTGAAACTCGCTGAAAAATGTACTACTTTTAAGTTTTTGCATAAAGTTGTGTTTAAATTGAATAATTTGATTTTAAATCCATACTTGAAATCATTTGGTTCAAAATTAAAACGAAATATTTAAAATCACCTATGTTACCTACGTACATTTTTTTGTTTTAATTTTAAATTAGTTTTTCAACTTAATTATTTCAAGTCTTCTTGAAGATCCAAACGCAACCGAAATGATTCAGTCGATTTTTATTTCTTTTTAAAACTTCAAATTTGAATATGATATGTCCTTTAAAAATATAAACTAAATTTAAATATTTGTATTATCATTTTATTTTATTTGATGACGATTTTCAGTTTTATGTAACTTTAATAAATTAAATAATCACTACTCTTTAAATATTAAATAAAATGTACATTTTTTTCCACATATTATTGCATTTTACAACTTTTTAATGAACAATGTCATTGTGAATTTTTTTATATATAAATATTCGTAAATTGATATTGTTATTATTATATATATTAATCAGAAATTTATATAAATATTTTTTAATATGTTTAAAAAAAGTAATTAAAATTTTGTTTTAAAAAAAACAATAAAATAATTTAATCAGAATTCCATTATCTACTAAATGATAAAAAAAATATTTTTTTTAAAAAAAACATATCAATTCATTATTTAAAATACATAAAATAATATATAACTTGTTAAATATATTTTCATTTTTTATTAATTAAAATTACACTCGACTAATATATCGAACACAAATTTAAAGAAATCAATTTGACAACAGAAAATTATTATCACCATTTAACGTTATCTCGTGTTATTAAACATTTTTTGAAGTAAATTTTTGTAATAATATTTAAACTTAAATATATTCATTAAAGATTATCCAAATAATTAGTTATATAAAATAACCCTATGTATTGGAGGAATGAGATATTCAATTAGTAAAAAATTTGACTGATTGAAAACGGTTCGATCATCAACCCAACGACATGATTGTATTTGTTAAGAAATGAAAGAATTTTGGTAAATGACAAAATCGAAACAGCTCGAAATAGCTGCGGCTAGAATCAACACAGCTCAACCGGCGAAAGCCTAAAGGATTATCAACCGCTGGTATTCAATCGCTGATCCTTCAAGAATACTGGCAAAGTGAGAACCGGATCATTAAAGAATCATTTATTGCTCAAAGACATTCTCTGAGCGGTTTAATACATTCACAAGCATTATACCATCTTGAAGTCAACGCATACCCTCATCGATTCCAAGAATGATGTGCATTTAATTTTCTATCCCAGAAAGAAAAATCATGGATAGACTTCAAGTTCTGATGCTAAGAAAACAGTTGCCTTAAAAGGAAATCCTCAAGGAAAAGCGCTTCAGACTTACGCTGAGCAAAAAAAACGTTTAAATGCATCAATAAATGCTCATTAAGGCGACGACGACACATCTATTCAGGAGGATCAGGTTTACGTTAATTGTCCTTCCCGACCGTTAAGTCATTTGGCTATATTCAACAGAGAAGAATGCAAGTCAGAGACAAGCAAACATTACTAATCTCTCTCACAGCTGAAAAACTTTTAGCTTGCATACTAAACGCTCAAAAAGATTCATACATTCTCTTCGCTCTATCAGCACGCCTTGAACAGAAATACATTCGATCATCTCAGGATCATTTTTGTGCTACTCAAACAAAATCACTTTTACATATCATTAACCTGTTGGTTATTTGATTAAGTCGTAGTGTCTGGTGAACTAAGTGTTCTTAATATCCAGAAGTGTAAAGTGATCACTAAGAGTTTCAATACAGGCAGTGTGATAAGTCCTGGTTGGAGTGGGCTGTTGTAAATATTTTGTAAGTCAAAGTCTTTTAGTGGAATCCTTCCTGAAAGAGGAAGAAGGGGTGACGTAGGAGTATTCAATCTCCGAACATCCACAAAAATTCTGTGTCATTTACTTCTCGCAAATTTCATATTTTTCAACCGCATTTTGTTGTCAAGTTTGCTATAGTGTGTGAATTGTCATCCGAGAACTGTGAACCGTTTTCCGCACTTATTAGTGGTTCACGTTTTCGACCGTTTGAAAAAGAATTTTTCAACCGCCTGAAAACGGTTGAAAACAAATTTTAAAACAAGAAAATTTGAAAGAGTTCATTCACCACCCCCTCTAAACTCTTTCCCGATTCCAACAAGTGGTATCAGAGCGGGGTTTTTCTCAAACATTGACATCGCTTAAATACTCATGGCATCTTTCAACAAAATTCCCATGTTCTCTAAAGAAGATTATGATAATTGGAAAATTCGTATGCAGGCACATCTAGCAGCTCAGGATGACGATATGTGGTTTGTAATTATTGACGGGCCAATGAAAATCATGAAAGTAAACACAGCCGTCGCCACAACCGAAGGTGCTCCTCAAATGATAGAAAAGCACAGATCTGAATGGACGGCTGAGGATAAAAAGAAAGCAAATCTTGATAACGTTGCAAAAGATATCCTCTATAAGACATTGGATAAGAACATGTTCGTCAAAATCAAGACATGCACCACCGCGAAGGAGATATGGGAGAAACTTACTCAACTATACGAAGGGAATGATCAGACTAAGGAAAACAAGCTGACCGTGGCTATTCAAAAGTTTGATAACGCAAAGATGAAGCCAGGAGAAACTCTTGCAGAGTTTGATGAGCGGTTCAGCAGTATCATTATCGAGCTCATTTCACTTGGAAAAGAATATTCTAACAGAGAAATTGCTTTGAAGGTTATGCGAGCTCTTCCCAGAGAATGGGATGTGAAGACTATAGCAATGCGAGAATCCAAAGATCTAAACAAACTAGAACTTCATGATCTATTTGTTGATCTCAAAGCATATGAGTTTGAGCTTGGAATACGAACTGAAGAAGAACCATCTACATCTCAACAAACAAAGGCATTGGCAGCTACCTCAGTGACTCTTTCGGTCGAAGAGTCCACAAGTAAGAAATCGGCTGAGCAATTAAGCAATGAAGCCATGTCCCTCTTTGTTAAGAAATTCAGTAAATTTATGCGCAAAAATCAGTCTCAAATAAATAAACCTTATTTCAAAAAGGACCATACTGAGGATGGTCAGGCCTGTTTTAACTGTGGAAAGAAGGGACATTTTATTGCAGATTGCAACAGGCCAAGGAAGGACGAAAAGAAAAAGGGTGACAGAAGAAGGTCTAAAGACAACAAGAAATTCATCAAAAAGAAGAATCAACGAGTTTTAGTTGCAGAAGAAGACAAAAGCAAGTGGACTGAATCAGAATCAGAGAAATCCATCTCTGAAGTTCAGGGCACTCAAAATGGGAATCTTGAGAACAATGGTAGGCAGCGTGTTTTGGGTTATGTCGAAGTTCAGAGTGATAAATCCAACCGGTATTGGCGCAAACCTAGGCCAAATTCAACCGTTCAAAGCGGTTCTCATAGAAGGTCAAGTTCAACTGGATATCACTCAAAAACTAGATCTAACCGTTACTACAACAGCCGACCTGTTCAAAAGAGGTACAGATTGACTGACAGTTACCAAAGGCCGAAACAACATGTATCGCACACACCATCTGATTATGCACCTAATCATGCTCACCTTGGGACACGCCATGAAAAATCCTTTAGGATAATTCAGGTGTGGATTCCTAAGGGTCTAATCAATTCAGGACCCAAATAGAAAAGGGTACCAATTTCTTATTTCAATAATTTCAGGTATTAAAGAAGAAGAACTTGGGAGAATCAACCTGGTTTCTGGATAGCGGATGCTCTAGACACATGACTGGAAATAAAGATCTTTTATCAAAAGTAGTCAACTTCAGAGGACCGACAATCACCTTTGGTGACAATTCTAAAGGTAAAGTTGTGGGTAAAAGTAAGATTATCCACGACAAAATTATTATTAGAGATGTACTTCTTGTGGAAAATCTGTGTTATAACCTGATAAGCATAAGTCAGTTTTGTGACAAAGGTTTCCTCATCTATTCCTCCCGACTCATCTGCAGTTCAAGACCATTCATCCGGTACAAATTCTAAGTCCTCATCACCTGGAGCCCCTCCTGAAACCGATCAACCAATTCATGAAGAGATTGCTCAACCATCTTCTGAACCCATCATGCCAGAGGACCCTTCCAGTGCTGGAAAACAAAGCCATCAGGAAGTTTCAGCTCTCTTAGCTGTTTCTCCATCGATTTCTGACAATGTTGCATCTGCCCCACAGCCTCCGGCTGATTCATCCAAAGCTCCAGTTCTTTCTGTTGTTGATGCATAGCAGTTTTTATCTGATTTTGATGCAGCTGAAACATTTCAAGAGCCGTCGGTTTCTCCAAAGGACCCTATTACTGATGATAAACAGACCGCATTTCAAGAACAGCTAATGACTTCTCCCAAAGAAGTACAGGAAGCCGAGATGCCCACTTCATTAAAGCTTTCATCTTCTCTTTCACCAAGTCATCAAGCCACAAAACCAGAGGAACCAAAAGTCATCGGTTCAGAATCATTTGTTTCAAATGAAGACATTGATCAATTTATTGAGAGTATAACGGCTGAACCTCATGAGGCCGAGCCTTCCAAGTCTGCTGGCAAAGCATCTTCCTCTAAATTGATTGCCTTCAAGGCCATATTACTTGATGAACAAGCCGCACCTGAGGAGGAAGAATCTATCGAAGGCAACTTCAAACATGAAATTCTGAACCGCCTTGCCAATATGGATCAATCTATTCTTGCTCTCAATCGCAAACAATTTGATATGAAAGAGGATTTCCAATCTCTAAAGAGTACCATTTCTAAAGACTTTGACACCATGACAACAAGAACTTCCCACAGACAGGACCATCATCATACGGCTCATATCAATATGTGCCTGGGTCTCTCGGCACAAATCATTCGTATTGAACAACGAATGGACGCCCAAGGTGCTCAGCTTACAGAGATTATGGAATTCCTTGTTCATGGTGATAACAAAAAGGTGGAAAGAGAGCAGGAAAAGAAAATTCAAGAAGAATTAGCATCCCTGAAGAAAAAGAAAGAAAAGACTAAAGCCAGGGAACAAAGTTCAGGACTTAAGAAACATTGAATCATTTCAAGGATTGTATTTCTGTTTCTCCTTAAAATTGCTATTCTGTTGAAAAACCTTACGGCTAAGTTTTGTCATCACCAAAAAGGGAGAAATTGTTAAGAAATGAAAGAATTTTGGTAAATGACAAAATCGAGACAGCTCGAAATCAGCTGCGGCAAGAATCAACACAGCTCAACCGGCGAAAGCCTAAAGGATTATCAACCGCTGATCCTTCAAGAATACTGGCAAAGTGAGAACCGGATCATTAAAGAACCATTTATTGCTCAAAGACATTCTCTGACCGGTTTAATACATTCACAAGCATTATACCATCTTGAAGTCAACGCATATCCTCATCAATTCAAAGAATGATGTGCATTTAATTTTCTATCCCAGAAAGAAAAATCATGGATAGACTTCAAGTTCTAATGTTAAGAAAACAGTTGCCTTAAAAGGAAATACTCAAGGAAAAGCGCTTCAGACTTACGCTGAGCAAAAAGAACGTTTAAATGCATCAATAAATGCTCATTAAGGCGACAACGACACATCTATTCAGGAGGATCAGGTTTACGTTAATTGTCATTCCCGATCGTTAAGTCATTCGGCTATATCAACAGAGAAGAATGCAAGTCAGAGACAAGCAAGCATTACTAATCTCTCTCACAGCTGAAAAATTTTTAGCTTGCATACTTGAAGATCTCAGAGCGCTCAAAAAGATTCATACATTCTCTTCGCTCTATCAGCACGCCTTGAACAGAAATACATTCGATCATCTCAGGATCATTTTTGTGCTACTCAAACAAAATCACTTTTACATATCAGTAACCTATTGGTTATTTGATTAAGTCGTGGTGTCTGGTGAACTAAGTGTTCTTAATATCCAGAAGTGTAAAGTGATCACTAAGAGTTCCAATACAGGCATTGTGATAAGTCCTGGTTGGAGTGGGCTATTGCAAATATTTTGTAAATCAAAGTATTTTAGTGGAATCTTTCCTGAAAGAGGAAGAAGGGGTGACATAGGAGTATTCAATCTCCGAACATCCATAAAAATTTTGTGTCATTTACTTCTCGCAAATTTCATATTTTTCAACCGCATTTTGTTGTCAAGTTTGCTATAGTGTGTGAACTGTCATCCCAGAACTGTGAACCGTTTTCCGCACTTATTGGTGGTTCACGTTTTCGACCGTTTGAGAAAGAATTTTTCAACCGCCTGAAATCGATTGAAAACAAATTTTAAAACAAAAAAATTTGAAAGAGTTCATTCATCCCCCCTCCCCCTCTAAACTCTTTCCCGATCCCAACTGTATTTGTAAAAAGTTTGATCATTTGAATTTTTTTAAAAGTAAATCGATATAATCATCGGTTTAATTATGAAAATACTATTTAAGATGCATAAATTCAAAATTGATTATATATAGACTGTCATTAAATATATAAGATGCATAAATTCAAAATTGATAACAAAAATAAATGTTGGCAATATTATTATTGAGGTAGCATAATTATCTTGCTTTATATTAAGAAGATAACACAGTACGGCAAAAGCAATATCTTCATAAATAAACACTTCCATTTACAAGCAAATTCGGTTGTAATTAAATCACTCCTAATTTTATTGTTTTAGTCTCTTAGAAAAATATCATTCTCAGTTAACTTATTTCAAATACAAATTTTCACTCGAGAGCAGGTATTAGAAAACACATAACACGTCCCAACACTGATTCAATACGCAACAACAACATAGGCCATCAAACAAATCCAATATATATTGTTAGAATATATTATTAGCTCTGAAGGATATATTAGTCATTTTATTCTTTTTGTGTTTACCCTATTTATATAAATATAATTTTTTGTATTCTTTATTCAGTTGACAATACTGCGACTTGAGTTTTTCACTCACTCTCTATTTCTTCATGGTATCATAGCCTCTATATCATGGATCTGTCAATTGTTGAGAAGAACTGTTCATATAATCCACTGCTTTCGCAGATGATCCAATACTGTTTATCCGATCTTTTTTTTGTGTTCGTACAAATGTTGATCCAATACGCAACAACAACATAGGCCATGAAACTGTTAATCCGATTTTTTTGCTGTGTTCGCACAACTTTTCATTCATATACTTCCTCTTTGATAATCACGTACGATTTCTTCTCTGCATTGTGTTTTGTTTTATTCGTTCAATTTTGTTTGGTTTTGGCATCATGGCTACTCGTAAAGACGATTCTCTTCAGTCGATTAGTGTTCAATTGGATGGAAAACATTATTCGTATTGAAGTTATATTATGAAGAATTTCTTACGGGGGAAATCGATGTGGGGCTATATCACAGGTGTACGAGATAAGCCTACAGACCAGAAGAACCATGATTATGTTGTGTCATTGGATGTTTGGGAGGCAGATAATTTGAAGATTATTACGTGGATTAATAATTTTGTTGCGCGCTCAATAGGTGCTCAATTGGCAAAATACGAGACTGCTAAGGAGGTTTGGAATCATCTGGCACATTTGTATACACAATCTAATTTTGCCAAACAATATCAATTGGAGACAGATATTAGTGCCCTTCAGCTGAAAGATATGAGCATCCAAGATTTTTATTCTGCCATGTCGACACTCTGGGATCAATTGGCATTAACAGAATCTGTCGATTTGCGAGCATTCTCACCTTATATTGCTCGGAGAGAAGAACAATACTTGGTACAGTTTTTGATGGCACTTCGGAATGATTTTGAGATCTGCATGGGACGATTCTTCATCGCAACCCTCTTCCTTCTGTTGACTCGGTTGTAAGCGAATTGTTAGCTGAAGAGATTCTTCTTAAGTCTCACGTTGACAAAGGGACAATCCCAATTACACCATCTATCTTTGCAGCTCCTCAACGACCTCAAGCTAAGCACCAAAATAGGTCAAATACAAAGATTTCTCAAAATGAGTGTGGTTTTTGTAAAGAGAAAGAGCATTGGAAAGCTCAATGTCCACTATTGTGGAGTAAAGGAAAAGTGCAGCCACAACAACAACAACAACGACCACATAACACTCCATGCAAACCACAACATCAGTCATCTCTGAACACTCCCATGGAAACCACAACAGCAGCATCAGCCATCTCAGAACACTCAATGGAAACCTGGTAATCCATCAAGCCAGTGGACATATCGACCACCTCTGTCTAACAATGCAGTGGCTGCACCATCTTTGGATCCATATATGTTTGAGAAATTTCAACAGTTCCTCGCTTCACAGCCTCATGCTATGTCAGTTTCCTCACATATAGGTTTGTCATCCTCTGGCACTTCAGGTATATCTATGTATCCTGATTTGTCTTCTTTTGCTTCTTTGTCTCACAATTCTTCCATTGAAATTGTGACTGCTGATGGTACACCGATGCCATTAGTAGGTGTTGGTTCTCTTGTTACGTGTTGTCTATCTTGTAATGCCCGAGAATTTTGTTATGGTAATCGAAAATGATTTATTGATAATTGAGGTGATTATATATGGAATGGATCGGACCAGAAAAGCCGGAAAGAAGATTGGAAATATGTGCGAGGAATGAGTCTCGCGCATATGCGCAACCAAGCCGGGCGCATATGTGCGGAATAGGCAGAGAACCTCGCGCATATGCGCGACCAGGACCCGCGCATATGCGCGAGGATGGCAGAGAACCTAGCGCATATGCGTCGAAAGGAGACGCGCATATGCGCGAGCAGTAGAACACTTGAAGGCCGAGACCAATAGGTCTCGCGCATATGCGCCGACGGAGGTCGCGCATATGCGCGAGACGTGCAATGCAAAGATTTATCCACATGGCTTGAACATGCAATTTAAGATGAAATTGTATTCATTTCCTCAACTTTCAGAAAGAAAAACGAGAGAAGTCTGGGAAAAAGCTCAAGTTTCTTCAAACAAAGAATTTGTGATTTACGCAAAATCCGTCCGTCCGATTTTCAATCCGACTTCAGTACAGTGTTTATATTGACAAGAGCTTCAACTGGACGTAAGTTTTCTTATGTTTTGTTATGATTTGAAAATATGATATTGAAGAAATCTTTATATGACTGATATATGGTGTTTTTGAGATATTAGACATCGTATAATTGAAATCAGATCGAAGAACGGATACCATATGAAATTGTTATGATTTTCAGAATGGATTTGATTGAGATTTGATATCAGATTTGTATAGTTATCGATTCTGAGTTGTGGGAATTGATATCTGTTGATTTGTATTGCTGGGTATATTGAGATTGTGCAGTTATGCCGTTGAAACAGAATTAGATTGAGTTCTAATTATATCCAGTATTGATTTGAGTGGTGTATTGATATTGTACTCCTCGATATTGTCATTACCAGATTGAATATTGACAGGCTTCGAATTCAAGACTTCGACAGAGCCAGAAACCGACAAAAGAAAGTTATAAACCAATGTTGAACCGGGATGATACGACTCGAGTTTGATTTGACTTGAGTTTTTCAAAAACCACATACTTTAATTTATTGCATTAATATTTGCAATTCATGAGATTGATATGCTTAGTCTATTGATTTATAGCAGAGCATGTGTCGAGTCATGCGCTGATGTGCCTAGTCTTTGGCTGATGTGCCAAGTCTTCGGCTGAGTCGCCAAGACACTGGATGTGTAATTTATATCGATGTTGCTTAGGAGTTGATTCATTCTTATCGCTGAGATTCGATATATGTGACAATGTCCAGGAACCGGGATCCCTAGATTAGAGATAAGTCGAGTCTAAGATGACGAGTCCAGAGTTTTTTTACAGCTTTATATCGATTCATGTCTTTCAGATTTGATACATGCTATTGATATCTGTTTCATGCTTTTATATCTATTTATATGATTGCATGTATACATTGTTTATACTGGGATTATATTCTCACAGGAATTATCCGGCTGTTGTTGTGTTTGTATGTGAGCATGACAACATGTGAGACAGGATCAGGGTCACGAAGAGGATGAAAGATTCAAGATTAGCGTGGAGATCCGGACTTAGAGTAGATTGATTTTCAGTACTTGATGTAGTGGCTGAGTTTTAGTTGAGATAAACATATGTTGTACATGACTTGTACTTTATTGTCGATATGTATATCAGATGAATTTCATTATGTTCCGTACTTATGTATTTAAAAAAAATTTAGACCCAGATTAATTAAATGATCCTAATAATGATTAAGAAGATGAATTAGGTTCGGGTCCGCACATATCTCTTCCTGATGTATACTATATTCTCAATCTTACACTTAATCTTCTTTTGGTCAGTCAATTATGTGAGTCTGGTTAATTAGTCTACTTCTCTTCTTCAAATTGTTATGTGCAGGACTCGCGATCCCAGAGGCTGAATGGGACAGGTCGTAGACAGGGGGGCTTTATGTTTTGGATTATCTCAGAGTACCAGATGTTGCAGCATATAGTGTGGATCTCTCTTCTTTTCGCTTGAGTCAGTCGTCTTCTGTTTTTTATTTATGGCATAATCGTCTAGGTCATGTTTTCGCGTCTCATTTGCAATTTTTAGCGTCTACAGGAGCACTAGGAACCTTGAAAAGTCATGATATTTTTTATTGTAGTGGTTGTAAACTGACAAAATTTTCGGCTTTACCTTTTTATAAAAATATATTTTTTTCTCCTACCCCTTTTGATATTGTTCATTCAGATGTGTGGAGACCATCTCCCGTTCCCACGAAAGGGGGGTCGAGATATTATGTTTCTTTTATTGATGATTGCACTCGTTATTGTCGGGTTTATCTGATGTAACATAGGTCTGATTATCTTGCTATTTTCAATGATTTTAAAGCTCTTACGAAAAATCAACATTCAGCTGTAATCAAGTGCTTTCGTTGTGATTTGGAGGGTGAATACACTTCTAATGATTTCTCGCGTTTGCTTGCTTCTGATGATACAATACGTCAAATCTCGTGTAGAGAAACCCCTGAACAAAATGCTGTTGCAGAAATAAAACATAGACATTTTGTTGAAGCAACTCGATCTTTCTTATTGTCTTCTAGTGTTCTTAGTGCATTTTGGGGTGAAACAATTCTTACAGCTGTTCACGTGATTAATAGAATTCCAACTTCACACAATTCAGGTTTGTAATCTTTGAAAAAACGTATGGTCATGCTTCTGATTATTCTTCATTACGTGTTTTTGGTTGTGCCTGTTTTGTTCTCCGACCACAGATTGAGCGCAATAAGTTGTCTCCATGTTCTGCTCTGTATGTTTTCTTGGGTTATGGTATTGGTCAAAAAAAGGATATCGTTGTTTTGATCCAATTAGTCAAAAATTGTATGTCTCTTGTCATGTTGTGTTCCTTGAACATGTTCCATTCTTTTCTATACCTGTTAGTTCGCATAATATGACACATGCAGATCTTATTTGTATTGACCCTTTCACATCCGACACCGACGAGACCTTTTCCACGACCACACCCGAGACTCCTGCTCTTCCAAATCCCCCTACGACAACCCAATCATCTCCTGGCATTGCGGATAATCCTCCACCCTGTCAGCCCACTCAACTACCTGATTTTGCTTACTCGTGTTATTCTAGCTCTTTCGCTTCATTTGTTACCTCTGTTCATCGTCTCTCTGAGCCTTTATCCTATAGTGAAGCTGTTGGTAATCCACTTTGGCAGAAGGCTATGGCTGAGGAACTGACGGCTCTTCATCAGACTCATACATGGGATTTGGTTCTGTTGCCACCAGGAAAACACACCATTGGTTCTCGTTGGGTTTACAAGATCAAAACCAAAACTGATGGATCTATTGAACGATACAAAGCTCGTCTTGTTGCTAAAAGTTTCTCTCAGAAGCATGGCATGGATTATGAGGAAACATTTGCCCCCGTTGCTAAAACGACAACAGTTCGTACTCTAATTGATGTTGCTTCTGTTCGTCGATGGAAAATCACTCAGATGGATGTCATGAATGCCTTCTTGAATGGTGATCTTCATGAAGAAGTTTTATGGCTCTTCCTCCTTGTGTTGCTCACCAACCTGGTGAAGTTTGTAGAATTCTTAAAGTTCTTTATGGTCTGAAACAAGCTCCTCGTGCTTGGTTTGAGAAATTTTCTATAGTGGTTACTTCGCTTAGGTTTATTCCAAGTCATCATGATTCAGCTTTATTAGTCAAGTGTACCCGTGCAGGTCGTATACTTCTGTCTTTATATGTTGATGACATGATAATCGTCGGTGATGATATTGATGGTATCCAGACTTTGAAGTCTGAGTTAGCTCGCTGCTTTGCTATGAAAGACTTAGGTTTGCTATGTTACTTTCTAGGAATTGAGGTTGCATATTCTCCAAAAGGTTATCTTTTATCCCAGTCGAAGTACATAGCAGATCTCTTTGAGCGTGCACGTCTAACTGATAACAGGATATTTGATACTCCTCTTGAGACCAATGCTCGATACTCTCTGTCGGATGGACCTACTTTCCCAGATCATATCTTATACCACCGTACTATTGTTGGCAGCTTGGTTTATCTCACTGTGACTCGTCCAGATATTGCGCAAGTTGTTCATGTAGTAAGTCAGTTTGTCACTGCACCAACTACAGTTCATTGGGCTGCTGTTCTTCGCATTGTCAGGTATCTTCGGGGCACTCAGTTTTAGAGTCTTTTGTTTCCTTCTACTTCTTCCTTAGAGCTGCGTGCATACTCTGATGCTGATTGGGCTGGCGATCCCACGGATCATAAGTCAACCACTGGCTTATGTATTTTTCTTGGAGATTCTCTTATCTCTTGAAAAAGGAAGAAACAAGTTTTTATCTCTAGATCTTCCACCGAAGCCGAGTATCGTGCTATGGCTTCAACCACTTGCGAGATTGTTTGGTTACGTTGGTTGCTTGCGGATTTCGGTATCCTTCTTCGTCATCCTACTCCGTTATATTGTGATAATCAAGTGCAATTCAGATTGCACGCAATTCAATTTTTCATGAGAGGACAAAGTACATTGAGATCGATTGTCACGTCACTCGTTATCATCTCCAGCTTGGCAACATCACGTTACCTTTAGTTCCTTCTTCTCTGCAGATAGCTGATATGTTTACCAAGGCACAGTACGCTTCGCATTTCCGTTTTTCATCTGACAAATTCTCAATGCTTTTAGCTGTAGCATCGTGAGTTTGAGGGGGATGTTAGAATATATTATTAGCTATCAAGAGTAGATTAGTCATTTTACTCTTTTTGTGTTTACCCTAATTATATGAACATAATTCTTTGTATTCTTTATTCAGTTGACAATATTGCGACTTGAGTTTTTCGATCACTCTCTATATTAATATTATTTTCATAAATTGAACATGCTTTTTTTAAGTTAAGGTTTCTAGTCCGAGGTTTTTCTAGAAATTCAAATTTTAATTTTTTATGATTGAATCTAAAAGAAATAGAGTCATTGTTAACTTTATATGAGGTAATTAAACTTATAAAAGAAGTTCCTAATATTACAGTGTGATGAATATCATTTACTAAAACAAAAGTGGTTTTTATGAAAATACCATTATTTATTATTGATGCGTCTGTTTTTGAATTTACATTTAATCTTGAATTATTAGCAGCTGAAAGTTTTTCTTGTGTTTTTTGTTGGAATTCAGTAGGTACTATTCCTGATTCGATACAGTTTAAGTCTGCACCAGTATCAAATAAGGCTATCGTATTCATTTTGAAATTTTCTGAAAATACTATATTTATTTTTAAGATGTATTTTCTAGAAGTTATTTCTCTTAAAACAAAAAGAAAATCTTCAGGAATTTTTTGCAATATTTTCAACTTTTTGGGTTTCATCATTTTCTGTTTCTGAAATACTTTCAATGTTTATATTTTGTAGGATTAGTTTTATTGCTTCAGAATTTTGAATCTGTTTTTCTTTTAATTCTCTTATTTCTAATTTTATTTCTTTTGTATCTTTTTGTAAGTCTTGGATTGTGATCCCCTTTTCTTTTTTTTCTTTTTTCTAATATTTTAGTTAAATCGTAAGTATTTTTTGAAGTACTTGGAAATTTTTTATTTTCTTCCTATGGCTCTGATACCATAGGAAATGTAAAGAAATGATGCGGAATGATGCCAGAAAAATAATTCAGAATATAAAATAACTTAAAACAACGATGGTTCCATAGTGAAGGAAAACCACGAATATAGAAATTTAAATATGTAACAAAGTAAACTAAGATGGTTCCTCTAATGAGGAGATCCACAAATTGCAGAAAATAATTTGCGGAAATTAAATTTCTTTAAGGCTGTGATTCCTCCAGTTTCTGATGCATATAAACCTTTAAAACAAGATTTCATTACTAACCTTCGGAATCAAATAACTTTACATAAATGGAAGATACAAATCAAAAAAGGTTTCGGATTTCTGGGTAATGGTTAAAGGGATTTGGATCTGGGAATGAGTGGGGAGAGAGAGTGAGAGAGAGAGAGATATGGGTAGAGAGTGGTAAAGATTTTCGGTGCCTCAATACTGAGGTTATATCCCCTTTTATATACTTTTTTGTGGGTATTTTCGGAATATATTTTTTTTTCGGAATATATTTTTTTTTAACACATGAAAACTGTACATAACAATACAAATACAAATACAATGTTATACAATCTAATACAAATATTTATACACCACTATTTCCAAATATTGGTCCTTGGTCGTCTGGTCCAAGGAGGTCATCTTCTTCCAGGTTAAGCGAATCATCAGAGGATTCTGACTTTCTTGAAGGTCCTGGTGAGAATTTCATTAGTATAGCTTGCATTTCTTCAGGAGTTTTGGCCGCTGCAAGCATTGCCGTCATTTGGGATTTTTGTGCCAGGAATTCTGTCTGTTGTCGTGGTGGAATCCTATAAAGCGGTTTTTGAGTTGGGACTCTTGTATTTTTATCATTGGTAATCCAAGCTTGGACATTGGTGGCTGTAAGGCTTGGAGGAATTTTAAATTTATCCCACCATTTGACCTTAAATCTTCTCTTAATTTGTAAAAATTTTCGTCTGTAAATTCAACAGTCCAGGAAAGGACCCAAGGAAGATAAAATTTCATGCAAAAAAGGGCAAGAGGATGGAATCGTTTTTCTTCTGCAGTCGGGGCATATTGGGTTCTAAAAAGATTAAAGGAATTTTGGACAAGGTGTTTGAGGATCTCATAGGAGGAGCCAAAATATTCCCACCATGTGTACCACCAGGTTGGGAATTTTTTGGGATTGCAAATCATGGTATCAAAATAGAATAACCAGGTATGGTTGTGTTTCTGGTTTTGATTAAGAAGGAAATGTACCAGGCCTGTTGATAGTCCCAGTAATTAAAAGGTATCTCAAAAAATGATGTTTCTTTATATTTTTCTGGAAATAGTATAGGTTTTGAAAAATCATAGCCCCAGTTAATTGGAGCAATGACTTTTAGGATTTTTCAAGTAGAATAAGCAGGATCATCATGGCTTTGGTCCAAGAAGAAGTTTTTAAACAATGCAGAGTCAGTAGTTTCCAAAATTGCTTGGTAGAAATAAGGGGTCTTATTTTTATCCCAAGGTTTATAATATCGTCCTTTTCCAAAGTATTTTTGAAGTGTTTTAAAGGGATCTTTTTCATGAATCCTAGTTCAACATGTATTATATTTTGCCAATTAATTTTCTCAAAGTAATCAGAAGGAGGGTTTAATGGTGGTTGTGTGAGAACAAGCTGGGAATTTGTGGTGTGATAAGAGGTTTTTGAGGAATTGTCGGAAAACGAAACAGTTTGGAAGGAATCTTTGGTAAGAATTTCTTTAGGGGTTTTCTTGTCGGAGCTTTCACTTGCCTGGGTTTTGGCAAAGACATTTATATTTTCAGGTGTTTGGAGAAAGGATTCAAGGAATTTGAGTCTTTTCTCTAAATCATCACTTACCTGCGACTTTGATTGTGCAGTATCTTTAAGTTCCTCTTCTTCTTTCTTTGTAACGATGTCATACCAGGTTTTGGTTTTTGCTGGTTCTGTAGGAGTTTGAACAGGTTTTTTTATCCTTTTTGGGTGGCATTTCTGTTTTGGAGAAATTCTCTTGTGAGGAAATCAGGAAAAGAATTTGTATCTCCTTTTATGAATTCGATTTCAAAATCAAATATACTAAGAATAGCTTGCCATCTTGCAAAAATTTGCTTTGAGGCAAGGTTTTGAACATCTTTTTGTAAAATCTCTTTTGCACTTTTACAATCTATTCTTAATAAAAACTTTTGGTTTAAAAGGTCACTCTGGAATTTTTGGACGCATAAAACAATACTCAAAATTTCTTTCTTTATAGCTGAATAATTTTTCTGGGTATCATTCCAATGGGCAGATGTGTATTGTACTATGCACTTTGTTTTCTTGTTTTTGTTTTAATATACCTCCATATCCTAAATATGACGCATCTGTTTCTACAATTTTTTGTAGGTTGGGATCTGCGATATGAAGACATGGAATTTCTAACACTTGCTTTTTGATGTTTTTTATAATTTATGTATGTTTTTCTGTCCATGGTTTAGGGTTTTTTCGGAGTCTATCATGTAAGGGTTTTGCTATTCTATTGATATTTGGACAAAAATCTAGAACATAATTTAGACTTCCTAGGAATCTTTGTAATTGGGTTTTGTCAAGTATTTTGTCTGGAAATTTATTTGTGAATTCTAAAGATCTCTCAATGGGAGTTATGGTACCACGAGATATGTAATGACCTAAAAATCTTATCCTAGTTTGAAAACAACTTACTTTTGTTTTTGATACAACTAGACCATTTTGTTTTGTGATGTAAAGAAATGTTTTTAGATGTTTAAAATGATCATCGACGTTATTAGAGAATATTAATACATCATCAATGTAAACAATGCAGAATTTTGAATAATCATTATATATTTTATTCATAATTCTTTGGAATTCGGAAGGGCATTTTTAAGTCAAAAGGGCATTACATTACATTCATATTGTCCAAAAGGGACTGGAAAAGCAGTTTTATATTTATCTTTTTGAGAAATTTGTATTTACCACAATCCATATTTCATATCAAATTTGGAAAATATATAAGCATTATGGAGTTTTTGTAATAAGTCTTTTTTATTTGGTATTGAATATCTGATTCATTTTAATGCTTTATTTAATGGTTTGTAATTTATTACTAATCTGGGTATTCCTCTTTAAATTTTTGAATTTTTATTAACGTAAAAAGCAGCACAACACCAAGGGGATCTAGACTTAGAAATTAATCCCTAAATCTTGAATTTCTTTTTTACAATGTTCTTCTAATTCAAAATTCATTTGGATTGGTCTGACTTTAGTTGGTATTTGTCTATTATTGAAATCTTCTTCGTAGGGAAGATCAACAATATGTTGTTTTCTATTCCAAAAAGCATTAGGAATTTCTGAACAGACTTCTGTTTCTAATATTTTTTGGAATTTTTGAATTTTATTTTGAATTTCTTTTGTTTTTATTTGGTTTTGTATTCTTTTTAAAGAAACATCTTTTTTTAAGATTTTCTAATTGAAAAGTCTTCCCTTGTATTATAGGTATTAATATTATTTTCATAAATTAAACATGCTTTTATTAAGTTAAGGTTTCTAGTCCGAGGTTTTTCTAGAAATTCAAATTTTAATATTTTATGATTGAATCTAAAAGAAATAGAGTCATTGTTAACTTTATATGGGATAATTAAACTTATAAAAGGAGTTCCTAATACTACAGTGTGATGAATATCATTTACTAAAACAAAAATGGTTTTTATGAAAATACCATTATTTATTATTGATGCGTTTCTTTTTGAATTTACATTTAATCTTGAATTATTAGCAGCTGAAAGTTTTTCTTGTGTGTTTTGTTGGAATTCAGTAGGTACTATTCCTGATTTGATACAGTTTAAGTCTGCACCAGTATCAAATAAGGCTATCGTATATTCATTTTGAAATTTTTCTGAAAAAACTATATTTATTTTTAAGATGTATTTTCTAGAAGTTATTTCTCTTAAAACAAAAATAATTCTTCAGGGAATTTTTTCAATATTTTCAACTTTTTGGGTTTCATCATTTTCTGTTTCTGAAGAACTCTCAATGTTTATATTTTGTAGGATTAGTTTTATTGCTTTGGAATTTTGAATTTGTTTTTCTTTTAATTATCTTATTTCTAATTTTATTTCTTTTATATCTTTTTGTAAGTCTTGAATTGTGATCCCCTTTTTCTTTTTTCTTTTTTCTAATATTTCAGTTAAATCGTAAGTATTTTTTGAAGTCCTTGGAAATTTTTTATTTTCTTCTTTGTCATTTAAAGATTTTAGAATTTTTTCTAGATATTCTTTTTGGATTGTTGGATCATTAATATTTTTCAATATATCTAAAAGAAGTGATTGATTTTTAGTGAGCATATTAATTTATTTTTCAGATTCACTACTAGTTATGATTTGTTCATCTACTAATCATTCGTCATTCTTGATAGAGTTTTCAGTTTCTGAATTTCCTTCGTAAGAATCAATTAAGAGGTTAGAAATTTTATTTAATATTTTTTCTTCTAATTCTAATTTATTTAATTTTCTATTTAACCTACAATAATTTGCAGTATGTCCTTTCTTATAGCATTTATAACATTCAATATCTTTGAAAGATTTTTTGAATTCTGGCTTGTTATTTTTAAATTTCCTAAATGGTTTTCTTCTTCGTTTTTTGTAAAAATCTTCTTTCGGGTTAAAATTATCTTTTTGATTTCTTCTAAAGTTTTTCTTATAGGGTTTTTTTAATGAATTTTTAGACAATTTTCTGTGCATTTTGATGAGGATGGTTTATTAGTATTTATATCAAATTGATTATAAAAAGTTCCCAATTCTTGCTTTGTTCTTTTCATTACCCATTTTAGGTGTTTTTACAACTTTAAATCTTGGCATATTTTTAATCCTTCTTATTGGGTTAGACTAATTAATTGACCATAAGTGTATTCATTATAGGCTATAATTTGTTTACCACTGTTTTCTCTAATTTTATTTCTTACCTTATCACCTAGAAGAGTTGGTAATCCTGCAAGGAATTTTTCTTTCCAAAAAGGTTGATTAGAATCTTCTCTAAGCATTATTCTAGTTAAAAAAGTGTATTTATACCTTTGAAAATTACTTAATTTTTTACATTTTAGATTTGATAGGAATTCTGCATTTTTATCTTTTAGATGTGAAGGATCTCCAATAAAATATAAAGAAATTGTTAATATTAAGGTTGCTACAGCATCTTGTTGTGGATTACCATTTTCATCTAGAATTGATATTCCTTCTTCATCTAGTTTTTATAGAGTTTAAAATATCTTCTTGTTGTTGATTTGTGAGATAGTAATCCCACCAACCTTTTATTTGACCTGAGAATCCTGCTATGAGGAGTTCAGCAATAGTTTTATCATGAGTCTCAATTTGGGTTTTATAGGCATTTGCAGCCATAGTCATTTGTTGTAATAAATTCAGGATGTTATATTCTGTCATTCCGTCTATATTCCAATTGTAGACTGAAGATGCCTTAAAACTTGGTTGGGTTAATGATTTTACTACTCCTAAATCAGGAGCAGGGATAATTTGTAGGGATTGGTCCCAACTTATTTTATTGATATTTGTAGAATTTTGGAATTGTTCTATGGTTTCACTAGTATCAGATTCTTGACTTAAAGTATTTATTCTAGGGATGGATGAAGGTGTATCCGGAGCAGTCTGATTCATTGTTTCATTAGAACTACTAGTTGTTGCCATTATTCTACTTAATTGATCTTGAATATTTTTTATAAATTCAGACTTATTATCTTGAATATTTTTTACACTAGGTTTAGATATTTGGTAAGGCTTAAAAACGGGATTTTAAGTTTATTATCAATGTTTTCAAGGTTTATTATTGGTTGTTTTTGTAAATGTTTTTCTAATTTATCTAATTCCTTTCCTATGGTATTTAAATTAACATTCGTGAAATTATTTTGTGCTATAATATTTTTTATGTTGACCTTATCATTTTCTCCTGGATTTTTTATTGGAATAACTTCTATTTGTTGATTTTGTACATTTATTTTAATTTCTTGTAAAGGAGGATGATTAGATTGGATTATCCTAGTATCAGTAATTGTTTATCATTCTTGTGTTTTATTTCTTATTGTAACAGGATTTACACTTTTAGAAAAGGGATATTGTAATAAATTTTGAGAAGCATATATTTCAAACCAGTCAAAAAATAGAATATGTATTTTATTTGTATCTACAAATTCATAGAATTTTTCTTGAATAGATTTTCTAGAATCTATAAAGTGTTGAAAAAACCATAATCTTTTTCCCAGGTTATGTTTGGCATAAAAATCATCATGCAAAATTTTTTTATTTATTTGAAAGTCTTTTTCTATAACATTTAATTTATTAGTAATGTTTTCTGTGATTGCAGAGAATGTTGGACTAGTTGATTCTTGATAAGATTCTGAAGTATGAAATTGTTTTTGAGAGCTTTCTTCTTTTATTTTCGTATAGACTGGTCTAGGAATTTTAGAGGCGTAGTCTACATTTCTTAAAACTGAATTGGGTAAATCTGAGGTAGAATATCTAGGCTGTGTTTTATAGGGAATGTTTATGATTGAAGGGATTTGTGATATTCTTCCTAAATCTATGGTATCAGTAATAGAAAAATTATCAAATCTATCAGTAATAAAAGAATCATCATATCTATTGCTACTACCAGATTTTCTATTAAATGAGAGTTTGACTTTTCCATTTGTGTATTGAGTTATTTCTTTTAATTGAGTATTTGTTTCTTTGTGTCCTATAGGTTCTGGGTTAACAGCACCTTCTAAGATTCATTCTTCAGGTAGTGTTATATATTTCCATTGAATTGGTTTTGGAATTACAGTATTGGATTTTCCTAAATCTGTTTGTAGTTAAAGGGTTTCACTTTTCTTACTATGATATTTTACTTTTGTAGCAAAGGCAGAATTCATAGCCTTGTAATGAATTCTGAAAGTAATAGCAACCGGTATTGATCCTTTAAGCATATTATAATTATGAGTTTTTATTTGTAAAACTAAGGATTTTAAAATGTTTTTATCGTTTAGGGATACTAAGAAGTTTGGATAACAATCAAAAGAGATTGGTCCAGTACATAGACTGGATTCAACAGAACTTAATGAAGAATCTTCAAAATTTGTGAATCTGGCATATCTTAAAATAGTAAGAATGGACGTATTCAATCCTTCTTTAGTTAAGGGTTTTTTTTCCTACTTGAACCAATCCTATATGGATGTATTTATAATTTTTATCCCTGTGTTTTCGTAATGAATTTTGAGATAATAGATTGATTGTTTCAAAAGGCTTTGTAAGTTGTGTATCTCTTTCTTCTGTTTTAATTGTGAAATCAGATTTAAATATTTGGAATCTGAAGTATTTGTAAATTTGATCCTTATTTATCTTAGGCATTTCTCAGTTATCAATGTATTTATCAAAATTTTCTATAATTATTTCTTCGGTGTTAACTATTTTATTATTATCATAAGAAAAAGATGTAGCATTAGAGTTTAGAGAGATAGATCTAGAGAAAATTGAATCCATAATTAAAATTTTTATTCTTGAAATTTATCTTCTCTCTACAATCCTAAGCAATTCTTAGGTGTAACGGCCTTAAAGGACTTACTACCCAGACTTTCTTAGGCAAAAACACTCAAGAAAAACTAAATTTCTAGACTTAAAATTTTTTTACTTACGGATTTAATTTCTATAAACACATACCCCCCTGGCTCTGATACCATAGGAAATGTAAAGAAATGATGCGGAATGATGCGAAAATGATACCACAAAAATAATAAAAGTATAAAATAACTTAAAACAACGATGGTTCCATAGTGAAGGAAAACCACGAATATAGGAATTTAAATATGTAATAAAGTAAACTAAGATGGTTCCTCTAATGAGGAGATCCACAAATTGCAGAAAATAAATTGCTGAAATTAAATTTCTTTAAGGCCGTGGTTCTTCCAGTTTCTGATGCATATAAACCTTTAAGGGATCTATATACAGAGCATACTTTTGCAAAGGACTCTACAAATCTTAAAGAAATAGACGGTTTAACCAACAGTAGATACAAAATATATATATTTATATGTAAGAATTCCAGAATTTAAAACAAGATTTCATTACTAACCTTCGGAATCAAATAACTTTACATAAATAGAAGATACAAATTAAAAAAGGTTTCGGATTTCTGGATAATGGTTAAAGTGATTTGGATCTGGGAATGAGTGGGAAGAGAGAGAGAGAGATAGAGAGATGGGTAGAGAGTGGTAAAGATTTTCGGTGCCTCAATACTGAGGTTATATCCCCTTTTATATACTTTTTGGGGGTATTTTTCGGAATATATTTTTTTTAACAAATGAAAATGTACATAGCAATACAAATACAAATATAATGTCATACAATCTAATACAAATATTTATACACCACTATTTCCAAATATTGGTCCTTGGTCGTCTGGTCCAAGGAGGTCATCTTCTTCCAGGTTAAGCGAATCATCAGAGGATTCTGACTTTCTTGAAGGTCCTGGTGAGAATTTCATTAGTATAGCTTGCATTTCTTCAGGAGTTTTGGCCGCTGCTAGCATTGCCGTCATTTGGGATTTTTGTGCCAGGAATTCTGTCTGTTGTCGTGGTGGAATCCTATAAAGCGGTTTTTGAGTTGGGACTCTTATATTTTTATCATTGGTAATCCAAGCTTGGACATTGGTGGCTGTAAGGCTTGGAGGAATTTTAAATTTGTCCCACCATTTGACCTTAAATCTTCTCTTAATTTGTAAAAATTTTGCGTCTGAAAATTCAACAGTCCAGGAAAGGACCCAAGGAAGATAAAATTTCATGCAAAAAAGGGCAAGAGGATGGAATCATTTTTCTTCTGCAGTCGGGGCATATTGGGTTCTAAAAAGATTAAAGAATTTTGGACAGGGTGTTTGAGGATCTCACTAGGAAGAGCCAAAATATTCCCACCATGTGTACCACCAGGTTGGGAATTTTTTGGGATTGCAAATCTTGGTATCAAAATAGAATTCCAAAGAATTATGAATGAAATATATAATGATTATTCAAAATTCAGAGATACGGGTTGCAGAGACGCATCCCCTCCAAAGTGGGAAAGTTAGTGAGATATGGGAGATGTGGAAGGAGATACGGATGTTGAGGCAGCAGGTAGGAAGCCGAGCGTGGGTACCCAAGAGAGGAAGTCTTTTTTCATTGGCCATCTTGGAAGAAGAACTTCCTCCAAATTTCCGACAGTCAAACGTGGGAGAATATGACGGACATACTGACCCTGAAGAACACTTGGGGAGATTTGAGAATGCGACTCTGTTGCACCAATATTCGAATGGAGTCAGGTGCAGGGTGTTTCTGGGCACGTTGGTGAGGTCAGCCCAGCAGTAGTTTAACACCTTGCAGCCCAACTCTATACATTCTTTTGAGGACTTCTCAGTTGCCTTCTTGCACTGATTTGCTAGCAGCAAGAGGCACCAGAAAAATTATTTGAGCATGTTCGTGATAAAACAGCAAGAGAATGAAACTTTGTGAGAATTTGGCCAGCGTTTCAACAGTGTAGCGCTGGAAATACCAGCGGCTACTCCTGACATCATGATAAGTGCCTTTACACAAGGACTGAGGGGAGGAGAGTTTTTCAAGTCGCTGGTCAAGAAGCCTCCGTCGAGCTATGATGATCTTTTGGCTCGAACTGAGAAATATGTAAACTTGGAAGATGTCCAACGGAACAAAAGGATGGAGAACCGGCCCGGAGGAAGTAGAGTTGATGGAGCGGAGAAAGGAGGAAGGAAGAGGGGTGCGGGGGAAAGAGAGGAGGACAGAACTAGAAGTAGAGGACAATTCTCATCACATGTTCCCTTGGATAGGAGTCGTGACGAGGTGATGGAGGTGAGGGAGCCCGCGGGGAGGTGGGAGATGTCACAAAGGGTTGAGTGCAGTGCTAGATTGCCTTCGCGGGACAGACGAGAAGGATCCGCATCCGGGAGTCGACCGAGGTCTCGCCCGTCCCCTAGACGTGGTCAAGGCCCTCCATGGATAAATCAGGGGGTTGAGGAGCAGAGAGGGGAATGTCGAGGTCAAGATGTCCTTCAGGAGCCCGTCGAACCGAGGAGGAGAACGAATGAGGATAACCACCCTACGAGAGTAATGATTCATATGATCTCAGGCGGTGCTACTGATGGAGACTCTGGGCGAGCTTGGAAAGCACATGGGAGAATGTTGGAGAAATTTGAGATATCTAGGGGTGCAGACTTACCACAAGACCACATCATCAGCTTTGGGTCGAAAGACCTCCGAGGCATTGTGACTCCACTTAACGATGCCTTGGTGGTGACGGCCACCATTGCCAATTATGAATGTGGCAAGGATATTTATTGATAATGGAAGCTCCGTGAACATCTTTTTCAAGAGCACGTTGGATCAAATGAAGATGGAAGGATTTTAGTTTGAGTCGGTCTCCACCCCACTGTATGGGTTTGCAGGACACGCCATCCCGCCTTTGGGTCAGATTGTGCTTTCCCTATCTTTGGAGACTGATCCTCGGCGGGTAACAAAAATGATAGCGTTCACCGTGGGGGATACCCTTTCAGCGTATAATGGAATTCTAGGACGGCCAGCCCTGAAGGATTTCAGAGCCGTAGCTTCCACTTATCATCAGAAGTTTAAGTTTCCTGTGAGAAAAGAGTTAAAGTCTTGTGCGGGGACCAAAAATTCGCGCGTCGGTGTTATGAAGGGGTAGTGAGGGAGGAGGGGAAAAGAGCGCGTATGGAGCTTAACATGATTAGGAAAAGAAGAAGTGGGTAACTTTGTCCTGTGGAAGTACAAGAGGAGCAAAGCTGAAAGTTGGAGAATGCGTCGGGCAAGGCTCTAAAGAGGCTCGGGAACGCTTACCACTGTAGAGAATATTAATCTTGACTTGAATTTTGCTGTATTTCGTCTCTGAATTTGTCTTATGTTATCAGTTGAAACTTAATAAAGCCAAGTTCTTATATTAAGTTCGTGGATGTTGTTGTATTGTGAGGATGAAATAAATTAAATTTTCCTGCTAAGACATCGCCTAGCAAGGAGCAGAGTGGAGGAGAAAAATTAAATTTTATTTTTCCTACTAGGGCATCGCTTAGTAGAGGAGCAGAGTGAGTAGAGACAAAATTAAATTTTCCTGCTAAGGCATCCCCTAGCAGAGGAGCAGAGTGGATGAGGAGAATTAAATTTTCCTGCTAAGGCATCGCCTAGCGGAGGAGCAGAGTTTGACCGGAGAAAAATTAAATTTTTCTTCTAAGGCGTCGCCTAGCAGAGGAGCAAAGTGGAGGAGAAGAATTTTATTTTTCCTATTAGGACATCGCCTAGTAGAGGAGCAGAGTGGAGTAGAGACAAAATTAAATTTTCATGTTAAGGCATCCCCTAGCAGAGGAGCAGAGTGGAGGAGGTGAATTATATTTTCCTGCTAAGGCATCGCCTCGCAGAGGAGCAGAGTTTGGCCGAAGAAAAATTAAATTTTCCTGCTAAGGCGTCGCCTAGCAAGGAGCAGAGTGGAGGAGAAGAATTTTATTTTTCCTACTACGGCATCGCCTAGTAGAGGAGCAGAAAGGAGTAGAGACAAAATTAAATTTTCCTGCTAAGACATCGCCTAGCAGAGGAGCAGAGTGGAGGAGGAGAATTAAATTTTTCTGCTAAGGCATCGCCTAGCAGAAGAGCTGAGTTTGGCCGGAGAAAAATTAAATTTTCCTGCTAAGGCGTCGCCTAGCAGAGGAGCAGAGTGGAGGAGAAAATTTTATTTTTCCTACTAAGGAATTGCCTAGTAGAGGAGCAGAGCGGAGTAGAGACAAAATTAAATTTTCCTGCTAAGGCATCCCCTAGCAAAGAAGCAGAGTGGAGGAGGAGAATTAAATTTTCCTACTAAGGCATCGCCTAGCAGAGGAGCAGAGTTTGGCCAGAGAAAAATTAAATTTTCCTGCTAAGGCGTCGCCTAGCAGAGGAGCAGAGTGGAGGAGGAGAATTAATTTTATTTTTCTGCTAAGGCATCGCCTAGCAGATGAGCAGAGTTGGGGAGGAGAAAAATTTTATTTTCCTCCTAAGGTACCGCCTAGCAGAGGAGCAGAGTTGTGAAAGAGAAAAATTTATTTTCCTGCTATGGCATCGCCTAGCAGAGGAGCAGAGTGAGGAAGGATAAAAATTTTATTTTCCTACTAAGGCATCGTCTAGTAGAGGAGCAGAGTTTGGGAGGAGAAAATTGTTATTTTCCTGCTATGACGTCGCCTAATAGAGGAATTAGAGGGTGAGGGTGAAGAATTTTTATTTTCCTGCTAAGGCCCGGTTTAACAGAGGAGTTGTGAGATAATGAGGTGAGAGTTTGATTTTTCCTGCTAAGACCCGGCTTAGCAGAGGAGTTACGAGATGATGAGGTGAGAGTTTTATTTTTCTGTTAAGGCATCGCCTAGCAGTGGAGTTAGAGGGTGAGGAGGTTGAAGTTTTATTTTTCCTGCTACGGACTATTCTTGCAGAGGAGTCAAGGGCACGGGGAAATGAGAATTATTTCCTTCAAAAGCTTAGTAGAGGACCTTGAATATTGGGGCAACGAGGGCAGAAGGTGTTAGAAAAATTTATTTGGTTCGTCGATAACGAATTATGTTTGCCGCTACGAAAATTACGAGGATCGACCTGCCCAGTCAGGTCGCAGGGATCGACCTGCCCGGTAATGTAGTGGGGGCTTGGCGTGCGAGGCAGGAGCGCTCGTGCTGGGCGAGGGGCGCTAGGCGAGCGTGAGCACTCGGGCGAGCGTGCGCTGTCATGGGCGAGGCTGTGCGATGCGGCGAGGCTAGGCGAGCGTGCAGGCAGGCGCTCAGGCGAGGGAGAGAGCAGCGAGGAGGGGCGAGAGCGAGCATGCGGGCGGGCGCTCGAGCGAGAATGAGAGCTGCGAGGAGGTGCAAGGGCGAGTGTGCGGGCAGGGCGAGCGTGTGGGCAGGGCGAGGGTTGGAGGGTATGCGCGCAGGGCGAGCCCTCGGCAGGGTAGAGGCGGCTGGGCGAGAGGCTGTGGGCGAGGCTGGGTTGTGGGGCGAGCGTTCGAAGGGGCAGGCGCGCGGGCGTTCGGCGAGGGCGAGACGAAGGTGTGGCGCAGGTGCGAGAGGGCAAGGTGGTTGGGCGAGGGCGTGAGGGCTAGGTGGTTGGGCGAGGGTGAGGCGAGTGTATGTGGGAGCGTGCTGTTACCATGTGATGGAGAGCTGGTGAATGAATTGCAGTGGAAATTCTGTATGGGAGAAGTGACAATGAAGTAAGCAGGTGACCAGAGTAGGGAGGAAGCCCATATCAAATCTTTCCCCGCAGAGCAGGATTGCGCTTGATTTGTTTCCAAAGTTTTGGATACTGACGAACGGCAGGAAGAAAATGCACAATTCACGCCCCATAAACCGAGGACAACACAATTAATCGAACTTCAAACATGCGATTCAGTTCGACTCGGGAGGGGGAGACTGGTGATACCCCATGGATGGGCCCATTACCCTTGGCTCATCCGTAGCCCTAATGGAAGACAGGCCCATCAAATGCCATGTATTCTCTTATAAATACCAAGTTTGAGTGTTAATTCATTCATTCACTTTATTGTTTTCAGGAGCACCCTTAGTTGCTCCCCCCATATATCCTCAGTCTCTGACTTGAGCGTCGGAAGGCTACGTCAGGTCACCCTCCTGGCCTCCTTCTAACGATCTTATTTGTGATTTCAGGCTCAGGGTAATTTCAAAACCTGCGTCTGGACTAGTGACACTTACTGGAAACGGACCCTAAATTTTCCGTTGGTATCATCTGTAGAAGAGACCAATAGAAGTCTTGGTATTTTGATTTTTTTTTTCTCTCTCATTTTCATCATTTCAAATTGCAATATAAACTTGCATTAATAACATAATAATTTCCAATTTCAATTAAGTATTCCACCAATCCTATTTATATTATAATATAAATCAAATTGACATAAAAAAAATCTATAGTACCCTACCTCGAGGAAACTAGGTTCTCTTGTAGGAGGAGCAGCATCATCACGAAAGGTCCTTGATACGAAGAACCTCCTCCTACATCCAAATATGTGACTAAATTAAATGTTCATTTTACCGAATTTTCTTAGGAATTAAACTACATTTCCCGTCGATCCAGTGGAATTAATTAATCCAAGAAAAGAAAACGACCAAATAAATTATCATGCTTATTATATTTTAAATTATATATATATATATATATAATCGAAATATATATAGATATAGATACATATGAATTTGGATTTTACCGTAGTAAGGGATAAGCATACTTTGGAAAACTAACCATGATTAATAAAACTTCTGAATCCAATCAAACTATAGAATATGACTAATAACAATTATAACATAAATATTAGTGAACTGACTCATCATATATACTAGTAAATTATGTGTAATGTCCCGAAAATCGAAAAATCCACGTGTACCACGTGTATGCAAATTATTAATTTTTTTGGTATTTTATTAAATTCTTTTAAATCATAAAATGCATGTTTATTTTATTAATCTGTGTTTAATTATTTTTATGCATTTTATGCATATTTATTTAATGGTAGGATTTAATTCATGAAATTTTTAAGGTCCATGCATTAAAGATTTTTAAGTTTCATTTCGTGTTCGAACGAGGAACGGAGACCGGAGAATTTTCAAGAAAATTATTTTTATTACATGATTAATTTTTATTAATTAATATAAGATGTTTTAAAGGTATTTTTCAGGAAATGAGATTTATTGAGTATTTTTACCCGTATGATTTTAATTTTTAACGGTACGTAAATTTTATCGAGTCGAGGGACTTTTTGAGGGTTCGGCTAATATTTCCAAAAACTTTCCAACACGAAATATTTTTCGAGAATGTGTTTAGATTCAATAGGTCTACTTTTAATCTTATTGGACTTAAATATCTTTTTAAACTCTTAAATGACAATTAAATCCCATTATCTATTAATTAACTATTTAATAAATGCATAAGACCCACTAAACCTAAATCTATACCCACCAGCCGACAACCCCTCTCCCCTTCTTTATTTTTACGTGTGTTTCAGCACCTCCATGGATGCACCTCTCGGCCAAGCTCCTTTGTTCAAGAGAAAATCCTCTCGGCGTGTCCCTCGTCTCGTTTTTGTTCATCAAATCATCAAGGCACACTCGTATCCCTCATTTTCTCTCATACACGCCATAGTATACTGAAAATTATGTGTGTGTTCGAAAATTTAAGGATCCTCCTTGTGGTTATGTTTTTGTTACAATTTTGTCATGAAACTTGCATGGTTTTGAAGTTTGTTCACGTTTTCAGTATTTTTGTGCAAGGGCGGTTAATTTTGTGATGTGAGGGGGCTGTGCAGGTCGTGGATGTTGATGTCTAGGTGCTGAAGTGTCGAGGTTGTCAAGCTCGATCGGGAAATGCTCGGGTCTAGCGGGGTTATACGTTTGAGGGATAGATCGAGGCGTTTGGGTGGTTAGCCGACCATGGCTCGATCCCAGCCAACGAGCCGACCCTTGTGGGTCTGTGACAGGGCTGGGTGAAGGCTGGAAGTTGCTGGTATTGACCCTTAAGTGGTTCGACGGGGTTAGTGCACGGTTGGACGCGGGCGGTTTGAAGGTGGAGTGGTTTGAGTTGTGGGCACGTCCGTGAGTTTGGGGGTTTAGGGCATGCTTGGGTCGGTCCAAGGGGGGGTCCGTGAGCTGGTCTTGGTCCTAGGATGGTTTAGTTCAAGGCTGGGGTCCAGCCCGGAGTCGAGCTAGGAAGGAAATAATCTAGCCTTGTTGGGTTATTGTTGGAAGCAAGTGTGCTGGAAATTTCCAGCAACATTTGAGTTTGTTTCCATGGGTCATTAGTGATCTGGAACGGAGGAGGTCAGGTGGGTTTAAGTCACGATTTAAGTTTGGGAAGTTTTGGTTAAGTTTCGAGTCGATTCGGGTTAAAATCGGACACCGGTCCAAGTTTTAAAACAATTCGGTTAAATTATAAAATGGGCTCGAGTTTACGTCTAGGGATGCTTTTAAATATGTTTTGGGATATTTTAAGGAATTTGGTAAGCTTCGGATCAAAATAATGAGTTTTAGATTTATCCGGGATTTAGTCGCCGCACAAAATGTTAATTACAGAATTATTTGAAACGCTAGATTTAAGATTAATTAAATTAGAAAAAATTATATTTAAGCTCAAATAATTATTAGAAGTCTAAGTTTTTAATTTGGGAATTTTATGCTAAGGTTTGGTTTAATTCGGGATTAAAACACATTAATATGTTATATTTAAAGATTAATTTAAAATTCATCGATTTAAGCCAAATAAAAATAAGGGAAAATTCTTGTAGGCTTAAATAATTATTTGGGACATGTTAGAGTCAATGGAATTAAGAAAATGTCAAAAATGTGAAATTTTACGTCTAGCGGCAAAGCGGAAATTTTTGGGTTCCAGGGGCAAAATGGTCATTTTGCACCCGTGGTGAGATTTTGGTCCTGGCAGTACCCTGAGCACATTTTATCATGTTTTTAAATGTTTATGAATCACGTTCATGAATTTTATGGAATTACGATAAATACATTGCATGCTTGGTTTAAAGAAAAAGTTACGTATATACATGTTTTTATTAAGTGATGATTATGATGCTATTTTGAAGGATGGGATTTGGTTGTGACTGACGATGTATATGTATACGATGATATGAGATATGATGAGCTGAGGCCCGGGCTCAGTGGACGGGTAATGCTGTCGCTGATGTCCCTCGCCGCCGGGTACCACGGTTACATATAGATGGATCCATCGATAGAGCTGATAAGAAAGTCACAATTAACAAACTGAATTCAATTAAAAAGGAAATGTTTACGTATATGATGACATGAGTTGACATGCTTTAACACGTATATGTTGATACGATGATACATGCTATGATTATTATCATGTTTTGAAAGGATACGACACGTTTACGTATATGATGACATGAGATGACATGCTTTGACACGATATGATTTTACACAACACTTTTACGTTATGCTTTTAAGTTCATGAAAGATATGTTGAGTACGATATTTTTCACTTCTGTGTGCTATGTATATGTACTTGTTATTCCGGGTACAGGTGTGTTGAGTCTTTAGACTCAAAAGGCGTGTATGATGCAGATGAGCTAAAAGTTTTGAGGAGACTGGAGGTGCCGAACTCTGAGTAGGCAGACCTGGTGCGGTGACACAACCCGAGGACCACATGTTTTCCGCATTACGATTTATGCAATTGAGAGGAGATAACATTTTCTTACGATGATGATTTTATGATTATTACACGTTTACGTTTACGTGGTTTTGGACGAGTTTAGTTATTTTAAACCGCGCTATTTTTGTGATCAAATAAATATGATTATTTTAAATGTAGATTTATTAATGCTAGCCTTTAAAAAAAATATTTTCGCACTTTTAAAAACGAGCAAGACGTTTCATTATGCGTACATATTGTGTATATAAATTATAATTATAATTTATATAAGATTTTTTTATTAAATGATTAATTTTATATTTAATTTAATAATAACGGATAGAAATTAGTTAGAGATCATAATGTAATTTGAGATTAATTGAGAACTCGAATTTCCAGCATCTCAGCAGCAATGCAAAATTCCAGTACAAGCTAATATTTCAGAAGATAGTAGCAGTTCATGCAGCAATGCAAAATTCTAGCAGAAGCTAATATTTCAGAAGCTGGTATTTTTCCAGCAGATTAGAATCCAGCAGCAGACAACAGATAAAATCCAGCAGCAGAAGAACGAGATTCCAGCCGACAGTTACTAATTCAGCTCATGACTTGTAACTGAAGCATTTAACATGGAACAAAAGCTGTTAATGCCATATTATTGCCATTAATTGGGAGGCTAACAGTCAGAATTTTGCCTATAAATAACACCATCAAACCTCTGAATTGGTGTTACACAAATCTTGAGATTATCACTTGAATTTTCGAGCTAAGAGAGTGCTTATTTTCGAGCAGTAGAAACCAGTAGCAAGAACAAGCAGATTCCAGACTTCTACCGAAACCTTATAGCAAATTACAGTAAGTGGGCTTCTGTATAAATATCTCGAAATCAGTTTGATAATTTCTGTTTTATATATTTTTTATATCTGATTTTAAAGCACTGAAACCTAGTGAACTAATGGTAGGAATATATATTCTGAACAATTCTGAATTCTAATTTCTGATTCTGGCCTCACCCCTTAGAGGAGAGAACATATAGGGGACTGATATCAGTTTAGCCATGAAATTCACAAACGTGCTCAGTGCTTACTTACTTGCTAATTTCTGATTTCTGTTCTGAATATTGATTCATGTTCTGAAAAGAAGAGTTTACTGTATATTATTTGTATTACTGTTTCTGTTGAAAATGATTTCGAAAACTAGGAGTTATTCCCGCCCCCGCTTATTGAGTGACAATCATATCACTCACCTATCAAAACCATCTTAGATAAGAACGAGCAAGAAATATTAGAAGAAGAAGAGCAGATTCAGTTTTGAGGCTGGTGAAGAAGACTGTCATTTCTCAGTTCTGATTCTAGTTTATGTTATTTCCAGCTGCATCTGTTAAGATACTGTTATGTATGGTTTTACATTTTCGCTGTAAAATATTAGTATTTGAGTTGTAACATATAATGGATTATTGAGTATTATGAATAAAAAGACTGGTTTCTGAATTTTGTACTTCTGACGCTTGTTGCTTTCTAATGTAAATTTGAGAGCAACGTCGGTGTCGACCAAACCCCGTCCCAGGACGTGACATCGAAGTGGTATCAGAGCAAACCAGGTTTCATAATCTGGGGAGGAGGAACTATAAATAATAAGTTCTGATAGACTTCTGAAAATAAGTCCTGAAAGTTACTGAGATAGACTACTGAAAATAAACTACTGTAATAGACTACTGAAAATAAGCTACTGTAATAGACTACTGAAATAAGTAGAAAAAAAATCAGTAGGCCAAAATCAGTATACCGGAACCAGCAGATAACCGAAAAAACAGTAGCATCAAAACAAGTAGTCTGGGACTAGAATGTCACACCCTTACACTATACTTAGCATAATTACCATAATCAAAATAGGGTTTGAATGATATACCTATAGTATGAAGCAGATCAAACAAGGGCATCAAAATGACGGTTTATAAAAATTTTTGCATGATGTCCCTATATTTTGTATAAGCCCAAACCCAAGCAACAACATTCATATATACATAGAAACATATTTACATATACAAACATACATTGTATCCTCACACATATCGTGGAACTTGTTTCAAACCCTGACATTCAATTCATTATAATACATATGCGGAAGCTACACAATAAGAAGTCCCGGTTCTTGTCGAGGTGAGGCACGTTACAAGCATCCATTGGCGAACCGGCATCCTATATATCTTCATTACCTGATCCTGAAATACATGAGCTACGTGAGTTTATAAAACTCAATAAGTTGGAACTTATACGTATCAATATGCATCGAATGAACATACATATCAAATCGTGATCAATAATGAATCTTAAAAACATGTCATACCGTAGCATATATTCAATGTTCATTTTTGTACTTGAGCCTCATTAGTTGACCTGTACTACCGTGCTTGCTTTATTATATAGCTACTACTGTGTTGGACGTCAGGGAGCAACCTTTGGCATCCCCACGCCCCATTAACATATATTGGCCAATAGCTTTGGTGGACTTAAAACCACCCATGATGTCAACAAGCTCTATATCATGTAAAATCAGTCCTTTTCTTTTCATATTCGTGTTCGTGTTTATGACATAGCACCCCTCTTCAATATTCACGAGTTCCTTACGTATTTAATACATAACAATGGAATATGGTGCTATGTTTTCATCAATAAACATACTAACAATGTACATATAGCAATAATCAATGGGAAGTATTTGAAAACATAATACTACTCATGTATTACTTCAAGAACATACCAACTTACTGTCCAAGCTTAAGAACACTGGTTTGAAACGGTGTTTCTCGCTCCTATACTGTCAAATACATCAATAAACCCATCACTATATATATACTAGGTGAAAATCACTCCTCTACATGTGGAACAACTAAAAGAGAAGAAAACTTACACCTATATGATGTTCTTGTGATGGAGAATAAACTTCTAACCTCAAAATGACGAAGAAGAAGAAGAGATGAGCTTTTGGAGGAAGATTTATTAGTGTCTTTCGAGTTTTGCTGTGGA
Organism: Primulina tabacum; assembly: GCF_025594145.1. Classification (NCBI taxonomy): domain Eukaryota; kingdom Viridiplantae; phylum Streptophyta; class Magnoliopsida; order Lamiales; family Gesneriaceae; genus Primulina; species Primulina tabacum. The sequence continues at coordinate 37,733,935 of NC_134557.1, forward strand.
AAAGGGGTTGTGGAATTGTAAATAAAGTCAAGTCAAAACTTATCTTCTTATATGCAAGGCGGCGCTCGGGCGGTCATAAATTACCGCTCGAGCGCGGCACTTTCTGTCCGAAACCAAAAATCCAGAACCATTGGCGCTCGGGCGGTAATTTCTTATCGCTCGGGCGCCACTCTGCGCACAGCCACCTCAAAGATCGCTTCAGAAACGGCTCTTCCGTTCATAATCTAAAAAAATGGTAAATAGGAAATTTGTAGCTCTATGTCTTGGCTTGAATCTCCCACTAGTTTCATGTCATTTGGAGATCTGAGTAAAAATTTATACCCATTCTCCCAACATGTGTCATTGTAGGAGTGACGATACACACGACCCACTTCGGGGCGCTTTTGGCGTGTCTTCCACAATGATTTGGACAAAACTCAAAACATGAAAGTTGTAACCTTATTTATTAGCTTTCTAATGGTTATAGCCTCACACCATTTGGATCAATATTCCAATGATTATGCTAAAACCCGTACGAACTACCATATTTTCATCTCATTTCCCACCACTTCTATTACACTATTTCTACGTACACATCTTACTATCATTATTTAGACACATATTCATTCTCAATACACCATGGACAATATAAATATCATGTTCAATCTCAATATTGATACCTCAATCACCACGTGAAATCTAATGAGCTAAATAACTACGTAATAAACGACATAAAAGCATTATTATTATTTGTACGAGTAACCAGGCATTACATAGAACCAGCATATGGAAATCAGTAGATCTGAATGCAGCAGATCGATTTTAACAATGCTGGAAAGCAGCAGACTTGACTGCAGTAGCATCAGAATTTCAGTAGGAAGTGAATTCCAGCAAGCACATGCAGTGGGCCTTGCAAAATGGCATAGAAGTTGATGTGTTTTTCGCGCAAAGTTCAAACGGCCATAACTTTTGATCCAGAAAGAATTTTTACTATTAAAATATACGGTTGGAAAGCTCTTGACGAGGAGAACCTAACCTGGAACTAAACCTTTGTTCTAGTACTGCCGAAGAACCCCAAAATCCTTCGTTTAGATAGTGATATCATCATTTCATAAAATTTTCCAAATTTTTGAAACTTTGAGGAATTTTCATTTCTAAGCGGCTCAGTATTTTGGCACCAAATTTGGTACACTTCATGTTCTTGATGTGAAGGATTTTTAGTAAATTTTTCACGAGATTCTGAGACCGAAAAATTTTGAGCTATTTTCTTCTATTGAATGTTATAGACTGTACTGATTCTGTTCATTATAGCAATTGTCTATAACTCGACTTGTACTCTTGAGATCATTTCTGAACCTTCACTATCATGTTTTGGATGCATATGGCGGACCAGGGTAGCTAAATTAAGAGCTTAGAGAAGAAGCTAGAAAAAGTAAAGGAACATAACTACTGCCTAGAGCTGGACAAAGATGAATTAGAGCGTCGAGAAGAACGCTTGAGAGGTGATGTTCAACGTTATGCTCATTATCTGCATGAAGCAGAAAGAGAGGAATAGGAGAGCTCAAGAAGAGTTCGAAACCTCCCAAGAGACTGTTCCGGAGTTCATCGAGTTACGTGATACATTAGTTGAGAAGATCCAAATACTTAAGGATCTAAATCACCAACTCGTGCACCAGCATAATCAGTGTAGTGAACAGACTGATGCTCATATTCAAGAGCATGCATGACACTGTTGAAGTTCTTAGCGACCAGAACTGCAGTTCTGAATGGTCATATTGAGCATCTTGAAACAGTGATAGCCAACCATCAAGACGAACCTGAGGAGGATCCCGAAGAAAATGAAGAAGTCGAGGAGGATCCTATGGATTTCGGATTAGGAGAAGTGATAGATTAGACATTCAGTAGTAGCTTTTTGTAATAGCACTTGTTCTATTTACATTTCTGTTAGCATTTTCGATGGTTAGTTGTAATTGCACTTTCTTGAGAAATCAATAAAAAAAAATTTTCTATCAATTGGCTTTCATATTTAATTTTGAGCAATTACTCAATCATTTTGCTTCCTTTGTCTAGTCTCTATTCTGCCATCAACTTTAGAACTTTCATAATCGTAGGAAATGGACGGACAACCAGTTAGAAACAATCGCAATCTTCGCTACGGCAACCGCAACAACAACCGCAATGATGAGGATGCACAGCAACAACCACCAGCAGTTGTCCTCAGCCAGGCGGACCTGATGGCTATAGCCTCGATTGTGGCAACCACGCTACAAGGGTTTGTCAACCCTAATGCTAATCAGCCACCACCACCACCTCTTGCTTAGATTGGAACTAAGCAGCACTATGAGGCTCTCTGAAGAGCAAGAGTCCCAAATTTCGACGGAAGCTCTGATCTTGAGGTCGGACAGAATTGGATGAAGGAGGTAAAGAACCATCTTCGACTACTTGAGGTTCCACAAGGGATCAAGGTAGATGTGATTACACCTTTTCTTGTGGATAAAGCAACCAAATGGTGGGAAAGACTCTCACCAGTTATGGTAAGGGCGAGATCTATCACTTGGCAAAGGTTCCGAGAGGCATTTCTGAAGCAATACTTCTAGACAGCAGTTCGAGTGCAGAAGCTGTCAGAATTTGAAAGCTTGGTTCAATAACCAAACATGACAGTGGTGGAGTATTCATCCAAGTTCCACTCATTGGGAACTTACTCCCCAACCATCATGGGAGACGAGGCCTTGAAGATACATCGCTTCAAGAAAGGGTTGAACAGCCGCATTCAATCTGCCCTTGCTATTATCGAACCCGATAGCTTTGATGAATTGATGGGAGCCACCATCAGAGCTGAGAATGACATCAAGAGACGTGAAGATGAGAAGAAACTCAATCGTCCTCAGTCAAGCCAGTACCAATCGGGCCAACAATTTAAGAAGCCTAGGTTTTCAAGCAACCAATTTACCAGTGCTTCATCCAAAGGAACCACTTCTTCTCAATCAAGCAAAGAGAGAGTCAAGTGCCAAACTTGTGGATTCGCTCACACTGGTGAATGTCGTAGGAATTCTGGAGCTTGTTTCCGTTGTGGAAAGATGGACCATCGCATTGCTCAATGCCCTCTTCCAAATCCAAGGAATGGTCCAGCAGGAGGAACAACTCCAAACAAGCCTAAGAAAAACAAGACAAATGCTCGAGTTTATTATCTTACTCAAGAAGAGGCTGACAACTCAAATGATATTGTAGCAGGTACCATTATAATCAAAGATATACCTGCGTATGTGTTCTTTGATTGTGGTGCTACACATTCATTCATGTCTAAGAGATTTGCCAAGAAGTTAGGAACTAAGCCTGATAACTTAGAAAAACCATATAGAGTGGCAACTCCTGCAAATCGGATTTTAGAAACTCGCACTCTATATCAGGATATTGATGTTCTCATAGATAATCAGAGTTTCAAGACAAACATAATCCAACTAAACATGGTGGAATTCGATGTAATTCTTGGAATGGATTGGTTAGCCAAGAATCATGCTTTAGTAGACTGTCATGGAAAGACGGTAACCATCCAAACTCCACGTCAAGAGAAACTTTTATTTCATGGTAATACAAAAGAACGAAAGACTCTTCTTTCTGCTTGCCAGACTTGGAAATCCATGAAAAGTGGAGAAGAAGTTTACCTAGCTATGCTAAACGAGGTAAAGAAAGAAACCCCACTTAAACTAGAAGAGATACCAGTAGTACAAAAGTTCCCGGATGTCTTTCCTGAAGAATTCCCTGGCACAATTCCCGACCGCGAAGTGAAATTTTAGATTAATTTAGTACCCAATACTACACCAATCTCAAAAGCACCATACCGAATGGCTTCAGCAGAGTTGAAAGAACTCAAAGAACAATTTCAAGAGTTGTTGGATAGGAAGCAAATCCGACCAAGCGCATCTCCGTGGGGAGCTCCTGTTCTGTTTGTGAAGAAAAAAGACGGAAGCATGAAATTGTGTATTGATTACAGGGAACTGAATAAGATCACAGTCAAGAATAAGTACCCGCTTCCAAGGATAGATGACCTGTTTGACCAACTCAAAGGAGCTACAATCTTTTCCAATCTCGACTTAAGGTCAGGCTACCATCAACTAAAGGTCAAGACAGACGATATTCCGAAGACAACCTTTACAACAAGGTATGGACACTATGAGTTCATGGTAATGCCGTTCGGGTTAACAAACTCTCCAGCAGTATTCATGGACCTCATGAACAAGGTGTTCAAACCATTTCTTGAAGTTTGTTGTGGTATTCATCGACGATATTCTGGTATATTCGTCAAGTGAAGAAGACCACAAAGAACATCTTCGTCTCACCCTCCAAAAGCTGAGAGAAAAGAAATTGAACGCCAAGTTCAAGAAATGCGAATTCTGGCTAGAGAGCGTCGCATTCTTGGGACACATAATATCAGCAGCAGGAGTATCTGTGAATCCTAAAAAAGTTAAGCAATCTCAGATTGGCCTAGACCAAAGACTGTGACAGAAATTCGAAGTTTCTTGGGATTAGCAGGCTATTACCGAAAATTTGTTAAAGGATTCTCTTCAATAGCAATACCTCTCACCAAACTCACACAGAAGAACTCTACATTTCAATTGAGTGAAGATTGTGAGAAAAGCTTCGAGACTTTGAAGAAGAAGCTTACCTCCACGCCAGTGTTGGTATTACCTATGGAAGGAAAAGACTTCACCATCTACAGTGATGCGTCTCAAAGACGTTTAGGATGTGTACTCATGCAAGAGAGAAGGGTGATTGCTTACGCGTCGAGGCAGTTGAAGCCGTTGAACAGAATTACCCAACACATGACCTCGAGCTTGCAGCAGTGGTATTTGCACTGAAGATTTGGAGACACTGTTTATATGGTGCTAGATGTGAGATATTCACCGATCATCAAAGCCTCAAATACTTGTTCACTCAGAAAGAGTTAAACATGAGGCAAAGACGGTGGATTGAACTCTTGAAAGACTACGAATTGACGATAAGCTACCACCCAAGCAAAGCCAACAAGGTAACAGATGCTTTAAGTAGAAAGAATACAAGTAAAGTGATCCTGACATCACTTTCAGCACAACCATGTCTTCGAGAGACAATTAAAATAAGTCAAGATAGAGATTCTGTTTTGGTAAAACTAAAAGAGCAAGTTAAAGAAGGGAAAACACCAGATTTCGAGACGGATAACAAGGGAATCTTGTGGATGAAGAGACGATTGTGCGTACCAGACATCGACAATCTTCAACAAGAAGTAATGTCTGGAGCACATAAGTCGAAATTTTCAGTCCATCCTGGCAGAACCAAGATGTACAGAGATTTGAAGAAAAATTTCTGGTGGAGTGGAATGAAGAAGGACGTGGTAATGTTTGTTTCTAAGTGTCACGTGTGCCAACAAGTCAAAGCAGAACACCAGAGACCTGGTGGACTTCTTCAACCATTAGAAATCCCGGAATGGAAATGGAAACATATTTCTATGGATTTTGTAGTTGGTTTACCCAAGTCGAGACAAGGTCAAGATGGCATCTGGGTAATCGTAGATAGACTCATGAAATCTGCGCATTTCTTACCTGTTCGCATGAACTATAATCTGGACAAGCTAGCCACATTGTACATGAATGAGATCATACGATTACATGGAGTTCCAGCTAGCATACTATCAGACAGAGATCCGAGGTTTACATCCCCTTTTTGGAAGTGCTTTCAACAAGCTATGGGGATCAAAATTACTCTTAGCACGGTCTATCATCTTCAGACCGATGGCCAAACAGAAATGACAATTCAAACTCTAGAAGATATGCTGAGAGCATGCGCTCTAGACTTCAGTGGTAACTGGAGCGAACATCTGCCCTTAGTCGAGTTCGCATACAATAATAGTTATCACATTAGTATTGAAATGGCACCATACGAAGCTCTGTATGGACGAAAGTGTCGATCACCATTGTATTGGGATGAAGTAGGGGAAAATGCCATCGTTGGACCCGAACTAATCCAAGAAACCGTAGATAAAGTTGCTATGATCAAAGAGCGACTAAAAGCTTCACAAGATCGACAGAAAAGCTGGACTGACCTGAAAAGAAGACTCGTGGAATTTGTAGTAGGCAAAAAGGCATATGTGAAAGTATCACCCATGAAGGGTGTAATCCGATTCAATAAGGTTGGGAAACTGAATCCCAGATATGTTGGACCTTTTGACATTCTAGAGAAAGTGGGAACACTTGCTTATAGATTAGCACTTCCACTTGATATGTCAAGAATTCACAATATATTCCATGTTTCGCAGCTGAGAAGATATATTTTCGATCCAAGTCATATTCTAGAAGCTGGACCACTTCTGGTTGAGGGAAATCTAAATGAAGAACTGAAGTATGAAGAAATTTCGATTCGAATTGTGGATAACAAAGACCAAGTACTGAGGTGACGAACTATTCCATATGTCAAAATACAATGATCCAACCACGCCGAAAGAGAAGCTACTTGGGAGTTGGAAGAAAAGATGCTAGCACAATACCCTTATCTCTTTCAGGATCATGTATAGCCAAGTTTCGAGGACGAAACTTCTCATAAGGAGGGCGGGATGTGAGAACTCGAATTTCCAGCATTTCAGCAGCAATGCAAAATTGCAGCAGAAACTAATATTTCAGAAGATAGTAGCAGTTCAGCAGCAATGCAAAATTCCAGCAAAAGCTAATATTGAGAAGCTGGTATTTTTCCAGCAGATTAGAATCCAGCAGCAGACAACAGATAAATCCAGTGGCAGAAAAACGAGATTCCAGCAGACAGTTACTAATTCAGCTCATGACTTGTAACTGAAGCATTTAACATGGAATAAAAGCTGTTAATTGCAGATTATGGCCATTAATTGGGAGGCTGACAGTCAGAATTTTGCCTATAAATAACACCCTCAAACCTCTGAATTGGTGTTACACAAATCTTGAGATTATCACTTGAATTTTCGAGCTAAGAGAGTGCTTATTTTCGAGCAGTAGAAACCAGTAGCAAGAACAAGCAGATTCCAGACTTCTACCGAAACCTTATAGCGAATTACAGTAAGTGGGCTTATGTATAAATATCTCGAAATCAGTTTGATAATTTTTGTTTTATATATTTTTTATCTCTGATTTTAAAGCACTGAAACCTAGTGAACTAATGGTAAGAATATATATTCTGAACAATTCTGAATTCTAATTTCTGATTCTGGCCTCATCCCTTAGAGGAGAGAACATTTAGGGGACTGATATCAGTTTAGCCATGAAATTCACAAACGTGCTCAGTGCTTACTTACTTGCTAATTTCTAATTTCTGTTCTGAATATTGATTCCTGTTCTGAAAAGAAGAGTTTTTGTATATTATTTGTATTACTGTTTCTGTTGAAAATGATTTCGAAAACTAGGAGTTATTCCCGCCCCCGCTTATGGAGTGACAATCATATCACTCACCTATCAAAACCATCTCAGATAAGAACGAGGAAGAAATATTAGAAAAAGAAGAACAGATTCAGTTTTGGGGCTGGTGAAGAAGACTGTCATTTCTCAGTTCTGATTCTAGTTTATGTTATTTCCGCTGCATCTGTTAAAATACTTTTATGTATGGTTTTACATTTCCGCTGTAAAATATTAGTATTTGAGTTGTAACAGATAATGGATTATTGAATATTATGAATAAAAAGACTGATTTCTGAATTTTGTACTTCTAAGGTTTGTTGCTTTCTAATGTAAATTTGAGAGCAACGCCGATATCGACTAAACCCCGTCTCGAGACGTGACATTAATAATACTGAAAATAAATTATGTCAATTTTTTTTAAAAAAAATTGTTATCTTCTTAGTGACAAATTTTATATATATATAATTTTTTTATATCAGAATTATCTGGATGTATTTTGCTTGCATAGTGTTGCTAGTCTTCATGAAATTTTGCCACCAAATACAAAGTAAGTCACGTGGCAGTCGGGCAGATTGTCCACGAAATTTTGCTTGCCAAATGTGATCGAGCCATATTTATCATGGAATTTGAGGAAATTATTGGATTTTAATGCAATATTATAATTTTATAGTAATACGAATATACATTTTTTAGGAAATGTACAAAAATAAGTCAATTTACTCCTAAATTAATTATTTGTTTCCATTCAATTTATCCGATTCATACGAAGTGTAAAGTGGGCCCTTCTTTGTAAATTTTATTATCCAAAATAGGCTCAAGTTAGAATAGTTAATGCTCGATAACATGAAATGGACCACTTTTTATGCTAGATTAAAATATGAGCTCCTTTGTGTTGGAGCCCAATCTTTCACCCATTTAATTTGACTATTGTGGATAAACTATATATATAATTTTTATTATTATTAATAATATAATTGTTGGGGATATATTCCAATTAGGCTCAAAGTTAGACATGCCCAAAATTTACTTAAACTCACGAAAAAGAATAGAAGCAGCATACCATATAAGAAAACTCATTAATTCAAAATCGGTTTGAGTGTCTCAAATAACGTGCAGAAATGAGGAGATCGTCTGAAAGAAACATGGGAGATCGTGAGTCATGGGAAGGGTGAAAAAAATCCGCACTGTACCATGAAGAAAAGGACAGGGTCGGGCAAAAAAGAAACACACACAATCTTCCGCACAAATTCTAACAAACTCCCCGCAGAATTCTCATAGCTTTAATTAATCGTTTTTATAGTTTTCATTCAAGATTTCATTAATTCAAATGATTTTTTTTCAGATTTCAACAACGTTCTTTGTTTTAAGTTAAAATTTTGTAGATTCCTAAAATTTATTGAAATATAAATCATGTTAAGAGTTTATATCATTCCAGTAGTGTTTCTCTAGTTTCCTTTATTTATTGCGTCATATATGTTTAGAAGATCATAATCGAGGGTCAAATTTAGTATCGACAATCTTCGCGTTTGTAACTTAGATTTTTATCAGTTTTTACACAAATTGGTGCATTTTTGCTCATGTCACGCTCACAAATCAAAATATTGTGCATACAATTTTTGGCACGCCCGGTGGGAACACATTGTGCCACCAAGAAGGCGAAAAACATCAATCAAGGAGATGGAGAGTCTCTACCAAACCAGAAAGAGATTCAAGCACCACTGACACAACAACCGGCTGCTGAAGAATCGACAAGGAAGTTGGATTTGCATCCAAGTCATATTTCAGAGGGATGTGCTCATATTTTAAATCGTTTGGTTAAATAGTTGACTGCAATAAAAATTGAAGGTATATCGCAAGCACTGTACAAGGCTATGTCTAATTGCTTGATGACATTCTTGGGTTAAACAAATCAGTCAACCAATAAAGAGCAAAACGCAAGTGAAAAATAAGGGAACCAGAGAAGCAATTAAGTCCAGGGAAACAACCAATTCCATGAATTTGACCAAGGACTAGGAAACTCAAAGGCTGGTATTCCCCGCCGCCCAGAGTTCACTATCCTAATTCAGCCAAAGAGAAGGTATACACCACCTCACAGGAGAAAATATACCTTAAGGGGGGAGAGCCCTGCCATAATCACGTGCTCATGGAGTGGGGAGCTCAAAAAACCTGTTACTCAAGTGTACAACATGACGAATCCTTTGTACCCACCAGAAGCTTATGATGACATGTCACACATAAATTATCAAAGAGTGTTGGTTTTAATGCAAGGTTTTAAGTTCAGGGGGCAAATTATGATCATCACACGCCCAGAGTTCCACAAACCCTATCCAGAATACATAGACGTGAATAACATGTACCTAAGGGGGGTTATAGAGTTCATGATTTCAGCCTATCTCTGCGAGGACGGCCAGTCCAACATGGAACACATAGCTAGGTTTACTATTAAGTGCAGGGAGCTAGCCAACTTGGAGAATTTCAACAACTTAAGGTGGCGATTATTCCAAAATTCTCTCACAAGGACCGCATTCACTTGGTATGCCTCACTCCCCAGAAATTCAGTGATGAATTGGCAAGAAACAAAAAGACAATTCCACATTCAATTATATAGAACAAAACCATAGGTATATATTGCTGATTTATCCAGAATGACCCAAAAGAAAGGGTAATATGTGGAGTCGTTTATCGACAGGTTCAAAAAGATGAAGAATAGGTGCAAGGTGTTCGTACCTGAGACCGAGTTCGTGAAAATGGGACAAAAAGAGCTGGATTTTGTATTGAGGAAGAAATTCAAAAGCATGGAGTTCAAGGATTTCTTTGAGTTGGCTGCCAAAGTTGCTGAATACGAAGAACTCTTACAGGAGGAGTCGTACAAAAGAGAACTGCTTTGGAGTCTTATTATCAAGAGGTAGAGGATGTTGCATTGGCCGAGATTCAATCAGCTGGTTCATTTACAGTTCCACTACTAAAAAAGAAACTGACAGAACCAGAAAATATGAATTGCCTCCAACTCCCCAAGAATATGATGTACACTTTTGACGTATCAAAGACCGATGTAGTTTTTGATTTTCTGGTAAAAGAAAATTCATCATTTTCCACCATATCACAGAATTCCACCAAAAGAAGAGTTGAATGGTCTAAAATATTGTAAGTACAACTCATATTATCACGCCACTAAGTCTTGTTGGACTTTTAAGAATATTTTGCATGACATAATTAACAAAAGGTCTGGAAGTTCCCTGACAAACAAGAGTCAATGACAGTGGATGATCCCCACTAGCTTCTATCAATGTGAATGTGACGGTTTTGAGGGATCTTTTCGATGAGAATAGAAACCAAACCCTTGCAATGAAAGACCAAATGATTAAGAAATACTGGATCCAAAAGGGTCAAACGTTTGAAGCTAATCAAAAGTATAGAGACGATCGACTAAGAACAGTTCAGCAACGATACCTTAAAAATGTTGGTAAATCTGAGGCCTCTAGGCCGAGGAACCAATATTTCTTCGAGTGACCAGTGCCTAACAACCAGTGGTTTAGATGGAAATCATCTCACCATCAGCACCAAAGATACTCAGACAAGAGAAACACGTATGTAATTTAATTGCGAAGGATGAAAATAAGGAAAAAATCAGTTGATCAAGATAGAGAGCGGCGTGTGGATTAAGCTTCAAAAAGAGAAACGATTGAGACCAGAAAAGCAAAGACCGGGTACGTCCTTCATGCCAGAGGCGAGTTTAGGGAGAGTCTTGAAGAGTGGCCAAACACAAAAAGTTCCCCAGTCCACTTACTAGGACTCAGAAACGATTGTTGAGAGAAAGAGCTGCTGCAAAAAGGTAAGAGTATGCTAAGTTGGAAAATAGACTCACAATTGATATTATACTCATTGAAGATCACGTGGGGAGTATGCCAAATTTTGAAGATCGGCTACTGAAAATAAGTTAGTTGACAAAAACGACAATTTATTAAGTAAGGATAATGATTAGAGAAGAAAAACTATCAAATTTTGTATTGGAAAGTTTCACCCCACTCTGGATTGTGCGACAGAAGCGGTGATACTGACAGAGAGGTTTAAAATGGTGGAAGAAAAGAATGGGAAGTTGATGCCCAAAGATCATACAAAAAAAAGATCATGCAACTAAACTACTCGAAGGAAGTTCAAGAATGATTATAAAAGAGGATCACCCAAATAAGCCTAAACAAGTGATACTCGAGAAGTTTGCACCAGCCATGACTAAGCACGTAAGGTCATTGTACATCAAAGCCCACGTAAATGGGAAGCTAGTGCCTAGGCTGTTGATTGACAATGGATCAGTTGTGAATATCATGTCGGTAAGGATGTTAAGATTTTGGGCAAAACTAAATAAGACTTAATTCCCACATAAGTTTCTGTTGCTGCATTTACAGAGGAAACCACCAAAACAATTGGGGTATTCCCCGCTGATGTTACTGTGGGGAGTATGTCATATTTGAGTGCATTTTTCGTAGTAAACTAGTCCCCCAACTTCCAAGCATTGTTAGGCAATGATTGGATCCATGAAAACCAGTGCAACCCATCTTTGATGCACTGGCTGTTATTATTTTGAAAAGGGAAACGATGTGGAGGTTGTAAAAGCTCATGGACAACCTTTTCAAACAGTTCAAGTGCAGTTAAAGCTAGATATTACAATGGGGATTTTCGGCCATCAAAGTTCGTTGCAAGAGTAAGAGCGAAAGTCCGGTATACATGCAAACACCAACTCAAAGCTCGGTGTTGGAAAGGATCATCAAGCCTACTATTATCGTGCCGCCTAGGCCAATGATTCAGCCATTGATTGAAGAGCTTGATATTGAGTTGAACCAAAAGGGAAAAATAATAGCTTCAACCTCTATATGGAAAGCTCTTATGTAGCATGTACAAAACAAATTATAGAAAGAGGAAGCATGTGACACCTATGGAATCGAGGTTGTCCAAGAGGAAGAATATGAAGAAGATGAAGTCCAAATTGATGAGTTGTTGATGGCACCATCTCAAATGGAAGATGACCAACATGAAGTACAAGACTCATTAAAAGAAATCAACTAGGGATAGCTTATGAATCCTAAAATGGTATATGTGAGGAAGCTACTGGAACAACAGTTGAAGCAATATTTGGTTAACTGCTGAAGGAATACAAAGATTGTTTTGCATAGAATCATGATGACATGCAAAGATTGGATAGGAAACTGCGAACAACGACTTCCACTCAAAGAGGGTTTCAAACCATTTCAACAGACATCTCATCGCATGTCAAAATAAGTTGAGTTGAAAGTGAAAGAAGAGGTCGAGAAACTGTTCAAGGCCAACTTTATAAAACTAATCAGATATACCGAATGGCTTTCTGACATTGTGTCAGTAATGAAAAAGAAGGGGAAGATCAAAATATGCATCGACTTCCAGGACTTGAACTGTGCAACTCCCAAGGATGTTTATGTGATGCCGATACATGATATGTGAATCGATTCAATAGCTAGGCATGAGATGTTATCCTTCATAGATAGATTATCGGGCTACAATCAGATCAAGATAACAGAGACAGATACACATAAGACAACATTTAAATGCACAGGAGATGTTGGTACGTATCAATGAGCTATGAACTCGATCTTTCATAATATGATAGGGAACCATATTGAAGCGCATATAGACGATATCTTGTGAAATATAAACAAGTTGTTGATCACATCGAGCATTTGAGGAAGAGTTTCCAAAAAATAAGACAACATGAGTTGAAATTAAATTCGTTGAAATGTGTCTTTGGCGCGAAAGCAAGAAAATTTTTGGGATTTATGGTACATCAAAGAGGAGTCGAGGTGAATAAAAACACAGCGAAGACTATTATGGAGGCAAATCCACCCAAGAACAAGAAAGAGTTAGGCAAGTAAATTACTTGAGGCATTTTATCTCAAACTTTGTAGGGAAAACAAAGGACTTCTCACAATTGTTGATGCTCAAAGACAAGGGGTGTTCAAATGAGAAAATTCACATAAAAATGCTTTTGATGTGATTAAGGGATATTTATCCAATATGCATGTTCTTATGCCACCCAGATATGGAATGCCTCTTAAACTATATGTCTCTGCAGCTCATGAATCAATTGGATGCTTGCTAGTCCAAAATAATCACGAAGAAAATGAGCAGACATTTTATTATTTGAGTAAATTCCAGCAGAAGTGGAGTACTATGTGATTGAGAAGTGATGCTTAACGTTGTCTTATGCATGTACTAAGTTAAAACATTACTTGATTCAATCAAAAGTATTTGTTGTTGCTAAAACTGATTTGATTAAATATATGCTAAATAGACTCATTCTCTCTGCAAAGATTTTAGCGGCTATCCCTATAATTCTAAGATTAATTACTTGTAACTACATTAATAAATAATATGTTAGCCGATGAACAATGACACGATTGAATAGTAAAAATCTCCTTGAATCAGAGTTTGGTAATTTAATTCTTTTTTAGATTTATATTTTTCATTAATTTCTAATTTTAATTTTAATATTTTATTTTGTTCTTATCAACAAAACCTTCTTTTTATTTATTTTTCCTCGAAAGAAATCATCCCCCGTTCCATGTAGATTCGACCCTACTCACCATTGCACTCGCTATATTTGGAAGTAGAAATTAAGTTTGGTGGCTCAACGACAGCACACAAAGAGCAGATTGGGTTTCCAGATTGAAAAGCGGGAGTTCAACCTTGGGAATTGAAATTCGATGGATCAAGTACCAAAACAGTAGCCAGAGCTGGTATTGTGATCACCTCCACAAGATAGGTGAAAACGGCTCTATCTTTTAATTTGGGTTTTTCATGCACCAACAATCAAGCGGAATACGATAGGTTGACCTTAAAATTCTCCATTCTAACTCGGTGCCTCTAGATCTCTTCCTCTAATCTCTTAACTCCGGCCTCCTCCACGTCATAGCTGGCTATCACAATGGCAATTTGCTCTTGAATGACCATGTCATGCCTGTATAAGTCTTCTGTCTTCTCACATTTACTCTGGAAAGATGTACGATGGGATATCATGTTCTTGCTAATAGCAAAGGCTGCATCAGACTGAGAGAATATGGTCGAAAGATCATCAAGTATATCAAACCGCGATGCAGCAAATTATGGAAAAAAATTTAGAATAGTGACAGATGAAAGCATTGATAATCGTTGAGATTCACTGAGCTAATGCAAACCAAGGCCGAGGAAGTTTTGAACTGCCATCTTGGAATGAGCAAGAGCCTCCATTGATGGTGCACACCTCTCAAGATTGGAGGCCACTGAGGAAACATTATCTGAGAAACTCATATCAAACTGGCTCTCTGGCTCGCCAATAATTCTGATTCGGGCCCTCCGAGATGTCAGATCCTCTCAAAGAAACAAATTCAAAGTTGAGCATGATAGGTATTTAAGGACATCCAAGACAAAGAGTTAGGTGGATAAAATTGCCAATAAGGGAGTAGTGTCAGCAGGTAAAGAGCTACGCTAAGTTGGGCTACGCATGGGTAATTGGTGGAAACACATATGAGGAAAATGCATCACAATCAGCCAAGAAACAACTTGTTTTCTTCTCAAAAGAACCAGAATCATCGCCAAGTTAACACCATGGATCTCAATTTGTGGGGCTCTCTCTTCTAGCGTAGTGGATCTGGAATCAGTTTCGGGAGTTTCATCACCATCGGAATCCTTGTAACTTTGTTGTTTGGGAAAGGGGGATGAGTCATCTTCGCCCAAGATAATTGGATCATAGAAAGTGTTGCTAGAACGAGAAAACAACCTATTCGAATGGTGGGTAAGGTATCGTCGGCCATCAGTTCGAAGTCTAGGTGTCACAATCAGAATAACAAATCTTGGGGTGCCAACTGTCAGTTTGAAGTCTATGTGTCACAATCAGACTAACAAATCTTGGGGTAGCGTAGAGAAGAGTTGCACAGCAGCCTTAGAGAATTTTCTGGACATAATTTCTAAGACAATGTGTGTTAAGTCCACCGGCAAGGATAAAGTAACGTGAGGGATTGCCAGTGAAAACCGGAACTAGTATGTGTACCAAGAGGGGTTGTAAAACTCAAAAGACCAACTCGATTTGTTGTTGTATAGTGGGCGGGTAGAAGAAAAATCCACTATTAACAATAGATGATGGATATATTAAGTCAAGAGTAAAGCTGCAACCTAGTCAAATGATCGGCCATTAAAATCAAGGTAAGCACCTACCCAGAGGGGCTGTGTCAGACAAAAAACACTAGGTCGTCAAGATAGATTGAATAATTCAAGTCTCAGCTGCTGTAAGTTATTCATCAACTCAGAAGCTAAAAGAGTCAAATGAATTTTGAAAGATCGTTTGCTGAGCATCTTTGGGATGCTTCAAACAAAATATTCTCCAATGAGCTGCAATAGCTCGTGTTCTAAGAATATTAACATCGATGAATTAAATCGAGTTTGGTTAAACCAAGCGGAAGAAACTCGAAGTAATCTTTCGTGAAGAAGACTATTATATTAAAAAAAACATTTTATCTTATGTAAACTGAATAACCGAAAAGAGACAGATTAGTTTTTGCATTCATCAGTTCAATTATGGTGACAACTGAACTGACGGATACTCTAAATGATCCAAACAGTTTGAAAACAATAGTTAAATAGTTAAATACACAAGATATGTTTATGGATGTTCGGAGACTTCAACTGCTCCTACGTCACCCCTTCTACCGTCTTGGGTAGTATTCACTAGAAGACTTTGATTTACACAACGTCTTGTACAAACCCACTCAACTAAGACTTACACCACTGCCTAAACTGAACTCCTAGACTAGACTGAAGGCAATACCTTCAAGTCAACAATTCTTTAATGTCTATGTAAGAAAGACTACATACACAAGTTTAACGTCTTTATGCAAGACTGTATTTGAGTGAATGAGAGTGTTTGTGTGTGAGAACTGAACAAGGATGTTCTCACACACTGAGGGAGATAAGCTTCTAATCTAAGCTACTGTAACTATGAAGAATTCCCTCTGGGCTTATTGCTTCTGAAATCTGATGTGCAATGAGCATGCCCTTTCTTTTCTCTCGTATATGCTTAAAAGCTTCTTCTACTTCTTGTTGAGTCTTCACTGTCTTCTCTTTATATAGGCGGGAAAACTGATCGTATAGTGAGACTCATTAGTTATATTCGTTGCATTTTGAATTCGTTTTTTGGACTTTGTGTCTCGACATTTCAACTGCTCTTCTGAAACGTTTTGTCTTTAATGCTCTGATGCAACGTCCATTATTGTCCTTTGACTGGACAATGGCTTTGTACCTTCACGTACAGCTGGATTCCAATTGAAAGAGTTTGTCTTCATCCATAACTGAAAGATTCTGACTGATGCTTCGAACTGGTCAGTTGAACTGATCTTCAATTGGGCTGGTGAAATCAGTTGACTCGTCAGTTGAACTGATTTCACACTTGTTCAGTTGGACTGATCAGCTGGGTTTTCTTCATCAGTTGAACACTCATTCGGCTCGCCAGGCTTCTGAGGTTCTCCTGCTGAATTACCTATCAACTGGACAATCAGTTGGACTACTCAATTGACGTAATCAGTTAGACTGATTCATTTTGTGCGATGTGAACATCTCGTGAGTGATCCTAGATGCTGCACACTATGGTAGATCATTAGTAACACAATTAACAAGATTTGTTATCATCAAAATAAAGATTGCGAACTTGAAAAGTTCCAACAACTTCCCATCGACAAAATGGTACACAACATGATGGGAGGACCGGCAAAGAAGTTTATCATACCGGAAAAACAAGAAAAAAAAACCCATATTCGCATAAACCACGAGATTCCGCCCAATTTGGAAACATGGTCATATTGAACACATTAAGTTAAGCCATGAAATATAGACCCCAGAAGCATGACCGTCAAGTTGAACATGAACACAACAATTATGACAACACATGGCATGTTGTTGTCATAGATGAAACCTGCAAGCATAAAACAAAAATAAAGATGTATGCACACGAATGACTGATCGGGAATGAGATGTGACCCAAGTGAAATGCGACACCCAAGTTTAAATATAAAGAAAACATAACTCGTGTAAAAAATGTATTGGCTCGTGATGAAGGTGCAATGGGGTGTTCGGCCAAAATATAGTATGTCAACACTCATCTCGGTAATACCTACCGCCAACAAAAAGGTCTTTGGACCACTCTCATATTGACAATCATTTCGGTCTGTTTGCAGCAACCAAAAGAGCTCCTGGATTAAAGGCCTGATCAACGTTTGATGGGGGTGAGAGCAAGGAAAACATAATTGCATCGAAGTAGCTCAAAGATCAACAAGTTCCATCAAAGTAAGTTCACAATCAAACATCAAAAAGCCTGATGTGCTGATGAAGAAAAAAGAAAACGAATATGAAGGCATTGCCTATTTCGGGGCCAGAACCCATAGATTGGAAAATTATCTCAGCGAATTCTTATCGATCCACGCAAGATCAATTATCATATTGATATATTTTGTGGCAAGATTACACAATTGAACAATGGAAAACCCGTACAAATAGTGCTCGTTGATGCAAGGACAAAGGAACCTAAGGATACTTTGGAGCTATATCTCGCTCTCATTGCAACTGGAAGGGGTCCATGTACGAAAGGACTTGGATTGGAAAACCCGTATTGATATATTTTCTGGAAACATTACACAACTGAATAATGGAAAACCCGTACAAATATAGCTCAAGCAAGAGAAAAGAATTGAAGGCGGAGGACTGGCCAAGTTGATATACATACCTGACAATGGTGAGATCTTTGACGTTCGTATTTCGGGAGTGAAGCAGCGAACCAAGCGGGAAGAGATGTGGTGATGATCGGTCCTGACGTTTGGTTGATAGAGTTTAATGTTATGAGGAACAATTGAAAGTTTGGAAGAAAGCTAGTGGGATTAAGCTTTTTTCTGCAGTGAAGTCAGATATGAAGAAGAAAGCGGGAGCTTGAAATTTTTGAATTTGGCCTTTGAACCGACTTGATTTTGTCAAATATTTGGGCCTAACTTGAAAAGTAAATCAGATAAGCACAACAATTTAAAATTGGTTTGAATAAATCAAATCAGTACAAATGAGAAAAGAGATTAATTATGGAGAAAATCATATAAGAGTGAGGAGCCGTGGGAAACTGCCCAGCGCACAATAGAAGAAGATAATCCATGGACAGAGAAAGAAATAAAAACGACAACTCATCAATCAACAAACTGCTCAAGCATCACATTTGCATATTTCAAGCTGACTAGACATCTTATGAGACGGTCTCACGAATCTTTATCTGTAAGACGGTTTATTTCTACCGGTATTCACAATAAAAAATAATAATTTTGACATAAAAAGTAATATTTTTCATGGATGACCCAAACAAGAGATCTATCTCACAAAATACGACTCATAAGACCGTCTTACACAAGATTTTGTCTTTCAAGCTTTCTTATTTTCTAGATTTTTCATTCCAGTTTCCATTATTTATTTTCATAAACGTTATATTTTATGTTTCGGATTATTTTTACATATAATAAAAAAAAAAAGCGATCAAAATCCCTAGTGTAAAAATAGACAAGCTTTAGAATATTACCCTAAGGTGAACCGCATTTAAATTATGTATAGTTAGTAGTACTGTCAAAATGGAGCAACGGGACAGGTGAGAAAACTATCGAACAAATTGGTTTATTAAATTTCACGGGATAGGACGAAACAAATTGACAGATCTAACTCATTTTAACGTCTATATATGTAAGTTCAATAAACCATGTATATTTTACATGTGGTCCATTAGATATCCGTCGAATTCTGTCGCAGATTTTTGGCAATCTGTTACTAATTAACCACTGAATCATGGGTTCTGCCGATAAATTTAAAAAGATTTCTTCCATCGCAAAACAATGTTAGAGATAGAACAATTTGTCGCTAAAATTGTATTTTTTTTTTTTTCGTGGTGCGATAAAACCTTCATCTTTGTACTTTTATATCATAAATTTGTGGTCAACCATCAAGAATCCTCAAGTCTATTGTTTTTCGAGAGAGAGTTTGATATGTATATGTACCAGAAAGAAGATGCAAAATGATTGAAGATGATAATATTGATTTTATTTCACTGCCATGAAATGACAAACAAATATATCCAAAACAAAAAAAGAAAAGGAATCGACAAGAAATTATAAAATAATAGTAATAATATTATTATTGCTCAAGACCAAGAAAATCTACGCGTCAATAATAATTTAATAATAACTGGTCTCGTTTTCAACCCTTCATAGCGAAAAGAACCTTCGACCATTATAAATGTGAACAAATTGAAGATTACCTTTAGTTTGAATAGGTTTATTGTGAGACGACTTCACGAATCTTTATCTGTGAGATGGATTAATTATACCGATATTCACAAAAAAAGTAATACTCTTAACATAAAAAGTAATATTTTTTCATGGATAACCTAAATAAGATATTCGTCTCACAAAATACGATCCGTGAGACCGTTTCACATAAGTTTTTATCTTTAAAATATAGATAAAATTATTTTTACAATAAAATTTTGAAACTTTATTATTATTATTATTATTATTATTATTATTAAATAAACATGTGTACTGACTGGCTCCCGTTGGATCAATTCCAAGTCTAATTTGGGTCGATCAGTCTGGAAATTTGTGTCATTATCAGTAAACGACGGTTCCCATTTATTTAAGAAGACTAGATTGAGTATAGAAGTGGAGAATGGCGGGCAAAGAAAATGAGATAGAATAGAAAAATGGGAAACTTGAACCAAAAGAATGGGCAAGTGCATGATAGGGACCATTGATTGGGACACACATAATTTCCATTGCTTCCCTTATCTTGTTTGGTTTTTTAAAAATAATATATTATTTTATTTTCGATAACATATTAAATAATATGCATAATTATTATTTTTCTCATTTATGTTTAGATGTTTTGTGTTATCAAATTTTAAAATTAATATGAAGCCTTTGTTTCTTTGGTTAGATTCTTTCATGCAATGTGTAGTTACACATAAACACTCGTGTGAAAAAAAAAAAAAAAAAACTCATATGAAACGATCTGCTGATCAATTCTGTGAAACATATATTCTATTTAGATCAACATTAAAAATTATTAATTTTTATTATAAATATAAGCAGAATTGATTCATCTGACAATTACATGAAGATATGTGACTATATTTGACATAAAAATGAAAGACGCGTGATACTGTAACATACAACAATCACATGAAAACAAACATAAAAGACGACAATTCCAGACTTAAATTAAATTTCAAAATCATGGTCCGCATGTTGTGTCCAGTTTAGTGCTGAACAAATTGTCCACTAACGGCAACAAGCTATACCTTAGCTCTTTAAAATTCTAAAGTGAAATTTATGTATAATTTTTTTATGTACAAAAATAATAATTATTTTTTGTGAAATATATTAAATAATTTGGAGATTGAATTGCATGGGTGCATTTATCAACTCAAAAATCAAAATATATTTTTGGGCACATTTACATTAAATGAAAGGTAAAGTGGGGTTAGGTGTAGGCATCTACAAATTCAAAATTCACGGATGAAGTCAAGCTTTTGTTTATGTTACATCTCATTTATTTCTTTCTTCCTAACACGGGGTTTAGGGATAATATGTCGTCCTCGAAAAATACACAACTCTTTTTTACACTCTCAGAAATCAAGCACAATTATTCCCTATTTTTTTTTTTAGATCCGAACATATTTACCTCGTTCGTAAGTGGTTTTATGTCTGATTTTGAAAACATATGGTTTTAAATACGTTTGCTTATACATCGGGTTTTTAACATTTTCTGAATTTTCAGATGGGCTACCTGATAAGATAAGATCTTTGGATCACATTTCCCTAATCGAATTAGAGTTTGATAAGCACGAATTTTATAGCGTTTTAAAGACTTTATTTTGTCGTATTCGTGCTTATCTGGCGTTCTTATTCCGAGTTTTGCGTTTAATTCGTGTTATTATTGCTATTTGCAGGTTTGACCAAAAGATGATAAAAGCCAAAGAAAAGAAAAAAAAGTCAAGCGTCGCAATGCCATGTCAGAAATACCAGGAAAAATAGGAAAATAGCACAAGGAGAGCACCCGGACCTATGCACGGACCCCGTGTAAGGGTCCGAGTCCTAAAATCCCAAGGAAAGAAATTCACGAGCCCACATGGACCACAAGACGGACCTCTACACGGGGTCCGTGTCCAGCAACATCCGAGAATGAAAAATTATCGTATGAAGACGGACCTTATTCCGGACCCCTACACGGGGTCCGTGTCCAGCATCAGCCTTGAGAAGAAAATTTGCGCATCTACCCGGACCCCTACACGGGGTCCGTGTCCAATGTTTCCCAGAAAGAAAATTTAATCGAGCCTACACGGACCCCAATCCGGAGGCATACACGGGGTCTGTGTACCTGATATCGGATCCAAAAATGTGCGAAGATTCTGTGGAGATTTGAAGGATTTAAGAGACAAAATAAAGGATTGAGTGGGTTACTTTTTGGACGGGACTTTTCATATCAGAAAAAAAAAAAGGACTTGGAGACTTTTGAAGGCGGCGACAGCTTGGAAGAACGAGAGCAAACCGCGCACTTTACACGCAAGATCTGCGCACCATCGCTGAGATTTTCTCCTCTCTTGTTTTCTTATTTTCATTCTTGAATTCGAATATTAGATTTTCTTCTAGTCTTGAATTTATGGAGTAGTTTTCTTGTGATCGGGACCACGATAGGGACAAACTATTGATTATGTTCGTTCATTGGATTATTTGATTTATGAATGTGCGATTTTAGGCGACAGCTGTGATTCTATCGTTGAATAATGCGTTTTTGTTTGATTAAATTCAATTAAAAATAATTGGACTATTAAATGAAAATAGGATTATAAATTCTAGAAATAGATTTATATTTAATTCAAGGAATTTCATCGTGTCATCGAATAATCTGTGGTTAATTAATTCCAATGCATGATAATAATCAAAGTTTGGACCGTTGTGTGTTCCCGATCATTTTATTAAATTTGAAAATATGCCAAGTTTCAACATGTCCTGCAAAGTCGAGCGTAGTTAATAATTTAGCATAATTTAATTTAATTTAACTAGTTTAAATTATCATCAATTCACTTATTATTGTTTGCCTAGATTAAATCGAGTAATTTAAATCTTAGTACTTAAACAATAGTCTCTGTGGGATCGATACTTGGACTTGCCGTCCATTTACTATAACTTGACCTAGTCCGCTTGCTAGAATTTTTCCCAACCGAAATCGTCGGTCAAATTTTTGGCGCCGTTGCCGGGGACTATTTGTTTAATATTAGGATAAATTATTTATTTGAGACTAGGCATTTATTTATTAGTTCTTATTTTTTATTATTTTTTTTATTTTGAACATTTTATTAATTTTTGCTTCGGACTTTTGCATTCTTTTGGAGCTTGAATTGTGCACTTAAATTTTTGATTTCAGGAGTCTAGCTCGTGTTATATGAGCCGTTCTCAAGGCTTCGAAAATCTAGTGCCACTTGATCTAGAGATTGAAAGCACTCTCCGCCGCATCCGTAGAGCTCGAAGGAACAACAACGTGGCTCTTGAATTCGGATCTGAAGAGGAATCTGAATTAGACCTTAAACCAAAATCTGAAGATATGGCCGGGGAAGAGGATAATCGTACTTTAATGGAGCTCCATCGACCATCATTTGGAGGTTATGGCTCTAGTATTGTCCGTCCTACAATTCAAGCGAATACATTCAAACTGAAGCCAGCCGTCATCCAGATGATTCAACTCCAAGTCAAATTGGGAGGATCACCTTCTGAAGATCCCAATGCACATCTGGAGAATTTTCTGTCGATCTATGATACAATCAAGTGCAATGGGGTGAGTACTGATGCCATTTGACTCAAGACTATTTCCATTCTCACTGCAAGGAGAAGCTATGGACTGGCTTCGAGACCTTCCTGCTGGTTCTCTTACTACATGGGAAGAGTTAGTCGAGGTTTTCATGCACATGTATTTTCCCCCAACCAAGATTACACAGTTGAGAAATGAAATCACATCATTTAGACAGAGAGATGGGGAATCGTTGAATTCAGCATGGGCAAGGTTTAAAAAGATGTTAAGAATGTGCCCGAGACATGGTTTTTCGATAGGCCAGCAGGTTGAGACGTTCTACTATGGGGTGGATCCATCTGTGCGATCTATGCTTGATGCAGTAGCAAACGGTAGCCTATGCAGGAAAATGCCAACCGCAGATCTTGAAATCATATCTAATATGGCAGAGAGAAATGTAGGTTGGCAAGACAATCGAAGGGAGAAGAAAGTCGGATTCCTTGAAATGGATACCTTGACAGCGATCACAGCAAAGCTTGATGGATTGACACATCAGATGGCACAGTTACAAACGAATAGATCAATACCAGTCAAGCCAGTGCATCAAATTCAGGGAAACACTGAAATAGTTGGTGGATCATCATCTAGTGACACTCCATTCATGCCAGATATGTCTTGTGAGGGAATACAGTGTTTTGGAGGGGACTCAGTAAATTATGTGGGAAACCAGGGTCGACAACAATACAATCCATACAGTTTCTCATATAATCTGGGCTGGAGGAGTCATCCGAATTTTGGGTGGAGGCAGTCAGAAAATACTGTTGAGCAACCATATTTCAATCCTCCACAACATCCTACACAACAGAAGCCTCCTCAGCAACCACCTAAACCTCCGCAAGGTACTGTACCTTCTATGCCACCCGGTTTCAAGCCACAAGATAGCAAGTCGAATCTTGAGGATATGCTAGCCAAGTACATAGCCGGGAATGAGATGCGATGGCAAAATCATGATGCAATGATGCAAAGGGTAGAGACTCAACTAGGGCAGTTGGCGACACAAATGGCTACACGAGCTCCGGGTTCACTACCTAGTGACACAAAAAAGAATACGAAAGGTGTCAATGCAGTCACGGTGACATCTCCCACGAAGCAAGAAGTAGTTGATGTTGAAGAAAATGTGAAAGAAAAAGGGTCATCCAAGCAAGAGCCCGAGGACGCAAGGAATGCAGGTAAGTTTCTAAACTCGAATCCCACTGTTGATATTAATTCACTCTCGTTTCCCCAAAGAGCAAAGCAACTGCAACTGGATACTCAACTTTCAAAATTTCTTGAGATTTTCAATAAGCTGCACATAAATATCCCGTTTGCAGAAGCTTTAGCTCAAATGCCCTCCTATGCAAAATTTCTTAAGGAAATTTTATCAAACAAGAGGAAACTAGTGGATTTTGAGACAGTGAAGCTTTCGGAGGAGTGTTCTGCAATTTTACAAAATAAGTTGCCTCCAAAAGCAAAGGACCCAGGTAGTTTCTCTATTCCTTGTACCATAGGAAATTCATTTTTTGGTAAAGCTTTATGTGACTTAGGTGCAAGCATTAATTTAATGCCTTATTCATGTTTTGATAAGCTAGGAATTGGTGAAGTTAAACCTACTATAATTTCCCTACAATTGGCTGATAGATCTATTAAATACCCTAGGAGAGTAGTAGAGGATGTTTTAGTGAAGGTTGACAAGTTTATTTTCCCAGTGGATTTTGTTGTGTTAGATATGGAAGAGGATCGTGAGATTCCTCTTATTTTAGGAAGACCATTTTTAGCCACTGGGAAGGCTCTGATAGATGTACACAAGGGTGAGTTGGTTTTGAGATTGAATGATGAGAGTGTAGTATTTAATATTTTCCAATCTATCAAATATCCCAATGATACATCTAACTGTTTTAGAATTGATGATACTGACGAGTTTGTTGAGTATGGGTTGCAGGAATTACTTGGTGAGGATCCTTTGGCGGTCTGTATGACCCATTCAAGCCCACAAGAATTGAGAAATCAAGAGCTAGAAGAGTGTATTCATTATCTGGAAGCAGGCAGACCGATTTCAAAAACGGTAAACTCTAGGATTGGGGAGCTTGGGCATGTCCCACGACCTTTAAAGTCATCCATCGAAGAAATCCCAATCCTAGAGATGAAACATCTTCCTTCACATTTAAAATATCTATTTTTACTTGATAATGATAAATTGCCAGTGATAGTGTCCTCTACTTTGACAGGTACGGAAGAAGAAAAGCTGTTGCGAGTTCTGAGAGGTAATATCAAAGCCATATGTTGGAGTATTGCAGACATCAAAGGGATCAGTTCATCCATGTGCATGCACAAAATTCTGATGGAGGCCGACCACAAGCCATCTACCCAACCTCAAAAGCGTCTGAACCCAGCTATGCAAGAGGTGGTAAAGAAAGAGGCGATAAAGCTACTAAACGCAGGTATTATTTACCCGATTTTTGATAGTAGGTGGGTAAGTCCAATGCAAGTTGTTCCGAAAAAAGGTGGTATCACTGTAGTAAAAAATGAGAACAATGAATTAATTCCTACCAGAACTTTTACAGCGTGGCGTGTTTGCATCGATTATATAAAACTTAATGACGCCACCCGTAAAGACCATTTCCCCTCCCATCTATTGATCAAATGTTGGAAAGGTTAGCTGGACATCCTTTCTACTGTTTCCTGGATGGTTATTTGGGTTATATGCAAATTCCTATTGACCCTGAAGATCAGGAGAAAACCACTTTTACATGTCCTTAAAAGACATTTGCATATAAACGAATTCCATTTGGTTTATGTAATGCACCAGTAACTTTCCAACGCTGCATGATGGCAATTTTTCATGACATGATTGATGATTTTATAGAAATATTCATGGATGACTTTTCTGTCTTTGACTCTTCATTTGATACTTGTTTGATTAATTTGTCTAAGGTCTTGGAAAGATGTGAGGAGTCAAATCTGGGCTTAAATTGGGAAAAATGCCATTTCATGGTGAGAGAGGGAATAGTGTTGGGACACAAAATTTCTGAAACTGGGATTGAAGTTGATAAGGCTAAAACTGAAGTGATAGAAAAACTCCCAGCCCCAACAAACATCAGAGGAGTGCGTAGTTTCTTAGGCCATGCAGGGTTCTATAAGCACTTTATAAAAAAAATTTCTTGCATTGCTAAGCCACTGACAAATTTGCTGATAAAAGATGTGCGCTTTGATTTTTCTGATGAGTGTGTGCAGGCATTTCATGTTTTGAAAGAGAAATTAATCACCGCACCTGTGATGATAGCACCTGACTGGGGGTCGCCATTTGAGGTGATGTGTGATGCAAGCGACACAGCTCTGGGGACAGTGTTAGGGCAACAGAGGGAAAAATGCATCCATGTCATCTACTATGCTAGTATGACACTGTCAGCTGCCCAACTGAACTATGCCACTACAGAGAAGGAGCTTCTTGCTGTGGTTTTCGCTCGGGATAAATTTAGATCTTATTTATTAGGGAGCAAAGTTGTAGTGCACACCGATCATTCAGCCTTGAAATATTTGATGGCCAAAAAGGATGCAAAACCAAGGCTAATTCGCTGGATTCTTCTGTTGCAGGAATTTGACTTGGAAATAATCGATAGGAAGGGAACAGAGAACCAAGTTGCTGACCATCTCTCGCGTCTGGAGAATCCAAGTTCAGGTAAGGATATTATTCGCAATGATTTCCCGGATGAACAACTTTTTGAGATCAACAGTTTACCCTGGTTTGCCTATTTCGTTAATTATCTATCCAGTAAGTTCATTACTCCCCATTTTACTTATCAGCAAAAGAAAAAAATTTTCTCAGATTTGAAATATTATTTGTGGGAGGATCCTTACTTGTTTAGAATATGTGCAGATGGCATAGTCCGTAGATGTATTCCCCAGGAAGAGGTAAGTGAAATTTTGTTTCATTGTCATGCTGGTCCGGCTGGAGGCCATTTTGGGGCAACTAGAACTGCATCAAAAGTCCTCCAGTCTTGTTTTTATTGGCGTACTCTGTTTAAGAACGCGCATGAATATGTTACAAAATGTTCAAATTGTCAGCGCACAGGTAATATTTCTAGGAGACATGAATTACCTCTAAATAATATTTTAGTGTGTGAGCTATTTGATGTATGGGGTATAGATTTCATGGGTCCGTTTTCAGTTTCTTTTGGGAACAAATATATCTTAATGGCTGTAGATTACGTGTCTAAGTGGGTAGAGGCACTTGCATGCAAAACGAATGATTCTAGGGTTGTCGTTCAATTTCTCATGAAAAATATTTTCTCACATTTTGGCACACCTAGAGCCATTATTAGCGATGAGGGTACTCACTTTTGTAATCGTTAGTTTGACAGTCTGTTGGCTAAGTATGGGGTCTGACATAAGGTGGCCACACCTTATCATCCTCAAACTAGTGGCCAAGTCGAGGTATCGAACAGAGAACTTAAACGCATTCTTGAGAAGACTGTCGGTGCTTCAAGGAAAGAATGGTCTAGAAAACTCGACGATGCACTTTGGGCTTACCGCACTGCATTTAAAACCCCCATTGGCATGTCCTCGTTTAAACTATTGTATGGGAAGTCGTGTCACCTACCTGTTGAACTTGAACATAAGGCTTATTGGGCTACTAAATTTTTGAACTTTGATGCTAAAGCCACAGGTGACGAGAGAGTGCTGCAACTGAATGAACTGGATGAGTTTATGTTGGATGCGTATTAGAATGCCAAGCTTTACAAGGAGAAAACCAAACGTTGGCATGATCAGAACATCGTTCATCGAGAATTTGTGGTGGAACAACTGGTATTGCTATACAATTCTCGACAGAATTTGATGCCATGTAAGTTGCGTTCATGGTGGTCAGGACCATACATCATCACGCAAATCTTCCCTTATGGGACAGTGAAGATCACTAGTGAAGCAACTGGAGCATTCAAGGTAAATGGGCATAGGTTGAAGGTTTATCATGGTGGTACCATGCCCGATGAGCCGATCACCGTGGATCTGCAGGATCCAAACTGAATACATGGAGTAAAGTCAGGCTATCGACTATAAATTTAGCGCTTACTGGGAGGCAACCCAGTGTTTAGTTTATTTTTCCTTCATCTTTTTTTTTAATTTTCGTTCTTTTTGTTTTTTGCATATTTCATGAGCTAATCTCAGCGAATGGTGGTGCAGGTATTTATTCATTATCAGTGGGAGATCTCGAAGTGTGGGGATTTTATTATAACCAACGGACTGAGAACGTCACGTAGGCCAGGGAAGTTTCTGTACAATTCTTGCATTTTGTGTGCTTGATTGAGTTTCAATTTTAATGTGTAGATTTATAGAATTGTACATTCGTGGCTTTACATATTTATTAGGAAAAAAAAAATTTACACTTTGATGTCCCGAGCTCACACGGATCATTATCCGGACCCCTACACGGGGTCCGTGTCTAATTCTCCCCAAATTTTCAAAATTCCGAGCATACACGGACCCCGTGCCTTCAATTTTTTTGGACAGACAAATTAAAATCGCGACCTCTCCTTCTAAATCCCTAAACCCCTCTTTGAATTTCCCTACTCCCACCGCCGCCTCCAGCCGAAAATCGCCGCGCCGACGCGTCGCCGCCTCCCTAGCCGTCTACATATCAACACCAGTCGCCGCCACTTCCACCGCCGCTCATACCGCCACCTACTCTGAACCCGTGAACCCACTCCACCACCATAAATTCCTCCCTAAACACCTAAACAGTGTACTCACGCCGACGCGCCGCCGCCTCGTCGCCGACCACCACAGTAAATCTCCCGTGGCCGGCCATTTTCCACCACCATCGACAGTGAGTTATTTCGCATTCTTTCAAATTCACGGTTCGGTGTTTGTTTTTCACTTGTTGGATTATTGGGTGTTATTGTTGGGCGTTGCTTTGTCTTGGATTTAATTGTTACTGTGGTTTCTTCAGGATATTCTATTGTTGAGCACGTTGATGTTGGATTGATTAGCATTGTGTGTTGTAGTTAGGATTGATTGGTTGGGTTGTTCGGATTGATTGGTTGGATTGTGGTGATTGATTTTTTGGAGTGATCAGATATAATTGCTTGAATCAAAATGCCTCCTCGAAAACAGAGCAGCAAGCGTGCACGAAGCGGTGCTTCCTCATCCTCCGGGTCCGCCAGGTTGCCATTTGATGCTTTAAGGTTCACCTGCCGAGAGAATTTCGATTGGTACTCGGAGCTTCATGGGAACTCTGTCATTGTGGAACGTTCTATTCATCCGCGGATTGACCACGAGGTGCCACTCCGGGCAGAATTTGATAAATTCGGTTGGGGACCTCTTCTAGACATCGTCGGACCATATTACCCTGACTTGGTCTGGCAGTTCTACGCGAATGTGGAGAAAAAAGAGACGACCGGGCTGCCTCATTTGCGTACTTACGTCAAAGGCGTTCCTATTGAGTTGACCAGCGCCTACCTGGCCGCTATTCTGAATGTCCCTAATGACGGGCCGCCGGTGGTCTTCAATCAGGTGGATATCTTCCTGTCGGACATCACTTTCCGGATCCCTGAGGCTCGGCGCCGGCTCCAGTACCGCACATCTCCTACCGGCTCCCGCTCCAATGTCCTCCCGACATCCCTCCCGCTGATGGATCGCCTCATCTGTTACTTCACGGGGGCGAATATCATTCCAAGGAAAGCCGGAAACAACGAGGTCCGCCATATGGATCTCTATATCATTGACAAGATGTTGAATGGTTTGTGGGCCATTCCTGCTATTCCAGTGGCGTCGATCATACTTTCCCATATGCGCTCAGTCGCCCACATTGACCCCACGAAGAATAGGACACCTTATGCCCCCTTTCCTATCATCATTTACAGGATCTTGGCGGCCCATGCGTCGATCTCACTAGTGAGATCTCCCTCATGCCCACTTCTACACAGATGCTCACCCCCCAGGCCATGCAGGGCATGTACTTCATTTTCAGACAGGGTGCTTGGTACCGAAATCCAGGGAGTCGACATATCAGTCCCCATCCCCGTGACCCACCAGTGCCTCCCCCTACCATTGATGAGCGAGCCTGGGAAGATCGTGTGGAAGAAGAAGCGGCATTGGATGCCCGAGCTGGACCTCAAGCTGGTTTGCCCCCTCGACAACGCGCCCCGAGAGGTACACGTCAAGTTTTCTCGTCCTTATTTTATTGCATGGCCGATATACGCACTCGATTGGCTCGCATCGGGCACCATTCAGACGATGCCTATGCACCACCTTGGGACAGATCCGCACTCGATGGCTTGGAGGACTTGGAGCTGGGATCAGATGATGAGTAGTTAGCTTTATTTTGTTAGGACTTGTGATGGCTTTGATCATTTTTCTCGTTTGTTTATTTTACATTTCATTCAGATGTTGTCGCTCTTAGGGGACTTCTTATTATTTATGATTATTCTCGTTTGGATTTTGTTTATGTGCTTGAGTGTTTTTCCTATTCCTTTTTACGTTTCATTGTGTATTCGATGTCGTTCTTTTCAGGTATTGATGCGTTCTACCCCATTGTCACCACCTACTTGACATTTTTCCACGGAAGTGTATTTGCTTTAACTGTCTTGTTAATTCATATTACATCGCTTTACACTGAGGACAATGTCGATTTCAAAGTGTGGGGGTAGGACAGTTTTGTTACACATCGTTGCACAACACTTAACAACACTTTTCATGTAGGATGAGACTATATCTAGAGAAAAAACCCTTGTTTTACTTGATAACCAGGATTAATTTGTTAGATTTTGGATCACCCGGGAAATTGTTTCATGCTTAGTATTGAATGAGAGGAGTCGTAGTTTCAAGGAGAGAGTCAGACATAAACCAGTTTTGTATTGACATTTCATTCCATGCACGTTGTCAGACTTTTGCTCGTTAATGGTAAATTGGTGCAAGGTGAACTAAAAAAAAAAGAGATAGAACACCCTAGAACTCGTCTAATTAGCCCTCGAAGCGAAAATACGAACGATAGTGACTTAGGGATGATTTAGGCGATCTTTGGACCGTTTGATCCTTTCAAGCCTACCTGATGTATCATTTATTGTCTCTAGTAACCCTTCTTGAGCCTATAAAAATCGAATGGTGTGTGTCAATGACACACAATTAGACCTCATTCGTAATTTATTCAATGTCCCACATCAACTACCAAAATTTCAGCCTATACACTTTTATCCTACCCGAACTTTGAAAGAAATAAACCCTTCGAGCGCTTTGAAATGTTCCAACACTCACATGTGTAGAAAAGACATATTTGAAGGAGTTGTTGAATTACCATTGAAAAAAAAATGGTGTAAATTGTATGGTTTTGAAGACACCCGAAAAATCTGTGGGTGAAAATTGAAGGACAATGAGAAAAGAAGGAGATAATAGAGCTCTAAAGATGATAAAAGTACAGTGATTGGTGACGAGTTAAAAGTTGAATGAATGCGCTGCAGTATGTTTATTCCCTCTCATTTTTGATTCTCATACCTTCTATTATAGCCGTGAGCCTTGGCCTTACGTTATAAGCTTAAAATTACCTATTAACCAAGTCATTATCATTCAACATTTAGTAGAGAGGGGTATGAAAGTCAAGCATATGTGGCATTTCTACTATTAAAAAAAAATTTGTTGAATATATGTGATCCTTAAACCAATTAGCTGTTGATGAGTATGAGTTCTGATTTGCACACTATACACATTTCGTTCTGTTGATCTTTACTGGGTAATGTTTGAATCTTAAATTGCGATGAACACGAATCTTGTGATATTCGAAGCATGATCTTTTGACCGGGAGTGAAGGAGTTTGACAAATTGAGAAGTTTTGATTGTACTACTTGAGTTCTGAATCTAAAATATGTTTCATCTTTATTTCTTGTCTGATTTGTTCGAGGACGAACAAAGGTTAAGTAGTGGAGGAGTTGATAAGCACGAATTTTATAGCGTTTTAAAGACTTTAGTTTGTCGTATTCGTGCTTATCTGGCGTTCTTATTTTGAGTTTTGCGCTTAATTCGTGTTATTATTGCTATTTGCATGTTTGACCAAAAGATGATAAAAGCCAAAGAAAAGAAAGAAAAGTCAAGCGTCGCAATGTCATGTCAGAAATACCCGGAAAAATAGGAAAATAGCACAAGGAGAGCATCCGGACCTATGCACGGACACAGTGTAAGGGTCCGTGTCCTAAAATCCCAAGGAAAGAGATTCACGATCCCACACGAACCACAAGACGGACCTCTACACGGGGTTCGTGTCCAGCAACATCCGAGAATGAAAAATTACCGTATGAAGACGGACCTTATTCCGGACCCCTACACGGGGTCCGTGTCCAGCATCAGCCTTGAGAAGAAAATTTGCGCACGTACCCGGACCTTTACCCGGACCCCTACATGGGGTCCGAGTCCAATGTTTCCCAGAAAGAAAATTTAATCGAGCCTACACGGACCCCAATCCGGAGGCATACACGGGGTCCGTGTACCTGATATCGGATCCAAAAATGTTAAGATTCTGTGGAGATTTGAAGGATTTAAGAGATAAAATAAAGGATTGAGTGGGTTACTTTTTGGACGGGACTTTTTAGATCAGGAAAAAAAAAAGAACTTGGAGACTTTTGAAGGCGGCGACGGCTTGGAAGAACGAGAGCAAACCGCGCACTTTACACGCAAGATCTGCGCACCATCGCTGAGATTTTCTCCTTTCCTGTTTTCTTATTTTCATTCATGAATTCAAATATTAGATTTTCTTCTAGTCTTGAATTTATGGAGTAGTTTTCTTGTGATCAGGACCACGATAGGGACAAACTATTGATTATGTTCGTTCATTGGATTATTTGATTTATGAATGAATTTTATGTTATTGATTAATATTTGCGTAATTCCCGTGCTCTTAATTTGGCCAATTATTTGCATGTTTGTTGTTTGATCTCGACTCGAAAGAGAATAGATTAAATTTAGCTTCAAAAATATTAATCAACACACGGTTAAATCGACTAGAAATAGTATTCGGTTTCAATGTGCGATTTTAGGCGACAGCTGTGATTCCATCGTTGAATAATGCGTTTTTGTTTGATTAAATTCAATTAGAAATACTTGGACTGTTAAATGAAAATAGGATTATAAATTCTAGAAATAGATTTATAGTTAATTCAGGGAATTTCATCGTGGCATCGAATAATCTGTGATTAATTAATTCCAATGCATGATAATAATCAAAGTTTGGACCATTGTGTGTTCCTGATCATTTTATTAAATTTGAAAATATGCCAAGTTTCAACCTGTCCTGCAAAGTCGAGCGTAGTTAATAATTTAGCATAATTTAATTTAATTTAACTAGTTTAAATTATCATCAATTCACTTATTATTGTTTGCCTAGATTAAATTGAGTAATTTAAATCTTAGTACTTAAACAATAGTCTCTGTGGGATCGATACTTAGACTTGTCGTCCATTTACTATAACTTGACCTAGTCCGCTTGCTAGAATTTTTCCCAACCGAAATCGTCGGTTAGAGTTCGTCTTCGAGTACAATTTGCTTGTGTTTCCACATATAAACCCATTATTAATATAACAAAAATTTGTGTGAGACGGTCTTATTGATCGTATTTTGTGAGATGGATCTCTTATTTGGGTCATCCATGAAAAATTATTATTTTTTATGCTAAGAGTGTTATTTTTTACTGTGAATATCGATAAGATTGACTCGTCTAACAGATAAAGATTCGTGAGATCGTCTCATAAGAGACTTACTCTGTTAATAATTAACAATATCTCACTCTCTTAAAATTAACCCACAATTTAATTTACAAAAATCTTTGAGATTCGTTCTATAGAAATTTTTTTTTTGTTTTTGTTTTAAGATTGTGGGCTAATCATGACGACCAAGATATTGTTGATTTTAAAATACAATGTGCGGTACGTAGTATGTGATAAATGAAGCATGTTGATATATAATATGCATGATAAAAATTGATAAATGCAAGGTAATTGTACACAAAAACTCTTATTAAAGTGTTTATTATTTTTCTATCTACTATTCGATCATATCTATAAAAAAAAATTTATTTTTATGTTAAAAATATTATTTTTCATATTGATAAAAATATTATTTTTCATATTGATATTCATCTCAATTTCACAAAAGACCTACAATTGATATAAAAGTTAAATGTGAATATCAAGATATCTATTATTCTATCCATAATTAATTAATGACAAAAACTTGTGTGAGACGGTCTCACGGGTCGTTTTTGTGAGACAGATCTCTTATTTGAGTCATCCATGAAAAAGTATTACTTTTTATGCTAAGAATATTACTTTTTATTGTGAATATCGGTAATATTAACCCGTATCACATATAAAGATTCGTGATACCGTCTCACAAGATACCTACTCTTAATTATTTTATATGTTAAAAATATTATTTTTTACTATAAATATAAATCGAGTCGACTCATCTCACTTTCACAATAAACCTGAACCTGATGTAAAAGTTGAACGTGAATAAAAACAATCAATTATCATCTTATCAATCAATTCAAATAAAATCTTATAACACATGAACAAGTGTTGGGAAAAAAAACAAATTATTCGAGGAAAAAAGCATTCAATGGAGCAGATTATCATAAAAATACAATTATAATCCTCTGGACACAATTTTTCACTCCATTCCCACCCAACTAGGCCCCCACTCTCCTATTGTCTCGTGTCCAATTCACACCAAAATAGAAGACTTTGGCGTAGATGATACGAAGCAAGTTGAAAGACATCGTATGTGGCATAATATTGGCCAACGAGGCACTTAATTTTTTGGATATGTCCATGTGAGACCGTTTTATAAATCTTTATCTATGAGACGGCTCAATCCTACTGATATTCACAATAAAAAAATAATACTCTTAACATAAACAATAATACTTTTTCATGACTCAAATAAGATATCTATTTCGACAAAATATGACCCGTGAGACCGTCTCATACAAATTTTTGCTTAATTTCTTCAATTATAATTACATATATTCATCATAAAGTTTAATATCAAATGAACCATCAAATAATTCCGATTTTCACATTCACTTTAATGTACAAAACACAAAACTGGCGCAAAATCAAGAAAGCAAAAGCATAGTAAATACATAGCTCAAATTATTTAACCTTCCACTAAAGCGCAGTTATGTAGTATGTTTTTTAATATGGATTATTGTAAGAGATGATAATTACCATATAATCATAGAGAACCTTGTGTAGTCCTTGTGACGACTTTAGGCAGGGCGGCCGGTTCCGGAGACATCAGAGCGGCGGCGGCGGCGGATGGGGGCCTTACGTCGGCATTCATGGCCGTAGCCATAGCTTGATATTGAGAAGCTTGAACTGCAGAAGCAGGTGTGCCCATTACGCCTCCCGGAGTGGTGTAGACGACCTGTCTCCCAACTCCTCTATCGTAAGCCATTTGTGCGTACCCGGCTGCGTCTACCATTACCGGGACACCGGCGGTGCTTCCTGGTCTCACCATCCCGAAACCACCTTCGGCAGCATATCCGGTTACCTTCTGCGGCGGTAGAGTTGTGGGCACGGGCATCGGTGGATTGACATTGTACATCTGCTGTTGTTCGCGGTACATTTCAGATGGTATTCTTTGAACGGCGTAGAAGCCTTGGTTTGGTGGGGCTGTGACGGGTCTCATCATCTGAGAGTGGTACGACGCCGATGGGGCTTGAATCATGTAAACTGGCTGTTCATTGTTGAAGGCGTTCGATGGGAAATACCCGTCGGGAGCTGGTTTCTCCGGCCAGTAAGGAAAACCTCCGGTAACGGGTAGCGGGGAAATTTTCTCCGGCACCCTGTAATAATCACCGCCCGCGTATCCTACGGCGATATTTTCGTCGCTTTTTCTGCCGTAGATCCCCTGTTGCTCCTCGATTCTAAGCCTCTGCAGATCCTGGATGTGCTTCTGGATCGGATCAGATCCGACCAACCTCCCATCCAGACCCGGAATAACCGGATCCTCAACCTCCTGGACTCTTCCAACCATCGGCTGCTGTACGGAAGCAGGATTTGGTGGAGCCATTCCATTCGCTTTCTCCAACCCAAACAAAAAATCAACGTTACCAGCCTGCGCCGGCAGCTGAGGCGCCGCTACCGCTGCCGAAACCGCCGCCTCTGGAGGCGGAGCCGTCGCAATCGGTGCAGAATTTAACGCCTCGACAAACCTCTCCTTCTCCGACTTCCCATCATCAGAGCCAAAACTCCTAACCGAAGAACTCAAACTCGAACCCTGGCTGGAGAAAATGAAAATCCTGAGCCTCGCAGGCTTCGGAGATACCCTATACAACCGATCGTACTCATGCATCATGTGCTCCAAATCATCATCATTAGTCACCGAAATCAACGCGTCCAGATCTTCGCCGGGTAACTGATACTTGAACGAAACACTGTCGCAATCACTCAGAGAAACAAGCTTGGACAGAAGGGTAGAAAATTTCACATTCCGATCAACAGCGAGGATTTTGGTCTCACCTCCGACGTAGGACAGCTGGTTATCATGCGGGCGGGGCTGGATCTTTCCGCCGTAACTGCACATAAACTTGACTTTAGAAGGGAGATTAGCCTGAGAATCCTCCCACGGGGTCGGGTTTTCGAAATCGATTTCTCTGGAGCGCGGCGAGGAGTCACCGGACTCGGGATAGGAGGAGTTGTAGGAGTAGTTCTCCATCGGCGTACGTTAGTGAGGAAATGGGGTGCGTAGTATAATGCTCGGGTTTTAGTCTTTAGAGAATAAATGAGAACGTTGTTTGGGCAGGAAAGAGATAACGAGAGAAAAAGGCTGATTGCAAAGATGGATGTTGGAAATAGGAAATTTCAAAGGCACAATTTCAATCCTGATTTAAGTAATCTCTTCAGTAATTATCTTATCTTTATTTTTTTATTATTTATTAATTATTTATTTTATATCAATTAAATCATTAATTATTTATTTTAATCAATCAAATTATTAAATTTAAATTATTATATTAATCTTAATAATATTATTTTAAATTATATTATTAATCTATATATTATTATCTTATTTGATACTTCAAACGTTGTCTATGTAAAAATTAGTTTTGATTGATTTATTATTTTATTTTATATTATTTATAAATAATCAGCATTATTAATAGTTTCTCACAATCTAGGTTTTGAAAAATATGTATTTGGTTTTCTTACTTAATTAAAAACAAAAATATATAAAAATATACCTTCTATGTGTTTTCAATAAATAAATAAACAATAATAATATACCTTCTATATAAATGTATATTCCATGATTAATTATAGCTTGATTTAAATCATAAATTTAAAACTTTCTTCTTAAATAATATTTCGATTGCATAAATTTCCATGCAACAATCTGTTGCCATACTTGGCGGGTATAGAGACAACCTTCCCTTATATATTAAAAATAATATGATTGTGTGTATTTTTAAAATTTTAAGATGTTTAGTTGGTTTTAGTAACAAACTGTGGTGATTGACAACTTGAGAACTCAAATCACCTTTCTTAGTGAAGTAATTGTTTTTTGCAAAATTTAATGGCAAAAACTTGTGTGAGGCAATCATATGGGTCGTATTTTGTGAGACAGATCGCTTATTTGGTCATCCATGAAAAAAAATTACTTTTTATGCTAAGAGTCTTACTTTTTATTGTGAATATCGGTATGATTGACCCGTCTCACATATAAAAATTCGTGAGACCGTCTCACAAGAGATCTACTCAACTTAATTGATGTCACAAAATCAGACCGAACTTTCTGTAAAAGTATGACCATATAACCAATTTGTTTTGGGTCGAAAGGGCACGAACTCAACTTCTCGTCTTAGCATCGAATGCTATGCAAGTCGATTTGAATGTCCTCCGACCCTGATGCTTAGGTTTGTGAAGTATGGAAAGAAAAAACCGGGTTGAAGACAATGTTCCTCATCTCTCAACCTATGCAGTCTTTCACGATAGCTAACGACACATAAAATAGTCTTAAATTTAATGTTGCATTTAGAGGAAGAGATATAATATAGGGAAAGATACGAAGGAATAAATTTCAAATAATGTTCATATTGGTTATAATTGAAAGTCAAAAAACACAATTATTATTTAAAATGTTCAGCTTGATATACAATGGAATTGAAATTAGCTTCAAGTTAGTCCATCCAAAACAAGTCAAATTTGAAATCACGGATTAAAAAACATGTCATTTCAAATTTAACAATCCAAATTCATCAATCCAAATTCAAAAAACCCGAACCCAATGTTACTCGACCCGAAACCCACCCTAGGACTTGAGGGATTTAACAAGGGATATAAAAGAACCAAGTTGCTCACGAGCTACTCAGAGCTCGGCTCGGTAAAAAGCTAGTTCGAATCGTTTGTTAAGCTTATCGAGCCGAGCTCGACTTTAAGGATATTCGGCTCGTAAGCTCCCGAACTATTCATGAGCTCGAGTTTAACTAGTTTATTGAGCCTTGAGTATGCAATAATAACTTACATTTTGTCACATCGAAATTTGAGTGTAAGAGAAATGATTGGAAATAATGTAAAATTAGACTGACTACCTTGTTAAATTCCCTTATCTTAGTTGATATTTTGGTTAAGAATACTCGACTAGGTCAAAAAACAAGTTTTTTTCAATTTGCTCGAAAATGATCTTATTTAACGAGCTTGCTTGACAAGTCGAGCTCGAGCTATTAACGAGCTGAATAATTTTAACTTGATCCGAGCTCCAATCTTATGATAAAAACTCGAATCGAACTCGAGACTATATATATCAAACGAACAAAGCTTGAGCATATTAATATCCGATTCAACTGGTTTATATCTTTAAATTTTGCTGAAAAATCACCGACGCTCTGTCACCATATTATTGTGGTTGTTTTTATATATATATATATAAATATTATTGTTGTTTTAGGTCTCTTTGATCCGAAAACCGAAAGATTCCACCTCACTGCTACAAGAAGACCCACTGAACGTTCGTATTATTAATTTCCATTTGTTTGATTGATATTCAAAAATATATATTATGCAAACAAATCCAAACAATGTTGCTCAAAAAATCAACAAAAATTTTCCTAAAAAATCAACGAAACTGAATTATAATCATACGTGAACATGTCAAAACTCAAAACGAACAAGATTTTTTAGAAAATGCACTTGCGGTGTATATATATGTGTATGTATTTATATACATATATATATATATATGTGTGTGTGTGTATATATGTTTGGCAAGGTGGCAGATGTAGCTGTGCACCATTGGGTGAATATTTCGATGAGGTGGGAATTGTTGGTGTGACAGGTGTTAGGGATTAGGTGGAATTTAAGGAATGGGGGTTGGGTCTACTTTAATCTTTTATTGTATTTGTATCTAGGTTGTCTTTGGATTAGAAAATATCAATATTATTTTTTTATTTCAACTTTATGTATTCTATTTTATGGAAAAATATAAAACAAAAATTTGTGTGAGATGTTCTCACGATTCATATTTTGTGAGACATATATCTTATTTGGGTCATCCATGAAAAAAATTATTTTTTATGCTAAAATTATTACTTTTTATTGTGAATATTGATGTGGTTGATCCGTCTCACAGATAAAGATTCGTGAGATCGTCTCGTGACTTACTCAAAATATAATTAATAATAGTCACAAAATTGTATTTTAAACTTTGGCACGATGCTAATGGTTGCAGATATTATTTGCCATTTGTGGGTAAAAACGTTAACTTTTATAAATTTTGGTTTAACATAATTTAGACCAAATAATTCATATGCTTGGATTATTAAAGCAACCTAATAGAACTGAAAATGACCGATAATTCATCAGACATCAATATCTTCATATAGTATCACAGGTTTCTCGTCGAATGATAATTTGCATGAGTTTTGGATATGTTGGGTCATTGATTTTAACCACACACATTCACAGCCTGCTTCATGTAGTGCAATAATCTCGGCATGATTTGATGAAGTTGTTACGAGTGTTTGTTTCTGTGAACGTCAAGAAATTGCAGTGCCTCCACGAGTAAATACATATCCAGTTTGGGAACGTGCCTTGTGTGGTTCAGATAAGTATCCAGCATCGGCATAACCAATTATACTTGGATTAGCATCTGAGTCCCAAGTCTGTTGTTCCTCGTTGATAACGGAATATATGTTTAATTCCGTTCCAATGTCTCTTTGTTGGATATGTGCTAAATCTTGCCAATAAATTTACGGCAAAAGATATATCAGCCCTTGTACAATTTGTAAGATACATAAGGGCACCGATAGCACTTAGATATGATACTTCTGGACCAAGAATATCTTCATCATCTTCACATGGACAGAATGGATCATTTTCTATGTTTAATGATCTAACAACCATTGGAGTACTTAAAGGATTTGATTTATCCATATTAAAACGTTTAAGGATCTTTTCTGTATAATTTGTCTGGTGAACAAATATTCCATATTCTTTTTGTTCAATTTGTAAACCCAGACAATACTTTGTTTTTCAAAGATCCTTCATTTCAAATTCTTCCTTCAAGTATGAAACAACTTCTTGAATTTCTTTATTCGTTCCAATGATGATTAAATCATCGATATATACAGCAATAATTACACATCCGGATGTTGTTTTCTTAATGAAAACAAAAGGGCATATTGAATTATTTACATATCCCTTTTTCATCAAGTGATCACTTAGCCGATTGTACCACATTCGGCCGGATTGCTTTAACCCATATAATGATCTTTGTAATTTCACAGAATAACATTCTTTGGGTTTTGAACTTTGTGCTTCAGGCAACTTAAATCCTTCAGGGATTTTCATATATATATATATATATATATATATATATATATATTACTATCAAGTGATCCATATAAGTAAGCCGTAACAACATCCATAAGACGCATTTCTAAATTTTCAGATACCGCCAAGCTAATTAAATACCGAAACGTAATTGTATCCATCACGGGAGAATACATTTCTTCATAATCAATTCCAGGCTTTTGAGAAAAACCTTGTGCAACAAGTCGAGCTTTATATCTTACTATTTCATTTTTCTCATTTCGCTTTTGAATAAAAACCCATTTGTATCTAACAGGTTTTACACCTTCAGGTGTAAGGACTATAGGTCCAAAACATTACGTTTATTTAGCGAATCCAATTCAACCTGGATGACATCTTTCCATTTTATCCAATCCTGCCGATTTTTACATTCACCAAAATATTTTGGTTCGTGTTCTTCATTATCATTTATGATGTCGATTGCCACATTATAAGAAAATATATAATCAATTTCTTCTATATCTTTTCGGTTCCATATTTTTCCAGTATTAATATAATTGATAGAGATTTCACGATTCTCGTCAGTTTGTGGTTCTGATAGAACATTTTCATCATCATGTGTTTATTCAGGAACATCATTCTCTATTTTGTGATCATCATGTGTTTCTTCAGAAACATCATTCTCTATTTTATGATCATCGTGTTTCTCTATGAGTTTTCTTTTTCGAGGATTTTTATCCTTGGAACCGACTGGCCTTCCACGCTTCAGGCGTTTTACAACATCATGAGTTTTTTCAATTTGTTTCTTTGGAATTTCAATTCGAGCAAGAGCATTTACATCATGTATATATGATTTAGTTACCCCTTTTACATCTGTAAATGCATCTGGTATTTGATTTGATATTTTTTGCAAGTGCACAATTTGCTGTACATCTTTTTCACATTGTTTTTGTTCTTGGATCCAGATGTAACAATGATGATATATAGCATGTAATTTTCTTTTCGTTATGTTTCTTGTCTCCCCCTAACATTGGGAAGATTTCTTCATTAAAATGACAATCAGCAAAACGTGCTGTGAACACGTCGCATGTCTGAGGTTCAAGATATCAAATGATTGATGGACTATCATAACCGATATAAATTCCAATCTTTCTTTGAGGTTCCATTTTCTTTCGTTGAGGTGGAGCAATAGACACATACACCATACATCCAAAAATTCTCAGATGAGAAATATCTGGTTTTTTACCAAATGCAAGCTGCAATGGGGAGTATTTATGATATGTACTTGGTCTGATGCGAATTAATGCTGCAGCATGTAAAATTGCATGTCCCCATATAGAAATAGGTAGATTTCTACCAATCAATGGTCTAGCAATCAGTTTTAGTCAATGATTCAACCAATCCATTCTCTGTATGCACATGAGCAACATGATGCTCAACAGTGATTCCATAGACATATAATAATCATTGAAAATCTGGGAAGTAAATTCACCAGCATTATCAAGTCTAATTTTCTTGATTGTATAATCGGGAAATTGATTCCTCAATTTTATTATTTGAGCAAGTAATCTTGCAAATGCAAAATTTCGAGTTGACAATAAACATACATGTGACCATCTGCTGGAGGCATCAATCAATACCATAAAATATCTAAATGGTCCACATGGTGGATGAATTGGTCCACAAATATCACCTTGAATTCGTTCAAGAAACATTGGTGATTCAGTTTGGATTTTGGCGGGTGATGATCTTATAATAAATTTTCCAAGAGAACATGCTTTACATTGAAACTTATATTCTGAAAAATCTTCTGGTCTTTCGACGGATGACCATGTGTATTTTCTATGATTCTTCGCATCATTGTTGAACCAGGATGTCCTAATCGATCAGGCCAATTGGTTAATATTGAAGAATTATCAACTACTATGTTTGATTCAATGTGACTTATATGTGTATAATGCAATCCAGTAGGGAGCATTGATAGTATTTCAATCACATATTTTTTTCCTGATTTATATGTGGTAAGACACATATATTTCCCATTCCCTTCATTCATTGTTTGAGTATCATACCAATGAGAATATATATCATTAAAACTCAACCAATTTTTTTTCGATTGTGGTGAAAACAAAGCATCATTGATCAAAAATTTTGTACCATTAGGTAACAAAAATTGTGCTTTACCACAACCTTTAATCAAGTCTACAAGACCTGATATTGTATTCACCATTGTTTTTGTTGGTTTTAGTTAAAAGAAATATCTTTTATCTCGGAGGATAGTGTGCGTTGTACAACTATCAGGTATGCAAACCTCAGCTTTTTTCATAGCATTTTCCATATTTGAACTTCAAAAAAATATGTAATGAAATAAAATTACTGACAATACATTTATAAAAATAAAATAAAATACAATACATATGTAAAAATATAACACATAATAAAACATTATCATACGAGTACGTGGAAAAATAAAATATTTTACATATTTATTCCACAAGCAAATTGATCATTATTCGAGAAATCAATCAGAAAATGTCCAGCATCAAAATGAGTTGAATCACTCAAAGGTTCACTGTGTTCAGTGAAGTTGGTCTCTTTTTCTTTCCCTTTTATTGATTCTTTATAAAGTTTACAAAGGTGCTCAGGGGCTCGACAAATACGAGACCAATGTCCTGGAGTACCACATCTAAAATAAGAATTTTCAAATCTTTTAGAGTGATTCTCATTAACACTTATATTCTCATGATGTCTTTTCAGTAGATGGTTTGGGACGTTCTTTTGAGATGAGTTATAGAAGTAACTATCTCGATTATTTTCGAAACCACGGCCGCGTCCACTGACCATGACCACTTCCACGTCCACGTCCACGACCACAACCTCGATTTCGTCCTCGACCAAAATCTTGTCTATAACTTTGATTTTGGTTTCCAGATTTAAATTCATTTTTGCTTACGACATTTACTTCAGGAAATGCCGTTGAACCAGTGGGTCGTGCCTGATGATTTCTCATTAACAGCTCGTTATTTTTTTCCGCCACAAGGAGACATGCGATAAGTTCAGAATATCTCGAAAATCCACGCACTTCTATATAGTTGTTGTAGAGTTATGTTCGATGCGTGAAAAGTGGAAAATGTTTTTTCAAGCATTTCCAATTCAGTAA
Organism: Primulina tabacum; assembly: GCF_025594145.1. Lineage (NCBI taxonomy): Eukaryota > Viridiplantae > Streptophyta > Magnoliopsida > Lamiales > Gesneriaceae > Primulina > Primulina tabacum. Next base: position 37,778,151 of record NC_134557.1, read on the forward strand.
TCTCGTGCCCACAAAATTTCAATTACGAGATTATTCTATACATCGACGAGTTGTAATCACTGACTTTTTAAAATCTTGGAATCTCAATGTATTGTATTCATCCCGAGCGATCGGAAGTATAACTTTCCTTATATGTTCGAATCTTTCTTTTAATCCCTTCCACAAAGACATGAGATCTTTCTCAATTAGATATTCACATTTTAATCCCTCGTCGAGATGTCGACGGAAAAATATCATGGCTTTTGCCTTTTCTTGTGATGTGGATATGCCAATTTCTTTTATGGTCTCATTTAGACCCAATGACTCAAGATGCATTTCTACATCGAGAGTCCATGGCATATAATTTTTTCCCGTAAAATCAAGAACAATGAATTCGATCTTTGCCAAGTTTGACATGGTGGTACTAAAAAAATTACGATGCATTTTATTAGTTAATGAATATTGTAATACAAAGTAATGGATAAACAACAAGTACAAGCATTCGTAAAAATAAAAAAAACACATGAGGATGATATTATCCAATAAATACAAGACTCGTGAGTATGATAACCAAAATAATTAAAAATAACATTGAAAAAGCCATCTTCTTTTTTCTTCGAAAATTTGATGAAGAATAATTTTTTAGAGAATAAGAGAAAGTTGGAGTGATTGAATGTGTTTGTGAGATCATATTTATAAGGCAAAAACTAGCCGTTTTGTTACCGTTTATGACCGTTGGTGTACAAAAAAATAAATGTACGTATTTGTATAATTTTATGGTAATAATATGATGTATATAATATTAGTCATGTTTAAATAATTATGTATATCATATCACATTATTATAATGAGGTGTCATAAGTTATTTTGTTAAAAATCTTATAGGCTTTTATACTTGTTGTAATGCCCGAGAATTTACTGTAAACGACCCATTACAGGCCCAGTGGACCGCCCATACGGCCCACTGCCCCGATCGACCCAAGGCTATCCCGATCTTGGGCTCCCTCAAAGGGGCTTTTTCCCTCACGGGCTTTCCATAGGCGTCGTACGGGTTACTCATAGAACTCCTCCAGCCCAAGATCGGGGCAGTGGGCCGTATGGGCGGTCCACTGGGCCTGTAATGGGTCGTTACAATAAAGTATCTCTTTACTCAGAAAGAACTTAACATGCGTCAGAGAAGGTGGTTAGAACTTGTGAAGGATTATGATTGCACTATTAGTTACCACCCAGGAAAAGCGAATGTGGTTGCTGATGCATTGAGCCGAAATTCAGGTCTTCAATTGGGTTCTATGATTCAAAAGCCTTTGTTGTTGGATTTGCAGAGAATGTGAGATCGCATTGGTTGAGGAAGGTACGATCGCTCGACTTTCAGCCTTAGTTATTCGACCAACTTTGATTGACAGAATTAAGCATGAACAACAGTTGGATACTCTTTTGTTGGACTTGATAGCAAAGGCAGAGAAGAAGGGGAATTCTGAGTTTGGATTGAACAGTGATGGTCTGATTACATTTCAAGGCCGTATTTGTGTTCCTGTTGGTGATGCTATTCGTCGTGATGTTTTGACGGAAGCTCATACTGCACCTTATTCAGTTCATCCAGGGGGCACCAAGATGTATCAAGATCTTCGTCGATTGTATTGGTGGCCAGGTATGAAGAACGATATAGCAGTATTTATTTCTGAATGCTTGACTTGTCAGCAGGTAAAGATTGAGCACCAACAACCGGCAAGCTTATTGCAATCCTTACCTATACCGCAATGGAAGTGGGAACACATCACTATGGATTTTGTTGTTGGGTTGCCAAGAACTCAAAAGGGCTATAATTCTATTTGGGTGATCGTGGATCGATTGACCAAGTCATCACATTTTCTCCCTGTCAAGACGACATATTCTATGACTCAATATGCAGAGACGTATGTCCAAGAGATTGTAAGACTTCATGGGATACCCGTGTCGATTGTTTCAGATCGTGATGCAAGGTTTACATCTGAGTTTTGGAAAAGTCTCCATAGAGCTTTGGGTACAAAGTTGGCCTTTAGCACAGCCTATCATCCTCAGAGCGATGGGCAATCAGAGAGAGTTATACAGATTTTGGAGGATATGTTGAGGACCTGTACTATTGACTTTCCTGGTAGTTGGGATTCGAAGTTACCTCTTGTCGAGTTCACATATAATAACAGCTACCAGTCATCGATTGGCATGGCACCATATAAAGCATTATATGGTAGGAAGTGTAGATCACCTTTATATTGGGACGAAGTAGGAGAAATGAAGATGTTGGGACCCGAGTTGGTTCAACAAATGGTTGATGTGGTCGCACTGATCAGACAGAGAATGAAGACGACTCAATCTCGACAAACAAGTTATGCAAATGTTCGAAGAAGGCATTTGGAATTCAATGTAGGTGACCATGTGTTCGTTAAGATAGCTCCCCTCAAGGGAGTTATGAGGTTTGGAAAGAAAGGTAAGTTGAGTCCTCGCTATATTGGACCTTTCGAGGTTCTGGATAGGATTGGTGAAAGAGCGTATCGATTGGCTTTGCCACCGAATTTGGATCGAGTTCACAATATCTTCCATGTTTCAATGTTACGGAAGTATTTGTCCAATCCATCCCATGTTCTTCGACACGAAGCATTGGATCTTTTGCCTAATCTGAGCTATGAAGAAGTGTCGGTTCAAATTATTGACCGCAAAGTTAAGGTGCTAAGGAACAAAGAAATTGGCTTTGTTAAAGTTATTTGGAGTAATCATGTGATTGAAAAGGCTACATGGGAACCAGAGGAAGAGATGAGACAACGTTATCCGGATTTATTTTGAAGTAAGAAAATTTCGGGGACGAAATTTTTATAAGGGGGGGAGATTGTAATATCCCAACCTTTTATCTATCTATTGTCAATGATGTTATTCTATGGTTTGGTGTTATGGATATATGGTTAAGTTATTATTGATCATGGTTATTTTTATGGTTTATGAGTATAGTTGATGGAAGGGTGGGTATTGCATGTTATAGCATCAATATGGTTATTGCATTGTATTCATGGTTATTTACTGTATGGTTTTGGTATGGTTAAGTAGATGGTTGTGTATTTGAGGAGTTGTTTTTGTCATGAAGGTATAATGTTGGGAGTTGGAATTGATGGTTTGGATGGTTTGAGCCAAATAGGTAATTGGGGTTCAGAAACGGTATGAAAATTTTGGTATCTGTTACGGTTTTTAGCATAATGAATGGATATTGATGCCAAATGACATGAGGCCAATTGCATTAGAAAGCTAAGATCCAAGGCTACAACTTTCTTGTTTTGAGTTTGGTTCAAAGAGTTGAGGAAGATGAGTCAAAAGTGGGCCGAAGTGTGTCGTGTGTTTCGTTGTTCCTACACTGACACATTTTGGTAGAATGGGCATAACTCTTTACTCAGACCTCCAAATGACCTGAAATTTGGGGAGCTTCAGGAAAAGACATAGGACTACAACTTTCATGTTTACCACTCTGGCTAATTCGCAAGAAAAATTGCAGTTTTGGCCCCTGGAAGTGGGTACACGGACCCCTACACGGGGTCCGGGTCTTGCCATGAAAAATGAGTGATCTCCCGAGTGTACACGGACCTTTACACGGAGGGGGGCACGGGGTCCGTGTATTTAGCGTAGAAAACATATTTTTAAGAAAAGTTTCTAAGCCAATAAGTTAGTCATTTCTCTCTTCCCTCTTGCAATCATCGACTTAGGAACTAGGGTTCTTCATTTCTTCTCTTAATTCCTTTCTTTCCAAGGTTTGAATCTTCAAGTTGGAGGTGTGATCTTCATATCCTCAAGAGCAAGTAACCAAGGTAAGGGAATTTATCTTTTGGGTATTTGGTTGAAGTGAAGGGAATGGTGATTTAGGCTTGAATAGTAATTTATAGGTTGAAGATGTGAAGTTAATGGTATAATCTTGATCTTGTGTTGTAGGATCAACCACCAAGAAGCTATCACAACAAGTTCTATTGGTTGTAAGTGGGATTTTTCCTTGAATGCATCTCATGGCCTATATGTATGATGAATGATGTTGTTATTGTTCCTAGCTCCTTTAATCCATTGATTATATACTTGTTATGTAATGGTTCATTGATTGAAAGAAAAGGAAAGGAATTTTGATGTCAATTGCTAAGTAAGGAGCTAGTTCTAATTACATGCACACCACATGTTTGATACAATGATTCAATGGTTCTTTTTATGGCTTGATAGTTATATGGTAGTGGTGGTGATCCTAGCACTTCTAAACCCACATAACGGAAGTTGATCAACATTTAACATGTACAGTGACTGATTTTGACTGAAATGTACATGTATACCATCGACGGATGACTTATCAATGCCATACAAGGAAATGAAAGAAATGGTTGATAGAATGCCATCTTATAATTATTATCTATATATTCCATTGAACGATGGCATTTCCTATGGTTCTATTGTAATGATTCCTTTCTTTACACTATCGTATATGTAATTGTTATTGAAAGTTCCACTTACTGAGTTTTGTAAACTCATTCCAGTTATGTCATGTGATGCAGGTAAAAAGGAATAGCGATAGAAGTGTCGAGGCATGGAAGGTGCATGTGCCAAAGCTTGGAGAATTATATTTTGTTAAAATGGTTTTGAGTATTGCACCTTGGTTCATGTTTTGAACAAGAAAATTATGTCACATCTTTTGTCAAACACTTGGTATTTATGGAGATGGGATTTTTGTGTATATTGGAAAGATTGATTGTGGTAATGTTTATTCTATTTGCTTGGGAATATTTAGTAAATCTATATTTAGGTGCAAACTTTGCCAAAATTTTATTAATTATTACTTTCCCCAAATCTTTTATAAGACTTCCGCATTATTGCATTTATAGTTTATTGTCATGGGGTAAGGGTGTTACATTTACATCGTGTTAATTTACGATTATTGAGTCTGAGTGGATATGATTATGAAGGAAACCTCCGAGATTTGATTTATATAGCTTGTGGTATCATATGATTAGCAAGGGAGGTGCGAGACCAGAACTTTGGGCGCATGTGCGCCGAGGAGTGGCGCGCACATGCGCGACCTGTGCGAGAAGAAAGATGCGCGGACAGAACATTGCGCGCATATGCGCGACTTGAGGGCGCGCATATGTGCGAGATGGCCAGTAACCAAATATGAATTCCAGAGGACATCGCGCACATGCGCGGGATGAAGTCGCGCATATGCGCGAGCTGCCGAGATAGTTATTGCGGAGACCAGTAGGTCTCGCGCATATGCGCCAAGTGATGTCGCGCATATGCGCGAGACGTGTTTTGTAAAGGAATGGGCCACGTTGCTAAATCATGCATGATATATATATATATATATGCAATTCCTCAGATTCATTCGTAAGAAATTGAGAAAAGCTTCGGGAGAAGTGTGAAAAATCCTTACGCTTTTGTGAAAGATCCGCCCGTCAGAATTTGAATCCGACTTCAGTACTGTGTTTCTATCAACGCAGAATACAACTGGACGTAAGTTTTGTTAAGTTTTGATATGTCTTGGAATTATGATATTGTTGGAATCGAATACACTTCATATATGATGTTCTTGATATGTTAAACATCGTAGAATCGAAGTCAGATTGAAAAACAAACGGATTATGGAATTGTTATGATTTTCTGATTATATTGATTTGAAATCGGACAGATTTGGATTATGAATGAATTACAGATTGTATCGGATATGAGTTATGATTTGTAATTGATGTCTGTTGATTTGGTATTGACGGGGATACTGAGATTGTGCCGTTATGCCGTTGATTTGACTTTAATCCAGATTAATCAGATTCAGTGTTGAATTGAGAATAGAACATTGATATTATGATTCTCGATATGTCGTTTCAGATTTACAGAGACAGTCTTGAGTTCAGAACTGATATTGCTTCAGACCGAGACTACAAACAAAAGGTATAAGTCAATGTGGTATTGGGAGATCGACTCAAGTAGGATATACTTGAATTTCCCTAAATCACATACTTATTGATGTTATATGCATTGATTTGATTTTATATGCTGTTCTATTGATTTATAGAAAGCATGTATTAGACGAGTATTAGACGAGTGATCTTGTGACAGAAGTGCCTGATAGTGGTGGGATCGCCACGGGCACATTGCACAATGTCACAAGATAGTGTATTGGCGATAGTGCCACAGTCTGTGGCGGATAGGTCAAGACACTGGATGTTTGGTTATATCGACGTGGATAGAATCGGATTTTCTTTTATTACTGTTGGTCGATATAGGAATGCCAACGTCTGGAAACCGGGATCCCTAGACGAGGATTGAGTCTAGTCTGAGTCGTGGAGTCACGAGTATAATTGATAATTTTATATTAATTATGTTTCAGACTTTGATATATATATCTGATATCTGCTTCATGCTTTATATTGATTATATGATTGCATGTTCGTTGATTTATACTGGGATTATATTCTCACCGGAATTATTCGTCTGTTGTCGTGTTTGTATGTGTGCAGGACAACAGGTGGGACATGATCAGGGTCGAGGAGATGACGAGAGATCATGATTAGAGTGGAGACCACGGACTTTGATGTTGCTGTAGATAGGGTTTGAACACTTGATAGCTAGTTGTTGAACCTTAGTCTGTATTGAATGTATGCTGTACATGACTTGTACCTTATTTTATACTGATATGTATACTAGTATGATTTCTATTATGTTATGCATTTAAAATAAAAAAATTTAGACCCTATTTATTATAATTGATTAAATTGTCCCAATGACGATTATGAACTTGATTAGCGTCCAGGTCCCCACAACAGGTAGTATCAGAGCAATAGATCCTTTAGATTGAGATAGGAGCTAGTGAGCGGGGTAGAATGTGTGTTCTTTCCTGCTTTTGAATGCTAGCATGTCTTACTGCTTTAATACATGTTACTTGCTTATCTGATTGATATGGTAATATGTTTTTATTGAGAATGAATCAGCACCGATTCTGGATCAGCAGTAAGATGATCGGAGGAGGACTGAAATAGAATTCTTGTTTGGGGTTACTAATCCTTTTGATTATCACATATGCCTCCGAGAAGAATACCAGAACATGGTAGTACTTTGAATCCTCTGATGGACGTTACAGCCACTCCTATGGAGACATTATTGAAAAGGATTCAGTCGTTCCATCCACCAACTCTGAAGGGTACTGAGAATTCAGTGGATTGCGAGAGTTGGCTAGACGATATTGAGATGCTGTTTGAGTCCTTGGACTATACTGATGAGAGGACAGTGAAACTGATTGGACACCAGTTACACGATGTTGCAAAGAACTGGTGGATCACAACGAAGAAGGCATTGGAGAATCGAGGATACGACTATTACCTGGAATGTGTTTAGAACTGAATTTTATCAGAGATTCTTTCCAGTGTCGTACAGAAGGACAAGGGGGCCGAGTTTGCTAATTTGAGACAGGGCCGGCTAAACATTGAGGAATATGTGGCCAAGTTCTCGACCTTGTTACGGTTTGCTCCACATAGTGGCTGAAAATGATGAGGCCGTTGCTGATCAGTTTATTAATGGCCTAAATCCTGAAATCTTTACCTTGGTGAATACCGGGAGGCCAAACAATTTCACTGATGCCTTGAACCGAGCTAAGGGAGCCGAAGCAGGTCTGATGAAACAGAAAGGAGCTTCGTTTGTGCCTCCAGCACCGAGACCAGAACAACCACCTCCTCGATTCGAGAGTGGCGGTGGTAGTGGAAAGAAAGACTTCCTGAAAGCTAGAGGAAAGCAGTTCAAGAAGTCTGGCAGCAGTTCTTCCAGTTCTAGTGGCTCGAGACAGACTGGTCAGGGCCAGAGTTATACAGGACCCTATTGCAGCACCTGTGGAGGGAAGCATGCCCCAGAGCAGTGTCGAGGAGTGTTTGGCAGCTGTCGTATTTGTAGACAGCAGGGACATTTTGCCCGAGTATGTCCACAGAGAGGTGCCCAGGGATCCCAGGCAGCAGAGTCATCTGGATCAGTGGCTCAGACAGGAAGACGACCTTCTGCTGTTCATTCTTTCCAGCCATCACCATCGACCCAGTCACAGCAGAGGCCAGGAGGTAGCTAGACAGTGAGCCAGCCTCCGAGACAGCAGGCCAGAGTGTTCGCTTTGACTGAGGAGCAGGCACAGGATGCACCTGATGATGTTGTTGCAGGTAACTGCTTTATTTCTGGTTATCCTGCATATGTATTGATTGATACTGGTGCATCGCATACATTTATATCTGAGCGATTTGCATTAAGTCATGCATTGCCTATTGAGTCATTGTCTGCGGTAGTGTCTGTCTCTTCTCCTTTGGGGACAGGTTTGATATCAGTGAAGTCTGTTAGATCGTGTATACTGCAGTATGATGGGCATGAAATTGAGTTAGACTGTATTGTACTTGGGTTGTCTGATTTTGACTGTATTATAGGTATCGATATGTTGACCAAGCATAGGGATACAGTCGATTGTTTCCACAAGATTGTAAGATTCAGAACGAAGATGGCTGATGAGTGGAAATTTTATGGTAAGTGTTCTCGAGCCAGAATTCCTTTGATATCGGCTATGAATATGACTCGATTGTTACAGAAAGGAGCGGATGATTCCTTGTATATTCAGTTGATTTACTGAAATCGAGTCCATCATTGCCGGACTTGCCAGTGGTGTGTGAGTTTGCTGATGTCTTTTCAGATGAGATTCCTGGTTTGCTTCCGATTCGAGAGGTAGACTTCAGCATTGAGTTGATGCCATGTACAGTTCCGATATCTAGAGCTCCATACCGAATGGCACCAATTGAGTTGAAAGAGTTGAAAGAACAGTTGGAGGATTTACTGGCCAAGGGGTATATCAGACCGAGTGTGTCTCCTTGGGGTGCTCCAGTACTGTTTGTGAGAAAGAAAGATGGTTCGATGAGGCTTTGTATCGATTACCGGCAACTGAACAAAGCAACGGTAAAGAATAAATATCCCTTACCTCGCATTGATGATCTGTTTGATCAGTTTCAGGGTTCTTCAGTGTATTCCAAGATCGATCTGAGATCTGGATACCATCAACTGAGAGTCAAGGATTCGGATATCTCAAAGACAGCCTTCAGAACCAGGTATGGACACTATGAATTTATTGTCATGCCATTTGGTTTGACGAATGCACCGGCTGTATTTATGGGGTTGATGAACCGTATCTTTCAGAGATATCTGGATGATTTTGTGATTATTTTTATGGATGATATTCTGATTTATTCCAAGAATATGATTGAGCATGCTGATCACCTGAGAACTGTGTTGAAAATCCTGAGAGCTGAGAAATTATATGCTAAACTGTCGAAATGCGAGTTTTGGTTGAGACAGGTGGTATTTGTGGGGCATATTATATCCGGAGACGGTATATCAGTTGATCCCAGTAAGGTTGAGGCAGTGATTTCTTGGCCGAGACCGACATCAGTGCCCGAGATTTGCAGTTTTATGGGTTTGGCAGGATATTATCGTCAATTCATCAAAGATTTTTCCAGTATTGCTAAATCGATTACACAGTTGACTCAGAAGAATGCTCCATTCGTTTGGTCTGAGGAATGTGAGACCAGTTTTCTTGAATTAAAGAAAAGACTGACCTAGTGCACCGATATTGACCATCCCATCAGGTACTGGTGATTTTGTGGTTTATTGTGACGCATCTCATCGAGGATTGGGATGTATACTGATGCAGCGAGGACATGTCATTGCCTATGCCTCGAGACAACTGAAACCACATGAAACTCATTACCCAATTCATGATCTCGAATTGGCAGCCATTGTCTTTGCATTGAAGATATGGCGACATTATCTATACGGCGAGAAATTTGAGATATATTCTGATCACAAGAGCTTGAAGTATTTGTTTTCACAGTCTGAGCTGAATATGAGGCAACGAAGATGGCTCGATTTATTGAAGGATTTCGATTGTGAAATCAAATATTATCCAGGAAAGTCCAATGCAGCAGCTGACGCACTGAGTCGAAAGGTATGTTCCTTATCCTTATCGACGATTGGTGTCTCGAATTTGATAGAAGACTGCTGTTTGTCTGGATTAGCCTTTGAAACAGATTGCCAGCCTCTGAGATTATGTGCAATTCGAGCTGAACCAGAATTGATATTAAGAATCAAAGAGGCACAGAAAGTTGATCAGAGCGTACAGAATTCGATTTCTATGGTCAGAGCTGGACATCAATCGGAGTATCAGGTGCATGATGGTGTTTTTTATGTGAATAATCGTATTGTTGTGCCGAATGTTTTAGATTTGAAACAACGAATACTGACAGAAGCGCACAACAGTCATTTTAGCATTCATCCTGGTGGAAGGAAAATGTATAATGATTTGAAGACACAATATTGGTGGAAACAGATGAAATCTGATGTTACTGAATTGGTAGCCAAGTGTCTGAATTGCCAACAGGTGAAAGCTGAGAGAAAGAAACCAGGAGGATTGTTACAGAGTTTGTCCATTCCTGAATGGAAATGGGATCACATTTCCATGGATTTTGTGACGCAGTTACCACGTTCCTCCAGAGGTTGCGATGCAATTTGGGTCGTGATTGATCGATTGACCAAATCTGCATGTTTTATTCCATACAAAATGACATACATATATGACCAGATGGCCGATATTTAGGTTCGAGAAGTGGTTAGATTGCATGGAGTGCCGAAGTCGATTGTTTCAGACCGTGACCCTCGGTTTACTTCGCACTTCTGGCAAAGTTTGCAGCAGGCTCTAGGTACGAAGTTACATCTGAGTACCGCATATCATCCACAGACTGACGGACTGTCAGAGCGGACGATTCAGACATTGGAAGATATGCTGAGAGCTGTAGTGCTTGATTTTAGCAATAATTGGCAAGATGCATTGCCTCTCTGTGAGTTTTCGTACAACAATAGCTATCAAACGAGTATTGAGATGGCTCCATTCGAAGCGTTGTACGGAAAGAAATGTAGATCCCCTTTATATTGGGATGATATCTCTGAGGTTCCTGAGATTGGACCTGATATGATCAGAGATATGACGGAAAAAGTGAAGCTGATTCAGAAGAAAATGAAGGCAGCCCAGGACCGACAGGCCAAATATGCCAATGTTCAACGACGACCATTGGTATTTGAGGCAGGAGATCGAGTATTCTTGAAGATTTCACCTTTCAGAGGAGTTGTCCGATTTGGCAAGAAAGGGAAGTTGTCTCCACGATACGTTGGTCCATATGAGATTCTCGAGAAGATAGGAGATCGTGCCTATCGACTCGCATTACCGCCTTCATTATCGGGAATACATGACGTCTTTCATGTATCTTTGCTGCAGAAGTATCTCCCTGATGGTTCTCACCTTATTCGACCAGACGAGATGGAACTTTATGAAAGTCTAAGTTATGTTGAAAAACCGATCCAGATTATCGATCGTAAGGAAAAGCAACTTAGAACGAAGACTATATCTCTTGTGAAAGTTCAGTGGACTCGTCATGGCACTGAGAAAGCTACTTGGGAGACTGAATCAGACATGAGACAAGAATTCCCAACATAATTTCATTAATGTAAGTATTTTAATTCTGTTTCTGTTATACATTTCCTTTCGATATGATTTGATTGCCTGTGATTTTGGGGACGAAATCGTATCTTAAGGGGGGGAGAAATGTAATGCCAGAGAATTTACATCGTGTTAATTTACGATTATTGAGTCTGAGTGGATATGATTATGAAGGAAACCTCCGAGATTTGATTTATATAGCTTGTGGTAGCATATGATTAGCAAGAGAGGTGCGAGACCAGAACTTTGGGCGCATGTGCGCCGAGTGGCGCGCACATGCGCGACCTGTGCGAGAAGAAAGATGCGCGGACAGAACATTGCGCGCATATGCACGACTTGAGGGCGCGCATATGCGCGAGATGGCCAGTAACCAAATATGAATTCCAGAGGACATCGCGCACATGCGCGGGATGAAGTCGCGCATATGCGCGAGCTGCCGAGATAGTTATTGCGGAGACCAGTAGGTCTCGCGCATATGCGCCAAGTGATGTCGCGCATATGCGCGAGACATGTTTTGTAAAGGAATGGGCCACGTTGCTAAATCATGCATGATATATATATATATATATATATATATGAATGCAATTCCTCAGATTCATTCGTAAGAAATTGAGAAAAGCTTCGGGAGAAGTGTGAAAAATCCTTACGCTTTTGTGAAAGATCCGCCCGTCAGAATTTGAATCCGACTTCAGTACTGTGTTTCTATCAACGCAGAATACAACTGGACGTAAGTTTTGTTAAGTTTTGATATGTCTTGGAATTATGATATTGTTGGAATCGAATACACTTCATATATGATGTTCTTGATATGTTAAACATCGTAGAATCGAAGTCAGATTGAAAAACAAACGGATTATGGAATTGTTATGATTTTCTGATTATATTGATTTGAAATCGGACAGATTTGGATTATGAATGAATTACAGATTGTATCGGATATGAGTTATGATTTGTAATTGATGTCTGTTGATTTGGTATTGACGGGGATACTGAGATTGTGCCGTTATGCCGTTGATTTGACTTTAATCCAGATTAATCAGATTCAGTGTTGAATTGAGAATAGAACATTGATATTATGATTCTCGATATGTCGTTTCAGATTTACAGAGACAGTCTTGAGTTTAGAACTGATATTGCTTCAGACCGAGACTACAAACAAAAGGTATAAGTCAATGTGGTATTGGGAGATCGACTCAAGTAGGATATACTTGAATTTCCCTAAATCACATACTTATTGATGTTATATGCATTGATTTGATTTTATATGCTGTTCTATTGATTTATAGAAAGCATGTATTAGACGAGTATTAGACGAGTGATCTTGTGACAGAAGTGCCTGATAGTGGTGGGATCGCCACGGGCACATTGCACGATGTCACAAGATAGTGTATTGGCGATAGTGCCACAGTCTGTGGCGGATAGTCAAGACACTAGATGTTTGGTTATATCGACGTGGATAGAATCAGAGTTTCTTTTATTACTGTTGGTCGATATAGGAATGCCAACGTCTGGAAACCCGGATCCCTAGACTAGGATTGAGTCTAGTCTGAGTCGTAGAGTCACGAGTATAATTGATAGTTTTATATTAATTATGTTTCAGACTTTGATATATATCTGATATCTGCTTCATGCTTTATATTGATTATATGATTGCATGTTCGTTGATTTATACTGGGATTATATTCTCACCGGAATTATCCGGCTGTTGTCGTGTTTGTATGTGTGCATGACAACAGGTGGGACAGGATCAGGGTCGAGGAGATGACGAGAGATCATGATTAGAGTGAAGACCACGGACTTTGATGTTGCTGTAGATAGGGTTTGAACACTTGATAGCTAGTTGTTGAACCTTAGTCTGTATTGAATGTATGTTGTACATGACTTGTACCTTATTTTATACTGATATGTATACTAGTATGATTTCCATTACGTTCTGCATTTAAAAAAAAAAATTAGACCATGTTTATTATAATTGATTAAATTGTCCCAATGACGATTATGAACTTGATTAGCGTCCGGGTCCCCACACTTGTCGTATCCCTTACCGGAAGTGTGTGATGTCGTCTTAACATCCTCCCAGGATTTATAACAAGTTTTTGAAAAAAATTATTTTTATTATTTCTGAATACCATTATATTATATATTAAATATATACACAATAAATAAATAAATAATAAAATAAATATTATTAATTTTGTTTTCTTTTTCTTCTGTTTTGGAGCTTGAAAAAATATGGAGAACTTTTAGAGCTTCGTGCTGATAACGTGTTATGAAAAATTAAAAATTTATGGTAAAAAGTAAAAATCTCAAACTCTCAAAATTTACCAAACTACACACTTTATAAAAATTTTCTCTCTACTCAATTGTGAATTTCTTCACAAATTGTGAGGCTATTTATAGAATTTTTTGGTAATAATCCAAAAAATAAATTACATCATTACCTTCATCATCACATACAAATTTCTAATTTTTACAACTCTTATTTTCAACATTTAAATATTCAACATTCAAATATTCAATACACATATTTTAAATATTAATTTTCAATCTGAAGGATCAAATACTCTGGAAGTATTTAATGAAGTGGGAATAGATTGAGACTAAAGATCATCAAATTTAATAATTGATGGATATTGAATTTTAATGATCATAAATTTGTTTAGTTTTTTTTTCAAATTGAGTTGGGTTGTGTCATAAAATTTTCAACCAGCCAAATGGTGGGTTGGTCCACCCCCGTCCCGCCTAATGGTAGGTTGTGACGGATTACGGGTTGACCCATGCCACTAGTCTGTTCTGACAATTCTAATAGAAAGATCGTGCGAATATATGGGAAGTATGTTTTTCATTGGATTTGACAAATATATTTTAATTATTTTTTCCATTTGAATATATCATTTTAAAAAATTAATTGAAATTAAACTAGGTGAAAAGTTAATCGCAAGTAAACATAATTATTTGATAAAAAAACATACCAGAAAATGTCAAGAGTATGGTGATATGTAAAGTTGAAAATAAGTAGAGTTGAGTATCATATTACTTTTTTGACTCTATTTAAATTTTGTAAGCTCAACCGAGTTTCAATTTTAATCTTGAGCTCGTGAAATTCCAGTGAATCTTTTAGGGATTCTATGAATATCGACTAATATACCAGTGGCGAAAATTTTCGAGTTCGGACTAATCCACAACATTCTAAATTTTCATTTATCTTACCATACCCAATGAATTATCAATCTCTTCAATACCCACCACTACGTACTCATAATATCCAAATGAGCTAGAGCTGTTAGAAGCTAACGAATAAATTCCTCACCACTGTTGAGCCGTCAGACTTCTCGACCAAGGGAGTTATCCAAATTTTCTGACTAACACCCCTAGAATTCCGTTTTATATATGTCCTCCAGAATTTTGTCAAAGTAGCCGATATATGAATCAAGCTCTGTCTCATGGAATTTATCTGTTTCAATCATATGAGATTCAATCAAATGAATCGAGAAAGGCTTGTATTGAAGCAAGTGACAATGATAAAGAGATATATAAAATACCTTTTTCAGTCTCATATTCTCAATTTTCTTCATTTTCATAACAAATAGGACTTGAAAATATTATTCTCAATCAGGCAACCAAGACCAAACAAGAATAGATGGAGATCATAATAAACGAATAATATGAACAGTAGCGAATGATAATAAACGAAGACCCGACAATGGATAATGACCAGAAGAGTGGGTCTTTTTGGAAACGGATCGTAGAATACTACAATGTCAATTGAGAAAAAGAGATAAAAAGAGACTGCAGAGATAAAGAAAAAACATTGGGATTCAATTAAAAATTTCGTGAATAGATACAATGGGTATAGCGATCGACCAAATGTGTAACACCCCAAATATTTTGAGGTGTTCAATCAAAATTTAATAAATTGATAGAAATACTACTACTGCTACCACTACAACTAATAATAATAATAATAATAATAATAATAATAATAATAATAATAAAATTATAAATTCCAAAAAAAAGAGTACATCTTCAGATAGGATGGCTGATAAGAATGTTAACACCGATGAATTAAATCGAGTTTGGTTTCAAACTAAGAGAAAATACTCGAAATAATCATTCGTGAATAAAACTGTAAATATTAAGCGATGATCAGTTGCAGCTTGTATCAGTTCAGTTATGATGAGAATTAAATTGTTATCAGCTAAATTGATCAAATCAGTTTTAATACGGTTGCAATGCAATAGTAAAAACAAGTAAAAAGACAATATTTGTTTATGGATGTTTAAAGACTTCAATGCTCCTACGTCACTCTTTTTACCTCGTGGGTAGGATGTACTAGAAGAATTTGATTTATACAACACTTTGTATAAACCCATTATGCTTAGGACTTATCCTATTGCCTAACTGAACTCCTAGCACACAAAAAGACTTAAGACAGCACTTCTCAGCCCACACCTATTTAACGTCTTTGTGCGAAGACTACAAATACATTGTGTAACGTCTTTCTCAAGACTCACCGACGACTTGCTCCAAATTCTAATAAGTTCAACTAATTTTATTCTCAAAATAAGTTGTTGATGTTCATTAAGTACTCTTTCATTCTCATTTTTAAGCTTTAAAATTGTATCTTAAGATCTAACACTTAACTTGACTATTCCCAGTTAGGCTCAGTATCATTGTCAGTTAGGCTTGCTTGCTTTGATTTCACTTCCTCGAATTGAGAAAGAATCTTGTACTCTATTACCATGTCATTGAATACATTGATGAGATCATCTCGTGTAAAATCAGTTGAATTAAAGTCAAATACCTCATCATAGGTAGACTCTAGCTCACCAACGTCCATGAGGCTAGGCACCTCAGCTTTATCACTCCACTTGAGAAAAATCTGACTCTGATGAGTCAGCATCAGAATCTGCACACCTATCTTTGTTATCTTTAGCCACCAATACCTTCTGGTCTTTTCTCTTCCTGATGACCTCCTGTCCTTGGACTTTTTTTCTTATCATGAGATCGGTCTTCTTTTTCACTTGGCATTTTCTCATCCTTTTTCGATTTAGAGCAGTTGGCTAGGAAATGCCCAAATTTCCCACAATTCAAGCACACATTGTCCTCGTTAGTGGACTCTTTCTTTTGGTGATTGCGTAAGTTTGGACTTTGAAAATTACCCTGTTTCTTCCTAAAAAATTTACCAAATTCCTTTACAAGCAGTGACATTGCATCACTAATCAACTGCTCGGTCGACTTCCCTTTTGAGACAATTGTTCATTAGTTGAAGCAGCCAGAGCATTTGTCAGTTTGGTTGAAGACTTATTATCAATTTTCGTTTCCAGCTCAAATTCATATGCCTTGAGGTCTGCAAACAGAGCGTGCAGTCCAAGCTTGTTAAGGTCCTTCGATTATCACATAGCCATTGTTTTGACATCCATTCTCTTAGGAGTGCCCTATTAACTTTTAAATCTATTTCTCGGTTGCCATATTCTTTTCCATGACCAGCCAGCTCGATTATGATATGGCTGACTCTCTCATTGAAGTCTGAAATAGACTCCATGTGTTCATCTTGATGCTGTCGAATTTATATATTGCAACATACAACTTATTCTCTTTTGTTTGATCATATCATCCACATAATTGTATCAGTTTCTCTCATATGACTTTGGCAGTAAAACACATCTATCTTGTACAAAATATTTTTAGCCACATGGTCTAAATTGGCTTTTTTCTTGTCTACATTGATCCATTCCATTTTTGGCTTTTCTATCATTTGTGGAGCACCATCAGTGACGACAATGACAATATTTGATTTCAAAATATTCATCGGATCATCTGTGATGACAAACAACATGTCATAATCTTGATCAACTAATGAGCAAGCATTCTAAACTTCCAATCATCAAAATCTTCGTTGGAACATCAAGATTTCGCTAAATGAGGCCATTTGATTTAATAATGTTCAGAGACAAAAATTAACCTGCTCTGATATCACTTGTTAGGATCGAAGATAAATTTAGAGGGGGTGAATAAATTTTCTCAACAAGTATCTGTGTTGGATTAGCAACACTAAAATGAAGCTCTTGTCAGTTCGGTTCTCAGTAAGTCAATAATGAAAACTGTACGGAAATAGACTAACTGAAACTATTTGAACAAAATAGCTTATGAAAAATCGGTTGAGCTATCAAATGAAAGCTAAACGTAGTGATGTGATCGATTAACACCTTGTACAAACTCACACAGAAGGGCAGCAGCCAACTAGAATTCCTAGCACTCAAGCTTGCAAGCAACACCTCACAATCAACATATTGTTTAATGTCGCATATGCAAAGACTACAAACACATTGTTTTACGTCTTTGTGTGAAGGCTTACTCAACTAATATTTGAAAGTTCAACTCTCTTCTATGTGTGAGTGATTGTGTGTGAGGAATTATCATTTACAGTTTACATCTCAAATGTATTCTCACACAAGGGCTTGTGCTCTCAACTAGCTGATTTCTTTATGCTAACTGCCCATGTTTTGAATCCTCTTCAAAAACTCTTGTTTGATCTTCTAGATGTGTATTTATAGGACCCAACAATGATATATACGTTAGACAAAAGAATATGACCGTTTGAAAGTTTATGTACTGTTTCTGGAATTGCAACAGTCAAATTCGCCTTGCTGGACTTTTTTCTGAGCTTAAACTGGTTAACTAATCAAATCTGGTCAACTCAGTTGGTCATTCAGCTCAGTTGATCAGCAGATGGTTCAGTTCAGCTCAGTTGGTCAGCTGCTGGTTCAGTTCAGTTCAATTGGTTTGGTTCAGTTTCAGCTGGTATGCTGAAATCATCCTAGCTGATTTTAGTTTGTACAGAATCAGTAATGTCATCGTCATTTATCAGTATCTTAAACTTCGAGTCAGACTTTGACTTCTGAAGATTATTTATAGATCATCGTCTTATCTTTCCAATGCATACTGAATCGCTTCATTTCAATAAACGAGCTGAGAGATATGACCAAAATACGACAACTGCTCATACCCAACTTATTATTGTTTTCGTGATATCAGTTTGGTAATTCAGCGATCAGTTATACCTTGATAACATCTGATTTTCCCCACTGACGTGAAAAACGACTTGTTCCAAATTGATTTTTCTGATTAGTCAAGTTGGCGGATTGTCATTTGAATCATCCAGATGAGAGATATTATCAAAACACCAAAACTTGCCAGAAATTCAGTTTGGCTAAATCAAGTTTCAGTTTGCTTTTTGTTTTTGCAACTTCACACATGAGTAAATATGTTAGAAATATAATAATAAGTTTTGTCAACATCAAAATCAAGATTGCAAACATGAAATGATCCAACATGAAGGTAAACTGAAAAGTAAATTGATACAAGTTCATTTTTGGATGGTTAGAGACTTCAATACTCCTACGTCACCCCTTATTCATCACGGAAAGATTGAAGTAAAAGACTTTGGTAATTACAAGTAATTTGAAAGCATCCACTTCAGTAAGATTTAAAACATTGCTTAACTAAAACTCTTAGTAATTTTCAATGTTAACCAAAATGAGTAGTAAGACTTCCTACTCCCAATTACAAAGATTTCACAAAAGAGATTCTAAGAATAATTTGATCCTTAGTTGATCTGAAAATAACTTATCGACGTGTGTTTGAATTTATTAGTTTGGATTGCATAAGGCTTTTTAAGGAGATACAAGAGATCAGATAATTCAGAATTTCGTAGAGTTAGAGAGTTTTAAAAGCTTGTCAAACTGATCTATTTATACACTTCATTTGCAATGTTCATCTTTTTAAATCATATATCTGTTTTCAAATATGGATGTCGTTGTCGCCATGTCATCCTCTTTTCTGACATATTATGATAGTGCACATGAATTCTAACTTTCTGTTGGGAATAGTGACTGCTGGTAAGGAAAATTTTATTGGATATTTAAGCTAGACTCTGATTCTTAATTATTGAGTATAATAATATTTTTCAGTTAGTGTTTAGATTTGGACTGACTGATCGACTGATATAAAGTATCAATTAGACTTCATCAGTTGTCCTTATACTAGTTTGTCTATCAGTATCCCTCTTACACTATCAATTTGGTTTGGTCGTCAGTTGGACTCTTAGAAAAATTTTGCTCGTGAATATTCAGTTTTGTTTTTGAATTCGGTTAAGTTAGGCTCTGTAATTATCTATTGGATCAACAACCTTGTTAAATCTCCGAACCTTGAAATTTTCTAATAAATATAAAAAAAAATCAAATTTATGAAAAAAATCACATCAAAATATTCTCCTTCACAAAAAGTACATATTTTAAATGGGATTTTTCTACATCGAACTAATATTATTGTTAATCAATTCCTAACATAAACCCTCCATCTCATCAATACTTGCACATATTTATTTTAGACATGTAAAAGGAACAACTTTTGAGATTCTATTTCTTCATATATATTTTTTCACGTGGATTCCCTATGTACACACATGCAAAGATTTTATTTTTCTTTGGCAACAAATGGTCAAATGAATATTATAACATGCTAATATGTATATTATTATATCATACAAGAATCTAATGACATATTCCATGTGTCCAACTGAATTTAGGTCCATATTCTTTTTTGGTGTATAACATAAAATAAGTCAACAATATTTTTTGAATTTTCCAAATGAATATTGTAATAATATGTAAAAACACTTTGATCCAAATTTTAGGAAGTTCTGCGGGTTATCAAGTGTAAATCTAACCGAATTCTTCGTCGAAATCTAATTTCTACAAATCAACCAATCGGTATTTCATTAACCCTTAATTCCGACCTCCTTATACATGAGATGTCAAAAGACAATAAATTATCCAAATAAATGGAAAAGAAGACACATAATTCTTGAACATGATTTGAATATATATTGTTCTAGACGACAAAAAATAGAAGCTAAGCAAATATTGTTGATTTAAAATTCGATCTAGTGACATTAAATTCAAATTCAAAATTTCGACTTCGTGAATATTATAAAACGTCATAATTCTAAATTTGACAAAATTTCGAGTTCGTCACCCATATAAAACCTGTTTTCAGACATCAAAAATAAAAATTCTTTGACGCATCGAAGCTCGATATAGGATTAATATTTCTCCCCGTGTAGCGAGGACACATGCCATTTGACGAGTCACCATTTGTGAGGATACATGGTGAGATATTACTGGGTGAGAATCCATCACGTAACAAAGAGTAACGTTGACTCATAAAAGTAACTATTAAAATTCATTTAATTAGGCATATGAATGGAATTACCTTTAAATCTTATATTAAAATATAAAAGTGGAAAATTGTATTTAATCATTTTTTTACCATGATTAATCAATATATATTACAACTTACGTGTGCTTCTTTTGCCTTAAAATAAGTACGCCGTTGAGGGCGAGCTTGTAGCTCAGTGTTCTCATCCGTCAGATTAGTTGGCTCTCTTCTCTGGGTTCGATCTCCCTCCCCATGTGTTGTAATAATAAAAAGAAAATACATACGCGGTTACGACACTCCATTCATTTTAATTCCACACAAAATTTCGTGTCAGATTTGGCATGATTCGTTCATCATGCCGCAATTTGCTAGCAAATTGACTAAATATCGGAAAAATTGATTTAAAAGTAAAGATTATATTAGAAGAAATAAAAATAAAATATAGAGTTTTTGGAGATTATATTAGAAAATATATATGATTTTTGTTTGGTTTTATTTTCCACATAAAGCCGTTATCATAAGATGCGTATGAATAATGTGTTTGTATTTTTAGATCATGGTCGTCATTTTAATGTCGTGTTATATGGCACTGTAAACATAGTCACTTCAACCCCACGTATGAAATATGAATAAAATTGTGGAGAAAAATCAAATATAATTGACTGAAACTGAAATTTGACAAAAGATAGATACCTGAAATGCAAAAACACAAATATATTGGCCACTTTTTTTTTTATTCCCGAAAATAATTACACAATCAATTGTTTTCATTTAAACAGTCTGTGGAAACCAAACCGCGTTTTTTATAAATAATTTAATATTTTATTTTTTATTCAAAAATAATTTTTAAAAAAAATTTCACTTTTACTGCAATTCGTGCTTGCGAAGCACGGAGCATGTTCACGTGGAGGCGTCCGTGAAGTGGAGCCAGTGTCCGTGCTTTTTAAGCACGACTCTGTATATTTTAATTTTTTTTTGTCTTTCTCTTTTTTCGATTCATTAGTGTCCATTCATTTCCTGAAACTTTCACGTGAAGTCTGAAGTTCTGAATTTTCACGTGAAGTTCAATAATTGAAATCTAAATAGTCTTCAACATTCTTCGTGTATATAATTGATCATAACTTCGACGAATGAGTTATCAATTTTATCTTAATTTTTCTCTCAAATTTCATTGGCAAAATGTCTAACATCAATGTACTCTTATATTTTGGTGGTCATGTAGTTATCGATAATGAATCGGTTGAATATAGCATTTCATTTGTTAGACCGATACAAGTATTACGATCTATTAGTTTGTTGGAGTTGGTTGAAGTTGTGCATAAAATGTTAGGAATCGATCCAACGAATTTTTCTATGAAGTTGTCAACAAAATATTAATTCATGGAGAGATCATCTTGGCATGAAATTCAAGTCAATCTCGTTGATGATGGTGCTTTACAGTTTATAATGCAATGTGACAACATGCATGTGTTGCATTTATACGTGGAAGCAAATTCAATTGAGCATCATGTTGGATTTGATGATCCTGAATCCTACATTCTAGGATCAAGAATCTTATGTTCCAAAGGTTACTGAAGGACTCGGTACTATAAATTTCGATGATGTAAGTGGGTATTGGGATCAATATATCAATGTCTCGTCGGAACAAAATCATGCTCCATATTGGCCGAATCCAACATTAGATACGAGTGCTCGTTGTCCGGATCTGGCCACTAATGATGATATTTGGAGGATTGATTCTGAACCCGATATGTCATATAGCGAGTCTGAAGAATAAGAAGTGAATGATGATGATGAAGTGAATACTTTTACAAATCCTTATGAGGGGACATCATCTCGACAACAACCTCGTGCCACATTACAGAGGCAGACCGTAGTCATTTCTTTCAAACACTTCTGAAATGTCATCATTTTTCAATAAATTTTTTGGTGAAGAGCCTCCTGATTCTGTCGATGTACCTTCTGGAGTGCAAACAAGCTATTACAATCCGGATAGAGGTGAATTATGCGTTAATATGTTATTTAAATATAAGAATGATCTTATTGCATCTGTGAAGGATTATTCAGTCAGAGTGGTCAGACGTGAGTACCGTGTCGTGGATAGCACACGCATTTTGTGGAAGTTACGTTGCAAAAATAATTCTTCTACGGTCATTTGTCGATGGGGACTTCGCGCTTCTTTGAAGGCCAAGACTGGTTATTGGAAAATAACAAAATATGGCGGGCCACACACATGTATATCTACCTCTGTTGGTATAGACCATAAGAATTTGAACAGTGATATGGTGGCACATACGCTATTGGGAGTTGTTCGTTGTGATCCTTCATACGAGATTAAGTATATCATCGAAAATGTGAAAGATAAATATGGATATCAAATCTTGTACACGAAGGTATGACGAAGTTTGAAATGTGCAATGGAAATTACTTATGGTACATGGGAGAGCTCCGTTCAATTACTTCCAAAATATATGTGTACTTTGTCCAAATATAATCTGGGAACAATTGTGGAGTGGAAGCATCTCAGAGCCAACACTGAAATGAGTAAGACATTGAACTATGTTTTTTGGGCATTCATGCCGTTTGTTGATGGGTTTCGGCATTGTCGGAAAATAATTAGTGTCGATGGTACACACTTGTATACCAAATACAAGCACAAAATGTTGATCGGTGTCACTCTGGATGGGAACAATCAGGTTCTACCGCTAGCATTTGCTATTGTGGATGGAGAAACAACAGATTCTTGGAAATGGTTCTTGGAGAACCTACGCAGACATGTTATTCGTGGTGAAAATGGTGTGTGTCTTATTTCTGATAGGCATAAGGGAGTCGTGCGCGCAACTGAAGATTTACCATATTTTCAACCTCCTTACGGTGTGCATCATTTTGTTTGAGACATGTTTGTTCAAACTTTAACGCTAAATTCAAATATGTGCATTTGAAAGATTTATGTTGGGCGGCAGACACACAAAACCAAATTTGTAAGTTTGAAGTAATAATGGAGGCAATCAAGCAAAAAAACATTTTGGACGCACCGATATTTGGTTGGAATTGCGAAAGAAAAATAGAGTTTGGCTCATGACGGTGGTTGGCGTCGTGGGGTGATGACAACCAATATGTCGGAATGTTTAATAGTGTATTGATGGTGCTCCCAGACTTCCTATATCTGTTATAGTACACTTGACACTTTTGAGGTGCGTATAATATTTCATTGAACGTGTGACAAGAGGTGGTCGTATGGTTCACGGAAATTAGCTGTGGACAGATTATGCATGTCTGAAGTATAAGAAATGGACGAGAAAATCTAGTGAACATCGTGTTGCCAAATATGATGTACGTGAGCAAACTGCTTCGGTTGCAACTGTTGGAAGACCAAGTCGTGGCCAACATATGCATGTAGTGAAGTTAACAATGAGTGATTGTTCATGTGGTAAATGGACGATTTTTGGCATCCCATGTTCTCATGCTATTTGCACTGCTAAGTGGCACTCCTTAGATCCGACGACACTTGTGCAGCCATGGTATAACATAGCTGAGTACTTAGCAACATACGATGGCAGATTTCAACCTCTTGCAGATGAGCGATACTGGGATCCTCTAACTTTCGAGTTGCACCACAACCCGGTTAGACGTGAAAGAAGAAGAGTTGGTAGAGACAGAATGACTCGACCGAGAAATGAGATGGACAGACCGGTTGTTAGAGAGAGACAACATCGAGGATGTATTTTATTAAATTGTAATAACGCTTTGATATGTTAAAAATAAATTGGTTTTTATTTTTAAAAAAGAAAAAAAACAGAAATAGGCGGATAATATTCGCGATCGAGCGTTAAAATAATATTGCTCGAACGCGAACGTTTCTGCACTAGGAAAAATATTTCAAGCGCAAAGTTTGTGCAAGTTACCGCTCGAGCGCGAGGTGTGCACTGCTCGCGCACGAGCGGTAGCCCCCCTCCCCCCTTCCCCTTCTCTTCCTTTCCTTCCCCTTCCCCTTCCCCTTCCTTTCATTTCCCCTCCCCTTATCCTTATCTCATTCTCCACACAAAATTTCAAATCCCTAACTCTTCAAATCTCTCTCTTAAATTTTTTTCTGCAACACTCCCTTCCAAATCACGATTCAAGGAACGACTCGAACTCTTCCCTAAGAATCAAGAACCTTCCACTGTCCGGTCATTTTCTCCAACAAGTGACTACCTCAATTTCCTATCACCATGGATCCCAAGAAGGTGAAAGGTAATCCCAGCTCTTCCTCTTCTTCTTTTGATAGAACTTGATTTGTTAGTGAGGTGGCTCGGGCACGGTATGACCATGTCAAAATTCAAAGAAATCCGATTATCGAGCGGGGATTTCGTAGACAATGGGAGGATTGATACGTAGGGCCTCTTGTGTGTTTGGAGAGGTGGGGATGGGAAAAATTTGGAGCTCCACCTAAAGCGGACGGATGGTATCGGTGGTGCGAGAATTTTATGCAAATGCGGGTGAGAGGATAGATGACAAAGCCTTTGTTCGGGGTAGACTTGTGTCGTTTGATTCGGGAACAATCAATGCATTTTTAGAAACGCCCGAGGTCGATGATTCTGTCTTCCAGGCTTTGGTTGCTGCCCCTGATTACGCTGTGATAATCGACACCCTGTGTCATCCAGGGACGATCTGGAAACCATTAGGGGGGTCACCAAGTTGTTTTGATGAGAAATATCTGAAGGCCGATATTGCCCTTTGGTATTTGTTTTTGGCAAGGAGAATGATGTCGGTCTCACACAAGAGTGAAGTACAAAAGGAGTGGGCCGTGGTGCTATATGCGTTATGTCAGGGTTACAATATCAATGTGGGAAAGCTCATCAATTCTCAAATCACAATGAGCGTTCATAATAAACACATCGGACTGTTCTTTCCCACTATCATATCAGAGTTGTGTGCGATGGCAGGGGTTGTGTTCCGTGATGATGAGGAGTGGCTGCAACCAATGAAGTCCATTTGTGGACAGGACTTGCAGCGGAAATACGCGAAACGACAGTTAGACTTGAGGACGCATGAGGGAGATACAGGTGGATCGAGCACCGCCGCCCCGCGTCGCCCACAACCCCACAGGCAGTCCCAAAACGACAAACTAGATGAGGCTCTTGCCTTCATGGCTCATCAGGAACAAGTCAACTTGAACTACAATGAACATTTCGCTATGTCGAGTCCATGATGCACACAATACTAATCCACAGGGATGTTGACCCAGGGACCATCCCTCCACCTCCGCCGTTCAATCCTCCGTTCCATTTTCAGTATGACTATCAGCAGCAAGGGGATGCATCAGGAGTGCCACCACCAGAAAATGACGAGGATGAGTCGTGATCAACGATTCATGATGCTAGCTGAATGAGGTATGTGATCTCATGCTTTTCTTTGTTTATTACTGTACGTTGGAGACATTGCATGTAATATAGTTTGGGATTCTTTAATTTTAATTTACTTCTCGCATATGAGCACGAAACAAAGCAGAACAACAAATTTGAGGACAAGGACCTCACTTATGTTTTTTTCATCTTATCTTTCGCTTGTGTATTTTCTTGTGTTGAGATGCGTAAATGTTAAAACATTTTTTGGTCGTGTTTGTTTATATGTTTTATTTCAGCTTTGTTTAATTGTGTATCTTTGTTTTTATTCGGCACTTCTGATTTTGTTCATCTTAGTTACTATACTGTAGAATAATAAAAATTAGACGATACAACAATGCAAACGGTAAAACAATAGAAATGATATAGTTACAATAAAATAGAAGAATCATTGTCATAATTACAATGATACAAATGGCTCCATGTTCCACAATCAGGTGGATTGCGTCTTCTCGTCCCTCTACATAATCCTACATTTTCAGGATTTTTCTCGTTCGAGTAACCTGGAAAAGTGATAGGTTAAATAACATCTCTCTGTGGTCGAATGTCATGCAAAGGAAGCTGAGGACCAACATTAAGCAAATTTGTAAAACTTTGTATGTTCGACCAAGACGGAGTTTGAAAATCCTGCTGACCAAATGAACGAAAGTCAGCAATCCCTGAATCACTGAACAAACCCGGTTGAGTAGTAGAGATTCCTGCAATATTCAACTCAGTAGACGGAATAATAGTAGAGGATCCTGCAAACCCACTTGGTTGGCTAACCATATTACTTCCACACACCAATGTTGACTGATGCGAAAAAGGAGAAGGCGTACTGACATTTTGTAAGACATTATATTGTCCGGCAAAAGTACTGTACGGATATGGTTGAAAACCAATGACATTAACTGTAGGTGATATGGTGCGTACAGTTATTCGATTATACCATTGGAAGTAGTCTTCGTCAGTTTGCATCGATCGCCCGTGACGTACCCCTTTAGCAACATACCTCAACCTACTATTCCACAACTCAATTGAATTTTGATGATAATCTCTCCAATTGGTATTTCGATGACCTATTCTCGTGATATTATTATCATCATTGTCCACGGCAGCCACTGGTATTGTCCACGGCAGCCACTGGAATTGTCGGATCACCCGATTAGGACGATGCATATCCACGATGTCAAAGCAAATAAGGGGACAAACACATCGCCAAATTTTGTTGTCGTATGAATCAATAATCGTCTTTACATCTATGTCATTCTTCTGGTAAACGATCCAATTAAACTGTAAAAAATAGAAATGTTCAAATTAAAAATTCATTTAATCAAAACAAAAATAATCTTCATTTAATCACTATTAAATATTAAAATTGTATAATACTTCATTATGATTTATACGATCTAGAGAATCCCTTATAATTCTTACAGCATGTGTTGGCGAACGTGTGTAACTAAATCCAATTTTTCGCCTACAATTTAACAAAAACAATTACATATCAAAAAATTATAAGAGATATATTTGATATTATCATAATAATTTGTAAATATTACCGTGCACCATATGGAGAAACTGGAATAATAGCA
This sequence comes from Primulina tabacum, assembly GCF_025594145.1. Taxonomy (NCBI): domain Eukaryota; kingdom Viridiplantae; phylum Streptophyta; class Magnoliopsida; order Lamiales; family Gesneriaceae; genus Primulina; species Primulina tabacum. Next base: position 37,805,855 of record NC_134557.1, read on the forward strand.
TCTGGATCAATGGGAGATACAACTAATGTTAACCCATCTCGGTCGAGGTTAACACATTTAATCCTGCTCCATATCCATATCTGCTTATAATAATAAAAATAGATCAACAAAATTAACAAAAACATTGTGTTAAATAATCATATTACATTAATTATACTTGCAGGATATATAAAGGTCCAGCCATTGTAGTCTTCTCTATACGTGACGCGTTACACAACTCACGGTATAGAAATGCTAGAACTGTACTACCCCAACTATAAGACTTCACGTTATCAATATCCTGTAGCAGTTGCAAAAATATTAGTCTAGCAGACCCTCCTTGATAGTCAGAGAACATTATTCCTCCAATAATCATTTACGCTACACAACGGGTATATTTGACAACATCTACTTCTGAAGTATCACAATTAACAAGGTTAGACATGCAATGATCGTGTAGTGCAATCATAGACAAATGATCACCTTTCAAATGTTTTGAACAAATCCAAACAGATGTGTTGCCACTCCTCAACTTTATATGACATATCTATTCCAGTGACTGCTTCACCATTAATTGTTAGACCCCAAATTATTGAAACATCTTGTAACGTGACTGTTGCTTCACCACATGTAATATGAAACGTGTGTGTCTCGCGTCACCAACGTTCAACAAGAGCAGTAATCAAATGATTATCAAAAACTTGTGAGCCACATTCTAAAACTTCCATAGAAACATATATGATTTAAATATGCAAGTACACGATTGTGTATATAATTATCAGTATATAGCTTCCAAATCAAATTATCTGACCTCTTCACTTTGACAATATCATCAACGGTTAACGAACAAACTGTTGATGACATATGTATCGCTTGTAAATAGAGGACAGTGGGATCTTCTGAACCTCGATTATCTGTCATTCTGAAATAAATTGTCGATCTTCTAAACTTCATTCAACGGTAAACAACGATCTCAAAAGTTGTTCGGTTACGAAGGAAGAAATTGTAACGAATGAAGAAATTGCGATATACAGAAGGAGAAATGAAAACAGAAGGGTGAGGAAGTAGGGTAGAATGAAAGAGAGGAGAGAGAGATTGGCGGAGGGATAAGGTAAGAGGTGTGAGGAGGATAAGGGGACACGTGGAGCATCGTCCGTGCTTCACGAAGCACGGACCTTGCTCCACGTAGTCATGGTCCGTGCTTCGCAAGCACGGATTGAAGGATTTGTGGAAAAAAAAATTTAAATTATTTTTGAAATATTTTTTTACAAATTAAATTAATTATAAAAAAAAAACCCTTTCCCCAGAATCCAAGTTCAAAGGTAGATAAATCTACTGTACATGCTGAAACATGCAGAGAGATATCAATGCTGCAACCGAGTCTGACTGAATCCATACTCATGGAGATAGATGTAATGTCACAAGTATGCTAAGTTGGAGAATAAATAATGTTTACAATAATGCCAGTCTTCCAAATTCTACGCAACAAACAATCGACAACAGACCTTGTGATCATAGTCACCATAAAGGGTTCTTGAAATGGCTTGTTAGACGTGAGTGTATTGCTCGATCTCATCCCCAAACTTAATCAAAACTTTCATCATTGGTGCAATAAGTTTGAAGTATCTTTCTTTTCATCCTTTTCATCAGCAGCCTCGCTCGGCAGGTCGGGGCCTGAAGGGATCTTGCCAGGGTAATTAGCCGTAGGGGGATCTGATCCTATCATCCTGCACTTTACGAAACCATTTCAATACTGGAATATGGAGAAAAAATAAAAACTACAAGGAGATATTAGGTTATGATGGGGTTTACCCTTTGTCCACAATTGTCATCGAACGAAGCTCGCAATTTGCAAAACTGCAGTTACGTGTAACTAACAAGATTAGTTATGTAAGCAATTTTGATTTCTGTGCAGAAAGATTATCATATCTATTCTTTGTAAAGAGAAGTTGCTTCTATCCCAAAGGTAGAACTATGACAACCAAAGTCACTGTTGCAAAAACTATACTTTCACCGGTTTTTTCCCGAACAAATATTAACCACGTTTAAACGTCCCACATGTTCCCAAATACGCATATTTAGAAACTTCGTTTAGGGTCTTATTTGAGCTAGGCAAAACATAGCATCTAAATAGCCTCTCAATATTAGAGAACAGCCCGAAGACTAGCTAGAAATCTTACAGAAACAGATTGGCATGTAACTCATGGATCTAACCAAGAGTAAAACGGTGTTTTTATCAGAACTTACTGTGACGAAATTTCTTTCTTCACCAGAGGGTGGCATTCATTGCCAAAGGCAGTCAGTGTATGAAACAAAAATCCACTGTGGGAAACCACAGCTATTTCCTTTTCTTTCCTAGTAAATAACCTATATATGACGATTAAAATCAAGACAAATATTGGAGAACGAATTATAAATTAACCAAAGGGTCTGATTTCATACAACAAGATAAGAAGTCAGTCACCATTTCATGAAGGTCATTCCTCTGGCTGCAACATCTTCCTTTGTCTCTCTGACATCAGCCTTCCATAAAATATCTTCGTCGCTCTCCATCTGCCAGGAGAAAGTTCTTTTAATCTTAGATCAGATTAAGCAGTTCATTCATCTCATGCATGTCTATACGCAAATATACAACAACAGTTACATGACTTACCAGTGAGAAATCAACTGCTGGAAAAAGATATTGATATTCACTAACGCTTCTCCTTTTGTCACAAGGATGAACACCCTGAAAATAGATTTTTTGAGGAAAGGAAGATCATCCCACAGATCAACAGAACAAGCACAAAGATTTGACCCCATAATTATTTGTAACCATGTCATACATCACAAACCATGTCTATGCCCTCAACTCTGGGATGCCCCGTAGAGTCGAACCATATAATTTTTTGGTGAAATTAAGAGCTCACTTTTTCCAATTTTCATATGGCATAAAAGTTAAAACATTAATGAACTCCCCCCATTACTCTCCTAGATGCCATAATTAGGAAAATGAAATCTCTCTTTGGCATATTGGGAAACAATAGAAAAGAGTAGAAAAGGGCAGAGAACAAAAAATTGGAGCTACAATAGTGATAAAAATCAAAGTAAAATGACTTTCTATGATATACCAGATGCTCTCGACAAAGTTCGGCAGCAACGATAGGTGGGCAATCAAGACTTGAAATTGCATCCCGGTCACTGTTTCCTGCATTTGCCACCATCAATGGTACAATATCCATCCTATCAGAGTAGCCATCGCCACCAAATACCCCAACAGCCGTTTGAATAGTCCTGCAATCATCTCAAAACCGGGCGTGTAATATTATGAACTATTTACTCTTGCAAGCATCAGGAAAGTTATAATTCTCAGTTTTGCATGGCAGACAATGAGAAGAAGATTGCATAAAAAATAAGCTTATATTTTCTTCTCATAAATGACAATGTATCAGTTAATCAAAATATAACATCGATCCAACTTTCTTCGTAGCTATAGCATTCAGCAATATAGTTTGCTGCAATGTTAGAGGAGTTCTTTTTTCTAAATTTTTTTAAAAAAATCCAATTTACAAGCATTTTAAAACCAAAAAACCATGTTCAAAGTACCACATACATCCATACTTAATTTTCGTTAAGTTTCTGTAAATATATTGTGTTTCTGTAGAAAAAAAGTTGACATAATCTAACAGCCAACATATATACCTCAATTTAAAAAACTTTCCCCCACAGGGAAAACAAATATTTGAAGGAACAACGAGAGCATTCAGATTACTTGAAACTCCAATCAGATTATTGATGACATTTGAGTTAATAGGCACCTAGTGGAAGAGGCTTTCCAAAACTCACTTCAAAACAAGTTACTACAGAGGATTCGATAAAGGTGGATTAGTGTCAACAAACATATAGGGATGTAAACGAGTCAAGCTGAAGCCGAACAGTATCAGGCTCGAGTTCGACCAGTTTAAGATATATACAGGCTCGAGCTCGCTTCGAGCTCTTATTATGAGGTTCGAACTCGGCTTGTTTTGAAGTTACTAAGCGAATAGCTCAGCCTCGGTTCGTTGATAGCTTGTTTATTATGTTTAATGAGTCTGGCTCGAGCTCGGCTCATTAAGCGTGCTCGTTTTCGAGCTCGTCAAGCATACAATTGAGCTCGAGTTTGAGCCTGATTCAATCTCGTTAAAGATATAATCGAGCTCGAGTATACAATGGAACATAAGTTTATAAACTAATTCTAAACTAAGACATAAAAGAATTATTTCATAAATATGAAATAACCAAAAAACGACAAGCCTAAGAACTAAAAAAACATAAACTGTTATTTTTATTTAGGTTGCTTTATGCGGTTATATATGAATAATAAACTTACCTGGTCTAATTCTTATTTTCGTATATTTGTTTCAAGAAAATTTAAGATATAATGAATAAATTGTTTCATTTTGTTTTTAGTACTTGAATTATTTTATTGGATAAATTTAATTTTAATTACCAAAATAATCGTTATCGTATATGATTCTAATTCTTTTTGTATATTTTAAATTAAATTTCTATTTCATTTATAAATAAGAATATAAGTATATCCTAGTAGTTAAGTTTTAATATATTAACAAGTTTCATTTAGTTTATTTCATTTAACTAAAAGTCTAAAATATCATATATAGTTCTAATTCTTTAAATTGAATTGTTATTTCATTTTATTTATGTTAACATAATATTCGTTTCTTATCTTCGTTCTACTCTTGCTCATTCCAATCATCACATAATAAACTTAACTTGTTAAACAAGAGTGAGTTCATAATTCTAAGTTTTAATCATAATAAGTTCGATATCATTAACTTAATTTTTTTACTAATGTCGATTGACGTATCAATTTAGTATATAATTTTTTTAATTAACTGTCATAGAATAACATCCTAGAATTTAGATTTTAGTTTTTTTTATCAATATAAATTCATTATACTCTATTCAAAATATTATATTATAAAATATCTTAGTTGTAACAAATTTATAAGTTTCAAGTAATTTACTGTCAGTTGTTCATAAATCATACTACGATTTGGTTTTACAATTTATTTGATTACTTACTCAAAACCTATAAAGTTATATCATCGTTCTATGATCTTGATTATATATAATTATTTAATTAATTTTTCTAGATATATCAATGTGCCAATGACATTATAAGATTTGGATCATATTTTATTTAACTATTAATTTAGATAAGTAAATGAACCAAGCCGTTCACGAGCTATTCGGAGCTTGCGAGTCATATAACGAACATGTTAGCGAATAGTAAAGGAGTCGAGCTCAAGCTCGCGAACAAACTAGCGAGCTCACGAGCAAAATATCCTTAAGCTCAATTTTGCTCGATAAAATTGTCGAGCTCGAAATCGTGCTCACTCGATAAGATTAACGAACGATCTCGAATGAGCATTTTACTGAGACGAGCTTCGAATAGCTCGTGAGCAGCTTGGTTCGTTTACATCCCTACAAGCATCCAACCGAGTGGACTGGAAAAAAAAAATGAACCATGTCAATATCTTTCTTAACTGAGGAAAGCAGCACAATGGTAAAGTTATACCAAATTTGCAAAGCATCTGGTGAAATTTATCACTTGCAAGGCACTACGAAGTATGATGCTTAACATGACAAGCTAAGTGTGTAACATTCAATTCTGGCATCTCTCAACAATTAAAATGAATATGCTCAGTATTTTACTGCTTAGGGTACAAATGCACTCCCATTTCAGAAATGTCACCTTAGCAAAGGAGAAGTAACGACCAAATCAATTTTCTTGATAAGCCCACTTGCATGAACATGTTTACGCAGATTGTCAACCTGATATGAAAGCTAAAAGCCATCAAATATCAGAGGATCGACATTATTTATTCCTAGTAAAGAGTCAAGCAATTATAATTTAACAACTGGCACTTTTCCAACCTGCCGCCAGCCCAGCTGAGTAAGATGTGCGTCAAAATATTCTGGTGACATGTAAACTTTATAGTTCTTATCTCCTTCAACATTGTGGATTCCTTGAGCATGCCTAACCTAAATATATTGTTTAATAAGACCACACAATCTTGAAATTTTGAGCAAAATCCAAGAGAGAAGAAAATGTCCAAGTGTCCTTCAAACCAAAGATACAATATCTACAAATTTTCTACGAATGCAGCAAGAAATGTTCAAAGTGCAATTGATACCGACCAGATGGATAGTTTTGCAGCGGTGCAGTGGAAACAAGCTGGGACAGCAACTACTATCCATCACTGCAATTGGACCAAATGAAAGGTGTTGAAAATGTTTTGTACTTTTGTATGAGCAACATCTAACACGATATAGCAGACAGGTAGATCATTAATAAAGAAAGAACACAAAATTCCATGCAATGAATACCTGAGGAATGGATACATGTTCCTCATTTACAGAAGCTCAATGAAATAATTAATAGGAAAATCAGCTTAAGATTGTGGTCGCATCAAATTCCAAACCTTTTACCGAAACTGATTTTGTTTTTTTTAAAAGCATCCATCTTTTATTGTTCAAGTAAACAACCATTTATTTAATCAACCTGCTCTGTCCTTCTACAATAGAACTAAATCCTAGATTTACCTCATGATAAATAGGTCCATAGAATGCCTTCTGCAAAATTTTGTATAACTCCGAAGTTTAAAAAATATGGCACACCAAAAGTCACAACTAACCATACTTGGACCAATACCACTTTCAAATTACAGACTGAGACAGAAGCAATCAACGTTTTCTTGTAGCCAATCCAAATAATCTGAAGTCCCGTGTATAGATTCAGTTAACAGATACAAATATCAGCAAAGCAAACTACACACAATTTCTTCAGCTAAAATGCAATTCCTCTTGTGGGATTTAAAGATCCTACACAAATAAACTAACTCACCAATACTAGAAGCCAAAACGTACAACATAAACAACACAAACAAGAGTGAAGATTCCAGTTCCAGCAGAATCGGAACTCAACCCCATCAAAACATAAAACATAATGCAATAAAGCGGCACACCAAAAAATAAAGAAAACGAACACAAAAACAAGAAGAAGAAAAAAAGAGAACATAAAAAGACAATCAACACTAATACCGATACAGTACACTTAAAAGCCAAAAATCTTTCCTCCAACTTACCCTCGAAAGGCAGCTTCGATCGAACAGCTAGAGGCTAACAGCAATTGGAATCTGAAATGGCGAGTGGAAGGGATTTTGAAGTGAGGAATTGACGGAAGGGATGGTCATGTGCTTTCCTCCAAGAAGATGATTATTAAATTATTCATATTATTAGTAAATTAATAAATATTTAATGATGCTAAATATCATCATAATGATCATAAGAAAATTGTGACTAAAAATACAAAATAACAAAGATTACACTAAAATAACAAAAATAAGCATACTAACAAAAATCACTTATTGTAAAAATTCTATAAAATTCACTTCTAATTTGTTAAAAATCTCATATAAATTATAAATAATTTAATATACTAATTGATTTAACAAAAAAAAAAAGCAGAAAATATTTTTTATCCGTAAATGAAAGTTGCATTACTCAATAAAATAAGATTATAAATACACTAGACAAACTCAAACGAAAAAACCAATGGTCACCTACATTAAATTTCATAATGATATAGATTATTTATACAATGAAAAACACGTATTTAAATTCTAACACTTGAGCCTTCACAAAACAAAAAAAACAACAAAAAAACAAAATATTCTCATAAAACTTTGAAAGCCGACCCCCTTTAATTTTTTTAAATAAAACAAACAAATTATAATCAAAATAAAAAATATATTTAAAAGTATGTTGGTTTTACATAATAAATTATTATATAAGTATATATAACAATTATTTCAATATATTGATAATAATAATGGCAAAGTAAAATGATTGGTGGTTCTGATAAGAAAAATAAGAGTTATGTGCACCTATACTCGTGAAATACAAAAAATGTATATTTCTTTAATATGAAAATTAAATAGATATCATAAATTTTAATTTTCTTTATAAAAGTTATATGATCACCACATGCATCACTTGAAAATCCGGCTGACATGTAAAGTATTTTGATAATATATTAGATATGAGTGATCAAAATGATGAGTTGACAAAACAGTTGTAATAAAACTCAATTTGCTACAAGTATTTCAGATCAGTCAGACTAGTTCGAATGTTATCTATGGTAACTGGACACTGTTGGTTGTTGTATTTGTTTCATCCAGCTCAATCTTAGAGCGTCCGGTTAGAAAAGATAACGTACAAACTAGTATAACCGACTTAAAATATGACTTATAGAAGATTAATTTTCCTTTCTAATTATTTTGTTTGCAGATCATTTTGATCATTATTTTATTAGATATCTTTAAAATATTTTAACTTGTCAGATTTTAAGTGATACAGGAAGTCTTCCTATAACTTCTATAAAATATTAATGTTTGGATAGCTTGTTCCTTTGTATGATTATCTAATGATCTAACGTGCCAACCGCCATGTCCGTCACATTTATTATTTATTTCGGTCGGTGTCCTTTTGATTTAATCACATTTTGAATGGTTTATGTTAACATTACAAACATTTATTATTTTTTAAAATAATTTTTATTTAACTATTTTATTCTATTAATTTTGTTTGAATTTAATTTACTTAGTCCGATTTGGAAGAAAATTTGATTTAATTTACTGAAGTACCGAAAATAATTCATCTTTGCCCACAATCTAAATGATTATTATAGAGTGAGCTACTTTTTAAAAAAAAAAAATTTATATATTAGATTCGTTTTTTTTTAATACAACACACGTGGGGAGGGGAGATTGAACTCGAGGATATATTAGATTCTAATCCCTCGGAGGAGGAGAGATCATATCATCAAACTAAGGGTTTTTTTTAAAAAATAAAAACTATTGTTGTCAAAGATAATTAAAAGGTTGGGCAAGGCGACAGTGGCGGCACGGCGCTGGTGCTCCAGTTCTCCCAGAGTCATATGTGGTCAACAAACAAGCGATAAGAGGGTGTTTGGAATGTTTTTCTCGAAATCCTTATTGGAAAATCGAAGAATAGAGAGTTGAATGATTATCGAAATATTGTTGTCTTTTGAAGATGAGACGTATTTGATTTTATTTGTTAGAATATTTGGTGATTGACAAATAACATTATCGAGCTGTTTCAGGATCCAATCATTTATCGATTATAATTTCTGGTTTTCAGAATGCTAGATCAACTCAAGCCGTTCAGACAGAACATCAAGTTCAAGTCGTAGATTATTTGAACTCTAACTGCAAGAGATCATCAGTCATCAGACCAGATCAAGTCTTAAATGCATTACACGTGTTTAAACCGTTAAACTCCAACTACACTCCAACCACATTTCAAATAATTACACGGTATCCTACCAACTTCTGAATGACAAAAAGTTGCATATTTTGTCTGTAACCTATCATTTTTTTTAAAAGCTAGGAGCTTAAACTCACAAATCACAAGGAACATTAAATGAACATTAATGATGTACGATGACTGAAAGCTACGTGTCTATTTTATCGGATAATAGTATATATAATCGTTGAAAAACAAATTCGACTATTATAGCTTTTCAACTATATATATCAGATTTCAAAGTGAATAATAAGTTTAGTTGAATCACGATTACAAGCTTACATTACATATTTCAAATTTGTATTCTTTCAAAAATTCTGAGTGCACTTAAGAAATCATACTTCAAGCTGCTCGACTAGCACACTCATATCAGAATGTAGCAGATCTTCAAGTATCACTTTGTCATATCCCAACCTACTCTAGCCGTTCAAGCTGACCGTTGAGTTACATTGTGTTTTCTGGTGAACCAAATGTTTTTAAACATTCAAAATTAATTGTAGTGAATACTAAGACTTTCAAATCCAGCATTGATAAGTCCTACATGAAGTAGGTTGTTACAAATAGTTGTACCAATTAAAGTTTTTCAGTGAAATTTTTCTTAAGTGGAAAAAGAAGTAATATATGAGTATTAGTATTTATTTTCAAACATACATAAAATACTTGTCTTTTTATATTACACATATTTTACTATCTGTTCATATAGTCGTTTCTAGTTAACTATCAGTTGCATTATATATGCTTTCACTATTTAAGCCAGACTGTTTCCGCTTTTATTCATTTATCAATCACTGGTCCAACTAAGCTAGATGTTCAAGAATATCTCTTAACAACCTAAAAACTGTTAAGAACAATTTAATCTTTAGAAAATTTTTAAATGCACTCATTCTAAACTCTAATCCGATCTCAACTATATTATATCCTGAAAACAAATGAGTTGCTCCTCCTTAATTCGGTGGGAATATCTTGAATTTCTTGGGATATTTATCATACGCATAAGGTCTTTTGCACTCAGGAGCCAATCTATGTCCGGCCCAAAAAACCTTTGCATGTCTCCGTTGTCTGTTGGGAGACGCCCATAGGTCCTAACACAATATTAGAATTTTTCCAATTCGAATTTTTTTCAATACGCGCGATAATAAAGTATGAATTTTCATATTTGTCAAACAAAATACCAATCTGGAATCTTGTTGTTGAAATCCTAATTGTCACAGTTCAACGATAATTTTGATGAAGATTAGTGTCTTACGTGGTCGGTATAATATGTTATGATCAAACAATTATCATTAGTTAAAAACTAAAGCTGATGATAATGATGCAACTTAAATATTTTAAATCATACAACAGTCCATACATCATTTTTCGATTACTCTCCCAAAATGAACAATGATTGCATTACAACATGATAGCGACACATTTATGTCCGTCAATATTTAACAAAAAATAATTTAATTATTTATTGAATAAATAAAATTTTTAACATAAAAATTTCAAAATATTATAGTTAAATTATTAATAATTACACTTAAAATATATTATAATTAATTTTTTTAAAAAATAAATCATTAGGATAACTTTGCTACAATGCATTTTGTACCAACCTAATGCATACAATAACGCTTGAGTTGGAATAAGAAATCAAGGGCTACGCTAATAGACAAAAATTTGTGTGAGACGATTTAACAGGTCGTATTTTGTGAGACGGATATCTTATTTGGGTCATCAATGAAAAGTATTACTTTTTATGCTAAAAGTATTACTTTTTATTGTGAATATCGATATGATTGACCCATCTCAGGATAAAGATTCGTGAGACTGTCTCACAAGAAACCTATTCACGCTAAAATAGCGCCTGATTGGAGATGTCCTTAAAATTTTTATTTTGAAACGAATGTTTTTGAAATGCAAGTACTATGTTGAACCTTTCTCATTTTATCGAGGTTCAAAGTGCAATTTTACCCTGGCAGTGGTTTCTATCAAACCAGGACAACAATGGTCTGTGTTCAGGCTTCGATGGATGCTTTCAATCTTGTGAATGTTAATGGCGTCTAAGTTAATCCCATACCTTTTCCCGTGGCTATTCCTTCCCACCTGTATACTCATATTCCTCTACTCCGCCCTCCTACCACTCTACCCCACCTCGAAACCCAAATCTCCCAACCCCGACATTCCTCTCTCACCTCCATCCCCGTGCAATCTCTTCAAGGGAAAATGGGTTTTCGATCCGACTCGCCGACCCATGTACGATTCCACCTGTCCTTTCCACAGAAACGCTTGGAATTGCATCAAGAATCAGAGGGAAAAAATGGGTCGGATCAATTCGTGGAAATGGGTTCCGGAGAATTGTGAATTGAACGTGGTCGACCCGATTGGGTTCTTGAATCTGATGAGGAACAGGAACATTGGGTTCGTGGGTGATTCCTTGAATGAGAACTTTCTGGCGGCGTTTTTGTGTGTATTGAGAGTTGCTGATGATGGTGCTACCAAGTGGAAGAGAAAGGGTGCCTGGAGAGGAGCTTATTTTCCAAAATTTAACGTGACTGTTGCGTATCACCGTGCAGTTTTGCTGGCAAAATATGAGTAAGTAGCATTGTTTAAATTATTGGTGAGACCAATTTTTCAAGAAATGCAAGCTTTTACCTGTCTGAATAGCTATGTAGGAATGAGCTGAATGTATGTCCATTTCAATATTTATAGCTAATTGATTCATACCATGGTGTCGTTTGATTTGACGATGATATTTTATCAGTATTCTTCTAACTTATTCGGTATCTTCCAACTTTGTGAACCATGTTCAACCTAGGTGCTCCATTGTTGTTGGAGTATATTTTCATTAATTTAGTCTTTGAAGCATAGTTATGAAAAGCCCACAGGACGTGGGCTCAAGGCGTGTGCACCAAAGGCTCAAGGTCACTTTTAATTGTGACTTCAACTTGGAGAAAGTAAACAAATATTCTTCAGATATTTACATTGTAGCATATCAATAGTTCGATATTTTAGGATGCTTCACTTCAATAAAACGCGTCCTCGCCATATGCCTTACGCCACACGCCTAGTCTCTATGATACATATAAGTCTTAGCGAGTGTTGCTCATCAATAAAGAATGGTTTCAAGAATATTTTATTTTCAATCTGTAGTGACCTGATTCTTGTAGAAGAAGGTTTACCCTGTTTTTTATGTTCCACAAATCCTGGCCCCTGGGTAGATTGATTGTTGTTATTTGTTTTTATGTTAAATGTCGTTTCATCTGAAAATGAACTGGCTGCCTCACTAGCATTGCTGATTACATCTAGATGGCAGACTAAAAAGCCTGAGTTGTCTGGTCAAGATGGAATGGAGGGGATGTACCGAGTAGATGTAGATGTTCCAGCAGATGATTGGGCTAATATTGCTGAGTTCTACGATGTTTTAGTTTTCAATACTGGCCACTGGTAATCTACATTATCCCATTTTCCTTGTTACGTCTTGGAAGGTATTCACTTGTTGGCTCGTTTACTTTGCTGCTTGCACATCTCTTAGATGGGCTCTCAATGAGAAAATCTCAAGTTCAGGGGGTTGGGACATTGATCATATAATTAGCAGAAAGATGCAGTGTTGTACTTTTCTGCACACTTTATTTTTTTCCTGAGTTGCAACTTGCAACTCATATGCTTATTGCCTCTCGTTTTCTTGATGATACAAGATTGATTTCAGTAGTTCTAGATTGTTTGTGCTTTGTACTATTCTCAGCTTGGAAGATGATCAGCTTCGTGTGAGTTTTCCTTTTTTTTAATTGGTAAATAAAATTTTATGGACTGAAATTCCTGTGAAGCTTCTTATCTTAATGAAACATGTATTGTGAATATTAAGGATACATGTTTACTCATTTTTCTCAAAGCAATATTCAAACTCATTCGCAGCTGTGAACAACTTGTTCCCAACTCCAACTTAAATACACTGATTCATAAGAAAATCTTTCCTTTTTTTTTTATGTGTCTGGGGTGCATCTGATTGACACTTTAAAGGATTCAGAGAGCCCATTTTTTTACTCTGACAAAGTAATGAGTCACAAATTACGAACTAATGAGTTGTCTTTTGTGGCTCTCATAGGTGGGGCGAAGATAAATTTCCCAAAGAGACTCCTCTGGTTTTCTTTCACGGTGGCCAACCAATACATCCTCCTCTAAAAATGTTGGACGGCCTCAACATCGTTCTTGAACACATGGTAGATCACATTGAGAAAACATTCCCCAAAAAGGCACTCAAGTTTTGGAGGCTGCAGTCCCCGAGGCACTTTCATGGTGGCGAGTGGAATCATAATGGTAGTTGCTTGTTTGACGAGCCCCTCGAGGAACGCCAGGTACACAATAAAACTGGTCTCTGTTTTCTTTCCCTCTTTTTGATTGTTGATTCAGATCTGGGGCAAGTGGCACCTATGACCCATTGTCTCATTATTTTTTCACTCGGTCGATTGGGACTCACTTGTGGAACCCAGTATGCCATGTATTTGATCCAAAATTTTAGCAAAGTTAAAGATGAATGAGTCAACGTAAAGAACATTCTAGATAATGTGAAGTGTAAATCAAGAGTATCATAGAAATATCGTAAATTATATAAAATGCCACACCGTTTTCCTGAAATAAAACTAAGTTAAAGAATACTGATAAATGAGCAGCTTGACTTGTGGTTTGATCCCAGTAATGGAGGAGTTAACAAAGAAGCTAGACAATTAAACCACCTTATCGAGGCATCATTGAAAGGAACAAGTATCAGGATACTTGATCTGACTCACATGAGCGAGTTTAGAGCCGATGCCCATCCAGCAGTTTGGTTGGGGAAGAAGGATGCAGTGGCTATCTGGGGCCAGGATTGCATGCATTGGTGCTTACCAGGTGTTCCTGATACATGGGTCGATATCTTGACACGACTAATCAGCAACAACTTGGAGAGATGATTGGTCGACTAACATGGACATGAGTGAAATTTGGCGTTTGCTCTATGCTGGCCCGACAATCTGAACCATGAAAGTGGCAGCAATTTCTGGAAAATTTCCGCCATTTCAATCAAGGCAGCAAATTTTTTTCCAAGTTGTAGTTTCAGCCTTGTTATTACCTTTCTATAATTTAAAATTGTACTTAAATGCAAACTTTGTAATGATTTTACAGCTGCAGAGAAACAGCAGTGATATAATTTCATCCATAACATTCATTCAATTCTGTGGTCTAATGGTTACCCTATTCAACACAACTCACTCGAAGTCGCATTATGCTTAGGACTACGAAGAGCACATGCTCTTTTTGGGGATAACTTTTTTTAAATCTGGTCAATTATTTTTTTAAGAAAATTGTTGGTCCTATTGCGATAATTTGAGATAATAAATATGAAAATAAAGAATAAATTGGACATTGAGACATACGTGAAAAACTTTTAAAAATTATTAGGGTAAAAACCACGGACAAGATCAAAAGAATTTTTTTTATAATATTTTATTGTGTACAACTACTCACTGTATCTCCAAAGAGAACACACATTCTCTAATATAGGAGAACAAAACACCTCAAAAATATTATAGAAGTAGCACTCAAATGCTGTACGATAAGATAAACACTCGATAATGTAATGATTTTAAAGAGCCGAATGATGCATAAATGCATCATTTCACTGAATTTTCTCGTCGACAGTCTGCCAACCATCATCAACCTCTATAAATGTTATCTACCATAAATGCTATCTGTCACCTACATTATTTTGCCGACATTTCTCCCATTTGGAGATTTGATTGAGAATCAAACACATCTCCACACATCTTTTCAATCTTGTTATTCCCTGCTACTTACGTTTCTACTAGGCCACTTGAGGATCTACACCACTCAAGCTTGTCAATGCTCACTGGCTTGGTCAAAACATCAGCTATGTTCTCCTTTGTATGGATCTTCTGCATATCCAAACTTTCTTCTTCTACCACTTCTCGAACAAAGTGAAATTGAACTTCAATGTGTTTAATCCTTGAATGAAAGACTGGATTCCTTGTGCAGTGCAAGGCGCTGACTATCACAAAACAAAGGAACCTTATCTTGTTTGTGTTCGATCTACTCCAATAATATTTTAATCCATATTACCTCCTTGCAAACTTGAGTAATTGCCATATATTATGCCTTTATTTTAGATAACGTTACAACTATTTGCAGTTTTGAAACCTAGCTTACTGCTCCCTCTGCAACTGTAAACATATAACCAGTAGTAGATTTTCTCTTATCAGGATCACCTGCATAATCTAAATCGACATAGCCACTGAGTGTAAAATCTGATCCTCCATAACACAATGCAGAATTTGAGGTACCCTTAATGTATCTAAGGATCCTTTTAACAGTGCTCCAATGCTCTCGTTCAGGATTCACCATATATCGACTAACTGCTTTCAATGCTTGTGCAATGTCTGATCTTGTACAAATCATAGCGAATATCAAACTTCCCAATGCTGATGCATATGGTACTCGAGATATCTTCATCCTCTATGCTTCACTGCTAAGACACATATCAGTGGATAACTTGAAGTTAACAGGAAGAAGGATCGAAATTGGTTTACTATCTTACACGTGGAAGCGTTGCAAGACTTTCTTCAAATAATTTTTCTGAGAAAGCCAAATCTTTCTGTTACTTCTGTCTCGATGAACTTGCATCCCTAGAATCTAGTCCCAAGTCCCTCATATCAAATTCCCTAGCCAACCGTGTCTTCAATCCTCGGATCTGATCTCAGTTGGGTCCTGCTACCAACATGTCGTATACATACAACAGCAAAATGATATAATCATTACCAGACCTCTTGAAATATGTACAAGGGTCTGCACTCAGTCTGTTGTATAAAAGGCTCATGAGATAAGATTCAAATCTCTTGTACCAACACATCGGCGTCTGTTTGAGACCATACAAAGATTTGTTCAACCTGTAACCCAAGTTCTCTT
This sequence comes from Primulina tabacum, assembly GCF_025594145.1. NCBI lineage: Eukaryota > Viridiplantae > Streptophyta > Magnoliopsida > Lamiales > Gesneriaceae > Primulina > Primulina tabacum. Next base: position 37,822,145 of record NC_134557.1, read on the forward strand.
TACTTTTTTCCGCAAAACCTTCTGGCTGGAGCATATAGATTTATTCTTCAAGATCTCCATGAAGAAATATCGTTTTCACATTTAGTTGTTCTAGATATAAGTCAAACATAGCACATAATGTCAACACTACTCTGATTGTTGTAAGCCGAACCACATGAGAAAATATCTCATTGAAGTCAATGTTTTTTTTCCCGAGTATACCTTTTTACCACCAATCTAGCACGATACCGCTCCACTTCGTTATTGTCATCACACTTGATTTTATATATTCATCTGTTGCCAATGAATTTTTCCCTCGTGGTAGTGTAACAAGATCCTAAGTTTTATTCTTGTATAATGCCTCCAACTCTTCTTGCATTGCTGTCATCCATAGGGATACATCCGAGCTTTGAGTAGCCTCATGGAGACACGATGGCTCACCATCATTTGTTAATAGACATTATGAAATATTGCTGTCAGTGACATAATCTGAAAGCCAACCCGCTGGTCTTCTGTCACGAATTGACTCTCTTACATTGGAAACCTCAGACTCCATATGTTCTTGTTCTTTGTGTTCTGGTACTGCTTCAAAAGAAATTTGATCTTCGTCTTTTTTATTTTCCAACTGAAATATAGTGGTTACTGAATTCAGCATACGTTTGTCTCCCTTTACTTTATATTCCTCGAAGATAACATCTTTGCTGATAACAAGCTTGTGGACAGTAGGATCCCACAAGTGAAATCTTTTACTCTAGCAGCATAACCCAAGAAGATACACTTTCTGGATTTTGAGTCCAACTTCGATCTTTCTTGATTGTTATACATAACGTGTACATAACTTCCAAATATATGCAAATGAGAATAATCAGTCGGCTTTCCAGTATACATCTCCATCGAAGTATTCAGATCAATCGCCACTAAAGGAGAATGAGTGATAATATAACAAGCGGTTTTGACTTCTTCCGCCCAAAATGACTTGTCTAGACCCACAGTCCTCAATATAGCTCTTGTTCTGTCCAACAAGGTCCTATTTATCTGCTCTGTCACTCTATTTTGTTTAGGTGTGTAAGCCGTCGTAAACTGTCTTTTGATACCCTCATGTTGACAAAATGCATCAAATTCGTCACTGATATATTCTCTTCCATTGTCAGTTCTCAAACACTTGATTTTCTTTTCAGAATCAAGTTCAACCCGCACTTTGAAATCTTTGAAGATCTGGAAAACATCAGATTCTTTCTTGATTGGATATACTCAATATCTCCTAGAGAAATCATCAATGAACGATACAAAGTATCTCGATCCTCCTAGGGATACAACCGGTGCTTGCTAAACATTCGAATGTATAAGCTCCAATATGCTTTTGATTTTGGCATTGGAAGTGCCAAACTTTAATCTGCGTTGTTTACTGGTAACACGATGATCACAAAAGGGTAGTGAAATTTTTGTAAGTCTCGCCAGCAGCTTCCGTTCTGAGAGAATTTTCAACCCTCGTTCTGACATATACCCGAGCTTTCTATGCCATAACATTGTCAATTCTTCTCCTGAACCAATTGATGCAACAACTAGTTCCGCCTCTTTGTGTGTTTCTCCCAAAAGCACATATAGATTTGCAATAACTTTTTCCGCCTTCATAACCACAAGTGTACCCTTCACAATTTTCATGATCTCGTTCTCGATACGGGTTTTGCACCCAATACCATCCAATTGCCCCAAAGACAAAAGATTTATCGTCAGTCCCTTCACATGTCATATTTCGTGTATGGTGCGAATGATACCATCAAATATTTTTATTTTGATAGTACCGACCCCAACGATTTCCAAGGAATGATCATTTTTCATGAATACAGATCCTTCTGAGACTAGTTTATAATTATCAGACCGTTCTCTCCGAGATGTCATGTTCCACGTCATTTCTAAATCCATATCCATGTGTCACAAAATTTGTGTCTGCCTTCTGCAGTTGTTACCGCTTCGCTGAATAATATTTCACTACCGTCTGAAGTACTGACCACATTTCCTTGAGAACCCTTCTCGATACTCGTACACTCTTTCTTGAAGTGTCATTTACCGCCACATTTAAAGTAATACATATTTTTCTTTTTACTCATTGTCTTTGATCTACCTCACATTTGGATCCCACTGGAGTCACGGTCCATAAATATTTCTCTTATCATCGGTAAAGCCTATGCCTACTTCAAAGTTACCAACATATCTTCCTTATTCTTGCATCTGCTTTATTATCCGAGAAACGCAGTTAAGACATCATCGAATTTTAGAGGGCCCGTGAGAATATTGTTGGTTAAGTTGATGATAAGTTGATCATATGAATCTGGTAGACTTTGAAGTAGATGCTTCACACGTTCATTTTCCTCTATTTTATTCCCTATAGAGAAGTGAGTTCGGCAAATAGAGTATTTAGGGTGTTTATATGGTCGGTCATCGATGAGGAATACGCCGTCTGAAGAGTATAAAAGATTCTCTTTAGGAAAATCTTGTTGTTTAGTGTCTTAATCTCGTACATCTTTGTTAGAGTATTCCAGATAATTTTTGCTATTTTTGTCTCAGAGATACTTGACAATACTTCGTTTGTTATAGTCAAGTTTAAATTGGCAATAATATTATCATTAATATCATTCCACTTTCAATCATCCGTCATTTCCATTGGTCTGTCTCCAACAACCGCCAAACAATTCTCTTTTCTTAAAACTGCTTGTATTTTTATTTCCACAGCATAAAATTGCTTCTATTGAACTTTGTTATCTCGTTCATGCCCGTCATTATGTCTACAAAAATTTAATAGATTGGACAAAATAATCCCGCCTTAGCAAAAAATCTCAAAAAAATCTTTTTTGATGTGGAAGATTAGTCTAGGGCTCTAGGCTGCAACCACAGAGCATACTCAAAATTTTTAAAAAATTTAAACTAAGGCTCTGATACCACTTGTTGGTCCACGTGCAAAAATTTAATATAATAAATATAAAAATAAAAAATAAATTGGACACCGAGATTTACGTGGAAAACATCTAAAAATTATTAGGGTAAAAACTACGGGCAAGATGAAAAAAATTCCACTATGATATTTTATGGTGAACAACCACTCACTGTGTTTTCAAAGATAACACACACTCTTGTAATACATGAGAATAAACACCTCACAAATATTATAGAACTGAGCACTCAAATGCTATAAGTTAAGTCATTTCACTGAATTTTCTCGTCCACAATCTGTCAACCATCATCAACTTCCATAAATGTTATCTGCCAACTACATTATTATTTCGACAAAAATGACTTGCTCAAGTATATTTGAAATACATTTAAGGAGATCATTTTCTTCAAAAAAAAATCATTGGCTAGTTTTATTTTACAAATTCCACCCATTTTGGTCCATTAAATTTGCTCAAATACATCCAAAGTTAACGGGTTCGAATAGTCCATCGTGCAAACAATTGAATTCACTAATTTATATTTATAAATTTTTTGGCTTCTCTAGTTTCTATTTTCTAACTATTAAATTTTTCTTGCAACAGAACCAATTCGATCACATTAAGTAATTAACAATTAGACACACCTCATCAAGAAATTGCTCATAAAATTCATCTTCCCCGTCAACTAACAAGTCGGGTTTATAAAACTATCATCTGATCCTAACTTGTTCGGATAGAAAAATAATACTCATTAAATGCTTTAAAGCATTTAACCCGCCAAAACTAGACGAGTCAAAATAGTTTAGGCCTATTGGGTGGATCCACCCGCCATATGAAATAGACGAGCTAAACTGACAATTTTTTCGCCTAGTGTGGATTGCGGACTTACGGTGGGTTTCAGAGCACCCCGTCCCAGCTAGCCAAATTACATACAAAATTAGCTTAGCTGTCAGGCCAGATCAGACCAGCCCACCCTGACACGTTAAATAGAGAGGCTGAGTTGATAATGCCCCTACATGTAGGATGGAATCAACCCGTTTTGACATCTATAACCAAAAATCCATCTCAAAAGGACAAAATCTAAGACTAATATATGACATTTTCGGACTCATCCTCGGTTTACATTCCTATTTTCACACATATCAATAATATAACATTTGACTTAAATTTTACAATAAATTCATATTTGTCAATTTATTATCTTGCAGTCATATATAATTTATTATTGATCTATTATCTTATCATACAATATTATTCTGCTAATTTATTTCATAATTATGGCCTGAAATGATTAGTTTAGCAAATAACATTTTCCCTTTTTTTGTGCTTATTTACAGCATACAGAACAAAACCTCAAACAATCCCCTCGAAACAGACAAAGGGAAAAACAATGGATCCAAAAATTCTTCTCACCATTTCCTCAACTCTCCTCCCACAATTCACAAAATCTCAAACCCATCCCTTCGTCTCCAATCCCACCCCAGCCAAATCCCTGCAGTTCAATCACAACCCGCGCAGAGCCTTCAAAATCTCATGCATCAAAAAGAAAGAACCAACGACCGACGAAACACTACCGGCGGAACTCAGCCTGCACATAAAAAATCTAAACAACGGCGCGCTGCAAAGAGAAGAAGCCTTGAAGAAAAGCCGAGAGCTCCTGTTCATCGAGGTGAACAATTTCACGAGGCTGCAACCAGAAGATTTGAGGAAGAAATGGAGGAGAATGGACGAAGAGGAGATATGGGTCTTGGCCAATGGGTTTGTTTCAGAATGGAGCGCCCATTTCCACCAGCTGTCCGCTAGATCCGTGAAGGAAATGGTGGAAGAGTATTTGGCTGAAGAAGGTGAGTTTTTGGATTCTGGTTCTATTTCTGCTTCTCGTAATCTGTTTCCTGATTTCGGGAAATTGCTAGGCTTCTCGCGAAATGGTGAAGAATGAGAAATCGAGTTTTATTTATTTTATTTTGTTTTGTTATTCTTGGATTGAGATTGAATATGCTTTTTAAAATATTAGATTTTACTTATATTATTTATAGAGGTTAAATTTATCTTCAATTTTCTAACATTGTTACATGAATTCAAGACGGGCCAACTCCTATTGACGACTCCAATGATGCGTAGATTAGCAATGCAAACTTGAAGAACAAAATGTCATCAAAATTATCGAATTCAAGTCGAAGTCATCACGATGTCTAATTTAATATGATGATAATGTAAATAAATATATTTGAGCATTTATTTTTGAGTATTCACAAACATATTCGAATATTTCGAGTCAAACTTGAACTCAAGTCTTGATTCGAACTGAATTCAAGCAAAAAATATTAATTTTTTTTTTGTTTCGAATATGATGTCTTCTAAAATTGTCACATCTGGATGAATCCAAATTCATCTCAAAATTGGTCTCATTCATATAAGAGTCATACCTCATTATTGATCAAGAGCTCAGATATCGAGCCCAACCATTTAGTAAGGTGTCCAAGCCCAAGAGTCATAGCTCATGAATTTCTAACAGGATCGGACCCATCAACTTTGTTATTAAAGGTCCGAACTGTTTGCTAGAAGTCCGAGTCCACTTAGGTGGTCGGGAAGCCCGAAATCTAACACGGTTAGGGAACGTGAAGACATTCTTGTCGATAAATATGATATTCGATTAAATCTCATAAAGATAAAGCAAGAGTCATAACCATCATCAAGAGTTCTAATCACCATGGTTAAGGAGTCCTATCATCTAAGGTTTCCTATCTCAGGTAGATTTCAACCCTAGCAAGAATCCAAATTCGATATGGTAACTAGCTCTCATGCATCTATAAATAGAATGTATTGGCTGATCACTCAAATTCTTTTGTTCACTTAACACTACTATATCTCACTTTTAAGTTTGCTATCCGGACTGACTTAAGCATTAAAAGGTTACGCCGGAAAATTCTCAGGCTCTCCTAACCCTATTTTTGTTTGTACAGAACCCAGATCACTGACACGATCCACTTAGCTGCGAAGATTTGAATACCCTCTATCCAGACCGAACCCGAGATAAAATTCTGGTATTATCAATTGACATCGTCTGTGATAATTTGAAGAAAGAAAGATAAAATGGTGAGTACTGAAGATATTATCAGTGGGAGGGGAGGAAATCAAAGCAATAATGACAACCAGAGCTTCAATGTGGCCGAGTTGACACAGTTGAATGCTGCCACAGTAGAGCAAGTTTTGGCCAGACGGAAGGAATAGACCCACCTCTTCCACCCTCGGACCAGGAGGCACAACTGGACGAGATGAGGAAGATGAGAGATGAGATCAAATAGTTGAAGGACAAGCGAAATGGGAGTCTTCATCCGGCAACCCGAGCCATATCATCTCTACCGAGATACTGGCCAAAAAACTCCCCGAAAACTTCAAATTCCAAAATATCACAGAGTATGACGGGAAGAGAGACCCCGAAGACTATCTACCATGGTTCAAAAATTCCGCGCTCCTACACCCTACATTAGTATTTCGGGTCCTATCAAATGCCGAGTTTTCCTTACAACCCTATTAGGGTCGGCCCGCATTGGTTCAATCTGCTCTGGCCCAGGGAAATCAATACATTCCACGATTTTAGCTTATCATTCCTCCATCAGTTTGCCAGCAGCAATAAGCATCTTATCACTCTTTTCGGTCTCTTTGCCATGAGACAACAAGAACACGAGCATATATGTGACTGTTTAGCGCTATGGTCATTGAAGTACCCTCTGCCACGTCCGAATTATTGATAAGTGAATTCATTCACAGGCTTACTATGGAGGATATCTTGAAGTCATTGATTAAAAAGGGCTAATACTTACGATGAACTACTCGTCCGTGTTGATAAGTACGTTAATTTTAAGGAATTGCAGCTCACACGAGCCCATCAACGGAGGGATCTACCTAGCAGTCCCAAAAAAAGCCAAGCATGTCAGCTCGACTCCTAGCTCGAACTGATCAGCTCGTCTGGAGCCTTTGGACCAGTTCGCCGCATACACTCCCGTTCAAGGTTAGCAAGCTCAGAGCTCTCCAAATATGTGATAACAAACACCTTATACAGAGGCCCCGGGGAAGTGATAAGGGGCCTTGGAGACCCAGGTCAGAAAGATATTGCGACTTCCACAAAGATTACGGGCATACCACTGATTAATGTAAACATTTAGGACATAAGATAGAATACATAGTTTGACAAAATGCGGAAATGAAAGACATCCTAAAACAACAAGGGTCGGACTACCGACCCCAGAGACAGAAGAAAAAGTGAGCCCCAAAGAGAACACTTGCCCCTAGAACAAATTAGCCTGGGCCCAGATGACCCACTGATGAGGACTCCAGCCGGGTGAGAAAGACAAGCAGAAAGCTAATAAATATGGACATCACTGGGCCAAGAGTCCGAACAAGGCCTCTTATATCATTCGGACCCGGGGACTTGTCCGGATTATCCGACCCACACAACGATGCTCTGGTTGTCTGAGCCATGATGGCTAATTATGAATCAGCTTGGATATTTGTTGATTCAGGGAGTTGGGGTCGGCTGCATCCTGCTCTTTTTGTCTGGGCACTTCTCCCTCTTCAGGCATATCGTCAAGGGCTTTCTTTGAATCCATAAACGAGGTCGGGTGCTCGGGCTCAGAATAGCTGTTAGCCCGAAATTGGGCCAAACAACCCTTGAACCCCTCTTCAAAGTAGACCACAGCCCTTCTGGCGCATATTCTCTCAAAATCCAATGATTGAATGAACTCTTTTTTTTTTAGCCCATGTGGCCTTGGCCTCCCTTCACGCTTCCGGGCCTCATCCGTCAAGCATTGAATCCTCAGCTCGGCCTTCTTGAAGTTGTCTTGTGCACTCTCTAGCTCACACTGGAGGGTATGAAGCTCATCATCATGCTCCGAATTGAGGTCCCGCATCCGCTGGGTCAACTTCCTGTGTCGGGCCAAGATATCGTTCATGCTTTTGGCATTGGCTCGGGCTGTGGTTCGGACCTTTTGGGCTCAAAGTCTGTACTGCTTGGCCCAAGCAATGGTTTGACAAAAGGAGATACAAATTAGCATTAGAAGATCACAAAGAGGCACGACATAAATAGTAATTGAATATAAAAGGTTACTTGCATAAATCAGAGGGCCATGGACTCTTCAACCAAGGAGTCCGGGGCTGATTGGAAGATCTCTAGGTCCACGGACGAGACTAAATTCTAGACAAAACCCAAAGACTTAGGCTCGTCGGGTTTGACCAGAAAGAATATAAGTGTGCTGCAGGGGTGGTAGGCCTTCTCCAGAATTGCAAGCTCGGGTGTGGAAGAAGCCTCACCCATTTTTCCTTTGCCCTTGGAAGGGACGGATAGCTCGGGACCCTGATGGCTCTAAAAATATGGGCCTATGCTCGACCCCTCTTTCTTCTTTGAGGACATTTTCTTGGAAGACTAGGGAGGGGTGGGCTCGACTGCAACATCATCAGTAGAGGGCTCGACCCTCTTCCTCTTCTACATGGTCATTTCCGTCTTCATTTCAGCCTTCATCACGCGGCCGTCTGCATATAAAACAAATAACGGTAATTGTTCGAAAAAGAAAGGAGAAAATATAAATAAAAGAGTCGGAAGACCCTACCTATGTCCCTTTTCTCCCCTAATTTTTCTTTCAAAACTTGTATTTACAGAGCAAGTCATTTTCCACCAGACTTTCAATATTAAAACACTTAACACTCATGGTCGCTAAAAAGTTCTTGTAGTTGTGGGTCGCCTCGGCTAATTTTTCAGGGAGGGTGAAGCTCATGACCCAGTCTATGTCACAGTGCCATGGCTTGGTAGGCTTAAAAAAAATGTCTATTGTGCCACCCTTTAGGGAGTCCGACTTCCCTTTCAAAAATGTATATTCAGGGTGTATGGATAAGTAAAAACGACCATGAACTATCTTTTTTATCTGAATAAACTTAAGAAGGTTCTCAATATCCATGGAGACCTTGAAAAATTAAAATAAAACTTCCAAGCTAAAAGAGAACTAAAAAAGTTCGGACTTAGTTGGCTCGAACATATTTGAACATATTTACAAGTGGTTTGGATAATTTTGGGCGCATAAAACCAAAGGCTGATTTCTATTTGATGTCAGCCATCCGATCAACATGAAATCAAGGGTCCAGACTTTATAGGGTATATGTACGATCGCCTCGGGAGCCTATCTGTTAGAGGATCTAGGCCATCCATTTATGTTTCACTCGGATTAACGTTTGCACCATTCGATATGCCACGTCGAATCAAAGAAACACACTCCAAAAACGAAAACACTGAGAAGGAAGGGCTCTGAGTCCAACCAGATTTTTTTAGTCAACATTTCATACTTTTAGACTAAAGGAGAGGAGGTACTATTTATGACCCCTAAAATTGTCACATCTTGACGAATTCAAGCTCATCTCAAAATTGACCCTAGTCCTGTAAGAGCCATACCTCATTATTGATCAAGGGCCCGGCTACCGTGCCCGACCATATAGTAAGGTGTCCAAGCCCAAGAGTCCGAGCTCATAGGTTTCTAACAGAGCCGGACCCTTCAACTTTGTTTATTAAAGGTCTGAACTGTTTACTAGAAGTTCAGGCCCATTCAGGTGGTCGGAAAGCATGGGCTCTAACGCGGTTAGGGAATGTGAAGACATCATCGTCAATAAATAAGAAGCCCCGATAAATATGGGATTCGGTCGAATCTCATCAAGATAAGGCAAGAGTCCTGACCGTCATCAAGATTTTTAGCCGACATGGTTAAGGAGTCCTACCATATGAGGTTTTCTATCTTAGGTATAATTCCACACTAGCAATAATCCTACTCCTATAAGGTAACCAACCCCTCATGCATCTATAAATACAAGGTATTGGCTACAATTTATTCAATCATGTTTTCTTGCTCACTTAGCATTATTATATCTTACTCTTAAATTTTCTCTCATGACAGACTTAAGAATCGGATGGGTCACGCTGGAAAACTCACCGGCGCCCCCTAACCCTGTTTTTGTTTGTGCAGAACCTAGAACATCGACCGATCCACTCAGCTGCAAAGATTTGAAGGCCCGCTCTTTAGATCGAATCCGATATAAAATTTATTAACATCAAAATCAAACTTGAGCTCAAATATAACAATTTCAAGTTGAGTTTAAGCTTTAATTTGTTTTTCTATATTTGACTCAATTATATTTGTTTCCATCATATCATATTCATCAAAAAGTTTGTGTTTTCGCCGTTTTTTTATTCTAAAACTTCAAAAGTCGAGGCTACAATTTGGTAAAAGTCAATTACATAATTTTTTGGATTTAAGCATCACAAAGTTTAGAATTAGACATCGGAGATGTCATTAACCAATATTCTCAAACAAGATTAATTGGGAATGTACAATGATTTAATCTAAAGCCAAAAGAAACGTTGAGGTCGTAGACACAGTTATTATTATTACCAACTAAAAGGAAACATTAGATACACCTAATTGAAATTCACGTTAATCTTAATATACCAACTAAAAAGGAAGTTAACATGGCCTTGCATTTCAAGAACTTACCTTTCTGTCTTACCAACAAACTCTAAAAAGAGCATTAGCCATCTTCAACAAATGAATACATGGATGCTATCAATAAAAAAGAAAAGGGTAGAAAACATTTGAATGAACGAATTAGACGCCAACCAAAAAGGTCGGCCATTTTCACAATAAACTCGTGCCGAGTAATGAATTTCTCTCTCTCAGTCTGAATCTACACTACTTGGGGTCGAGTAGAAACAATAACCGATACATCAAGGACCTCTAAGCACCCCCTGGGTGTGTTTATCTCTATACAAATTGTAAGAGGCTTGAAAAAATGCCTATGAAGCTCGGGTGGAGGGAGTCGTGACTCCAGAAAAAGAAACAAAAATAAATCTCTCTCTCTGTGAATCTACACTACTTGGGGTCGAGTAGAAACAATAATAGATACATCAAGGACCTACAAATTATAAGAGGCTTGAAAAAATGCCTATGAAGCTCGGGTGGAGGTCGTCGTGACTCCAGAAAAAGAAACATCAAATAGTTGCAGATGCAGAGAGAGGAGGATCAAGAAACTCCTTTCTGACTCTGCTTGACCTTAGCTCGTACCTTCGGCTCCAGTATCTGTATCTAGTCTGAATATTCTGTTAAGGGCATTCATGTTTTCCAGTATTTCATTCAAACTCCGGTTATCAGCTCCGTCACAGCGCAGGTGTTTCATTGGACCATGGAGGAGCTGGTTCACAATTCCTATGCTAAGATCATAAATAGCTTTCTTTTGGTTTTTCGTGATGTTGTCTCCCAGTTTTGACAGGCACTTTTCTACCTCGGGAGCCCTGATATTTTCTGCGTACTCCCTAATATTCTTGATGGTTTGAACTGTCTGAAGGGAGTCTTTCCATGCTTCAAATTGTTTGATTTCATCTGCGATGATTGCCTCTGCTTCCATGGCTTTCCGCAATCGGTCCTCGTTGTTGGATGCCACTACTTCCTTTAAATCATCCACATTATAAACTTGAACATTTTCAAGATCCTCTACACATGACCCCACATTCCGAGGAACAGAAATGTCGACGAATAGCCTCTGCCCTCCAATGTTAGAGCTCACAGGGGGAAGCATCTGGACTTGATCTTTCAAAAAGAGGAGCGTTTCTGAAGCAGTGCATGTGAAAACTGCATCAGCTTCTGCAGCAGATGCTAACAATTCTGAGAGGGGCTTATATACTATTTCAACATCTTTGAGTTCTTCACAGATAGAGGCAACTCTGTCTTGTGTTCTGTTGATGACGACTATTTTCTTGCATCCTTTTGCCGCCAAGTGCTTGATCACAAGCTTCCCCATCTTGCCAGCACCAACAACCAACATTCTGGCGGTGGTATGTGGAATTTCCGGAAGTTTCATCATCGCGAGCTCCACCGCTGCTGAACTAACTGATACCGACCCTGTGGAAATATTGGTCTCGGTTCTAACACGTTTTCCAACAGTTATGGCATGCTTAAAAAGCCCACTAATTTTACGGCCAAACCCAGGGACTCCTTGTCCCGTTCTAACAACTTGTTTAACCTGTGCAAGAATTTGACCTTCACCTAAGACAAGGGAATCCAGCCCAGAAGCGACTTCAAACAGATGTTGCGCAGCATCTTTATTGTAAAGCAAAAATCTGTACTTATGGAGTTCTGAAACTGGCACCGAGCTAATCTGTGGAGAAAGATCACCAAATTGAGCACTATTCATATTTCTACGCAACATAAAGACAAATTTGACATCTGTAGAATTTGTTTCATGATAAACATCACACGAGGACAAAAGGAGGCAACTACTTGATGGGGTATAGCATCAAACTGACCTCAAGCAAAATTAAACATCAGCGATAAAGCTATCAACAATTGCTCTTAAATCTATTCAGAGTGATAACTAAACATAATATGAGAATGGCGAGTACCATTACCTTAGACAGCCATTCAGTAACTTCTTTAATCCCGCGATGTTGAGAAAGAGCCACAACATAAATTTCCATTCTGTTACAAGTACTAAGAACAGCAGCTTCCTCTATATGATTTAATGAGCAAAGTTCACCAATAGCTCGAGGCCATTGTGCTTCTGGAATAGAAAGCTTCTCACGTATCTCTATGGGTGCTGCAAGGTAATTAAACCCCACCACCACAATACTGCTCCTTTCCCTTGTATAACCTGAGAAAAAAATTTGCATATTTTCTCAAATCATTTCCCAAAGAAATTTTACGAATCATCGAGGAGTCATACATGAATAACCAAAATAATCACAAAACTCTTTATTCTCCAACTCCACATTATACCATGTTAAGCCAGTAAACCAGGTATCATTAAAAACCAAGATGAATGGATGGTTGCGAAAAACGACTAGAACTAAATGACAATTATCTTCGTTTTTTGACTTCTCATCAGCAAAGATGCATACAACTACTCACCATTCTTAACAAAACAAAGAAGATTACCACAAAGTAGAAGAGAAGATATATAAGGAAATGGCAAACATGATAGAAGCAAGCCAAACCAATATGGCTGGTAAAAAACCTTGGACACAAAACCCACAATTGGATCCCCTGAATCGCCCAGAATTTATCATCAAATGTACAGAGTTTCGTTATTACATTTTAAAACACAAAACAAAAGATTGAAAACATAGGAAAAAAGATGAAACTTACGATTGGCTCCAGATGTCTTGAGGAGCTCCAACGCCGAAACACCCGACGGCTTGGATCCAGTCCCTCGGCTAGGAGCAACCTGACATCTAGGGCCTACTTTGAAGGACCCCGTTTCAGAAATCACGTGTTTCAGCCTCAAATGATCATCGATCATCCGCGGAAAACAAGCGACGGAAACACAAGGCATATTCCCAATGCGTAAGCCATTGCTGCAAAATTCCACCTTCAACCGAAAATCGGAATCAGCGTCACAGTGATTAGAAAAAGAAGAGGTCCGGAATCCCCTCGCCACCGCCATTGTAGAATAATGGAGGTTTGAATTTCAGGCGAGGAGTTCGGGTTAGTGGAATTTATGCGTGGGTGGTCAGAGGATTAGGTGGAAATACAAGAATGGACTTTCTTTCCAATGTGAAAATTTGGTTTGGTCGGAATGGAAAGACTCTTTGGTGAGAAATATAAATCAGTTTATTCAAAAAAAAATTTAAAACATGGTTTGTTTCAACCTACCCATGCAGGCATGAACGGCCCGGATCACTCCACATGAGTGATCCGAGCCCACCTCCATGTAAAAAAAAAAAAAAAATTGGCTCGAAAAAATCCGAGCCATTGGATCGACCCCTGCAGGCAGTGCCCGCAGGGGTAGGGTCGACCGAACCTTAAAACATGGATAGTTTGTGTTAAGGCAAGTTGCATGTATTTCGTTGTCTGTAGATTCATTTTCCGGATTATACATTGTTTTCACCAATGTAATGTGTCGACTGTTGTATGTTAAACTCTAGGCAAAAATTTGTATGAGACGGTCTCACGTGTCGTATTTTATGAGACATTATCTTATTTGGGTTATCCATGAAAAAATATTATTTTTTATATGCTAAGCGTATTACTTTTTATTGTGAATATCGGTAGAGTTGACTCGTCTCACAGATAAATATTTGTGATACCGTCTCACTAGAGATCTACTCTAAACTCTATTATCTATAAAATTCGTATATATAAATAAGGTGTCACTCATATATTAGATGTATATTTTATTGATGGGTATTTTTAAAAGAAAAATTATTGGAGGTCAATTCTATTGTATACTTTTTAATGCACAACTATACATATCAAAATTAAAATATGTATCGACTTTTATCGACCTTTCATTTGGTGTGAAGTCATCTATATTATGGGTGGCACACGCTGTTAGACTTTGACCAATTAATCAAAATTATATTTTTATCCCCCACCCCATGTTTTTCATTCACCTCCAGGAGTGAAGAATAATTAATCCAACTACGTTAAATTTAATCGTTGGGATTATAGTATAACTAAGGAAAGAAGTAGGCATCCATAACTATTAAATGTCGTCAAGTCCAAGAACGGGATCACAATCCATCTTACTAAGAATCATCTCCATTTTAAAGGTAGCGTTTTTGCTTTCTAAATATATTTCTTGAAGTGAGAGGTACTTGAAGAGATGTTTTTCCACATATTTAAGGGTCCCTAGATGCATAGATAAGGGCTGCACATGAAGGGCTGATGGCTTGAACGAAAATTTGATTATTTGTGAGTTAGGGTTCGGCTAGGGGTGCGGTTTGCTTCCTGGGTGCATGCGGCTGCTAGCTGCTGTTAGGGGCACGTCCAGGGTTCTTAAGAGGGCTGAGCCATGGTTCTAGATAGGCTGCACGATGGCTGGTTCGAAGGCTAGGCATGAGTCGTGCCTATGGGAGTCGCGCATGGCTTCCTAGGGCAAGGGTGAAGGGTTGGGCACATTTGGGCTGTTAGGTTTGGTCCAGTGGCTTGCTATGAGCACAGTCATGGTCCTAGGAGGGTGGTCTAGGGGCTGGTCTTGGTGGATAAGGGCTGGGACCGAAAGTTGCATGGGTAGGAGGCTCGGATTTTCAAATTAGGACAAGAAAATTCAGTAGCTGGTCTAGGCTTTTTCAAGGGTCTTAATTGGCTTCATTTGGGTTGTATATGGTATAGTTAGGTGTTATTATGCTTTGGTTCAAGTTTGGTTAAGTTTCGAGTCAATACGAGTCAAAACCGAGATGTACGTCTAAGTTTAAATACGAATTGAGAAATTAGTCGAGGAGCTAAAGTTTACATTTAAAAATATTTATGGATGTATTTTAAGGTACCATGTTAAGTTTGGATGGATTTGGATCGTCGTTTTAAGGTCTAAGGATAAATTGAGAAAATAAGAGTTTCAGGAGCAAAACGCTCATTTTACACCTGAAAAATGTTATACGTCCTAGCAGTGCCCTGAATGCTGTAATAAATTTTAAAATGTTTATTTCAAATTTTTATGGAATTTTATGATGAAACATTAATGCTAAAAGACGTGTTGCATGCTTAGTTTAAAAGCAAAATGATTTATATGTGCATGAATTTTTATAAGTGATGGAAATATGAAAGGTTGAAATAGATGAATTGATTGTGACTAATACGATGATACGATGATATGTAAGGCCAAGATTCAGTTGACGGGTGAGAGTGTCGCTGATATCCCCGTCGTCCGGTACCGTGGTAATACGTAGATGGATCCATCGACCTACAGCTAATACGAAAGTCACAATTGAGGATCTGAATTCAATAAAAAGGAAAACATATACGTATATGATGAGAAAGAAAAACATATGATGAAAGGAAAATATTTAAAGTTTATGTTCATGAAAATCTATTTTGATTAAAAGTATTTTCACTGTTGATTGTGAATGTATATGTATTACTTGCTATCATGGTTCAGGTTTGCTGAGTCAATATGCTCACTAGATGTGATCGATGCAAGTGAACATGATTTTGATGGAGGACTTGATGGTTGAACTAGCTGGACTAATGATGCACATAACCCGATGACATTTGCTAGTTTTCTGCATTATGTTAAAGATTTAAGTTTACTCTAAAGATTTTATGACTTATGATACTTTTGAGGGATTAAGATGTTTATGTTTTATTTTGGAAAATGCTAGTTTTAAGTTTGGTTGACCATTAAGATTTTATTTTTTGAATTACGTTCTTTTGGATGTTCAAATCGTAGGTTGGTGATTATTTTAAAATAGTGCAAAATATATTTATATATATATTATGGTTTGGCTGAAGTATTGAAAGAAAGAAAAATTTTTTTAGTACATTTTAAAGAAAAAACGAATAATAGACATTTCAATATTTCTCTTATAAATCACACTTGATCTTTCTAGAATATTCCATGTATAATTAAATAATTATGAACTCTTGATAATACATGATATGATATAATTAAATAACTATTATTTAATTATTTATTCAATTTAATTAATTAACTCTAGATCTTTCTAGAATATTCGATGAGAATCTTACATCGTAGAGATTAAACAATTGTGAACTCATTATAACTCCCATCGAAGAGATCGAAGATTGGAAAACTACGAAGTGACAATGAAAAATGAAAATTTCGATGAACAAAATTTTTCACCGATTCATTTTTGCAATTGACTATTTTTGAACATCCTTAACTAAATTAGACAATTGCACTCTCCTCACTTAATTAACAGTCAAGTTAACTTACACACCTTCCAATAATTAAATATGCATATAAACTATTTTATAAGTAATACATTTGATCTCCATCAAATTAAAGTCGCTAAATTCAATTCCTTTAATTTGACTATCTCAAGGAGAACAAATGTTCAAATACTTGTATAATCCTAAATAGTTCAGAGACACAGCTAGCCGTGAGTTCACAACTTCATGTGATTCAGAATAACATTTTTTTTATTCGAGCTTACCTAATTGACCTAATTCTTTTCATCAATAATTTGATCAAAAACGTCAGAACTCAAGTCTGATTGCACCATCATGGTAAGAATGTTTAGTAGCATCGTCTCATAATCCCCTAGGTATCACTGATAATGTCTGCAAGAATCAGCAATTTATGATTAACATATAGTATGGTCCTTTCAACTCATATATCCCTATCGAATTTGGACATCGAGAGTTGCAAATGAATTCGATAACGATGTGATGTATCTTTGAGTAATAAAACTGACATGATATGTGCAACTAAGGAAACACATTTCTATAATGCACATGTCTTACTCTGGCCATATATTCCTTGCACCTATTAACTCATTATATCATATAGGATATCCTCACTCATAGGTGATTGGTGAATCCCCAACTAATATCCATTGACTCCTTCATATTTCGAAGTTAAAATCAACTTCTCCACCTGATTACTTTCAATGGAGTTAGTAAAAGAGTCAAAATGCATGCTAGTAGCTTCCATGTTGTCCCGGGTATAATGATTAATGATGCACAAGCATAGCCAATGGCTAATCCACTAGATAACCGATAACCACATGGACAGTCTAAGGGATAGTTGTTCAGTACCTCATCAAATGAGCACCCATCTATTGAATGGATATCTTCATAGCCTTATCAATTAAACATGATATTTACATCATATATGTCAATCTCGAGATATTTATTCTTATTTTAGGCTGATGCTTCGACTATGAAATTCTTTAGAATATACAACACGCTTCCTAATGAGTTTCATGATCTAGTTGCGAGATAAACTTTATGGTACTAATGTATATTCAAGAGCTTTATCTATGCAGCTTGCATGAGTATATATATAAAGTAAATGTCATAATTGGATAAAATCATAAAATATTATTACAATAAAAATTGTTTTAAATAAGATTCAATAAAATCCAAGCCACAAACTGGCTTGTTGGGCACCTATTTGAACAATCGGATGACTCATATGATAGTCCAACACATAACGGTGAGCTTGAAATTTTTTATGTTATATTACAATTGAGACTTGAGTCTAATTCCACCCAAAAGTTAGCTCAAGGAGGAAGATTATTCAAATTCATATATATAACTCTTAAAAACTTAATACAGCCGATTTATGACATCTAACTAACCCAACTGGTCGAGTCTATGTCATCATTTGTGTTAGAAGAGATGTGCGTTCAAACAACCCTGTTTTTAAATAGTTTTGATACTAGCTAGAAATATAGGGTTCGATTCCGGTAGATGAGGTTAGCCCGAATTCAGATCTCGAACCTACTCTGTGCCTGAAATCACAAAGAAGACTGTTAAAAGGGGGGCGAGAGTGTGTCCCTGCTTAGCTTCTCCGATGCGCAGGTCAAGTATTGAGGATAAATGAGATAACAACTAAAGAGGCTACTAAAAATTAATATGATGAATGTCCAAATGAGGATAGAAAATCAGATATTTATAAGAGAGCACATAAAGTCCACTATAAACTACCTATTTTGGTTAGAAATGAACTTAGGGTCCAAAGTCTAGGTTTGAGCCCATCACTTGATGAGTCCATTCGTGGGATATCAAATTTTTTTATTTCTAAGAAAAAGTACTTGATTTTGCTATTTTTGTTTTTGAATCTTGAATCCAAGGACTTACTGCTTGCTGAGATACAACTGAAGTTCCCTCCTAAGAATTTCGAATGTCACTCCATCAACTAATAATTTTGGAGTAGGTCTTTTGTGAGACGGTCTCACGAATTTTTATCTGTGAGACGGGTCAACCGTACCGATATTCACAATAAAAAATAATAATCTTAGCATAAAAGTAATACTTTTTTATGGATGACCCAAATAAGATATCTGTTTCACAAAATACGACCCGTGAGACAGTCTCACACGAGTTTTTGCCATAATTTTGTGATGATTTTATTGTTTTACAGTGTTACTTTTTACTTGTTGGGATTTGAAAATATATTCCACATCATGTTTGAATTGTGTTCCACATGCAAATTTTAAACAAAATGTAAGGTTCACGACACTTTTTTTCCTTGCAATCATATCTTTTAGGGTAGTTCTTAAAATACAAACTCACATAATTAAGTCCATTCCTAACAACGAGTTTTTTTCACCTCCCTCAAACTCGAACCTTGTACGTTCAACTCATAAATATCGAAGTTGTATAGTCTGGATACCAAGGTTTTTTGTCCAGGCCATGACCCATTTTACGAACGCAATTATTATTAATAAACATATTTTTGTTTAAATCAATTTAATCAGCTCGTTTGGACTTACGCATCTGGAAAAATAAATTATTTTTGTGCTTGAAAACATCACTAGAAGAAAAACCAAAACCTAGTTAATTATGGAACCTTACTGAAAAATAACCCATATTATTTTTGTGTTTAGAAAATCTTTTTCCTATATTATAAAAGCAAAAATTTGTGTGAGACGTGTTAGGTGGGTTGTCATAATCAATTCATTTATTATATTGCATGAGTTGTCGACATGCTTTGTAAAGGAAATGGAATTTGACAAGGAACCGTGCAGCAATAGTTGACGAAGGAAACAAATTTTTAACGCGTTGGAAACACGTTTTTGCACCTATAAATAGAACTCTTTCGTTTCAGTTTAGTGCATCCCAAAAAGCAATTACAAAGCTTTGTCAATAAGAGAAAACAAAGAGTTGTGAGTATCTCTTGTGTGAGTTAGAGAAAATATTTTCTCGGTTATACTCTGGTTGGGAGTGTGAGATATTTAGTGTATCATTGTGTACACTTGTTGTAATATTTCTCCTATTATAAAAGATCTGCAGTAGCTCCGTGGACGTAGCCTATCTTGGGTGAACCACGTAAATCTTTGTATTCTTGTTGATTATTTTATTTCGCATTTTTGGGTACTATTATCATCGTGATCGACATCGCTTCGGTATAATTTCCCAACAATTGGTATCAGAGCCTTGTTGTGAAAATTCTTAAGAATTCTGAGTATGCTCTATGGTTGCAGCTTTGTATGATCTTCCACATCAAAAAAGATTTTTTAGATTTTTTTCTAAGGCTAGAGAAGTGATGGCCGGAGATGATGGATCGGGACCGGGAATCAACAAGTTCGACGGAACAGATTTTTCGTTCTGGCTGTTACAGATAAGATATTATCTGTACAGTAAGAAGCTGCATCAACCTCTATTAGGAAAGAAACCGGAAAAGATGGAAGATGATGATTGGGAGCTCCTTGACCGACAGGTGTTAGTGTGATACGACTAACCCTAACGAAGAATGTGGCACATAACGTGACGGAGGCAAAAACCACAGAAGAGATGATGTCCATTTTATTGGACATGTACGAGAAGCCATCAGCAAACAACAAAGTACATCTAATGAAAAAGTTATTCAACTTGAAAATGGGTAAAGGTGCTTCGGTGGCTAAACAAATCAATGAGTTCAACACGATTGTTTCTCAGCTAACATCGGTTGAAATTAATTTTGATAATGAGATCCGTGCACTTATTCTTTTGGCGTATTTACCAAATGTTTGGGAATCAATGCGGGCAGCGGTTAGCAACTCTTTGGAAAAAGAAAGCTAAAATTCAATGATGTCAGAGATCAAATTCTTGCCGAAGAAGTTCGCAAGATGGATTCTGGTGGATGAACATCATCGAGTTCTGCTCTAAATCTTGAGAATAGAGGAAGGGGCAGGAGTGGCGAAAAGAGTTCTAACCGATGGCACGGTAGGTCCAAGTTAAGAAATGGAAAAGACAAAAGCAACTTTGAAAAAAATTTGAAGTGCTGGAGCTGTGGTGAAACTGGTCACTTGAAAAAGAACTGCAAATCAACGAAGAATAATGCCAATGCTGTCACTGAGGAAGTACATGATGCTCTGCTATTATCCATGGAAAGCCCTGTTGATTCTTGGGTTATGGACTCGGGAGCTACGTTTCATACCACTGGTGATCGCGATGATAACTACATCGCTGGCGATTACGGAAAAGTTTTCCTGGCTGGTGGAAAACCTTTGGAAATTGTTGGTATGAGTGATGTACGGATGAAGATGTCAAATGGATCTGTCTGGAAAATCAACAAAGTCAGGCATGTACCAAAATTGACACGCAATCTGATCTCGGTGGGACAGCTCGATGATGAAGGCACAATGTGACCTTCGGTGATGGTTCTTGGAAAGTGAACAAAGGAGCCATGATTGTTGCTCGAGGAAAGAAAACGAGAACAATGTATATGACTTCCAGTTGTTGAGACACATTAGCAGCTATGGATGCTGGAGCCAATTCAAGTCTATGGCATTATAGACTTGGACATATGAGTCAGAAGGGAATAAAGATGTTGGTGTCAAAAGGAAAACTACCAGAATTAAAGACTGTTGAACACCAACTATGTGAAGGTTGTATCTTTGGAAAGCAGAAGAATGTGAGCTTTTCAAAAGGCGGTAGAGAACCAAAAACAGTAAAGTTGGAGCTGGTTCATATTGATGTATGGGGACCATCTCCTGTGACATCCCTTGGAGGCTCGAAATACTATGTCACATTCATTGACGATTCGGGTAGAAAAGTTTGGGTTTATTTTCTGAAAAATAAATCTGATGTTTATGAGACCTTTAAAAGGTGGAAAGCCATGGTGGAAAATGAGACCAACTTGAAGGTGAAGTGCTTACGGTCTGACAATGGTGGAGAATATGAAGATGATGAGTTCAAGAAATATTGTGCACAGAACAGGATCAAGATGGAGAAAACCATTCCTGGTACACCTCAACAAAATGGTGTAGCTGAAAGGATGAACATGACCTTGAATGAACGCGTAAGGAGCATGAGATTGCATTCTGGATTGCCAAAATCATTCTGGGCTGATGCTGTTAACACTGCAGCATATCTGATCAATAGAGGACCTTCGATACCGCTTGACTGCAGAATACCCGAAGAGGTATGGAGCGGCAAAGAAGTAAATCTTTCTTTCTTGAAAGTGTTTGGATATCTATCCTATGTTTATATTGATTCAGCAAACAGAACAAAACTTGATCTGAAATCAAAGAAGTGCTTCTTTATTGGTTACGGAGATAATGAGTTTGGTTATCGTTTTTGGCATGACCAAAATCGGAAAATCATTCGGAGCAGGGATGTAATCTTTAATGAGCAACTTCTGTACAAGGACAAGTCAGACATTGGAGCTGGAGATGAATGTTCTGAAGTCAAGAAGACTGATGAAGTGCCATTGATATATATTCCTGTGAATGAATCGAAAACCAGTAACCAGGAAAATAAAGAAGAAACTGCACAAGATGATGACCCACAAACTCCGGTGATTGAACTCAGGAGATCTTTGAGAACCATTAGATCACCTGAAAGATACTCCCCTGCACTTCACTATATTTTGCTGACAGACAAAGGTGAACCGGAGATCTATGAAGAGGCAATGCAAAATGATGATTCAACCAAGTGGGAGTTGGCCATAGAAGATGAGATGGATTCACTATCATCCAATCAGACGTGGGAGTTGACAGAACTTCCACAAGGCAAAAAAGCGTTACATAACAAGTGGGTGTACCGGTTAAAAGAAGAGCATGATGGTAGCTAGCGGTACAAGGCAAGACTTGTTGTAAAAGTCTTCCAACAACGAGAAGGAATTGATTACACCGAGATTTTCTCTCCGGTGGTTAAATTAACCACTATCAGGACTGTACTTGGACTAGTGGGGAAGGAAGACTTACATTTGGAGTAGTTGGATGTAAAGACTGCGTTTCTTCATGGTGATCTAGATGAAGAAATTTATATGAAGCAGCCACAGGGCTTTGAAGTACGGAGAAAAGAGAAAATAGTGTGCAAACTTCAGAAGAGCTTGTATGGTCTCAAACAAGCTCCAAGACAGTGGTACAAGAAGTTTGATGGATTCATGAGTAATAATGGTTTCCTAAGGTGTCAAGCTGATCACTGCTGTTATGTGAAAAGGTTTGATGGTTTTTATATCATACTACTGCTATATGTAGATGATATGCTGATAGCTGGAGCTTGTCTGGAAGAAATTGATAAACTCAAGAAAGATTTATCAAAGGAATTTGCCATGAAGGATTTGGGTACTGCAAAGCAAATTCTATAATGAGGATCTTTAGAGATCAGGTGAATGGAATCTTGAAGTTATCTCAAGAAGAGTACGTGAAAAAGGTGATTAGCAGATTTAACATGGATGAAGCTAAACATGTGAGTACTCCTTTGGCTAGTCATTTTAAACTAACCAAAGCACAATCACCTTCGACGGAGCAAGAGCAGGTTTATATGAACAAGGTTCCTTATGCTTCTGCTGTCGGAAGCCTCATGTATGCAATGGTGTGTACAAGACCAGACATAGCACATGCAGTGGGAGTTGTGAGCAGGTTTATGAGTAATCCAGGAAAGCAACACTGGGAAGCATTTAAGTGGATTCTCAGGTATTTGAAAGGTACTGCTAGTTGTTCTGTATGCTTCAGGATGTCAAAATTGGGCTTATAGGGTTTTGTCGATGCCGATATGGGTGGTGACCTGGATGGCAGGAAAAGTACTACTGGATATGTGTTCACATTAGGTGGTACAGTTGTAATCTGGGTGTCTAAGCTGCAAAAGATTGTTGCGCTTTCGACTACTGAGGCTGAGTATGTTGCAGTTACAGAAGCTAGTAAGGAGATGATATGGTTGAGATCCTTTCTGGAAGAATTGGGTCAGAAGCTTGAAGATAGCACATTACACTGTGACAGTCAGAGTGCTATTCATTTAGCAAAAATCCTGTTTATCATGCTAGGACAAAGCATATACAGGTTAGGTACCATTTCATCAGATCAGTGCTGGAAGATGGAGTCTTGATGCTTGAGAAAATTCCTGGAAGTAAAAATCCAGCTGACATGCTCACGAAAACGGTAACCATTGACAAACTGAAGTTGTGTTCAACTTCAGTTGGACTGCAAGAATAAATGAGGAGATATGAGCTGCTGCATTAATGGTGTGAAGTCATGATTGAAATCAAGTCTTCAAGTGAGAGAAATGTTAGGTGGGTTGTCATAATCAATTCATTTATTATATTGCATGAGTTGTCGATATGCTTTGTAAAGGAAATGGAATTTGACATGGAACCGTGAAGCAATAGTTGATGAAGGAAACGAATTTTTTAACGCGTTGGAAAAACGTTTTTGCACCTATAAATAGAACTCTTTCGTTTCAGTTTATTGCATCCCAAAAAGCAATTATAAAGCTTTGTAAACAAGAGAAAACAAAGAGTTATGAGTATCTCTCGTGTGAGTTACAGAAAATATTTTCTCGGTTATACTCGAGTTGGGAGTGTGAGATATTTAGTGTATCATTGTGTACACTTGTTGTAATATTTCTCCTATTATAAAAGATCTGCAGTAGCTCCGTGGACGTAGCCTATCTTGGGTGAACCACGTAAATCTTTGTATTCTTGTTGATTATTTTATTTCGCATTTTTGGGTACTATTATCATCTTGATCGGCATCGCTTCGGTATAATTTTCCAATAAGACGGTCTCACGGGTCGTATTTTGTGATACGGATCTCTTATCTGGGTCATCCATGAAAAAAAATTACTTTTTATGCTAAGAGTATTACTTTTTATTGTGAATATCGGTAAGGTTGACCCGTCTAACAGATGAAGATTCGTGAGACCGTCTCACAAGAGACCTACTCTATTGTAAATACTTTATTTTGGTTTTTGTTTTTAAATTTTTTTTACTGTTTTTGTAGTTGAATGTGAGTAACTTATAGAATCCTACATTTAACAAATACTATAATATAGATATTCTTATTTAGAATTATTGAATATAAAAACAATCACCAAGATGTATAAGCTTGATCAATTTAATAATTAAAATAAATAACAAAGAGAGAAAATGAAAAACAAATCTTTCACTATTTTTTAATGGATGAATAATTTTGTAACCATATTCAACCGACTTGTAGTTGCGAAATTGGTTACTCCATTGATTAATTAGGATCATGTGTCCAAACTCAATCCATAGAGATGAAGCCAGCGTTCGGTGGCGCGAGGCGGTCACTCAGGTTGAATGGGCCATCTGCACCGCACAAAAAAATTCGATCTTTCCCACCAAATGGGCTCCCAGATCCTTAGAATATCGCCATTTGCATCTTCTAGAACGCTCGTTGTCAAACCCACCTCCTCCATCTCAAGATTTATACCAAGATCATCAAACCCAATCACCAGTTTCGACAGAGTCCACTGCACCCATTTTCTATTCACGAAGCCCCTTGGATATAGCGTCGTTTCATCCGGTGGATTTTGTGGCTTGAGTGTGAATCCCAGCAGGAGAAGGTTCCGAGGCGGAGTTGTGGCTATGGCGGCTTCTGGGTCTGTGCAGAAATCCGAGGAGGAGTGGCGTGCAGTTCTTTCGCCTGAGCAGTTTCGGATTCTTAGACAGAAAGGCACCGAGTGAGTTCGATTTCATGTTTATGCCTACTGTCAAATTTGATCGATTGCTGCTTAGTGTTGATTGTCAGTTCTTGTAATCGTTATGGGGTTCATTAGTCTGAATCTATCTGTCTAAGTTCATGATTTTGCTATTTTTGTTTTTGAATCTTGATTCAAAGAACCTGGCTGCTTGATAACTGACATTTCCCTCCTAAGAATGCTGAATGTTCGCTCCATAAACTGATACTTTGGTGATTATTTTATCATTTTAGTTGCTTGGAATCTGTTGCCCCTATAATTTCTCTTTTTGGTGTGAAATGGATGAAAGTTTTTCTCAATCATAAGAACAATAACAAGAGAATGAAAGGGAATAAAAGCAATACAAATCCATCAAACGATTAATCCTCAAGGATTATGTCCATGGCCAAACGATTGAAGCTAAAATTCATATTTTGTTTCTATTAATTGTGTTAAAATAGCTCTCCTTTATATCTATCTGAAGTTATACTGCAAATAAGCAGTAGTTTTTATGATTCATGAATAATATTTATTGCAATCTGGATGATCCTGAATCGAGTTTATGATAATCATGTCAAATATTAAATCTTTTTTGACCCATCCTAGTGTATGAACCAATGTCACTATCTTCATTTGGAGTTGCAAGTCTTTTTCTTTGTCAATGAGTGCACATGTGAGGACCGAACGGTCATGGCAGTAGTTTTGGTTGAGCCTAGCCCGACATTTCATCTCGTCTCTGCCAGTTTCCATTCCCTGTAGTCAAGGCAGAAAGCTTGAGTATTGCTTGTTTACTATTCATTTGTTGCAAAATAAGTCAATCTGCTCCTCTGTCAAGAATTGAGGAAAGCTTCAGTAATTCTTCATTGGTTTAACCATGAGGCTCAAGTTTTTATTCCTGGCCTTTTCTTTCTTGAAAAATGAAAATGTAAGGGAGGGATGAACTTGGGTGATAGATTGTCAGATATTCTAGAACTTTTAAGTGGTGATGACGGTGGGTTTTTGTTATTTTTAAGTCTGTGTGGAGGAGAGAATTCAGCACCAGTTGTACATGATTTTACTGAATTTTATTCCTTCTTTGCTAACGTGAAGGGATGCTGCCATTAATACTCATCATGAAGTATCACCACTTCAATCTTGTTTTGGTCATTTCAAGGATCTGTTATGAAATAAAGGGTCGAAATACTCGTCTGAAGTTTGAACCACACCTTACCAATATGCTTCAAGATTTACTTGTGTTACGCAAATACTAACAGGTATCCAGGTACTGGGATTTACGACAAGTTCCATGAAGAGGGTGTATACCAGTGTGCAGGATGTGGAGCACCCCTGTACAAGTCTAAAACCAAATTTAACTCCGGTTGTGGTTGGCCAGCATTCTTCGAGGGTCTCCCTGGAGCCATAAATCGACACGTAAGTTCCCCTTTTTCCATTAATCCCATCTACACACTTCTTGCGCGTCTTAAAAAAATCGAGTTACATTTGCATTGTGCGTATCCTTATACAGCCTGATCCTGACGGAAGGAGGGTAGAAATCACATGCGCAGCTTGTGGGGGACACCTCGGGCATGTTTTCAAAGGTGAAGGGTTTCGTACTCCCACTGATGAACGCCATTGCGTCAATAGTGTGTCCCTAAAGTTCATTCCAGGAAATTCCGATTAGTCTTTGTAAATGGTGTGTTACGTCCAAAAGCAAAATAAACTAAACTACTACTTTGGAACAGAGCTTTATGTAACTGATGATGGGTCATGTTAGAGCATAAAGGTTGTGTGTTTTTGGTTATGCCTTGGTGCATTACATGGTACCTGTGATATCTCATCGATGAGAAGCAGTCTTCCAGACATTCTTGGTTTTTAATATGGGTACTGTAATAATCCTTCTACATGGTATCGCTTAGTGTTAATAACAAACTAGCCCGAAAACTTTAATTTATCTTGTTTGTTTGATATATAATTTTGCTCGTATATTTTGTTTATATATAATCTTATTTTATTATTTATTTTTCAAATTGATCTTCAAACGTCTGATAAATATAACAACCGAGCAAAAATTAAAAATTAACAAGATTATACGACAAAATCTTAGTTAAATAAATTTTTTTAAAAAAATTCTTCCATAATTTATTCATAAAATTAAAGTGTTTTCCGCAAATTCTTGGTAGTTTTAATGATATGTGTGTGTGGCTGGAGAAATTGGTTATAAGGGCACCCACATTGGTGCATGAATATTAATGGGTGTTTATGAACGGCATTATTTCGCAAATAGCGACGGTTTTTCGTAAACCGTCGGAAATTGAAAAACGTCGCTACTTGCGACGGTTGCGTTAAAACCGTCGCTAAGCGAGGCAAAATAATAGTCCAACGGCTCTTTTCAAACGGCTATATGTAGAATATAACGGCTAGTTAAATAAAATAATAATAAAAATTCACTATAAATACAAATCAATTTCTACAAATTTATTCATTCATCCAACATATTTCTACTCATCAACCACACTCAATATATATTCTCTACCATTCTCATACTTCCAGTTGTAGGTTCAATATTTATTTCTTTAATCCTTATTTGTATACAATGTCTCATTCTTCGAGCAGCTCCAGCTCTAGCCCAACAAGCGAAAACGAAGTACAAATTGAAGTTAATGACGGAATTTATGATCCGGGAGAAGAAATGATGTTATGCATGCTTGAACTAAGCAGAAAAATACATGAATCTTCTGAAAGTAGTAACGAGATTCGACGAAGAAGAATGTTCATCCAAAGAAATCGTGAAGCCGGTCACTTGCGGCTTGTCAATGATTATTTTTCCGCGAGCCCAGTGTATGAAGATCATATATTTCGAAGAAGATTTCGTATGCGAAGAGAGTTATTCCTTCACATTGTGAATGCACTTGAGGCTAATTCAATGTATTTTCAACTGAGGAACGATGCAGTTTACCAGAGGCCATGGGTCGCCGACAATCGTACTTGAAGCAGTCGCATCTCAAGATCTGTGGATATGACACGCATTCTTCGGGGTCGCGGGTTCACGTAATGATATTAACGTGTTGTACGAATCTCCCATATTCAACAATATCTTGCAAGGAAATGCCCCGGAGATCAATTTCACAGTTAATGGCACTCATTATACGAAGGGTTACTATCTAACGGATGGAATATATCCGGAATGAGCTACTTTTGTGAAGGCTTTTCCTTGTCCGGAGGATCCTAAAAGGAGGTTGTTTAAGGAAAGACAAGAGTCTGCAAGAAAAGATGTTGAACGGGCATTTGGAGTGCTCCAATCTAGATGGGCGATTGTTAGAGGTCCAGCTCGTTATTGGTACAGAAAAAAATTAAAATATATTATGTTAACAGGCATTATTTTGCACAACATGATTGTTGAGGATGAGGGGTGAACGTGACAAATTGGTCTAACGACGTAGGTGACGAACCCGCACAACCTGTTGAGGGCTCAAACCGAGGATTTCATGATTATCTCCGTAGAAATTCCGAACTACGTGACTCTCAAGTACATCACCAACTTCGTGCCGACTTAGTTGAGCATATTTGGACAGAGTACAACAAAAATTAGTGAAGTCAGTTTATTACAAATTTCAAAATGTTTGATTTATATGTTGTTTTTAATTATATTCAACTGTTGTTTCCTATGTGTACGCTTTCAGTCAAATTTGTAATAAATTTTTAAATTTACATAAATGAAACTCGTAAAATAATCAATAAAACTATTAAACATTTGATTTTTCATATTTTAAATAAAAGAGTCTAACATTTTTTTTCATTTTTTTATAATATTTTAATGAATATTGAAATTAAGTTATTTTAAAAATAATAATACTATTTATTTTTAATAATATTTGTTGTAAAATTTTAATAAAATTAGAAAGATATTGAATTAATTAAAATTAAAAAAAAATGAGTAAGTGGACAGTTGGACCCATAAATAATGAAAGTTGATAAATTTGGACCCCATGTATGTGTGGCTAAATTTGGACCCTTGATTCTATCATGGGGGTAGTGTCCCTACATGTAGGATGGAATGAACCACATTAATCTATGTTATTAACTTTCCATCTCCTCAAAAATTATGGGGTCCACGAGCCACATATTCATTACATTAACACTTTCCCATTATTAACACACACTCACGGTTAGGTCGATGCTACATGTGGGGGCAGTGCCCTCACATGATTTAGATAGACAAGATTCACACGCATATGTGATTTTAAAAAAAATTAGTGGACCCCATGTATGTGTGGCTAAATTTGGACCCTTGATTCTATCATGGGGGTAGTGCCCCTACATGTAGGATGGAATGAACCTGCCCCTACATGGTTCATGTAGGGGCACTACCCCCATGATAGAATCAAGGGTCCAAATTTAGCCATACATACATGGGGTCCACTAATTTTTTTTTAAAATCACATATGTGTGTGAATCTTGTCTCTCTAAATCATGTGAGGGCACTGCCCCCACATGTCGCCCCTACATGGTTCATGTAGGGGCACTACCCCCATGATAGAATCAAGGGTCCAAATTTAGCCACACATACATGGGGTCCACTAATTTTTTTTTAAAATCACATATGCGTGTGAATCTTGTCTATCTAAATCATGTTAGGGTACTGCCCCCACATGTAGCATCGACCTAACCACATTCCATCCTACATGTAGGGGCACTACCCCCATAATGGAATCAAGGGTCCAAATTTAGCCACACATACATGTGGTCCACTAATTTTTTTTAAAATCACATATGTGTGTGAATCTTGTCCATCTAAATCATGTGAGGGCACTGCCCCCACATGTAGCATCGACCTAACCCCATTTAAGGTTCATTCCATCCTACATGTAGGGGGGTTAGGTCGATGCTACATGTGGGGGCAGTGCCCTCACATGATTTAGATGGACAAGATTCACGGTTCATTCCATCCTACATGTAGGGACACTACCCCCATGATAGAATCAAGGATCCAAATTTAGCCACACATACATGGGGTCCACTAATTTTTTTTAAAATCACATATGCGTGTGAATCTTGTCTATCTAAATCATGTGAGGGCACTGCCCCCACATGTAGCATCGACCTAACCGATTAATGTGGACGGATGCGGATGCCCTAAAAGTTTTGTTTAAGTGGATTTTTTGAAATCAAAATTTTGGTTTTTGGACTTTTATTTATATTTTTTTTAAATAACTTTTTAACATTTATTTTATGTTAAAATCGTTCAAGCGTTTTTTCAGAAAACCTTTATAGAAAATAAGAAAGACTTTTTATTATTATTTCTATTTTTATTGAGTAGATCTCTTGTGAGACGGTCTCACGAATCTTTATCTGTGAGACGGGTCAACCCTACCGATATTCACAATAAAAAGTAATACTCTTAGCATAAAAAATAATATTTTTTCATGGATGACCCAAATAAGATATCTGTCTCACAAAATACGATCAGTGAGACTGTCTCACACAAGTTTTTGTCATTTTTATTTGTACATGTATGATATGTAAGTATTCTTGTTTTTTTAGAAGATAATTAACTTAAAAAAATACCCCTAAACCTATTAATGAACAAAAAACAATCATAAACTTACATAAAAAGTATTTTACAAACGAGGTTTTATGCTTTTTTGACTTTCACATAGTTGATAATAAAAATATAACCTTCAAATACCTATAAAAAAATAAATGTTAAAATAATTATATGTCGACAAAGTTATATATTAAAATCATGATAAAATAAAGATTACATTTTAAAATTTATTTGATTTATATATTTGTTATAAAACCAATATTTATATGAGTTTCAACATCAATTCCCAAGGAAGTGCAATTTGATGCTACTTTTTTTTTTGATATCAAAATATATCTTTATTAAATCATTCATGTGATGAAAAATTATATATTTATCTGATATAAAAGCAAAAAATAAATATTATAATAAAAGATAAAAAAAAAAGATTTTGGATAGAAAAGTAGAAAATATTTTTTTTCTTTTTTTTTTGAGTAGAAAAATTTTTCTTGATAGATAATTCACTGGCAACCTCTCATTTCAGAGCAACTTGAATGGTTTGCCATCACTAATTCGCCACATCACTTCATAAGATCATCCAAAACTTCTTTTTGATACTACGACCGTTGAGATAAATGTCTGCGCATACGCAAAACGTTCCAAATTTCAATGGCATAAACGTGTGGATCTACTCCTACTACTCCTATTTTTCAGTTAATGACTCTTCGACACATTTTCTTGTTAAAATCCCACCATTTTTAATCCGAAAAAAGTTAATATTTTCTAACAAATTTAGTGTCTTTTAAATGGTTTATATGTTTGGCAGTGAAAAATAATTTCATTTTCTTGAATGCCGTTATGTTGGATGCAGTGGCGTGTTGCTACAACCCCAAAGTAAGCTTCTATTATACATTATGAATGGCTGAAAAGTGAATATTTGGGGAAAGGAGCATAATAATCACTTGTGAATGATTATCTTAGATTCTAGTTTAATTTGTTGCTGAATCTTGATATGTTTGGTGTTCTCGTCTGCATATGTTCATTTTTTATTTTAGGCACTAAGGTTAATTTGAAGCGTTAAATTGAGGCCTTGAGGGTGTCGTTCTTTAATAAGTTAGTTACTTGTAGATATCCGTGTTTCATTTTAGGCATTAGCTTGATTTGAATCAATATATCGAGGATGCTATTCCGTCTGCTGAAGATTTGTGCAATACCATCTTTATAGTGCCTATAACTGGGCTAGTTTATTATATTCTCTTCTGCAAAATATACTGAGTCTGATGGTTTTCTATTTATAATAGTAGAATTTTCAGTTTGGTGGATCTTGGAGGAAAATTTTGAAAATTAAGTGGTTTGAGCGGTATCAAAAAACTTATAAGTCAGTGTTTACTCTATTTTTAATTTCATGGAAATTCAAAAAAATTCTGAATCTTATGTAACTCAACCCAGAAACAAGATTCTTTTTCTCGATAATTCCTTAAGATTTGGTGCAAAAGAAATTCCGTAGTCTGCAGATTTTTGATAAATCCAAACTGTTTGACATTTAACTTATTTCTTATCATTGATTTTGGATGAAGATAGACAAGCTCATACTGCATACGTCCTTTGTGTATTACAGGGAAGTGACATCATTTTCCATGCCAGTTCCATTAAAAGGATATCTTGTGTCCCGCTTCAATGCTCACAAAATCTCGACGTCTCCTGTTCTTGTTGCCACTTAGCGCATAAGCCATTATTTTCAATACATCACAGGATAAATCATACGTTCCTATACAGAAAACACAATGTTTTCAAGATTACTCCTTTATCATTATTTTCTGTTGGATGCGGAGAAGGATTTTGCTTTCCCATACACAGACACATCAGAAAGGTCAAATTCCGGATACATTCATCAATTGATGTTGCCAATGCTGTTGATGTCATCAATGATTTGGGCCTGGACACTCTGACATTCCTAGCAGTGACTGTATTAATTGTTCCTGCTTTCAAAAAAATCAAAGCTAGTCCTGTAAGTTGACTTTTCCAGCTAGAAATCTTGAAATGGTGATGGAGCATCTTCAGATGTTCATGTATTTCATAAAATATTTTGGTCAAAGTTGAAATGCATCAAAACCTTAATATTTTAACTTTGCATGTTTCTGTATGAAGTAATAGATTCTTCGAGGTTGAAATTGTTTAGAATCTGTGACCAACAGAAATAGAATGCCTGTGACATTTTATGAACACGACATGTCTATAACCATATTAGCTACACTTGGCGACGTACTTGTGGATGGATACCTTTTTGTGGAAGCTATCTGATTCTATAATTTAAAGAAACGTTCATAATGCTGAATAAGAGTTGTCATTTTTTGGTGGTTGGTAGTTTCATATAGGAAATTAAATTAACAGGTGCTAACTGCTCTATTTTGTTTCAGATACTGGGTTTCTTCTTCGCAGGGATTGTGCTCAATCAACTCGGACTCATAAGAAATCTCATCGATGTTCAAATTCTATCTGAATGGGGGATTCTCTTCTTGGTAAGTTCAATAATATTTTTCCATTTGCTTTTCCTTGCATTAGCGATTGGTCTGAAACTATCCCGGTGGCTCGTTTAAATCAGAGAAATCATTTATTTTTTATTATTGGCATTGAGGCTCTGCAAGGATGTTTGGATCTGTTTCTATTCTACTCCGTCTTGTTGTCATGATGTTGATTTATCGACAAAGACAAAAAATACCAAAGATATTTCTACCAGATAAAAAATGGTACTTTAGTGTTACCTTGTCAATGTAATGAGTCAATCAATATACAGTTTTGTCAATATAGAAGCGGTTTAAGATGCTATTATAGTTGTACTTTAAAGTGATGTAATTATTGAATTGAGAATGAACTAGGTTGAGCTGTTTGATTGTCTTTTAATCAGAGAGATGAATTTCATTCTTGCTGCTCTTTCAGAAGGCCACCACGGCAATCCACTCATTCTCACTTCTACATTATGATGGTTGTGTGTCAAGAAACTTATGGAATATGTTTATGCAATTCTGAGAAGTTAGCTTGGGACATAGTGGGCTCAGACAAAAGTTACTTTAACTAGGTGTAAAATACTTGTACCGAAACTTGTTGCAGTTACATAATCAAGCTTGAAAATTTGTTTCGAACACAAGGAGGCAACAACAAAGGTTTGAAAAATGAAAGACACTTACAGCTTTCATTACTTCTAGCTAACAGTGTACAATTTGTTTGATAAATTTGGAAGTGTATATAATGACTGTTTGGTAGCATAAATGCAATGTAACAACTGGTTGATTACGCTCGAAGGTCACAAATAATGTTATTTTTTTGTTTTTGAGTATTGAATTGTGGAATAATTTTAATAGTCTTATGACTGGTATGCGAATTTCCATATGTAAAGGTGTTATAAATTTTCATTGTTTGTGATATTTTGAAGTCAGTTTTCTAAGTTGTTTAGGCTTTTAATATCGTAAAGTTCCTAGTGAAAAATGTTATCTGATATTGTCAACTAACAGATGTTTCTTGTAGTTATTTGAGATGGGTTTGGAGCTCTCACTTGATCGCTTGAGAGCTCTTGCAAAATTTGCATTTGGCCTGGGGCTAACTCAGGTATGTTTTCGCAGCTATCTAGCTAATCAAATAATCTAAAATCAAAACAAATAACATGTGTCTTATGCTGTCACGTGAACTGTTTACTAATAAAAGTGTTGGACTGTGGAGAAGATAGAATTTTAATATGCTAGATAAATCCATAACTGGCCTCTGTGAGGTATAGGGTGTGGAAACTTGGTTCTAAAAATGTAAATAATTCAAACTATGGACTAGGCAATAGTTGCTTTATTTTCATTTAAGTAGTATAACACTTGTTCATGCAAACATATCATAGATTATGTTCGGACTTTTTAAGGAACATCAAAACATGAAAGGCTATGGACTTCTTGAACTTGAAAGCCGACGCTTAATGTGAATCTTGTCAAGTTGGCTGGTTTCCAACTTGCATATCTGCATTCCGCCTGAACGTTTTAGCAGTGCATCAACTACTGCCCATTTAGGTGCAGGCACTTGATTACTTTCTTTTCTCCTATGTCAAAATATTCATCGTGTCATTGACCTTTCACTTGAGCAACCACTTATTAAAGTCTACCCTGGTGCATTTCTGCTTGCACTATATCATCAATCAGGAATATGTATCCTGCCCCAAGTCCTTTCTCAATCCACAGTTCTACCCACGTTTTTTCCCCATGCACATTTTGCCATCATGATGCCAAATTGCCAATTGTGTTTTCTTATGTTCTTCACTTGAAATGATTGTTATTTTATTATCCTTTCTGAAGAGACATCATTCGTTACTGGCCGGGATCTGGCCACAATTTGGTTTTTGTACCCCAATTATGACTCTTAATTCGGATGTGACTACCATGTAGAGTATACTCACTTAGCTACCAAATGTTCATCCCCAAAGCTCACTTTTCTTGTGTAGGAAAATGTGTTATCGCTTTTTAACTAATGAAACCTCAATACAATATCTTGGTTTTTTTTCCACATGTTACATCTCTTATAAAATTAAGCTTCTGGTGGAGACTCGCACATCCTAACCCTTTCAGCTGTAATATTGTACGAATGCTAGTAAAATTTTGTATAACTCAGTTTTGTTTATGGTTTTTCTCTATTGAAGGTTTTACTATCAACTCTCGCTTTCACGGCGTTTGAGCTTCCCCCGAACGGTGCTGTCGGAACAAGAATTTTGGAGTTTTTGTTTCACTCAAGACCTGACTTGGTAAGAAATTTTTTTACCAGCTCACTGTTCGAAAACATGGAGTTCAATCATGGTTGACAAAATTTTGAAACAATAATTCGAAAAATTACTAATACTGTTGTTTTTCTCCAGCTGTGGCAAGTTGATGTTTATCAATCATACTAGCTTATGTCAAATTGGCATTTGACTGAATGAAGTGTAGAAAAAAGGAGAGAAAAATATAGAAATAAAAACTTAATATTTTCTTCAAGGACAGTGGTACAGATGATTAGGAAAATTAGAGAGCAATTCTAAGACAAATTTTGAGGACCAGAGAGCAATTCTAGAAATATTTTAGGACCATAAAATCAGAATAAATTAGAAATTCTTTAACTTTTCTGATTTATGCTTGTTTTCTTATCTATTCAAAAGACCAAAAAAATGGCAAACAATCCCTTAATTGTCTCATTTAACAATTATTTCTTCTTTAAGATCCTCTAGAGCTGCGTCATTAGTGTTTACACTGTTCCTATTTTAATATTCACAGGTGAATTCCTAAGTGTGTAACCTGTTACAATACTCGTGCATATTATGATTATTGATCTGTCAACAGTCAATTATTGTAACCTCATGCATTGATGTCTTTTCCATGCATTAAACATATAATGTATGAGTTAAGCACCGAGATGCCTGATGTCTTGATTTACTTTTTAAGTTACTGTTATTTTCTTCTGTTAAACCTGCAAGAGAGTTGTCAAAAATTGTAGGTCAATATCCGAAGTGTCGATGAAGCTGTTGTAATTGGTGCTGCGCTTTCATTGTCATCTTCAGCCTTTGTTCTTCAGGTACTTCAGCTTAAATGCTTAGAGGAAAGGATTTTTTTTTTGTATTCGGCCACTTATAAAAGTGCACATTACTTTCTAAAAGATGCCTGATTGTTCTCTAATATTTCATTGACTTTTTAATCTCCATTTTGTGCCATCTAATCTAAGCTGTTTAACTTTTAAGGTGGTAGTGCGCGCATGGAACTCTTATTTGAATATCATTTTGAACCTTTATCATATATAAAGCTATATTACGTGCAAACTAATTCATCATGAAATAATTTGATTCTTATGTCAAAAAGAAATAGTATGATTGTCGAGTTTTGTGGTACCGGTTAGAAATTATTAGTTCGTAAAACTATGATGATTATAAACTGCTGTATTGCATGTTTTTTCTTTCGGAACCATGTCTCACTTTAAATTCTAGATATTCTTTTATGAAGAATTAATTAGCTAAGGTATAAATAAATATGTCAGTACTGGATTAAAATTTTAAACCATTAGCACTCATACTTGAGTCAGCGATTCCTTGGCCAAAGCAGTTATTTGTACGCATCATTGTTGTGTCTGTCATGTAAACACATATACATTTTTTGTTGTTTAGAATTGAGAGTGTGATCTTTAGTACAAAATATTCAGCTATTATAATGCCATTTTGAAACATATTGCAGTGTCTAAAGCCTAACACCAAGATGTAATATTATCATTTTCTTGAAGTAGTTAGCTTTCTTCTCAAGGAGCTATTGAGCATGCTAATAGTTTTGTACCATGTGCTAATGCTAATAGTTTTGTACCATGTGCTGACACTAGTTTTAACTATCCTCATTTGGAAGACCTTTGAATCGTATTTCTTTACTTATAATGATGGTGGTGGGGACTGTGGACTGTAATATGCTCAAGTTTAATCTGTATGCGTTTTAGGGGATATGGCTGTATCAGATTTCTTTTCTTCAATATGATGCTTGTTTGTGATTCAGTCTCAGCATCTCTAATATTAAGAAATGAAGAGACTACTCTTGTTTTGATGCAACCAAATTGCTAATATATAAGGCCCTTTTGTATGAGTACACTTTAATTGGTTCATTTGTTCAGTCTTTTAGGATGGTTTAATACCATCATATCTGGCTCTTGAGTCTTAGTGACATTATTCTTACATGTAATATATAGCTTCTCGCAGAGAAGGGAGAACTTCCCACTAAATTTGGCTCGGCAACACTGGGCATACTTTTATTGCAGGTTCTCAATTTCATTTTCTTTGTCACTCGTTTCATGTATTTTCTACATATTTCTTGTCATGCTGTTGCTTCCCTTTTTTTCCCTGAACTTGTCGGGCCGGTCTTACTCAATTCTTCTTAACATGTGAAGTCTATAACCTTTTTTTGATAATACTATGCATATTTGTAGGACATTGCTGTTGTCCCGCTTCTTGTTATACTGCCGGTGTTGGAAAGCCAGGTAGATTAAATACTTTTTCTTTCAAGCATCCTAATGCTGCTAACTCAACTTCTACTGGCACTTCAATATGTAAAATCTGCAGAATTTCACGCAAGAAAGTATTTGGCCAATGCTAGCTGAAGAAAGTTTAAAAGCTTTAGGTGGACTAGGTTTGCTTTCTCTAGGAGGAAAGTTTCTTCTGAGGCGGGTTTTTGAGGTCTGTGTGTTTTGAGGAGAATAAATTTGCAGATGCATTCTCGTTTATGCTGTGGTTGTTGTATCTTGGTTGTTGATTGCAGGTTGTTGCGGATACAAGAAGTTCAGAAGCTTTTGTTGCCCTCTGCTTGCTGACTGTTTCTGGGACATCACTTATAACACAGAAGTTGGGCTTCAGTGACACGGTTTGATTTCGTTTCTTTGCAAACTGATGGAGATAGGACTGATATAAACACACTTGTCAAGTTTAAGATTTCAATTTTGTTTAGGGTATATTACATTGAAACATGTCCAAATTATGGACATTCTTTGTCTCCCTAGAGGATGTTAACATTTTGATAGATTTGGAGATTAGGTTGATGTGAACAAGTTATTTTATGGTGCATTGTTAACACTTCTGAACCTTAGTATAGGTAGATGTGATTATGTTATTTTGAGAGGTTTGAGTAATTTGGCCCCGAAGCATGAGAAGTAGATGTAATGTTCTTGTATTTCATTTGCAGCTAGGAGCTTTTCTAGCTGGGACCCTTCTAGCGGAAACAAACTTCCGCACGCAGATTGAAGCTGACATTAGGCCATTTAGAGGATTACTTCTTGGGTTATTTTTTTTGACGACTGGGACTTCTATTGATACACAGGTATTTATTTGTTTTTCAATTTTATCGTATATTACCTTAATTCATCTTAATGAGTCACTTCAGTACTATTGAAGGTATAATTATAGTGAAAGAGAGCATAGCATGTAAGATTGCAAAATTTATGTGGTTCGGACACAAAGGTCTATATTCACTGCACAATGCCTAGAGGGCTTATATTAATCCTCTCTTAATTTAGAATAAATTTGTCACTTAACATCAAATCTGATTCCAAAATATATTCTTTAGCAACTACCTTTACCTTCACATAAACTTCTTCACAACTGTTATTTTTTCACCTCGCCTTTGTCCTTAGAAAGTTGGTAACATGTTTTACAATTGTACTTGTTTTGGACAGCTTCTTATCCGAGAATGGCCAAATGTATTTTCACTCTTGGCGGGGTTGATAACTATCAAGACATTGATTATAACAGCAATAGGTCCACGAGTTGGACTAACTCTCCAAGAGAGTGTAAGGATAGGGTTGCTTCTTTCCCAGGGAGGTGAATTTGGATTTGTTGTTTTCTCTTTAGCAAACAGGTAACTTGTAATTTTTCTAGCTTGAGTGCAATGATCCTTATTTGGGTTTCCTATTACAGGCTAACTTTTATACCCTTTCATAGGCTTGGCGTGCTGCCACTAGAGCTGAATAAACTTCTCATAATTGTTGTTGTTCTGTCTATGGCACTGACCCCCCTACTCAATGAAGTAGGAAGAAAGGCAGCTGATTTTATTGGTGAAAAGTTTGAAAATGAGAGGGTAAGTCTCTGAAAACCAACACAATAATTAACATGGTTAAATTAACTAGACAAGTTAATTTGTACCTAAAACAACTATCTTGTGGTGTAAACATCCACACTGGCAACAAATTCTTGACAGAGAACACTTAGTGGAATGATTAGCTAAAGGACATGTCACTCCTTTGTATCTTTCATCGGTGCATTTTTGGGCAATCTACAGGGTGTGAAATCCTGATATATGAGTGCTAAGACAGCTTTGTTTTTCTCTTGTTAGTTCAATTTCTTAAGAAGCAAACCTATCTGAAATTTGTAAATGAATACTTTTGAGTTATTGATTGAAACATTATGATGATGCAGAAAACCGATGAGTCAGTAAATTTTGATGCCAGCGACCCTATTGTTATAGTTGGATTTGGACAAAAAGCTCAGGTACAGCAGTTAATAAACTATTTGTTTAGCTGAACTGCATTAATCGATTTTGATCGACAATTTCTCCTGGTCAAGGTTCTTGCCAATTTCTTGTCCACTCCATTGGCTTCTGGCATAGATGGTGATGCAGGATGGCCGTATATTGCTTTTGATCTTGACCCCTCTGTTGTGAAGGTAAGTGTTGAGAAAATCACATGAGAATGAAAAATATCGGTTTTTGCAAGGAACCAAAAATGTTAAAAAAAAAATTTATTATTTTTTTACCATAAAATGTTATGAAATTTTTAGGTGTAGTGCTTGCTTGTCTGGTCGTGTGTAGCACACTATAATCGTGCTTGGTAATATGGTCCTGTGGTTGTAAAATCTTACAGCTCCCATATCTTTGAGAGGAAAAGATAACATAGTACACGGTCCTAGCAATAATTTTAACGGAATCAGATCTTAGTTGTCGTGCTTTTCTTGGAAATTGTTTCAAATTAATACTAAAAAGTTGATTATGTTAGAATTTTGCAGCATTTTCCCATGAATCTAAAACATATTTTCTCTGTGTTCAAGACAAATTTTATCTTATGATTTGATTAGAAGTTTCTTTTTTGTTTTTACCTTTACAGGCATCTAGAAAACTTGGTTTCCCAGTCCTTTATGGTGATGGCTCCCGCCCAGCAGTTTTGCAGTCTGCTGGTATCGGTTCCCCCAAAGCAGTGATGGTCATGTATACAGGGAAGAAGAAAACAACCGAGGCTGTTCAGAGGATTCGTCTTGCCTTCCCTGGGGTAAATTAGTCTGTATTTGAAACCATCCATTTCATTCCTACTTAAAAAAAACAGGCAACAAATGGGAGTAGGTAGGCCAGACCCGAAATATTGTTTATATTAAGCCAAAATATTTTGCCAAGGGGGAGGGAGTTGGACCTGACCTTTAGTAAAAATTTGGAACTACCACAGGAACAGAATAGCCAATTTACTTGTTCATGTCTGGAAGGTGAAAGATCATCCATATTCTTAAATCCCTCTGGTTTGCTAATTAGTATCTATTAATCATGAAGATTGGCATTTCATACAGAAATTTACTTGAAT
This sequence comes from Primulina tabacum, assembly GCF_025594145.1. Lineage (NCBI taxonomy): Eukaryota > Viridiplantae > Streptophyta > Magnoliopsida > Lamiales > Gesneriaceae > Primulina > Primulina tabacum. The sequence goes on from NC_134557.1 coordinate 37,862,980, forward strand.
GCTTTACCAAAGCTATAGGTTTCGTTTGGTAGGTTTGTATTCTTTAACATTTGACATCACAGGTTCCTATATATGCTTGGGCTCGGGACATGATGCACCTCTTAGATTTGAAGAAAGCCGGTGCAACTGATGCGATTTTTGAAAATGCAGAGGTATCCCTGATCCCAATTCTTAACGAGAAACATTTTAGAATGATCAAGCGTTTAGACTCGGGTTTTTTGTTTTTTGTTTTTGCAGTCAAGTTTACAGCTGGGCTCTAAACTTTTGAAGGGACTCGGTGTTATGTCTGATGATGTTAGCTTTCTGAGCCAGCTTGTACGAGATTCGATGGAGTCACAAGCTCAAGACGCTTTAGATAGGACTGATGATCCCAAGTTGAATATCATGAAGCCATTGCAGGTACTTAATGCACTTAAAACACATATCACAGCTATTTCGCATATGCTCTAACTTCTAGAAAAAGTGGTTTCTAACATGATATGAGAGGACGGAGGTCTCAATTTCAAAACTCCTAGTTTTCAAATCCTTTTATATTTGGTTGAATTGGTTTTGGGTGATTTTTCTGGCGTTTTTCTGCACAACACCTGATTGACGTCAGCGCATATGCAGTAGATATAAAGTTGGGACGTACATTCCCTAGTCTCCGACTTATAAGCTAAGGAGACCTTTAAAATGTAAATTTTTGCAAACCATCCCTCATAAGCCAGCTTTTAGGAAATCTGGTTCCAACAACACTCCCTGGATTATTGAAAATTTTCCCCTTAAAATTTGCAAGGATTGCAGCTTCTGTAGTATTATTGTGCTATTGCATTTGTATACAAGCTTGGTGCACAAATTTTCAATGCCACTTAATTGTTTTTGAAAGGTGAGAGTGGTGGACTCAATCGGTGCACCTCCCTATTCTAGTGAAGGTGAACTACGGATGGTTAAACGAGCAAATGAAGACGTAACATTGGACTCACCCACGAGTACAAATCAGTCTTATGATAGCGAGCTTGACTTGAATGACAAAGAAGCTAATGGCGTCCTGTACTGTGAAATTGATGCTGAAAACAATACACAATCTCACACCGACGGAGATTACATGAAGAATCCAGTAGGTGTTACCAGTGAGGATACCTAGTGGTTTCTGAGGCATTTCTAAACACGAAATCATTGGTCTTCCCGTTCGAGGTGTGTATCTTGATGATTGAGGATATGAAGAGGAGCCTGAAAAATACCAAATTTTGCTAAATTCAGTTTTTTTTTCTTTTTTATTACCAAAACACAGTCGTACGTGTACATGGAAACACTGCCTTAATCCAAGAAGCATTTTGGTTCTTCTCATTTCTGTATATTACAACTCTGCTGGACCCAATAGAAAATTCATCCACATGTCAAATATTATTTGTCCTGTAGCAATAGCTCATCGACAAAAAAAATACCCCACAACATTTTGCATTTTTTTTGGGAGTGCCAGTGGGCAAAACTAAACTTAAAGTTCAAACAATATAATTCATCTGTCTAAACAACAAATTCAAGAAAATCTGTTGCCATAACATCCATACCAAAATATTTAGCTACAAGGATTTAAATGGCGTTTTTTTCCTTATTTTCTACCATAGAAGCTACAGCTTGTTTACGAAGTATTCGACATCGATAGAGATAAATAATCATCATTCAGAGGAGCTAATCAATCATCACCAGAAACTGCTTTTGCTTCTTCCATCTGTATACTGCTTCCAAAAAATCTTAATGGTCGTTGATCGTATTTCTTCAAGGAAAATGTAGTCGACATACTCGTCGTAACCTGCCGGCCATCCTAGGTTTCTACATGCCTCCGCTTCTTGAGTTTCTTTGGGAGCTTGACGTGCACCAAATCAACATTCCCAAGCTCACCAAAGCTGCTTTCCATGTTCAACCACTCCTCCAAAATTCAGGCGCAGAAGTTCTAAAACAGCTAAGGGCTCTTTCGAAAATAGCTCGAGCAAACCGAAGACATTTTCTCTTCTGTTCATCTTCGCTTCCATGTGCATCTGAGGCCGGTGAGTCCTTCTCCATAGCAGATGCCTCAAACTTAGCATAACTAATCCACACCTTCAAGTGTTTTGTGCGGTTCAAAAGCCTCTCATAAAGGGCTCTATCTCTTTCACACTCAACGACTCTGATATTTCAAAGTCAATGTATGCTTTCCATAACACTTCTGGCATATCTAGTGCAGTGCAGGTTGCTCGATTGTGAGCTCGAAAAGAGCTCTGGCTAGTTCGGTTTCATACAAGGACCTTTCTAACTCGGCAAACCTGCTCCAGGCATAATAGTTCTCAGGTGACCACTCCAAATACTTTCCATACAGCTTTAGACAACGATCTAAGTTACCAAGTTAATGTACTATTTAAATAACTTATCTTTGGGAGCCCTACCAATTGCTGACCCCAAGATTCGTTATGCCCGAACAATATCTAACCGACATATCTCAAACTGCGAGGCCATTGACCAAATCTTCGCAAACGAAAATTTGTCATGAAGAATTGTCTCGAGGCACAAGTTCTACATGTCTCTGGTGCGATCCACGTCCTGGGCATCAAGCTTTTCGTACAAAATAGAACTGATCCGCTAGTAGATGTATGGCCGTCAATATTGCTTCTCTTGTGAGGGAGGAATGTTTGCAACACCCTCTCATATTCATCCTCAATCCTGTTTTTATCTCCGACACTCTCCTCCAACATTATGTAATCTAACCAAGCGTCATAGTTAAGTGGGTTTTTCCAAACTTCATCTTAATACTTTTGGGATATCAGATAAACGTATTAATATAGCAGTTGAACATCATAAGTAATATTAACAATGAATAAGATGGACATCAATATTTATAGTGGTTCACCCCAAGATTGAGCGACGTCCACTCTAAATATCTCAAGGAGATCACTTCTTTATTAATAACAAAGAAACAAAAGAATTGAGAATAAAAAATATTTCACTCAGAACACTGTTTTTAACACCCACTTTCTCTCCACTAATACTATTCCTTCCAAGGATAAACACTCCTTAAAAAATCTCACACTAAATCATTTATCTTACTTCTACACTTGTGATTGTAGAAGATAGGATTTTGTGTTTTGGTGTGATTTTGAAATAAAGAATGTATGTGTGTATTTATAGGTGAAGTTTAGGGAAGAAAACAAAAACTAAAACATCATTATTTACATAATCAAACCAACCATTTTTGACTAACCATATGTTAATTATTTGTCAAAGTGTGTGTTGTTGAATTCAAATATGGTTGCTTGAATATTAGCAATTCTCCCCCTCAAGCACATTTTGTGAATTCAATCATAACTGCAACAGTTCTGTAGTATTCCAACTTCCATTTTGGCAATGTCTTGGCCATCATATCAGATCCGTTTTCATATGTGTGGATTTTTTCAAGTTTTAACAACTTCTTCTCCAATACATTCCATATCCAATGATAGCGAACATCAATATGCTTTGATCTTGAATGCTTTGAAGGATTCTTTTCAAGATGAATTGTATTCTGACTGTCGCAGAACAACTTGTATTGATCTTGCACAAAACATAATTCCTCCAAAAACCCTTTCATCCATAACAGCTCCTTGCATACCTCGGTTGCTGCAATGAAAACTCCGCTTCAGTGGTTGACAATGCTACACACTTTTGCAACTTTGACTGCCATGACACATCTCCTCCTGCAAATGTAATGAGGTATTCTGATGTGGATTTTCGGGAGTCAACATCACCTGCCATGTCTGCGTAGCCTACAAGCTCAATTTTGGATCCTCCAAAACTCAATCTATGTTTAGAGGTTCTACATAGATATCTGAATATCCATTTTACTGCAGCACAATGTTCCTTTCATGGTTTTGAAATGAATCTACTCACTACACCTACAGAATGAGCTAAATCCGGTTGAATACATACCATGGCTTACATCAGACTTCCAACAGCTGAAGCATATGGGACAATTTTCATTTCTTCTCCTCATCCTCTGTAATAAGACTCTGCCTTGAGTTCATCTTGAAGTAGTTGGCAAGAGGACATACTACCACTTTGGCCCGGTCCATGTTGAACCTCTGAAATACATTCTCAATATACTCCTCCTGCGACAACCAGGTCTTCTTGGCATAGCTGTCTCGATGGATTTTCACGCCCATAATTCTTTTTGTTGGGCCCAAGTCTTTCATAGAAAAAAATCTTGCTTAGTTGCTTCATTAGATCTTTTATTTCAGAAGCATCTTTGCGAACAATCAACAAGTCATCTACTTAGATAAGAAGCACCATAAAATCATCATCAGAGGTATTTTTTATAAACATACAATGGTCTGCATTGATTTTCTTGAATCCTTGTTGAGTTATAACAGATTCAAACTTCTTGTACCACTGTCTCGGTGCTTGCTTGAGACTGTACAAACTCTTTTTTAATCTGCACACGAGGTCCTCTTTCCTCTTCTCGGCAAACCCCTCTGGTTGCTCCATGTAGGTTTCTTCCTCCAAATCCCCATGAAGGAATGCGGTCTTGACATCCATTTGTTCCACCTCCAGATCAAGCTCAGCTTCTAATCCTAGCACAATCCGGATGGATGCCATCTTCAACACAGGTGAAAATAGTTCGTCAAAGTCGATCCCATGTTTTTGTCCGAGACCTTTGACGACAATTATAGATTTGAATCTTGGTTGATTACTGTGTTCTTCGTGCTTCAACCAGAACACCCATTTATTCTTCAACGCTTTCTTACCTTTCGGCAGTTTCACTAGCTCAAATGTCACATTCTCATGCAAGGATTGACTTTCATCTTTCATAGCCTCTATCCGCTTATCCTTGTGTTAATTGGTAATAGCTTCCTCGAAGCTCTCTAGTTCTCTCCCTTGAGTTAGCAGAATATCTGGTTGAGGGTCGCACTTCTCTTCCAGAACGTATAGTCATGGTACCATGAGAACTTTCTGTTAGTGGTTCACTGTGAACATGGATCTCATCATCATCCTCATGATCATTATGCAATTCTTGATCTTCAACTGGTTGTGGATTTACTGTTGAAGGCCACCATTCCAGATCTTGTTCAGATCCAGAATTATCAGCTCCCATAGTATCCAAAAATTCATTCTCTTGAAATACGTCATCATGATTTCTTATAGGATTTTTGAGATCTGTATTATAAAATTTGAAATCAAGTTGATCATTGCCATAGCTTATAAATATTCATTTTCTTGTTTTGACATCTAACTTATGTCATTCATCTTTTGGTATATGAACATAAGCAACACAACCAAATACCTGCAAATGATTATAGGAAACTTTTTTGCCTTGCCACACCTGCTCCGGGACATCGTAATTGAGAGGAACACAAGGTGAACGATTCAATATATATGCAATAGCAACCATGACCTCACCTCAAAATTTCTTAGTCAGCTTTGCATGTGAGAGCATGCTTCTGACTCTTTCTGCCAAAGTTTTATTCATCCTCTCTGCTAATCCGTTAAGTTGCGATGTCTTTGGTGGTGTCATTTGATGTCTGATTCCGTTTTTTTTGCATATATCATCAAATGTTCCAATGTATTCTCCTCGATTATCTGTTCGAATACATTTTAATTTTATGCATGTTTGTCGTTCAACCAAGTTTAGAAAATTATTGAATGTTTCCGCAACTTGATCCTTGGTTTTGAGTGTCCACACCCAAATTTTTCGAGAATGATCATCGATAAAAGTTACCCTGTACCTCGCTCCTCCGATTGACAATGGCATCAGACCACATAAACTGAGTGCACTAGATCTAGAATTTTATCGGCTCTGCTAGGAGGTGAACATTTGAATGATATCCTATTTTGTTTTCCGACTAAGCAGTTTGTGCATTGTTTCATATGAATCTGCTTTACACCGGGCAGAACTTACTTGCTCATAAAGTGTGTAAGATTCTTTTCACTTATGTGACCAAGACGTCGGTGCCACAACTCTGTTGAGTTTTCTTCCCCTGTGTAGTTTACACATTCGGAATGATTTTCCTGAACTACATACAGTTTAACATCTTTAATCCTTTTGCCACCAGAAGTGATCCTCTTGAAATATTACATACCCCATTTTGGAAGATTGTGCAGAAACCTTCTTCATCGAGTCTTTCGACCGATATCTGACTCAGGCGCATATCTGGTACATGTCTGACGTCTTTCAGGATCAGTGTAGAGCCATCCACGGTAGTCAAGCTCACATCTCCCTTTCCCACGTCCCTGGATAAGTCGTTATTCCATATCCTCACCACACCAAAGTCCTCTTTGTGTGTAGGATGTAAAGCATTCTCTTCGAGATGTGACGTGGACTGTTGCTCCACTATCGATCACCCAACCAGTTACTTGAGTTGCCAAATTTACGGACTCATGATCTAGCTCGTGAACAACATTGAATTCGTCAATGGTGTTTGTTTGCTCATCGTCGGTTTCATATTTGTTTTTCGGTTGCCGATATAATATGTCCGTTTTCTCTACAGCAATAACACTTTATGTTGGCATATCTCCATGAAGACTTGTTTCTTCTTGGCTTCTAATTTGTGTTTTTCTTGATCTTGCTTCTCCCCCTTGACTCAGCAGCCAAAACATCTTACTGTGAGGTAGAGGATCCTTGAGATCTCCGCCTCATCTCTTCATTCAAGATACGACTCTTGATTAAATCCATATCCACGACTCCTTCTGGTACTGTGTTCATGAGTGATACCTTCAAAGTCTCCCAAGACTCTGGCAATGAAGTTAGCACGATCGAGCTATAACCTCGTCATCAAGTTTTATGCTCATACTTGATAAATAATCCACGAATCCTTGAATCTTATACAGATGATCTGCGACCAGAGTTCCTTCTTTTTATCGAATCTAGACAAGCTTGCTCAAATAGAACAATTTGTTGTTGCCACTTTTGGAGGCATATAGTGTCTCCAACTTCGTCCAAAGCGTATGAAAATATGCATTGTTAAAAATATGATTGTATACGATGTCATCGACAAATTTTCGGATGTACCCACAGACTTGCTCGTGCTCGAAGTTCCATTCAGCATCTGATTTATCATCTGGTTTAGATTCACTGAACATCGGAAAGTGCATCTTGGTTACGAATAGAAGATCTTTCATTTTACTTTTCCAAAGTTGATAATTAGAACCATTAAGGCTAATCATCTTATCGTCAAAGCGTGAACACAAAAGAACCACTTTCCTAATACTGTCTAGAAAGCATTTTCTGATGTGGAAGTTCAGACTAAGATGCAACCACATAGCATACGAGGAATTACTATAGTATTTGAGAATCTTGCTCTGATACCAGTTGTTGAGATATCAGAGAAATAAACGAGGTAACATCGCAGCGAAACATCATAAGTAATATCAACAATGAATAAGATGAACACCAATATTTATAGTGGGTCACCCCAAGATTGGGCTACATCCACTATAAACCACTCCAGGAGATCACTTCTTTATTAATAAAAAAATAAAACAAGAGAATTGAAAATACAAAATATTTCACTCAGAATACTCTGATTTTAACACTCATTTTCTCTTCACTAATCCTATTCATTCCAAGGATACACATTCCTTAAGAAATCTCACACTAAATCATTTATCTCACTTCTACACTTATGATTGTAGATGAGATGATTTTGTGTTTTGGTGTGATTTTGAAATGAAAAATGGATTAGTATTTATAGGTGAAGTTTAGGGACGAAAACAAAAAATAAAACATCATTGCTTACATAATCAAATCAACCATTTTTGACTAACTATGTGTTAATTATTCTCAAAGTGTGTGTTGTTAAATTCCAATATGGTTGCTTGAATATTAGCAAGTACTGCAACCTCCTCTTTCCCACAACGCCGTCCAGAATTCTTCCCTATCACAACACTGCTTCTCGAAAGAAACATACGCTTTGTAGAGCTCCTCTGTCCGCTCGACCTGTTCAGTAGACATCCACTCCATTCACTGCTCAAAAATCTGCCTTGTAATAGCCGCATTACCAAGGATCTCCTCCACGCGCACACACACACGCGCACACACACACGCACGAGACAATTCTTCCATAGCACTAGCTTCAACGCTGTTGAGTGGTTGGTCCCAAAGCTAGTTTCCATAATTTGGGGCAAAGAAACTGTAGGCTTTGTACATGCCATTCTTTCAATCAAACCAACCACTCAACAACGCCATAGAGTCATTCATTTAGACATGAACCAGGATCTCATCACATATCAAAAATAGTTTCCTAATAAGTCAAGAGTCATTCTTACATTCTCTTATGTTTCATATACTTCTCCCCCGGAGAAAAACATGATTTATCTATTTGATTCACAATGTATCTTTCTTTTTATTAATATTCCACAATGTCTTTGTAAGTTGAACATTATTCCACGACCAAATTCCACAATGTCTTGGCAAGTTGAACATTAAAAATCCCGTAAATTCATTCCACTATTTTTTTTTTTGATACACAAAAATTGGACCAGTAAATCGGTGGATGGTTAACTTGGTAACAAGAATTTCTTACACAACAAGTATATTTTGTCAATTATACCAAACAAAATGGGGAGAGTATTAAGCTAGAAATATTCTATCCCTTGAATGACAACCTTTATGAGCTCAAGTTTGCCTGCATAAAACAAAGTGTTTCTTGGTCATGCTCTAATACGATCTACTATATTGTCTACCAGAATACTTAATATATGATATTCAAAAGAACACATTTGGGATGTTGTTTCTAACTCGGCTATCTTTCTAGAGAGTTGATTTCCTTGTCAATCCCTCCAAGAAAATACCAAATAGAAAGAAAGATAAGGGGTCACCCTGTCGAAGGCCTCTTGCCCTTCGGAAGAAACCATGAAACTGTCCATTAATGGAAATCGATATATAAGTGGCAGTGACATATTCCATAACCCAATCAAAAAATTTTCCCAGAAAGTGCAATCAAGTCATTGCCTCTCTATTATAATCCCAATGTATAGTATCATAGGATACCACTTTCAAAGTACATTTGAGAGATATATATTTTCTTGTGTAATGAAGAAATAATTCTCAAGTCAAATGTATATTATCCACAATGGACATGCCTTGAATGCAAGGCCAGTCCTATTTGGAGGCAAAAGAGTCGTACATTAGTATGTTCTTAAATTGTCGCACATTACTAAAAAAACATAACAAAATAATCACAAAAATTTTCAAAATAAATGTTCATAGTTTTATATAAAATTAACTAAAATTTAAAAATAACTATTTAACAAAAAAAAAATGTACAAACATACAACATATACACAATGTCACAAGGCATGGCTTGAAACTCCATCGACAATTGTAGCTGCGATCCCTTTCTAAATTCACTTAATTTTGTTATCATAGTCATGCTTAGCTTTTGAATATTTTTATTTTAATAGAGTAGGTAAAGTTTTCACATAAACATATAAATTTTTATTGAATGATATGAGAATATATAAAGTTTTATATATATCCACATACACATCAACAAAACGAAATATAAAATAAAATTTTGATTCATGATTTGTGCCCGTAAATTTTGCTAGAGACTTTATCGTTTTCTTAGATAAACTTAGATTTTTGTCGAATATTTAGAAACAAAAATAATCATATTAAAATCCATGCAAAAATGAAGAAAGTTGCTATTATTGGTTGAGTGATTCACATACGTTATTGGGCAAACCTAGTGCATGTTTATTTGTAGTGTTTTGTTAGATTATATTTTATAAGATTTTTTATTATAAACATTGAGGGTGATCTATTATAATTTTTTGGCTAAAACTGAGAATTGATATAGTTATTTGAACTTAAATAAATTGATATTATTAAATTTAGTACTAGTTTGAAAATATCCTAATTTTTTGTAATAACAAACAAAATCGAATTGTTTTAGGTCCAACTGCTATTTTTGTATATTTACAGGTTTGAAGATGGATTCCATGAAATCCCTCTGGACATCGTTCTTGTCATAATTCAAGATTGAACCACCTTAGTCAAGCTACAATCAGAACTCTAACCGGACGACATCAAATGCTCAAGTTGTATATTGATCCTAGCTGATCATATCTATCAGATAAAGTACATTTGATAGATCACGTATGCCATCCAACAACTCTTCATTAAGAAGAATGTTTAAAAAGCCAAAGATCAATCAATTTTTCAGAAGCCAAACTCGAGTATTTCAAGGTGCATTAAATGCACATTAAATACAGTGTACTATAAAGAGAAATTGACAATACTATCTTGTCGGATGCAAGTACATATGATCATTGGAAAAGTTTTCACCTTCGGAAGAATTTTCATTAAATATATGTAAATTCAAGACTAAAAGAACACAAGAAAAAAAACACCAAGACCGAAGCTTTCATAATATGTTATCTTAAGATCTCGAAAATTCTTATTATTTCAATATCAAGTTGCTAATCTTTGCACAAGCTACATATCAAGATCATCAATGATCATTATGTGTTACCTTACCAACTCTAGCCGTTCAAAATTATCAATTGAAGAGTTATATTGTGTATCCGTATGAACCGAGGGTTCAATAGACAATTTGAGTTTGTATTGTGATACTAATAGATTTTGTGTAGACAGTGATAAAACCTAGCTGAAGTGAGTTTGTACAATGATTACATAAATCAAAGTATTTTATTGGATTCTTTTTTAAGTGGAGGAAAGGGAGATGTAGAAGGATATTATCTTCGAACTTCCATTAATACTTTGTATCATTTACTTTAAGCTTTATTATTTTTTTGTCTTGATTTAATCTTCTAGCCATTGTGTTAAAATATTGCTTACATTGAATTTTTTTTTGTCACTAGTTTAACAAGGCTGTTTCCGTGCTTGTAAAATAATTTTAAGTGGTCTAGCTATTTCTAACAATTCAAGAAAATGTATTAACAACTAATAATTGTTAATGACAACTCAAGTTTTAAAGAAATTTTTAAAGTGTTTATTTATCCATCTTTAAATATATTTTCGGTCCTAACTAACGGTATTTGAGATATTATCTTTTGAAATCTGATATTTATATATTCAGATGATTAGATTTAACTAGATCCCAATTTTTTATAAAGAGGATCACGATGACTGAAAAATTTGTATGCAACCACATCTAGCTACACAAGATGATGACATACCATATGTCATCACCGATAGCCTAATGAAGATTGTGAGAATCTGAAATTTCAGCAGTAGCAGCAGCTAGCAAATTTCAGCAGAAGCTAATATTTCAGAAGCTGGTATATTTCCAGCAGATTAGAATCCAGCAGCAGCAGCACGAAAATCCAGCAGACAGTTACTAATTCAGTCATGACTTATAACTGAAGCATTTAAAACGGAATAAAGATTGTTAATGGCAGATTATGGCCATTAATTGGGAGGCTAACACTTAGAATTTTGCCTATATATAACACTCTCAAACCTCTGAAATGGGTTACACAAATCTTGAGATTATCACTTGAATTTTCGAGCTAAGAGAATGCTGATTTTCGAGCAGCAGAAACCAGTAGCAAGAAGAAGCAGATTTCAGACTTCAACCGAAACACTTTTAGCAAATTACAGTAAGTGGGCTTATGTATAAATATCTTGAAATCCGTTTGATGATTTCTGTTTTTAAAGCAAAAGTATATTCTTGATATCTGATATCTGATTTTTAAGCACTGAAACTTAGTGAACTAATGGTAGGAATATATATTCTGAACATTACTGATTACTGATTACTGACTCACCCCTTAGAGGAGAGAACATATAGGGGACTGATATCAGTTTAGCCATGAAATTCACGAACGTGCTCAGTGCTTACTTGTTAAACTTCTGATTCCTGATTACTGAATACTGATTACTGATTTTCGAATACTGATTTCTGTTATGAAAATGAGAATTTCTGTATATCATTCGTATTACTATTTCTATATGAAAATGATTTCGAAAACTGGGAGTTATTCCCGCCCCCGCTTACTGAGTGACAATCATATCACTCACCCACCAAACTCATCTCAGATAAGAACGATGAAGAGTTGTTAAAAGAAGAGGAGCAACTTCAGTTTTGGGGGCTGGTGATGAAGATCGTTGTTCTTAGTTCTGATTTATATTCCGCTGCATCTGTTCAGACATTGTATTTTCTGGTTTTACATTTCCGCTGTAAAACATTTATCATTGAGTTTGTATCAGACAATGATTATTATGAATAAAAGACTGATTTCTGAATTTTGTACTTCTGTGGCTTGTTGTTTTCGAAAGTAAATTTGAGAGCAACGCCGGTGTCAACCAACCCCTGTCCCGGGACGTGACATTGAAGTGGTATCAGAGCAAACCAGGTTTCATAATCTGGGGAGGAGGAACTAGAAATAATAAGTTCTGATAGAGTTCTGAAATTAATTCCTGAAAGTTACCGAAATAAGCTACTGTAATAGACTTCTGAAAATTTACTACTGTAATAAACTACTGAAAATATAGACTAACTATGTACAGTTGGGAAAAATCAGTAAAGGAAACCAGTAGCCCGAAACAGAACCAGTAGATGGAAACCAGTAGACCCAAAACCAGTAGCCCGAAACCAAAACCAGTAGATGAAAACCAGTAGACCCAAAACCAGTAGCCCGAAATCAGAACCAGTAGACGGAAACCAGCAGATCTGAATGCAGAAGACTGGGTCAGTAGACTCGGAATGCAGCAGATTGGTTCTAACAGTGCTGGAAAAGCAGCAGACTGATTGCAGTAGCATCAGAATTGCAGTAGACCGCGAATTCCAGTAGGCGCATGCAGTAGACCTTGCAAATGGCATGGAAGTTGAGGTGTTTTTCGCGCAAACTTCAAACGGCCATAACTTTTGATCCAGGTGGAATTTTTACTATTAAAAGTAGGCGTTGGAAAGCTCTCGACGAGGAAAACCTAACCCAGAACCATTCAATGATTCTAGCACCGCCGACAAACCCCAAAATCATTCGTTAAGATAGTGATATCATCATTTCCGTAAAATTTTCCAACTTTTCGAAAATTTGAGGAATTTTCATTTCCAAACGGCTTAGCATTTTTACACCAAACTTGGTAGCATTCATGTTCTTGATGTGAAGGATTTTTAGTAAATTTTTCACGGAATTCTGATACCGAAAAATTTTGAGCTATTTTCTTTCATTGAATGCATAGACACTACTGATTTTGTTCATTCCAGTAATTGTCTATTACTCAACCTGTACTCTTGAGATCAATTCTGAAAATTCGCTCTCCTGTTTTAGATGAAGATTATGACTGATCAGAGTAGCTACATTAAGAGCTTAGAGAAGAAGAAGTACCTATAGATGTAGTGGAAAAAGAACAGTGATAATGGAGAGATGATAAGGTAGACTAGATTGGTATTATCATACGAAAAGAAAGAAGCGTAACATTCTTTGGAAATGTACCAAGATAAGTTGAATCATATTGGGAATGTACCTATCTGATATAAGTTGACTTACATTTTTGGGAATTTACCTATCGAAGATAAGCTTCTGACTTAAGATGAATTGTTTGACTCGCGGATAATATATTATTTATGAAAATATGAGATAAGGATTATATAAGCTTTGAAATTCAGATGTAGAAAAAAAATTTTGTGTCAATAATTAATGATATGTACATTAAATTTGGGATGCTAAGTAAAGGACCTCCAATGAAACTTGTTAAAATATGCTAGACTTATAGTCTTGATTAAGGAAATATTTAGTAAAAGAAGAATTGTCTGAGGATTTAGTTTCTTCCGTTCAAGGTTGAAAGAAATTTTAACTAAGTTATAATTATTGGGACTTGAAGCAATCGGCTGATAAGGAGTTATATTCTAAGATTCTATATTGGTTTCAAGATTTGAGTTAGTAATCGTGTTAATTTTAAGATAGAATAAAATAAGTATAGATACGCATATATTCAGTGCCGATCTTATACAGTGTACTTTGGGAATTGATTGGTTGGACAAGAATCATGTAATGGTAGATTTTCGGAGTAAGAATGCCAAACCCCAATCCAAGAAGAAATCGTACTTCGTAGTAAAGATAAGGAACAGAAATCCTTCCTTTCTACTTCTCAGACCTAGAAAGTCTAACTAGCAATGATCGATCAGCGAGGTAAATAAAAAAGTTACTCTAAACATAGAGGATATTCCAGTTATTCAGGAATTTCTGGACGTCTTTCCCGAAGAACTCCCTGGCACAATCCCCGAACTTGATTCCTAGGGCTACACCAATCTCAAAAGCACCATACCGTATGGCTCCAGCAGAGTTGAAAGAACTCAAAGAACAACTTCAAGAATTGTTGGATAAGAAGCAAATTCGACCAAACGCATCTCCGTGGGGAGCTCCTGTCCTGTTCGTATAGAAGAAGGACGGAAGCATGAGATTGTGTATCGATTACATAGAACTGAATAAGATCACAATCAAGAATAAGTATTCGCTTCCAAGGATAGATGACTTGTTTGACCAACTCAAGGGAGCTACGGTCTTTTCCAAGCTCGACTTAAGGTCAGGCTATCACCAACTCAAGGTCAAATCAGACGATATTCCTAAGACAGCCTTCAGAACAAGATATGGACACTATGAGTTCACAGTGATGCCGTTCGGGTTAACAAACGCTCCGGCAGTATTCATGGATCTCATGAACAGAGTGTTCAAGCCATTTTTTGACAAGTTTGTTGTGGTATTCATCGATGATATTCTAGTATATTCGTCAAGTGAAGAAGACCACAAGGAACATCTTCGTCTCACCCTCCAGACGCTGAGAGAAAAAGAGCTATACGCCAAGTTCAAGAAATGCGAATTTTGGCTAGAAAGCGTCACTTTCTTGGGTCACATCGTATCAGCAGCAGGAGTAGCTGTGGACCCTAAGAAAGTAGAAGAAATCTCAGATTGACCGAGACCAAAGTCATGACAGAAATTAGAAGTTTCTTGGGACTAGCAGGCTATTATCGAAAATTTGTTGAAGGATTCTCTTCAATAGCAATACCTCTCACCAAACTCACACAGAAGAACTCTAAATTTCAATGGAGTGAAGATTGTGTGCAAAGCTTCGAGACTTTGAAGAAGAAGCCTATCTCAACTCCGGTGTTAGTATTGTCAACTGAAGGCAAAGACTTCACCATCTACAGTGATGCATCTAAAGAAAGTTTAGGATGTGTACTCATGCAAGAGGGAAGGGTGATTGCATACGCATCAAGGCAGTTGAAGCCGTATGAACAAAATTACCCAACGCATGACCTCGAACTAGCTGCAGTGGTATTTGCACTAAAGATTTGGAGACATTATCTTTATGGAGCCAAGTGTGAAATTTTCACCGATCACCAAAGTCTCAAATATTTGTTCACACAAAAGGAACTAAATATGAGACAAAGACGATGGATCGAACTCATGAATGATTACGACTTGACAATAAGCTACCATCCAGGCAAAGCCAACAAGGTAGCAGATGCTTTAAGTCGAAAGAATATGAGTAAGGTGATCCTGACATCACTTTCAGCACAACCATGTCTTCGAGAGACCATCAAGATAAGTCAGGATAGAGATCATGCGTTGGTGAAACTAAAAGAGCAAGTTAAAGAAGGAAAATCACCAGATTTCGAGACGGATAACAAAGGAATCTTGTGGATGAAAGGACGATTGTGCGTATCAGACATCGATAACCTTCGACAAGAAATAATGTCTGAGGCACATAAGTCAAAATTTTCAGTCCATCCTGGCAGTACCAAGATGTACAGAGATTTGAAGCAAAATTTTTGGTGGAGTGGAATGAAGAAAGACGTGGCAATGTTTGTTTCCAAGTGTCATGTGTGCCAGCAAGTCAAGACAGAGCACCAAAGACCTGGAGGACTTCTGCAACCTCTAGAAATTTTAGAATGGAAATGAGAGCATATTTCTATGGATTTCGTAGTGGGTTTACCAAAGACGAGACAAGGTCATGACGGAATATGAGTAATCGTAGATAGACTCACAAAATCTGCGCATTTCCTACCTGTCCGCATGAATTATAATTTGGACAAGCTAGCCACCTTGTACATGAACGAGATCGTGCGATTACATGGAGTACCAGCTAGCATACTATCAGACAGAAATCCTAGATTTACATCTCGATTTTGGAAGAGCTTTCAACAAGCTATGGGGACTAAGGTTACTCTTAGCACAGCCTATCATCCTCAGATCGATGGCCAAACAGAGAGGACAGTTCAAACTCTAGAAGATATGCTGAGAGCATGTGCTCTAGATTTCAGTGGTAATTGGAGCGAACATCTGCCCCTAATTGAGTTCGCGTACAATAATAGTTACCACAGCAGTATTGAAATGGCACCATACGAAGCTCTGTATGGACGAAAGTGTCGATCGCCACTGTATTGGGATGAGGTAGGGGAAAAAGCCATTGTTGGACCCGAAATGATTCAAGAAACAGTGGATAAAGTCGCTTTGATCAAGGAGAGATTAAAAGCTGCACAAGATCGACAGAAAAGCTGGGCTGATCAGAAAAGACGACCCGTGGAATTTGAAATTGGAGAAAAGGCATATGTGAAAGTGTCACCCATGAAGGGTGTAATCTGATTCAATAAAGCTGGGAAACTGAATCCCAGATACGTCGGACCATTCAAAATTCTTGAGAAAGTGGGAACACCTGCTTATAGATTAGCACTTCCACCCGACATGTCAAGAATTCACAATGTATTCCACGTTTCGCAGCTGAGGAGATATATTTTCGATCCTAGTCATATTCTTGAAGCTGGACCACTGTTGGTTAAGGGCAATTTAAATGAAGAGCTGAAATATGAAGAAATTCCGATTCGAATTGTGGATAA
The DNA here is from genome assembly GCF_025594145.1 of Primulina tabacum. NCBI lineage: Eukaryota > Viridiplantae > Streptophyta > Magnoliopsida > Lamiales > Gesneriaceae > Primulina > Primulina tabacum. The sequence goes on from NC_134557.1 coordinate 37,879,767, forward strand.
CAAAGACCAAGTACTGAGGCGACGAACTATTCCATATGTCAAAGTACAATGGTTCAATCACACCGAAAGAGAAGCTACTTGGGAGTTGGAAGAAAAGATGCGAGAACAATACCCTTACCTCTTTGAAGATCATGCATAACCAAGTTTCGAGGACGAAACTTCTCATAAGGAGGGAGGGATGTGAGAACCTGAAATTCCAGCAGTAGCACCAGCTAGCAAATTTCAGCAGAAGCTAAAAATTCCAGCAGAAGCTAATATTTCAGAAGCTGGTATTTTTCCAGCAGATTAGAATCCAGCAGCAGCAGCACGAAATTCCAGCAGACAGTTACTAATTCAGCCATGACTTGTAACTGAAGCATTTAAAACGGAATAAAGATTGTTAATGGGAGATTATGACCATTAATTGGGAGGCTAACAGTCAAAATTTTGCCTATATATAACACTCTCAAACCTCTGAAATGGGTTACACAAATCTTGAGATTATCACTTGAATTTTCGAGCTAAGAGAGTGCTGATTTTCGAGCAGCAGAAACCAGTAGCAAGAAGAAGCAGATTTCAGACTTCAACCGAAATACTTTTAGCAAATTACAGTAAGTGGGCTTATGTATAAATATCTTGAAACCCGTTTGATGATTTCTGTTTTTAAAGCAAAAGTATATTCTTGATATCTGATATCTGATTTTTAAGCACTGAAACTTAGTGAACTAATGGTATGAATATATATTCTGAACATTACTGATTACTGATTACTGACTCACCCCTTAGAGGAGAGAACATATAGGGCACTGATATCAGTTTAGCCATGAAATTCACGAACGTGCTCAGTGCTTACTTGTTAAACTTCTGATTCCTGATTACTGAATACTGATTACTGATTTTCGAATACTGATTTCTGTTATGAAAATGAGAATTTCTGTATATCATTCGTATTACTATTTCTCTATGAAAATGATTTCAAAAACTGGGAGTTATTCCCGCCCCCGCTTACTGAGTGACAATCATATCACTCACCCACCAAACTCATCTCAGATAAGAACGATGAAGAGTTGTTAGAAGAAGAGGAGCAACTTCAGTTTTGGGGCTGGTGATGAATATCGTTGTTCTTAGTTCTGATTTATATTCCGCTGCATCTGTTCAGACATTGTATTTTCTGGTTTTACATTTCCGCTGTAAAACATTTATAATTGAGTTTGTATCAGACAATGATTATTATGAATAAAAGACTGGTTTCTGAATTTTGTACTTCTGAGGCTTGTTGTTTTCGAATGTAAATTTGAGAGCAACGCCGGTGTCAACCAACCCCCGTCCCGGGGCGTGACAAAGATCGTTAAAGTCAACACTACCATAGCTATATATGAGGGTGCACCTCTAGTGGAAAAGCATCGGCCCGAGTAGACCACCGAGGACAAGAAAAAAGCTAATCTGGATAATATGTCCAATTATATCCCTTATAAAACTCTTGATGAAATATGTTCAGCAAAATCAAAACTTGTTCGATAGCTAAAAAGATTTGGGAAAAATTGAAGAGAATAATCAGAAAAAAGAGAACAAGTTGATCATAATTATCCAACAATTTGAAAATGCCAAGATAATACCTGGCGAGACACTAAATAAGTTTGATGGACGCTTTAGTAGCTTTGTTATTGAGCTAGCCTCTCTTGAAAAGAACATCCTAACTATGAAATTTCTTTGAAGGTAATGAGGGCATTGCTCAAGAAATAAGGCATAAAGACAATGGCTACGAGGGGATCCAGGAACTCAACAAACTCGAGCTTCATGACTTATTTGCAAATTTGAAGGCTTATGAGTTCGAGTTTTGGATCCATACAGAAGAGGAGCCTTCCAGTCCTCAATATACTAAAGCTCTAGCTCCTACAACCCTACATCAACCGATAACGAAGAGTCTTATAGTAGAAAATTTGTTGATTAGATAAGCAATAAGAGTATGTCTTTATTTGTTAAGAAATTTGAAAGATTTTTGAAAAAGAATAAATTTAAATTTAATTCTTATCGTAAAAAAGATCAAACTGGTGATAATCAAACTTGTTTAAATCGTGGAAACAAGAGCCATTTATTGCAGATCGTAACAAGCTAATAAATGATGATAAGAAACCCTATGTGAAGAGGAAATCTAGAGATGACAAGAGGTCATTAAAGAAGAAGAATGACAGAAAGTGCTTGTTTTTAGGATATAAAAATCAAGTGGGTTGGATCAGATTCAGATCCTTCATGCTCAAAAACTTCAACTAGTGAGAATGAGCAAGACCAAATTAATGCCTAATAGCTGATATTGAGCTCGAGAGTACATAAGTTAAGTAAACATTGTCGATGATCTGGTTTTGAACTTAGATCAGATGAATTTATACATGAAGATTTTATCACTATAATACATGGCATGGTAGATGAGTTCAAAAGACTTTCCAATCATTCGAGGAAGTTAAGGAAGAAAAGACAAGCATAAAAAACAAGCCAAGTGACTCTAGCTGCATACATCGAAAAAAGCTCAAAAATTTTAAGTTGGAGCTCAATATGCTTGCAACTGATAATGATGATATACGAAGAATCTTCCAAATAACTATCAATGAGAATAAACGATTGATGCAATTATTCAATTCTTGGAATAAATTTTCTACGTCTATTGAGAAAATAAATGAGAGGTAAAAATATCCAGTGAGATAATGACTTAGTGTTTAACAACAATGAATGAAATTGTTCTAAACTTAGGACTCAAACATTTTTGGACAAAGATAAGTCCAACATAATAAATTTTATCCAGTCATGCACCATATATGAACATGATTAGGAACAATTCCAAACCAGTCGGACTGTAACTCATGAGAATAGGGCTAAGCATAGAGGAATTGACTATATTGAACTAGAGAGTTCTAAGTCCAGCTAGACATGGCTAAAATATAGAAAAATTTCAGTTGATTTTGGTTACCGTAACAGCTTGAACAAGTCTTATCATAAGGCCAGTCCACCCAAACATTACTCTATGAAGGGAACACCTAACCGATACTACAATTGAAACCCGTGTCAAAAGAGATTTATAATGGATGATAATGACGGAAGTCATAAAAAAATATACTTTGAGACAAAGAACACAACACACAACAACTGTTTATGCACAACCTCACACTTTTTTGGATACACACACAAATAGACCAATTAGCCTAATTCAAGTGTGGATCTTGAATCATGACCCAAGTATATTTGGGTACCGAGTGTTTTATTTAAATGATTGCAGGTATTTCGGAAAAAAATTTGTCTTGGAATCTGCCTGGTATTTGGATAGTGGATGTTCTAGAAATATAACTGGAAATGTCAAGCGGCCTTTTGAAATCCATGATTGCAAGGACCAAGAATCATATTTGGAGATAATTATAAGGGTAAAACATTGGTTAATGGTAAAAGTATTTATGATAAAGTAATAATTAAAGATGTGTTGTTAGTTGAAAGTTTATGCTATAACTTGATCAACATTAGCCAACTATGTGAAATGAATATACTGTTAAATTACACAAACACACATGAACTGTAAAATTTGCTAATGTTGATATCATACTAATTAGACTAAAAGAACAAAACACGTGTGAATTTAGATAGAATGATGATCAAATGCTGCTCCTACATGTTTTCTTGCTGTACGGGGTAATAAAAATTGTTTATGGCATAAGAGATTAATTCACCAAAATTTCAAGTTTATTGCCAGTCTGAGTAAATAAGATTTGGTTCGTGGATTGCCTAAAATCGACTTTATCAAAGATAAGATCTGCACTGCATGCCAGCTTGGTAAGCAAGTGATATCAACTTTTATAAATAGAGGGTACAATATTCAACAAAATTCTTGGATTTACTGCATATGGATCTCTTTGGCCATATACCAGTGAAGAGCTTCGGGGAAATGATATATACTATAGTGATTATAGATGATTATTTCAGGTTTACTTGAGTAATCTTCTCGCCTTCAAGAAGATCATACTAGTGCCCAATTGATCAAGATTTTAAAATGTCTTCAAAATGAGAAACCCATTGTGATAAATAGGATAAAGAGTCATAGGATTACTAAATTTATAAACAAAACCCTCTCATCCTATCTAGATGACCAATGAATCAAGCATAAGTTCTCTGCTGCTAGGTCACCACAACAAAATGGTGTTGGTGAGAAAAGGAACTGCACCTTTAAAAAACAAATAGAACACTGGTAACTAATTCTGGGATATCTCATATATTTTGAGCAGAAACAGTTAGTACATCTTGCTATACTCAGAGCAAATAAAAAATAACTAAAAAGGATAATAAGAATCCATATGAGATTTGGAAGGACAATACACCCGATGTATCTTAGTTAAATATTTGGTTGCAAATGTCTCATTTATAAAAATAGTTAAACACATCTAACCACTTTTGACTCTAAATATGATGCTGATTTTTTTAGGATATTCATTTGTTAGCAAAACTTATAGAGTTTATGATATGGAACTCTGTCTGTGGAATAATCTGTGCATGTTGTATTTGATTAATCATCTATCTATCAAGGTGGTGAAAATAGTAATATGCATGACTTAAGCAATATATTAGATGTTCCTAATATTGATGCTAATAATGATGATGAGATAGATTTGAGAAGAACAACTGGATTTGCTCCTGGAATAGGTCCATCTAGACTTGAAGAAACCACAATCAATCAAGCTCCAGATGAAGTTGAGCCGTTTAATGACCACCAGTCAGAGATACCTCAAGAGGAAGATGTTGCAAACACCAACTAGGATCAATCTGCTCAACATCAAGATCCAAATCCTTTTGGACTTGTTCTCCAGTGGTATAAGAATAATCTACTTCAACTAGTTATTGGTAATCCTATCGCATCTCTTAGAACTAGAGGACAAACGATAGATGAATTTTTGCATGATGCATTCATATCACAAATTGAACCTAAAAAGATAGATGAAGCGCTAGTAGACTCAAGCTTGATAGATGCTATGCAAGATGAACTTAATCGGTTTGAGAGAAATAAAGTTTGGCACCTAGTTCTCAGACCCACTAATCTATAAGTTATCAGAATTAGATGAGTGTTCATAAACAAACTCGATAAAAGTGGCTTTGTTATGAAATAAAGCTAGACTTGTAGCCCAAGAATTTATAAAAGGATAAGCATTGACTTTGATGAATCGTTTGCTTCTTTAGCTAGACATGAGGTCAAAAGAATATTTCTCGCATTTACTGCGTGTAAGGACTTCAAAGTATATAAAATAAATATTAAATCAACATTTCTTAATGGTTTATTAAATTGTGAAGAATTATATGTTGAAAAACCACCTAGATTTATTGATCGTATTGATTTATTTAAACTTTGTGAAGATCTATATGGACTAAAGCAAGCTCCTTGAGTTGGTATGATAATTTGTCTAGATTTCTGATTGATAGTGAGTTTTTTTATTGGAACTGTAGACAAAACCCTATTTAAGTTCACTAAGAGTGATAATTTTACACTAGTACAGATCTATGTTGATTATATCATATTCGGTTCCACTAACCCTAAACTTTGCGAGAAATTCTCGTAGTTGATGCACGATAAATGTGAAATGAGCATGATGAGATAATTAACTTTCTTACCCAACTTGCAATTCAAGCAGCTAGAAAATATAATCTTAATCAATCAAGCCAAGTGCACTAAAGAACTGTTAAAGAAATTTGGCATGGAGAGTTATGTTGCTGCCTTTACCATCAATATAAATAAATATGAAGGGAGAATCTCAGTTGATATAACTATGTATAGATGTTTGATTGAGTCAGTACTATATCTGACTTCTAGCCTGCCAGATATCATGTTCGTTGTCTGTCTGTGTACAAGATTTTAAGCAAACCTTAAACAATGACATTATATTGCAACTAAACTCATTCTTAATATTGTAAAGGTACTCCATGTGCTGATCTTTGGTATTCCAAAGAGTCTAGCTTCAAGCTAATTAATTATTCAGATGCATATTATGTAGGTTGCAAGATTGACAAAAAAAATCAGTGGATTATGTCAATTTCTTGGAGATAGAATTATCTCATGTTTCAGTAAGAAGCAAGCTTCAATTGCTATTTCTATGGCTGTAGCTGAATATTTAGCTGCAAGCATTTACTGTGCTAACTTCTTTGGATTCAACAACTTATGGATATGACATCAATTCTTCTGAAACTCAAATATTTTGTGATAATACCAGTGTTATTGTCATCACATACAACCCTCTATTGCATTATCGAACCAAGCACATTGACATCATACATCATTTCATTTGAGATCATGTGATGAAGAATGACATGCATCCGGTTATTATACATTTTAGCAGATCAACAAGTGGCCGATGTCTTCACTAAGCCATCACGAGATGTTATGTTTACATATTTTCACAATATTCTTGGCGGAGTAGATTTAAATTAAAAGCATAAATTTAAGAATAATAAAAATCAACCAATTACCAAACTCTAGCTGCTCTAGCTAGGGTTTTAGGAAGGTTGACCTTATCATGTGCTCTGATTGTCTCTCCCTTGTAAATTATATTAATATTTTTTAACGATTCAATATTTTAAAATTTTGAATTTTTAAATTATTTTAATTCCTAGATTTGTTGCACAATCAGATACTATCCGTATTTAAAATTCTTTACTTCATGCAGATAAATATGAACTTCCAAAAGTCACTTTTCAACTATTTAAAATTTCAAAAAGTATCATAGACGTGCAGACATGTGGACTGAAACGTTTGTTTCCTTGGACCGTACGTACTCTCGATATTAGTTTTTCATTTTTCCTCTTCAGATTACTTAGAAATTTTCATGTGTATTAATTTCTTTGCTCCCCATGCGTTCTAACTTTTCACAGATCAACTCAATCCGCTTTAAAAACTATCTCAAAAATGACTAGCTATTCTATCAAAACTTTGGTTGTAGACTTTGAATCTGTCCTCGCAATGAAAGACGAGGTCATGGTGGGAATGTTCAAAATGTTGGAAGCCATCAGATTGAGAAAGTTCTTGGGCTGCATCATAAAGGTTTCTGAGCCAGTTCTCAAAGAGTTCTTCTCATCTGCAAAGGTAGAACACATAATGGTTCCATTCCACCACTCAAAAGATGTTTGATGAAATGTTTGAATTTCCCGACGTTGATTTGACATCATGTGCAACTCTTCCAAAGGGTAATGCTAATCATTAGAGAAAAAATTATCCTTATCTAGTTTCCCACTCTTCTCCACCTGCCTAAAGAAAGAATTCAAGGTGGAATTCCATCTGCTCGTCGATATGCGAGAATAAATTTTGGCTAAGACTGATGCTTTTGACAAGGTGACAGTGGAAGAATTCATGATGATGGCGTCTATTGCTTCTGAGATAAACATCAACTAGTGAGATATATTGGTTTCTATTCTTCAACGATAGTAAATGAAAGCCTCAATCGCATGGATCTGTTGTTCCTCTGTGCTATCTGCTTGAACAAAAAAAGGTCACCTTGGTGGATGTTCCAAATATCCACCCAATAAAATTAAATAATACCTCTGTCGACATGTTCAAGAAGAAGAATATACCAACTGGTGTTGAGCTGTTGGAGATAAAGAATGAAAAATTGAAAGAACAAGAGGTTGCTCAGAAGAAACTCGAGCTAGCCAAGACATCGACTGGAGATACAGCGATGAAGCTTGTTTTGTCCTCTGATTATGAATTTGAAAAAGGTAGGGAGAAGGTTCCCCTGACCCAAGTATTTTTGGATCGAAAAAAGTTTTTGAACCAAAGAAGAAGGCAGAAAAGCCGATGTTAAAGAAAATCAATCTGATTAAGCATGTATCTGAACCGCTTCGTCCGAGAACAATCCAGTCGTTTTTATCTTCAGCTTTTTAATTGGAGTTAAAATTTTTGCACGTAAAATATTTTCCATGAGATCCGGTCTGCCTACCATTGACCCTAAGGAAAAGGGCAAATGAACACTTATCGAGCCAGTCAAGCTGTCCAATGCTCAAGCCTCCATCAACATCGCATGCAGTGTGTTGATGAGATAATTAAAGAGAGAGTTAAATTGTTCGATAAATGGGTTGACTAAAGAATTGTAGTCCACTTCTCCACGAAGAACGGAAGTTGAAAGTAGTGGCAGATTTGGAAGACAAGAGTCTAATTTGGGCTGAGACTGGCCTCATTACGTAAGCCTTGGAAAGTCATGAGTTCATTTAATTGAACTCAGATAAAGTGTACTGTAGGAAATAATCATACAAAGAGGGATAATTTTGATGTCCACAAGCCAGAGATGTTGCTGCAGTAATTTAGCAGTTGGAAATGGATGCATTGTCATTTTCATAGATGTAAATATGAAGAGGTGTGAGTATGAATTGCTTGTGGAAGAAGAAGAAGACTTCCATGCCGTTTTTGAGTTTGATGGAAATTTGGCTGGTGGCCAAACTGATATATTTGACACGGAGAGACAAGAGACCATCATTCTAGTCGCAGTGCCAAAAATTATAAAGGTTTGAATAATTATAGTGGAAAATCCATCTGAAACTTCTTACACTTGGGTTGTTGAGAATCCCTCCATGGAAGAACTCCCAACAACTCAAGCTGATCCAAACCGGTGTGAATATTCCTTAATTTTAACATATCTTTGGGTACTCAGACAAAACATCCACTTATCCACTCCTAGAAGATATTCAAATGCCAACTGGAGGATCCACTCATGCATCTCCGCATCTATGTCCTTCATAGATGCAGAAATTTCCAGAGATGACATTAACATCTGTCGATGATGTGGGGAAGTATTTGTCAAACTTTGATTTTGGTCAAGTCCAACCGCCTCCTGAGCTTATTGGAGAATTGGTTGAGCCGCTGCCTTAAAAAGCATCTCCCGCCTCTCTTATTGCCACTCTAGCTGGTGAAGAGATAACATGCTATGGACGAGGAAATCTCTCCACATATTTTTCTAGTGGATAAATGGGAATAAGGACTGCTTCTCCAACTTATGAACCCCAGCAAGACTATCTTCAGTTGACTCAAGCTGGCCCTTCCTCACAAATTTATAATGATAACTTCTCCGAGTCCGATGAACTTCCTCCACAAGAAACTTGCTTCAACAGCTTCTGTCTCATATGAAAGATGTCTCAAAGTCAATCAACCGTGTGGAAATCAAATATTTTGCTCACATGGTTGCATTTGAAAATTCAATAGTCGAGTATTTTGATACTTGAGCTTCATCGGAAAAACTTCTAGATGATGAGGACTGATTAAAACCACTATGAAGAATCAAGCTGCCAATATGAACTTAGAGATTTCAATGCAAATGGATAAAGTCAAAACTCATATGGGTGCACAATTTGATCATCTACAAACCACCCATGGCAGTCAGCTGCAAGAAATTCTAAATTATATACGACATGGTTGTGTCAAAAAAGAATAAAATTACAAGAAGCTAAAAGAACAAAAGAAGAAGACAGACAAAGAAAAATACGAAGAAGCTAAAAGAGATGAGGAGATAAGGAGACAAGACGAGAAAGCTAAGAGGAAGAGAGGTGGTGTAGTAACGATTCAAGATTCAGGAGAATTCTTTTTACCGTAGGTGTAATATGTTTTTAATAATTTCTGCTCAAATTATAAAAATGTCATTTGACAGGATTGATTAGGAGGATAATCGTTGAGCTACAATAACTCGGTTCTTGAAATATTTAACACCGATGAATTAAATCGAGTTTGGTTTTTCAAACCAAGCGGAAGACACTCAAATTAATCTTTCGTAGAAACCGATTAAATAATTTGTAAAGTATTTAAAATATATGCAAGTTGAATGAGTAAAAAAAATTTGATTGAAGTATTTTATCAAACACTTGGTATGCAATATTTTGGTATTTGAAGGACATATAAAATGCTTCAACAATGCATTTTTAAAACATTGGAAATAATAAGTAAATGCAATAAATAAATACACACAAATTAGTTTGTAGATGTTCGGAGATTAAACTCCTACGTCACCACTTCTTCTCCTTGGAAAGGATCCATTAGAAGACTTTGATTTATACAACACTTTGTACAAACCCATTTCAACTTAGGACTTATCTCTTTCCTAATTGAAACTCCTAGCACACTCTCGATTGTAGGCTGCAACCTCACAATCCGCATAATGTTTAACGTCTCTTGTGCCAAGGCTACAAACACAATCTTTAATGTCTTTGTGTGAAGACTCACTCAACTAAAATTTGAAGTTCAACTCTCTTTTATATGTGTGAGTGATTGTGTGTGAGGAATTTATCCTTTACAGTGTACATGTCAAATGTATCCTCACACAAGAGCTTGTGCTCTCAACTAGCAGATTTCTTCATGCTAACTGCCCATGCTTTTAATCCCTTCAAAGGCTCTTGTTTACTCTTCAAGATGTTGTATTTATAGGTTCCAAAAATGATATATACATTAGATATAATAATATGACCGTTTGGAAAGTTTATGTAATGTTTCGGAAATTGCAACGATCAAATTCGTCTTGCTGGACATTTTCCTGAGCCTAAATTGTTCAACTGGTCAGTAGCTCAACTGGTCACTAGTTCAAGTGGTCAGCGTTCAACCGGTCAGCGGTTCAACCGGTCAGCAACTCAACTGTTCAGCAGCTCAACTGGTGTGCTGAAATCAGTCTTGCTGATTTCAGTTTGTGCAAAACTGGTAGTTTCATTGTCATTTATCAGCAATTTAGACTTCGATTTAGACTTTGACTTTTGAAGATTATTTGTATATCATCGTCTTATCTTTTCAAATCATACTAAATCGCTTCATTCCAATAATCGAGCTGAGAGATATGCCCAAAATACCACAACTGCTCATACCCAACTGATTGTTGTTTTCATGCAATAAGTTTGGTAATTCAGCGAACGGTTTGACCTAGATAACATTCATTTTTTCCCAACTGACAATACGACTTGTTCCAAATTGAGTTTTCTGATCGGTTTAGTTGGCGGATTGTCATTTGAATCATCCATCTGAAAGATATCATCAAAGCACCAAAGCTCGCCAGATATTCAGTTTGGCAAATTCAGTTTCAGTTTCCTTCTTATGTTTGCAACTTCACACGTGACTAAATATGATAGAAATACAATAACAAATTTTGTTTTCATCAAATTCAAGATTACGAAGATGAGATGTTCCAACATCATTTCATTCATTCAATGAAACACATTATTTCCAAGTTGTATCTTTTTAAACCGCTCAAATGTATCATATGTATTTAGTCTAGCAATTTAATTTTTTATCACAAAAGGGGAAATTGTTAGTTTGAAAATATCTTAAGTTTTAATGGTAACAAATAATTTCAAGCTGTTTTAGGATCTAGCTACTATTTGTGTGTATTTACATGTTTTAAGCTGGATTCCATGAAATCAAGCCGGACAACGTTCTCCCCATGGTTCAAGATTGAACCGCATTAGTCAAGCTACATCAGAACTCTAACCGGACTGCATCAGAAGCTCAAACCGCGGACTGATCCTAGCTAGTCATATCTATTAGGTAAAGTGTCTTTTACAGATCGTGTACAATATCCAACAACTCCCGATTGACAATAATGTTCCTTAAAAAGTCAAAGATCAATCAACTTTTCAGGAACCAAAATTTTCTATTACAAGTTGCATTAACATGTTGCGTCCTATAAAGAGCAATTGACAATGACCTCTTGTTGGATGCAAATACATATGATCGTTAGAAAATTTCTTACCGTTGGAATAATTTCCAGTATATATAGGCATATTCAATACTGAAAGAATATAACAAGAAAAACACCAAGTCTGAAACTTTCATAATCTGCTATTTACAACATCTCGAGCACCCTTATTCTTTCAATATCAAGTTGTTCATCTTTGTACAAGCTTATTCTACATATTAGTTCACCAAAGTTCATTTTGTGCTACATTACTAACTCTAGTCGTTCAAAGTAATCAATTGAAGAGTTGTATTGTGAATCCATCTGACCCGAGAGTTCAATAGACAGTTTGAGTTTGTATAGTGATAATAAGAATTTCACTGTAGATAGTGATAAGTTCTAACTGAACCGAGTTTATACAAGAGTTTATAAATCAAAGCCTTCTAGTGGATTCTTTCCTAAGTGGAAGAAGAGAGATGTAGAATGATATTGAATTAGAACTTTCATAAATACTTTGTATAATTTAATTCAAGACTTGTTATTTTTCTGTCTTGATTTATATTTCTACCCGTTTTATTAAAATATTGCGTATATTAAATATATTCATCATCCATCTAGCCGATCATTTCCACATAGACTTGTCAAATTGGTGTCAGGCCCGTCGGGTCGGCCCGTCCCTCAGTAAAAATTGAGTGGCTTGGGTTGATAAAATATCAGCCCATTTGGAGGCGGGCCAAACAGGGTTCATCCGTTTGGGTTGTGGGCCGACATGGTGGGCCTAAACGGGACGGACTGGCCCGTCAAATTAAGATCGAGTTTTACATTTTTTTTGTAACTATTAATACAATCCAAATTAAGATAGAGTTTTACATTTTTTGGTAACTATTAATACAATCGATACTATACTACATAATACGATATAGTAATACACCAACATTTTACAATAATTACTTTGATTGTCCCTTCTATCCAATAAAAATTATCATAAAAATATATTTTAGTAAAATCTAAATAAAAATTTAAATAATTATTTTAGATTTTTAGCGAAAATATTTTATATTAGATTTTTATGTAGGACTTCTATTTTTTATGATTGCTTTATTTTGAATATTGACTGGACACCGCATCCTAAACAAAATATTATTATTATTTAAAAGATTGATACTTCATTAAAAAATTTAAAATCCTTTAAAAAGTAAACGAAAAAAAAAACATAGAGGAAACCAAAGCTTGAGCAGTCAAGCAAATTATTTGGCGGCGTCAGAAGCGAAGCGAGGGTTTGAGAACAACCAAGTAGGCCAAAAATAAGTCTTTATAATTTATTAATTTACAAGAGGTTGTTTTACTCTTTTCTGTGGCTCAAAATTTTTGATGTCACCGCACTTTATTAATTTGGCCGTTTGAAAATATTTTGTTTATTTGATATTTATTATTATTGAAATATTCTGTTTTATTCTTGATCAAGATTATGATGAGATGTACTAAAATAATTTGATATATTACTTCACGAACAATGTTCTAATTCTGAAGGCTCAACTGGATTTTAGTAAACTGAAGAATATACCAATTATATGTACTTGAGTTCATATCACGGTGAAAATGCTTGGCTATATTCATATACGGTGTACAACAAAGAGCCAACCTGTAGAGGTTTTGCTTTATTAAGTTAGAGTTGTTATGAATGTGTCTAGCTTGTGTGCTTCAATTGTTTCTTTTATTTTCTAATACGGTGATAGTATTATTGTATTTGCATATTATGGATTCTATCATAAACCAAAGTATTAACATAGATGATTATGAAGAAATTGGAAACAACAAGCATTGTAAGGAGGAAGCTACATCAAAAAAGCCTAAAGAATATTCTGATGTCTGGAATTATAAAAAAGAGATTGGTCAAGATGGTATACAAAGAGACGAATGTAAGGCATGCAAGAAAGAGTATAAATGTATAGAAAAACAATACGGGACTTCTACATTAAGGCATCATCTTCAAAATTGTAAAACGGTAAAATTTCATGATGTTAGACAAATGATTATTGATCATGATGGGAACATTAGGTCAAAAAAATAGATCAAAAAATTTCACGTGAGTTATTAGTTGCAGCCATTATTAAGCATGATTTGCCATTTTCTTTTATCGAGTATGATGGTATTAGAGCTTGGGTTAAATATATAAATCTCGATGTGCTTTGTATTTCCAGAAATACTCTTGTTTCCAACATTTCAAGAATTTACATGAGAGAGAAAGAGAAACTTTGGCTAACATAAAAAAATAGAATTTTTGAACTTCATATGTATGGTTTGCATGCACTAGTGAGCGCTACATTTGCTTGAGTGCCCACTTTGTTAATGATGATTGAAAATTGAATAGTAAAATACTTAGCTTTGCTCATATGCCTCATCCACACCAGGTGTCGAATTGGCATTAAAATTGTTTGGATTTTTGAAGGAATGACGGATTGAGAAAAAAATTTTCTCTTTGACATTGGATAATGCATCAAGTAATGATAATATGCAAGGCATTTTGAAAGAACGACTCTCGTTGTATGATAGCTTGTTGTGTGATAGTGAATTTTTTCATGTTCGTTGTTCTGCTCATATACTGAATCTCATTGACCAAAAAGGTCTCAAAATAGCTAGTGTAGCTTTGAATAAAATTAGAGAATCTTTCAAGTATGTGAAAGGCTCAGATGGTAGGATGAGAAAATTTGAAGAATGTGTGAGAGCAGTTGGTAACATTGACAGTGGTATTGGTTTGAGATTGGATGTGCCTACTCGTTGGAATTCAACATATTTGATGTTGGATAGTGTCATCAAACATAAAAAGCCTTTTATTCTCTTCAATTGAATGATAATAATTATAAATATTTTCTTTCAATTGAAGAGTTGAAAATAGGAGAAAAAAATGTGAATTTTTTGAGCCATTTTATGATATTACCAATTTGATCTCATGTTCTTCTTATCCTACATCAAATTTTTACTTCATGCAAGTTTGGAAGATCGAGGTTTTGTTAAACGAGAACTTGTCAAATGAAGATTTGGTGGTAAGTGATATGTGTAAAAGGATGAAAGAGAAGTTTGATAGTATTGGAATCAATATAGCGTGGTGCTTGCATTTGGGGTTATTCTTGACACACGAATAAAGCTTTCTATGTTAGAGTTTTTTAATTAAATGCTTGATGATGATCCTATCAAATGCCAAGAGAAGATGCTGATTGTGAAGACAATGTTGTATAAGCTTTTTGAACAGTATTCTAACACCAATCAGACAAGTTCTTCACAACCAAGATCATCTTCTGTTACAATTTCACATACTCAAAGTGGAGGAGAAATTAAATATAAAGGCAAAAAAAATTATGATGTAAGTATTAAAATGATTTATTTCTTTTCTGTTTCTTATATTCACTCTTTGGTTTGTTTATATATATATATATATTGCTTTACCATTAGTTAATTGATGTAAGAAATCATGGCGTATGAGATTCAAACAATTAAAAGTGCAGGAAAATCTGAATTAAATCTTTATTTGGAGGAGCCAAAGCTTGAATTTGTATATTATCAAAATTTAGATGTTTTGGAGCATTGGAAGAATCGTAAGCATCGATACCTTTCACTTTCATTGATGACATGCGATATTTTGTCTATCCCCATAACTACAGTTGCATCAGGGTCAACCTTTTCTATTAGTGCTCATGTGCTCACCAAGTACAAAAGTCGCATCCTTCCTGAAAAAGTGCAAGTTCTTATTTGCACGCGTAACTGGTTGCGTGGTTATTTATATATATATATATAACTTTTCTTAAATTGCATATAACATTTCTTCAATTGATATATTGGCTTACTTCGTATCTTTTAGATGCAGACGATGATGAATGCGAAAATTTCAAAACAACTTCATCCCGAGAAGGATCCAATGTTGTTGAAATTTGTGATGAAAGAATAGTGGAGGGGCTATTGTAGAAGATGAAGATTGAATGGAGTTTAATGAGAATGGACTTTATAGTATTTGTTTAGTTTCTTCATGTTTTGTTTAAGCACTTTATTTTTCATGGATTATGTTGTATGCTTTCTTAATTTTTTATTTTAATGTTTGTAAGTATTTTATGAAATTATTTGGTGAAGTATATTTTTTTTGTATGTTTATTATAATAATATTTAACATTTTTTTCTTAAAAAAATAAGCGAGTCGGCCCGCGTAACCCGTGGCCCACGGTGGATTGGGCTGGGTTGGCCATTTAGATGCCCGCCCCGCCTAATGACGGGTTACGGCGGGTAGCGGGCTGGCCCGTCCTGCTAGTCCGTTTTGACAAGTCTATTTCAACAATTCTATAAATTATTTTCTCCTAGTATTTTTTAGCAAAATTTTTTATCTTCACTCTATTTTGAATTTTAAAACATTAATTTTAATTTATACTTTCTTCGTTATGGGTATTACGTATGCATGAGGTGCTTATATATAATCTCCATTCGTATGTTTCGTAATTCGGATGTGACTAAAATAATAACATATAAATAAAATTTATTTAACAATAATTCAATTAACTATTTCCACAAGACAAAACTCATTATTCGAGTTAAAATAAAAGTTTTATGTTAATAAGTAAATAGTGATAAAAATTTCTTTATCTCGTCCTAAATAGATGGAAACGATCAATAATCAAACGCCATAAAATCCAAAAAAATCAGATTTTTTGTTAAAGAATCAAAACAAACTCAATCATCTCAAATTCTCCATTGTTAAGTTAAATACCATAAAAGAAAAGCAGAAAAAAAACAAGAATAACCAAAGGTAAAAAACAAGCGACAGGAGGAAGAGGAAGCCATCCACACGGACTCCTTCGGGTGGCTTACAAGTTACAACGCTGGTCAAATATTATTAGAAAACCGGTATATATTGTTGGAAGTTTGATTCTTTTTCAATGAGTGAAAAGGAAAAGTCAGAGGACCCAAATGACAGCCCAAACCCGGAAACAAACCCGAGCACAAGACCGACGTATCCATCTCCAGTCGTGCCTGCGGAGACAGAGAAGGAAGCAGGAAACAACATGGCAAGAGCTAATATATCTTCATCTGTCAACCCTTCTTGGTTTACTTCTAAAAGGTATCTTTTGGGCCGCCTAAACCCCTTTTTCATGTTTTTTCTGTTTGTATGCGGGGTGATATTTTGTGATTTTCCTGTGGAACTGTGGGATATGTACTGGAATCAAGAAAGTTTGAATCTTGAGCTTTTTTGCCTTGTGGGTATTCAAGAAATTGGGGAGTTTGTCTTTCTAGTAATGGTCGATGTTGAAGTACTACATTCTGGTCGATGGACTTGTGCAAAATTTTTTTTTGGAGGGAAATTTGAGATATTACCTTTGTATGGGGCATTGATGGTTGACAAATTGTGTCTAAATGGACGGTTTTGACTGAATATCTCATCTGTGTGACTTGATTTGAAGTACGTTATTTGTGTCAGTGCCTGAATACTGTTCTATCTGTAAACTCCAGCGATTAGATTTCAATCAAAATTTCCAATTGTTGATCTTGTTTCTGTTTTGGCAGGTTGCTTGTTATCTTTTGTTTAATCAACTTAATAAATTACGTGGATCGTGGTGCTATAGCAAGTAATGGTGTTAATGGAAGCCGAAAAACTTGTTCAGAAAGTGGTTCATGTTCTGGAGGTAGTGGAATCCAGTAAGTTCTTATATCAATTATCAACTTTGGTAACTAATCCACAGAGTGACAATAAATGGCCGCTCTTTGTTTTCCGTTTGCTTGCATCCTTTTTATGATCATTGATCATTCTTATGCTGTTTATGTTATGTGCATTGTTATTTCATCTTCACGCTTATTGCTTATTCAGAAAGGCAACAAAATTGGTAAAGGGAACTTTACATGTTTCTATGATGGGGTTTTACTTGTTGCCCCCGTGATTTCAAATAAATTTAGTTTGATTGTGTTGTCAAGGGAGGATTAATGAACATACAATATAAGGTAGTAAGGTGCCTTGTTTCATCATTACTGAAGGAAGATATGTCAGAGTAATATTTTAATGGGTATTCCCATCCATATACCTTTAAGAATAATTCAAGGCGATGCAGGAGGCCAATAATTCAATGGTTAAACTGGCCTCGGTTGGAACATCCATACCCCCCATGATTTCTAATAAATTTAGTTTGATTGTGTTGTCATGGGAGGATTAATGAACATGCAATATAAGGTAGTAAGGTGCCTTGTTTCATCATTACTGAATGAAGATATGTCAGAGTAATATTTTAATGGGTATTCCCGTCCATAACATACCTTTTCTAATATACCTTTGAGAATAATTCAAGGGGATGCAGGAGGTCAAATATTGAATGATTAAACTGGTCTCGATTGGAACATCTATACCAAGCAATTGAATGCTTCTATCTCCTTTCCTGTTTGCTTTCCGTTTTACTTCAATTTACTTTAATTACTATGTGCATCAACGGATATATGATGAGTAACTGAATTCCAATATCTTCATTCTTGTTTGCTTTCCTTTTTACTTCAATTTATTTTCATAACTATTTGTGTCAACAGATATATGATTCTCCGCCGATAATAGTACTTACTGTGTCGGTCTTCTCCCTTCTTTCCTTAATGCAATGTAATGGAATAGAGTGTGGTGAAAATCCTATTTGTTTATCTTGTTAGTACATAGTACAATCATGCGGAGAGGAAGAGGTGAAGCAGAAAAGGTGAAGTGTTCTAGTAGTAGTTAACACAGTGTTTTGGGCGAAATCCGGTGTTTCACTGCTCTATTTCGCATTGCTTTTTATTTAATTGGTAACCTTTTTTGACTGTTGTGCAACAATTTTTTTAGCGGTTCTTACTACATGAATTTCCACGATGCTGTGGCCAAATAAGTTGATTCAAAATAAACCGTGTGATTAGTTAACAAATTACCAATGTTTCACTAAAGGAAAGGAACTCTACTGAAAAGTTCTGTATGTGTTATGTAATATTTATGTTTTATTTTCTGATACAAAATTATTCAGGGGTGATTTTGACTTGTCTAATTTTGAGGATGGAGTTATATCTTCTGCTTTCATGGTGGGACTCCTTGTTGCATCTCCCATATTTGCATCTTCAGCCAAGAGGTAATAAATCATTTGTTTTTTATTTTTTTTCCTCCACAATGTGATTGGCCAATCTATCCATATGCATCTCATGTCAATTTGGTGTTTCCTCTCTGCTATCATTATCCTCTAGTATGGTCAAGCTGATACATTCTCTACGTGGGTTCTGTTAAATATTAGTCTCCAGTTTCATGATTTCCTCTGTACTACAATTTTTTATGTGTACAAAAATTGGATGGGAAAAAGGAGCTGAACTCTTAGAAAATATCTGAAACATCCTACTTGAAGGTTTGAAGCTTTTTCTTGTAATTAATTTACCGTCTTGTTCCATGGAACTTTGCAGCTTCAATCCCTTTAGGCTTATTGGAGTTGGTTTGGCAGTATGGACCTTTGCTGTTGCTCTTTGTGGTATTGCACATAATTTTTGGACTATTGTCATTGCTCGCATGTAAGCAAAGCTTATCTGAATCATACCGAAGTTTTATGTGCTATTTATTTCCTTGTTTATATCATTATGATTTTTTCCTTTTATGTGTGTGTTTTCTATAGGCTAGTGGGTGTTGGCGAGGCTTCTTTTATAAGTCTCGCAGCTCCATTCATCGATGACAATGCTCCAGTCGCTCGGGTTTGTTGTCCATTTTTAATTATCGTCTCACAAGATATCTATAAGATTCTCACTTGTTTTGCATATGACACTCTTTCAAACCATGTCCTTGTTAGATTTATGTCATATCATACCGAATATAGAACTATGCCGAATTCATTCTAGGTAACTAATTGACTGATTCACTTATTGAAGTGTTAAGAAGCTCATTGTCTTGACAAGAAACTGCTAGTGTCAGTGTTACTGTGTTTTTGGGCTTGTGAAAAAGACAAAGGGTAAAAAATGTGTTCTATTCATGAGAGTAATCTCTTCAGAATGCCCTTGATTATGTCAATCTTGATTTTTTTTAAATTCTAAATTTTTCCTTATAAACTCTCAAGGAAATCAGGTCTTAAAACAACAGCATACTTCTCCTTCTATGTTGCAGCCTAATCTCCTTACTAGGTCCTATGTATCTTTGTGACAGAGAACAATATGGCTGGGAGCATTTTACATGTGTATACCAACTGGTATCGCGGTTGGATATGTTTATGGTGGATTGGTATGTTCAACTGCCTGGCAAAATATTTTATTCATATTTTTTCGCAAATTATGAGCTCTTCCCAGATCAAGTGTTTACCCACACAAACTCCATCTTAGTGTTTTTCTTTTCCATGGATTCTTTCTCAATTGTAAAGAATTTTTTTTATGCTCAGTATAGAACCCATTCATTTTGTCTTTGCCTTTTTTTTTGGTTATTGCTTGTAGATTGGTCAATTTAGTTGGCGGTGGGCATTCTGGGTGGAGGCTATTTTGATGCTCCCATTTGTCATTTTAGGCTTTTTATTAAAGCCTTTACAGCTAAAAGGTAAATATCGGGCTATTGCTTAATTTTTTGGTCCCATTTCTTTTTACTCGCCATTTTCTAAGACATTTCTATAGGTTTTTCTCCTGCTGAGTCTAAAAGAGCATTGAGAGCTGTAGAAGATAGCTCTGAAGATCAAGGTATTGGATTTAATATTTTATGAACACTTGCAGAATAGAGCACCGCACCCTTAAGATTTAGGTGATAACTTTTTCTGGATAAATTTTATTGATGCATTAGCACCGAATGATTAGTTAACTTGGGAAACTGTCAAATAAGTGTTCTAAGTAAACTTGTGATGTTATATTAGTAAGGGGACTTGAGTAAAATCTCTCATAAACCTTTCTTGATCTACAAATTGGCTTGTCCTTTTAGTTCGGGTATTGTTCGAGTTTCTCTTGTTTCTTAGTTTTGTAGTTTCTGGTTGCTTCATTTTTCTAGGCATATAATTTGCTGAATGTGTTCAAATTATTATGAATGCGTTTTTGGTTACAAAGGTGGTGAACTTTCAAGAAGAGAAGAAGTTGCAGACAAAAGCTCAAAACCTTCTAGGTAAGGAGTTAGTTTCAAGAATTAATTTTGATTTCTCCAAGGGAAATGCTTTATTCAAGAATATGTCTTTTCTGATCAGGTTTACTTCTGAAAGGGTCAGAAATAAATTTCATATATGAATGGATCCCTTCTCACTGAGTTTTTTTGTAATTTTAGGTTGGCAGGTGTGAGAGTATTTGGGCAAGATATGAAAGCTCTTTGTCTTGAGAAGGTTTACGTGGTGAATGTTTTGGGTAAATCTTCATTCTGTGGATTTTACTTGTGGAAAAAAACACATAATAGTTACCAACCAACACATTAGCTGATTAACTACAAACTGAGAGTGCCACGTCGTATTTGTAATTTTCTTTTGAATGGCTATTGCAGGTTACATTGCCTATAATTTTGTCATTGGTGCCTATTCCTATTGGGGACCTAAGGCAGGCTATAATATATATCGCATGGTAACATCTTCATGGCCTGTATAATGTGTGGTCATTTTAGCCATTTAGTGTTTTTCTGTCACTTTGAGGTGTCTCTTCATTTCACTCAATATTGACTTTACATATTTTACGACACTTGATATATGTTTTATTTGTATCCAGAGCAATGCAGATTATATGTTTGGAGGTGTTACAGCTGTGTGCGGAATTCTGGGATCTTTAGCTGGTGGGTTTGTTCTTGATCTTATGACTTCCACTTTATCAAATGCTTTTAAGGTGGGCCTTTTCGTTGTTAGTTTCACATATTGATTTAGCATCTAAATCCAATCACTTATTACTGTCTCATCAGTTTGAAATTTGTGTGGAACAATTGTATGATTGAATCAAACTTGATTTACTGCACTACATTGTATGCATCCCAAGCCTCTTGGGAGCAATCTCTGTTTAAAATCTATTTTCTTTTTTCTAGCTAAATATTTACCAAACGTAGGTTTGTTATATTTATAATTCCATACATATATGTTTGTCTTTAATCAACAAAGTGCTCACACTTCGAATTTTGAATCAGCTTCTATCAGTGGCGACATTTATAGGAGCAGCATTTTGCTTTGCGGCTTTTTGCTTCAAGAGCCTTTATGCATTTTTGGCTATGTTTGCTATAGGAGAGCTACTGGTGTTTGCTACACAGGTATTATGTTTCCTGTTTATCTTCTTGATTTCAACTGTTCTTGGGTCACCTATTCGGTATTTGATTAGTATTTCGATCCTATGTTGTAGAATTCAAAAGGGTGCTAAAGAGTAAAGGGTGCCGAACATGATCGTCTCTATCATTTCTTCTATTTTGTTAAATTAACATGTTGAATATTTTAAGTGAATGTTAATTGTTACCAGACTTATTTAGATTTTTTTTTGCCTACAGGCCCCTGTAAATTTTGTTTGCCTGCATTGTGTTAAGCCTAGTTTGCGGCCATTATCCATGGCTATATCTACGGTATCCATTCACATATTCGGCGACGTGCCATCTTCTCCCCTTGTCGGGCTTCTCCAGGTTTGCTTCAATGTTTCTTTAATTGATTATAATCAGCAGTCAGCACCCATTGTCGGTCTTCAGATTTTGATTTCAGTCAAGCCAGATACTGGCAATATATCATGAGAATTAGATATGGCAATTTATCTTAACATGGTTACTGTACCGACTATGCACTTTGAGAATAAGACCATGGTAGGGAGCAGCAATAATTCCAGTTACTGGAAGGTGTTATGCGGGAAGATGCATATCTTGAAAGATTCGTGTTGTACAGTTATCATTAACTATAATTTTTAATAAAATAACAGACGTTTATTTCAATAATTGGAATCTGAGCCTAGCTTATACGTTCGATTTTCATTAGCTGTAATTGCCTAATTGTGGTGCATTTTTAGCAATTAGTAAACTCTTGTTCCTATGATTGGTAACCAAGCCTAGCTCATGCATTAAATTTTCATGAGTTGTCATTGCCTAATTGGTACATTTATTGGGAATAAAATTCTTTTCAATCTGCTTTCAATGACTGAAATATGGTGTTTGCGTTTCTATGAAAATTTTGAGTTGCACAGATATCATCAGCGCTAACTTTTGATAAAGCAGCAGAGACGCCATATCTTAAAGATAGGAAACATTGTCAATTTCTGGTGATTCAGTTCTAATATAGGATTAAAACTGCAGGATAAAATTAATAATTGGAGGTCGACTGCTCTTATTTTAACTTCTATTCTGTTCCTGGCAGCTGGAATATGGTTCATAGGTAAATGATTTTCATCAAACTAATTGTTTTTGTTTTATACCATGTTGGAGCCAGCATATATTTTCAACGGGTTTATCGATATCGAATAATACTTTGATATATGGAGATATTGTTCTGGGCACCTTGTCAAGACGATGAATCGAGGGACGATTAGGAATTAAACCGGAGTAAGAACGCGTTGTGATCATGCTAGATATGAAACCAAATGTGATGTTTTTGGGATGTTTCTTAATTTTTCAGGGGTTTTCCTTCATAGCGTGGATCGTTACGACCAAGATAACGAGGATCCAGTTGCTGTTGTTAACAAGGCAAATTCAACTCCATTGCTTGATCAGAGGACAGCTGAAACAGCATAATTTTCTTGAATTTTGCTGGCTTTTATTTTACACTTGTGTTGGACATGATTTTTCTTTAAAAAAAATTATGTTTGGTAAATAGCTATAGTTTTTTTTTTTTTTAGTAAATCTCTTGTGAAACGGTCTCACAATTTTTTATAGGTATAAAAATAAATAGTTTAAAGGTTTCTTTAATAGATTAAACAATTAATCGAATTCATACATCACGATATATAAAACGAATATAAGTCAAAAAATTTAATGTACAATCTTAAGAATGTCAAACATGCATACATAAATAAAAACCCACGTCTAACTTATCAATTAAATTCCAACTGCACGTATCATCTCATTAGTGATAATTTACAAAATAATTACTCACTAGAATAATACAAGTCAAAAAAATTATTCAGATTAATTATATATAATTTTATATAAAACATTAGTAAATTAAATAGCTTAACTCCCAAAATTAATATAATAAATTATTCTTACAAATAATAATAAATATGAAAAAATTTTGTGATAGAATCCCACGAGTCAATTTTGTGTGACAGATCTACTATTTAAGTTACCCATGAAAAAATATTATTTTTTATATAGAAAAATATTAATTATTATTATAAATATGAGCAAAATTCATGACCATCTGTGTGACCGTCTCAGAAAACACGTACTAAAGAATATAGTTCTACCTTAGAATATATGTTTTGATAACATTTTAAAAATTGGCCACGATTTATTGGTTAACTTAAACTCTTTAATGCTCTTTTTTTTCCGGGGGCTTGCTTTGACAGATTTTCCCACTGAAATCCAACCTGTAGTTTTGAAAAATAAAGCAGCGCCCACAGGTTGTTCTTCCCCCACTCATGCACGGATAAATAAAGCCTCCCACCCCCTTGGGAACCATTTTCTTGAATATCAGATAAGAGATGGCCCCAACTGCAGCTATGCTCACACTAGGCCGACACACCAGACCGATGTCTCAGGCATCATCGGCTTCCCAGGCTTCAACATCAGAGCCAATTTTCTTGGTGAAACTTTCCTTAGCAAAATGGGTTTCATATTGCAGTTCCACTCCCGAAACCAGATCAAAAGAAAAGAAGTCCATTGTTAATACTTACCCCTCGACATCTGAACCGGGGAAAAGGGATCGAGAAAAGTTGCCAAAGTCTGCTGCGGTTTATGATCAAACTGTGGAATAATAAAAAAATGGGCAAAAAGTGGTACTCACAAGTTAAGATGGCCGGAGATCTGTAAATTATGTATTATCTAGCGGTGAATTTTTCTTCTTCCGTGCTTTTTATATTGATGTACAGAACCAATTTCAAATCTTCTGCCAGTTCCATTTTCTTTATTAATTAACTCACTGATATTATATTTGCTGCCTCTCACACAAGACATAACAAAATTCAATCCAAAAATCTTGCATTTCCTGCTCAGTTACAGTGTCAAAAGTTCTCTGGCAATATCATTTCAAGGCTCAACCATTGACTTCACATAGACAGTAGGCTGAATGAGCAAGTTATTAGTGAGAATGGGAAATCACTTGGTTAGAGGCACATAAAATAGTAACTACTTGTATTACTTCTTAAAGCAAAATCCCTTCATTAACGAAGCCTTTTTGTAGGCCAGCACATTTGAGAAATGCGAAACAGTTGTATTTCCAAAAACAACAAACCTCAATCACCCAATAATAATAATACACAAAATTCGTTTGATCTCTGCAGATAAATAAGAGGATGATAACAAGAGGCTTTTTGGTGTCTTTAGAAAATCAAGAGCGCGAGCTCTATATTTACCTCACGCAAGTGAAAGTTCACCAGCTGGGATTGATCTTTTCACAAGTTTAGACCAAGACTCGTTGGTTTCAGTGATAACTTTAAGAGCATAATCCTGTATCATTGACAAACCGAGATTCATAAAAGACCTGAACATAAAAAAAAAAAGAATCCGACAGGAAACGAAATATTTCTGATCAGTGTCGACATGATACCTTGTTTGCGGGCTTGTTGTCAAGACCGAACCTATTGGCAGGTTTTCCATCAGGAATCTTGTAGTCTCTGAACCAGTCCCTGATTGCAGTGAGAGTTCCCTGTGAAAAATTTTGCAATGAGTTCATGTGAACTGGTGAAAAACAGACAACTCAAAGTGAGAGTTCCCTATGAATAAATTTTGCAATGAGTTCATGTGAACTGGTGAAAAACAGACAACTCAAGTATTTAAATACGTTATAATCTCTCATGATATAGAGAATGCAAAGTTCATGATAAAGCCAATGATATAAGCATATGATAGATAGTTCGGACTAAATTTGTAGGAGTATCATGTAGTCTTGCCCCAAAATTTGTTAATTTTGCATACCGGAAAATGCTTTTCAACATCATCAACATCATTCACAAGTGAAGCTCTAGGATCATCCAATGAAATTGCAACAATTTTCCAGTCTAGTTCCCCTTCATCAATCATAGCCAAAGCGGCCAGGGGCTTCACTTTCAACACTTGCCCGATTTTCGCCTGGCTTTGTCCTATCTCAACAACATCAACTACAAGAAAATTGCCAATGATTATTTTAACTAGCTAGCTTGCTTGCTTGCTTTATTTCGGAGTTTCCATCTGCTTGGGACATATTAAAATAGGTTTGATTGAAGAAGGATAGCTATGAAGTTGAAAAGGATGATATGATACCAGGATCATTGTCTCCAAATGCCCCCTCAACGTCAAGATTTGCAAATGCAGGATCTTCCCATGTTTGTGGAAGCAATCCGTAGTTCCAATTAATATTGTATCTGCAAAAAAGCAAGAGGGGTGGCTCAATAGGCTAAATGACACATATAAACATTAAAGCACAATGCAGATATCATGCTTGTATCTCCTTGCTCTCTTTTCACCATTTTCTTCTGCAATACTGCTTAATAATGTGTATTGCATTAAAGGAAAAGATGAATCAGATAACTATATTTTGCTTCACGTTCAATGAAATAAATTAAAATTTCGAGTTCCAAGTAAAGAGAGCCCTTTCATTCCTTTTAAGGAGCAATAGATAAAATACATTAAGGAAAGGCACATGATGATACAAGGCGCAAAAAGTATTGAGGAAACTCTTACGGGTAATATCGAAGTTTCCCCTTCTTAGTATCTTGCTTAATAGGAGTAAACACCTCATCAGTAGCAATCTCCATCTTTGCGCTTGATTCTTTTGGAATCTCAACAATGAAATTAAACACGCCATCACCCAACTGTAGCGGTATATCATGCCATGGGGAAATCTACATGCCAAATGAAAAAAAAGGTATCCATCAGCTTAATAACAGTAATCCACATCTTAGCAAGAATATTATGCTTAAATCTAAAAGTGCTGGTATCGCAAATAGAGAAAAGAAACATAGGCACACATTTTCCAACAATTTACTTCCATTACTGATTTGATCTAGGTGTTTATCATAGGAGATTTTTTCTCAACGTGTAAGGATTTACAAAAATTTGCAAAAATATTTAGTTTTCGATGGTAATTTTGTCCCCTTTTCGGCTAACTAGGTGATGTAACATGAAGAGGAGCACTTTTAAGAAAATAATATATGTTCTGTTAAAAAAAAAAGAGTAAGCTTTAAATTCAAAAGATACCATCTTCCCAACAGTCTCAAATTTCACAAATCCCAGTTCCAACAAAACATAGATTAGTCAATTAAAACCCACCAAGAATCCATCCTTCCAATCAAAACAATCAAACACAGCAAAAGCATCCAATAACCAATTAATCATCCTAAAATCAAGAAAATCACACTGCAACAAATTCCCACGTTTTTTTTACCTTTTTCCCAGAATTGTCGACGAAGAAAACACGGTAGTCAAGGGTCTCTGGCTGGCCCTCTTCCTTAGTCTGAAACTGCGGATTAAAGACTGCATTGCAAGTAAATAATCTCCTCTTCAGCGTTGGCAATCTGTTGTTGCTAAAGCCAAGTCTTAGGCTTTGAGGGTTTCCTTTCAGAGGTACTCTGGACAAAAGAGAGGCATTTAGAGCACCGCTTGCTGACGCAATAACTCTCGCGGCCGCCATTTTTTTGCCTGCTGAGAGAGCTTTTTTGTAGTGTTTTACAATGTGAACCACACAAGACTTTAAATTGTGACGGCTGCTAGGATTTTTATAATATTTCCTTTTTGTATTTTATATTTATTGTTAAAAATTAATATTTAAAATGTGTATATTAAATATTTGAATATTGAATATTTGAATGTTGAAAATTAGGTGTTGAATATTGAAAATTAGTATGTGATGATGTATGTAATGATGAATTTATTTTTTGGATTATTTGTAAAGAAATTCTATAAATAGGCTCACCATTTGTGAAGAAATTCACAATTGAGTAGAGAGAAAACTATTATAAAGTGTGTTGTTTGGTAAATTTTGAGAGTTTGAGATTTTTACTTTTTACCATAAATTTTTATTTTTTCACAACACGTTATCAGCACGAAGCTCTAAAAGTCCTCTATATTTTTCCAAGCTCCAAACAGAAGAAAAAGGTAACAAAAGTAATAATATTTATTTTACTGTTATTTATTTATTGTATATATAATATAATGTTATTATATAATAAAAATTAGAAATAATAAAAATAATTTTTTTCAAAAACTTGTTATAAATCCTGGGAGGATGTTAAGACGACATCCCACACTCTCGGTAAGAGATACGACAAGTATAAAAGTCTATAAGGTTTTTAAACAAAATAACTTATGACACCTCATTATAATAATGTGATATGATATACATAATTATTTAAACATGACTAATATTATATACATCATATTATTACCATAAAATTGTACAAATACATACATTTATTTTTTGTACACCAACGGTCATAAACGGTAACAAAACGGCCAGTTTTTGCCCTATAAATATGATCTCACAAACACATTCAATCACTCCAACTTTCTCTTATTCTCTAAAAATTATTCTTCATCAAATTTTTCGAAGAAAAAAGAAGATGGCTTTCTCAAGGTTATTTTTAATTATTTTGGTTATCATACTCACGAGTCTTGTATTTATTGGAGAATATCCTCCTCGTATGTTTTCTTTATTTTTACGAATGCTTGTACTTGTTGTTTATCCATTATTTTGTATTGCAATATTCATTAACTAATAAAATGCATCGTAATTTTTTTTAGTACCACCATGTCAAATCTGACAAAGCTCGAATTTGTTGCGCTCGACATCACGGGAAAAAAATTATATGTCATGGACTCTCGATGTAGAAATGCATCTTGAGTCATTAGGTCTAAGCGAGACCATTAAAAAAAATTGTATATCTTCATCACAAGAAAAAGCAAAAGCTATAATATTTTTGCGTCGACATAATATTTTTGCGTCGACATCTCGATGAAGATTTAAAATGTGAATATCTCATCGAAAAAGATCTATTGGCTCTGTGGAAAGGATTAAAAGAAAGATTTGAACATATAAGGGAAGTTATACTTTCGACCGCCGGTGATGAATGGAATATGTTAAGATTCCAAGATTTTAAGAAAGTCAGTGATTATAATTCAGCGATGTATCGAATAATCTCGCAGCTAAAATTTTGTGGACATGAGGTTACAGAATCGGAAATGCTTAAAAAAATATTTTCCACGTTTCACGCATCAAATATAACTTTACAGCAACAATATAGAGTGCGTGGATTTGCGAGATATTCTGAACTCATCGCCTGTCTTCTTGTGGCGGAAAAGAATAACGAGCTGCTAATGAGAATCATCAGTCCCGACCCACTGGATCAACAGCATTTCCAGAAGTAAATGCTGTAAGTAAAAATGAATTTAAACCTGAAAACCAAAATCAAATTCAAAGACAAGGTTTTGGTCGAGGTCGAGGTCGTGGTCGTGGACGTGGACGT
Organism: Primulina tabacum; assembly: GCF_025594145.1. Classification (NCBI taxonomy): domain Eukaryota; kingdom Viridiplantae; phylum Streptophyta; class Magnoliopsida; order Lamiales; family Gesneriaceae; genus Primulina; species Primulina tabacum. Next base: position 37,908,917 of record NC_134557.1, read on the forward strand.
GGAATTGGTCGTGGTCGAGACCGTGGTTTTGAAAACAATAGAGATAATTATTTTTATAACTCATCTCAAAAGGGCGTCACGAACCACCCACAGAAAAGGCATCATGAGAACATGAGTGTTAATGAAAATCACTCGAAAAGATTTGAAAGTTCTTGTTTCAGATGCGGCACTCCAGGACATTGGTCTCGTATTTGTCGAGCCCCCGAGCACCTTTGCAAGCTCTATAAAGAATCTATAAAGGGGAAAGAAAAAGAGACCAACTTCACTGAACGCAGTGACCGTTTGAGTGATTCAACTCATTTTGATGCTGCTGATTTTCTGAATGATTTCTCTGGAAATGATCAATATGTTAGTGGGATAGAAATGAAAAATATTGATGCTGCAGATTTTCTCAATGATTTCTCTGAAAATGAACAATATAGTAGTAGAATATAAATGTACAATAATTTATTTTTCATGTATTCATATAATAATGTCTTGTTGTATAATTATGATATGTGTTATATTTAAATATGTATTGCCAGTAATTTTATTTCATTGCATATTTTTTTTGAAGTTCAAATATGGAAAATGCTATGAGCAAAGCTGAAGTTTGCATACCCGATAGTGGTACAACGCACACTATCCTCCGAGATAAAAGATATTTCTTGGAACTAAAACCAACAAAAACAACAGTGAATACAATATCAGGTCATGTAGACTTGATTAAAGGATGTGGTAAAGCACAATTTTTGTTACCTAATGGTACAAAATCTTTTATCAATGATGCTTTATATTCACCACAATCGAAAAGAAATATGTTGAGTTTTAATGATATATATTCTCATGGGTATGATACTCAAACAATGAATGAAGGGAATGAGAAATATATGTGTTTTATCACATATAAATCATGAAAGAAATATGTGATTGAAAAACTACCAATGCTCCCTACCGGATTGCATTATACACATATATGTCTCATTGAATCAAACATGGTAATTGATAATTCTTCAATATTAACCAATTGGCATGATCGATTAGGACATCCTGATTCAACAATGATGCGAAGAATTATAGAAAATACACATGGTCATCCGCTGAAAGACCAGAAGATCTTTCAGAATAATAAGTTTCAATGTAAAGCATGTTCTCTTGGAAAACTTATTATAAGACCATCACCAGCCAAAATCCAAACTGAATCACCAATGTTTCTTGAACGTATTCATGGTGATATTTGTGGACCAATTCATCCACCATGTGGACCATTTAGATATTTTATGGTATTGATTGATGCCTCCAGCAGATGGTCACATGTATGTTTATTGTCAACTCGAAATATTGCATTTGCAAGATTACTTGCTCAAATAATAAAATTGATGAATCAATTTCCCGATTATACAATCAACAAAATTAGACTTGATAATGCTGGTGAATTTACTTCCCAAACTTTCAATGATTATTGTTGAAACGTCTGCTATTCGTTTTCTTAAAAAGTACTAGAAATTTTTTTTTAAACCTCCCTTAGCAACGGCCGAACCACCAAAAATTACATAAAATATTTTTGACATCATTTTAAAATAAATCAACCATCTAACATTTGAAAAGTATAGCCCATACTATAACCTCTCAAAAACCACTCACAAATAAAACGTCGAAAAAATATCTTTAACATAACTCAAAATCATAAATCATAACTAGTGCGGAAAACTAGCGTTGGTCCTCGGGTTATGTGCACCTCCAGTCCAGTCAGATCAACCATCAAGACCTCCATTAACATTATCATAATCACATGCATCAATCACACCTAGTGAGTCTAACGACTCAACACGTCATATCCTTGATAACAAGTAATACGTAATACAGTTAACATATAACAGTGAAAAATACTTGTACTTAAAATATCATTTTCATGAAGATGCATAAACCTAAACTTAAACATTTTCGTAAATATTTTCATGATGCATAAAAACATTTTCATAAAAACATAAACATACTCATATTCATATTCGTATTCATATTCATATGCATATCCATATTCGTATCCATATTCATATTCGCATTCATGTTCATGTTCGTGTTTGTTGAATTCAAATCGTGATTATGACTCGTATCCTTAAACGTATTGGGCGATGGATCCATCTACATGTAACCACAGTACTGGGCGGCGGGGGACACCAGCAACACTCTCACCGGTCAACTGGGCCCTGGCCTACGTATTAACATATCATGGCATTGGAAATACGATCGTCGGGGCTCCCTCTGGGGCCTTTTCCCATAAATAGGGCTCCCTCTGGGACCTTCTCCCCTCACGACATCTCCAATCATATTCATCATATTCGCATTCGTATCAACGGAAACACGATCGTCGGGCTCCCACTGGGACCATAACCCTCACGATATTTCCAACATATTGTAGTATTCACAATCCCTTCACGTCCTTCAACATGTTATCATCACTTAATAAAAACATGCATATAATATCATTTTTATTTTGAAACCAAGCATGCAACATGTTTTTTAAATGCTCATATTTAAATCATAAAAATCATAGACATTTAAAAATCATAACTTAACATATTAAAAATCATAAACGTCTATGAACAGTTTTAAAATAAACATTTTAATTTTCTAAATGTTTAAAATAAACATTTAGATCATAAACATTTAAAATAAACGTTTTAGCATATTAAATCATAAAACATTAAACATATTAACGTCTTAAAAATCCATAAACATTTAAAGTTGACATATTAACATATAAACATCCATAATCATTGTAAATAATCATGTTAACATATAAAACAGCATTCAGGACACTGTCATGACGTTTACTAATTTTTAGGTGTAAAAAGACCGTTTTACCCCTAGACGTAAAATTTCCCGTTTTTGACATTTTCTTAACTTCATTGATTCTAACATTTCCAAATAATTATTTAAGTCTACATGAATTTTCTCATATTTTTATTTAGCTTAAATCGATGACTTTTAAATTAATCTTTAAAATGTGACGTATTAATGCTTTTTAATCCCGAATTAAACCAAACCTTAATATAAAATTCCCAAATTAAAAACTTAGGCTTTTAATAATTATTTAAGCTTAAATACAATTTTTCATAATTTTATAAAGTTTAAAACTAAGGGTTTAAATTAATTTGTTAATTAGCATCTCGTGAGGCGATTAAATCTCGATTAAATCCAAAACTCGTTATTTTGATCCCAAATTTTAAACACAACATTTTTATTCTACCCTTCCAAGTCATGAGCCACACCCGTGGACCTACGGAATCATTTTTAGCTTTATTATTTTCGTTTTTGACACATCGACGAACCCACTGAGCCATCTCCCAATTTACTCGGGTCACGCCCGAGCCACCTTGAGCCAAAACCTAGCCAACCCATCTAGGGACCCTCCTGACCAAGCCCAGCCCATAAAACAAGCTCTGGCCCGACCAAAATACTTCTGAAACTTGACCCAAGTTCTGCACTCTCCTAAACTCATGCTAGAAGACTCCTAGTCATCCTAGGTCACCTCCAGCCGAGCCACCCCCGAGCCCAGCCGACCCTGACCACCCCTGGACCTCGCCCAGACCCTGACCAACCAGCCCTGAGCACCTGAAACCACGCAGCAGCCTGGCGAACCAGCACAGCGCCGCGCGACCCTTATTGTGCGGAAGAGTCCTCCCTTGCGTGGGACTCCTTGCAGCAGCCACCCCCAAGCCCTAGCCACCCTGACCCACTCTGAACCACCTTGAGCCATCGCCTGGACCACCCTAGCAAAGCCCCTAACCCCTCGGAGGTTTGCAGCGCTCGGCTGCACCAAACACACGTGAGGGAGGAGTCCATGTGATAATGGGCTCTTCCTTACCACCTAGCCACGGGTCCTAGCCATGCTAGGACCCGCCAGACCCTAGATTGAGACCATCCTGACCCTAACCAAGCCCTGGTCGAGTTTATCTGTGAGACGGGTCAACCCTACCGATATTTACAATAAAAAGTAATACTCTTAGCATAAAAAATAATATTTTTTAATGGATGACCTAAATAAGAGATCCGTCTCACAAAATATAACTCGTGAGACCGTCTCACACAAGTTTTTGTCTAAATTTATATCTTGCTCATAACTATCATATCTTATCTGTTTCTTAAAATTTGTAAAAATCACACATTATCTATGCAAAATAAAAAAAATATTTAATATAATTACATCATTATTTTTTGTAAACAATTACACACCAACCAAAAATTAATAGTTACAAACTTTAGCAAAATAATCACAACTAGTTTCAATACTATTAGTGTTCATATATAGCATTGCATAAAAATTATGTAAACTCCAAAACAATAAATACCTAAAAAAAACAATAATGAAAAGTTATATTCATAAATAATGGAGGATAATGCAGAAAACAACGTCGAAAATTTATTTTATTTTTTTAGAAAAAGAAAACTCTTAGAGAAAATTGTGTGGGTTGTGAGAATTTATTCTTCTTCACATAAAATATAAGGTTAGTGTCGATCATAACTTGTGAACTGTAACATTGTAGTAAAATGTTTTCATGTTGTATATTTTTATTTGGTACAATGTAAGTCCCATTGTATGATTATACTATCACAATTAATGTGTGTTGATTATATTCTTGATTTATTATTTTGGAAATTCGGTCTAGAGCTCTAAACTCGAATATAATTCATTCAGTTTACCTATATTCTTAACAATACATGGAATAAATCTAAAATCATAAACCTTCAAAATTTTCTCTCTAATAAGTCAGATTTATATATGTGTGTGTGCGCGCACGCAAGTAACACTAACATTTATTAAGCGTATTTGATCAATTACCTTACAACCGTGTGCGCGCGCACGCATTTTGTGTAAGTAACACTAATATTTATTAGGTAAAAACTTGTGTGAGACGATCTCACGGGACAGATCTCTTATTTGAGTCATCCATGAAAAAATATTACTTTTTATGTGAAAAGTATTACTTTTTATTGTGAATATCAATAGGGTTGACTAGTCTCACATATAAAGATTTGTGAGATCATCTCACAAGAGGCTTACTCTATTTATCAAGCGTATTTGATCAGTTACCCTTATCAAACTTCAAAACCTCATAACCCTTAAATCAACAAATAAATAATTCAATCAATATTTAAAATACATATAAAAAAAAAGTAAAATAAATTTTATTAGGAAAGCTAAAAACACAATAGTGGAAAGATTCACGAGTTCTTTGTACAAACATCCAACATAGAGAAAAGAGTCCTAGAAGAAAACACTTCTAAAACACAACAGACCAATTACAACCTAATTTTCTGCTACAAATGTCTGCCATACATCCACCAAAAACAACATTTAATCTCCCATAAAAAAAAAAACTTAAGCCTTGATGTAAGTACGAGGTAAGCTCACTTTGAGACAGAAGGGTAGGCTATAACATGGCTTCAACCATGTAAAAATAGTGGGGAAAAAACCCTTCTTAAAAATGTACCACATAGCAAAACAAGATTCGGTTTAGGAGGTCTGCAATGGCTTGAAATGGTGGAGGGCTCGCGGACTTCATAGCTAGAAAATTGGCAAAACAAAGATTATTATATACTAAAAAACGGGGCATTCGTATATCACCAGGTGGGCAATCAACGGCCCATACCATAAAACATTTGGTCGTCATCCGCCCCATTTTTCGGAAGGGGGGCTTCACCCCATGCTACGGTACGGGCTGCACCAGGTGAAGCATAGAATCTTTCGCTAAAAAACTACGGTTATTGATTATTTCCAAGAACGATTATGGTGGGAACTTCCATCGTTTCAAAGGAATGTCTTGACGGCACTGCATAGATTATTTACTAGTTCCTTCATGGTCATGGTGAATTCTTCATCCTTCTGCATGAAATAACACGTTTATGTAAGGTAGGTATTGGGACAGATCTGGAAATCTCAAGGGAACAATGAAAGCTAAATTATATGTATAAGATTTTAATGTGCAAGAACTCGTATTTGAGGAAAAAATGTGTTTTCTGTTGGGCTAATACTACCGATACTCCTGATGAAACAAACACCATTGGAAACTGCCTTTTAGTTTAGAGGGTGAGCTTGAGGCTACCCCGCTCGGACGAAGATGAACATAATCTGCCACGAATAAATCCGACCTGAGGCGATGTTCAAGCGGCAGTACCAGCCTCACACCAAATTTTAAGGGGTTAAAAAAATATTAAGGTTTAGCTGAACATAAATTAGATTCAGTTTCGCTAAAAAATCAATAAACTTGTACATCTAATAGAAAGAAATTTTGTTCTTGATCAACCACTAAATAGTACCTGTGCGAGTATTGTGAAATCCAGAGCAGAATCTCCGAAGGATATCAAACTGCTGCTAACAACGGATAAATGGAGCTTCTCAACCTCAGCGACTGTTTTTTCAAGCAACCCTTTCCTTTTCTCGCAGTGAATGCTGATCAAGACATCCTTATCGCAAAATCTAAGCTTAATTTCTGGGAGTGATTCAGAAATCATGGGGCCACTAGAAAATCTTTCATCAGACGTCGAACCCTCATTAGCGCTGTTTGTATAATGCACGTATTTCTTCACATACACAACAGATTCAGAGGGTTTCTTCTTGTCTTTGTCCTCCAGAAACTTGAGTTTTTCTTGCAGTTGTTTCATGTACTTGATAGCATCTCCAAGAACAGAAGCCTTGTCCATCTTTAAGAAAACATCACCAAGAAAATTTTCGGTGTCATAATTGATTTCAAGATAATAGAGACTTGTGGCCAGCCAATTAAACAATTCGTTTCAGGAAACTATCGTTTCCGGTTGCGAAAAATATGTGTTTATATGAGTGGTATGAAACTAGGAAACAAAGAGGGATACCTTTTTCAATCCGGGGACAAGAGCAGACAAAGCTATGAATCTTTGGCTGAGCTTCTCCCTCCGTCTCCTCTCAGCTAAAATATGATCCTGCGCCTGAGTAAGTACCCTTGTATTACTGCTGATTCTTTTAGCACCTTGACAAGGTTTCAGCACATGATTCTCTTTCATCGATGAAGATTGCGAGACAACAGATTCGGAGGGAAAATTTAGAATACTGAAAGGAGACATTGTCTCCTCTTTAGGCCTCGGTACAAGAGTTCCTGCTCGATCATGATTGGCATAATTATTTGGAGTACTCCATGGGCTCGTCTTGAGCTGCTTCAATGGTCTGTTTGCCGAAGATTGATCAGTCGACTCCGCCTCACGTTTGAAGTCCGGTATGGACGGTAGTGAGTAAGGCTGATGCATATCTTCATGACAAAACGCCGAGGCAATCGGCATGGAACCGAGTTCTTCAAGTGAATTAACAGGCCATTGCTGGAAGAAAAGAGGATCATCCATTCCCTATAAATGGAGAAACAAAATCAAATGTTTTTTTTTATAAATATGCGACTTCCACAAGATTTTGCCACCCAATGGCCAAAAATAACAACACTTCTTGTCTGAAAAAATCAACCTTAATTAAACATGAATCTTTATTATCTTACCAATTCAGCCAAGCTTCTGAAACATGAGATCTCCATCAATTTCAACCTGCACGAAAGGCCAAAACATGTTAATCTTGAATGAAAATTTTAAACTTACAATATCAAATTTTTGTGAAAAAAGCCTCACTTTTCTCCTCAAAAGTCCTTGCAATTAAGGAGGTTGCTCTCTGAATTTATTGGTCCAACAAATATGGTAAACTTCTTATATAGAAATGAACAGACCCAATAATTATGTTTTTATTTTTTTATAACCTAAAGTTTTATAATAAAAGCTCACGCGTATAGAAAATTTATGTATAATTTTCTCAACATTTTCTCAGTTACTTCAAGCTGATGTGAACTGGCCACTGGAAATTTGAACATCTCTTTCATCATTAATAATATGAACATGTTGTTTGGTATAAAAAATGTTGGTGGGCGGCTAAATTGATTGTCTTAATTTGAAATTTAGACTTTTTGGGCGTTGAAATTGTGAGATTTGCATATGGAAAAAATGATACCAATTAAAACTTTTTTCCAGGTGTACACTCATATCTGGCTCTTAGGTCAACTTGCAGTAGCTTTCCGTTTCCATATTTTGGGAGGTTTTGGTTAGATGTCTTGCATACCTTTACTTACACAATATCAGGTCTGATATGAATCTATATTCGTGAAATAAATCAATATAAAAAATAATATTTTTTTTATAAATTAATTCAGTTTTATAAAATTGACTATAAAACAATGATTATGTATAAAATGCATAAAAATAATTAAACACAATTTAATTAAATAAACAAGCATTTAATGTTTTAAAATAATTTAATAAAATATTAAAAAAATTTAATAACTTGCATGTATGTGGTTCACGTGAACCTTCAGATTTTCGAAACGTTACAGGAACCATATGCCAATCCCCTCTAAATTTTGGGATCAAATGAGCTCCTTATTTTATAATATACTATTTTTTTTAATCAATTCCCCTGAAGAGAATATTCTTTTTATGGCATGTAATTTAATATTACTAAAGAAAACTTCACATGAATTAATTCAATAGTCAGAAATTATAAATTCCTTAGAAAATGCATTGCCAGTTCCAATAGGAAATCTTGTCATTATCGTCGCCGTCTAAAGTACAGTCATAATCGTGGGAAACAATTAAATTAAGACATTTTTTGTCCCTACCAAAGATTACAATCTTCGAAAATTATATTTAATACCCCATTGTCTACATATTATTTTCTTGGTACTGATATCATTTTTGTAGAATTTCTTCTCGATCTTGAGCGATTCTATTAAAATAGATTAATAATTAACTAGCAATTATTTTATATACCCCATGAGAGTGTAATACTATGTTGACTAATCTCATAAATGATGGTCGTAAAAATATGTGCACAAAGATTCTTGTGAGACGGTCTTCTGGGTCAAATTTATGATATTGATATTCTATTTAGATCATACATAGAAAATATTACTTTGTATGTCAAAAATATTACCTTTTATTGTAGATATGGACAGATTTGACTTGTCTCATAAATAAAGATCCGTAAAACCGTCTTGCACAAGACCTACTCAAATATGTGAATGGTAAGAAAATATACATGAGACTTACAAAAATATTGCAGAAAGAATTGTGAGTTAAATTATTTAACCACGACCTAAATATTATGTTTTGATTGGTCATCTAACAAAGGCAATTATTGAATTTAAGTGAGGCAAAAAGTTGTGTGAGACGGTCTCACGGGTCGTATTTTGTTATACAGATCTCTTATTTGGGTCATACATGAAAAAGTATTACTTTTTATGCTAAGAATATTACTTTTTGTTGTAAATATAGGTAGGGTTAACGCGTCTCACAGATAAAGATTCATGAGACCGTTTCACAAGAGACCTACTCTTTAAGTGAATGTAAGTCTCATTTATGTTTATATCGAGTAGTCGAATTAAGAAGAATATTTTTTTATAAAAACTTAAATCATATCAAAATAGTTAGCAACTATCAGATAAGACAGATATTCTATTCAAATACATAAATATATCTAATCACATAATTCCATTCAATAGATTAGTATGATATAAATTGTGATGATATATATTACTTTTATCCACACATATTTTGAAGATATATAATCCTTTTATCCACATATATATTTGGATAGATATTTATTTTGAAAATGCTATGTTTTTCTTATCTTAATATTACAAGAGTGTATTTGGTTGAGCGGATTAAACAATGATAGATTAATAGTCAAACACTTATCCAATGTTTTGTTAAAATTTAAGATGTTTTAATAATCATTTTGACCCGGTTAATTTAAGATCCAATTTTATGGATAACTATTTGATTATTAATCTAACAAATCAAGTGGGATACACTATCAAAATTGAATAAATTACATTTTTCTCCTCTTATTTCTTAAAGTGCTAAAGTTATTTATTGAATAAAAACTTTATTTTAGAGTGTTGTACGTTAGATGTCGATCCTGATATTTAATATATATCATTATTATTTAATTTGATTTAAACTTTAAAAAATATAAAGATATATTTTTATTTTGGAAAAATAATTTATTTGTATATATTTTAATAAAATAATAAAAACTAAATTTTAATGTTGGTTATGCTTATCAATAATATTTTTATTTTTATTATATTTAATTTTATGATATTTACACTTATTAATTCAAATATTATTAATATCTTTATTATTAACATTATTATTATCATCATCTAATATTATGTATTGCTTCCAGATGTGCACAACAAATAAGTAAACTTAGCAAGGGTATAATAGTAAATTTATTAATATTTAAAAGCTAATCACATATTCAAAATGTCGAATCAAACAATCTTAATAGCATCACGTAATGTTTGATTAATAATATATCAATCTTGTTATCTATAGCATAATCAATCATTTATTTATATCATCACTTGTACAATGAGTACCCTAAAAATTTCTAGCCTAAGTTGACCGTGTGGTTATAGGATTAAAATATCAAATGTCGTGATTAATGACTAATCCATTCTGTCAAGAAAGATGCGGAGACTAACTTTTTGTCGTTTTTCCTGGCTAAACTGCACAATAAGAACCAACTTTTTAAGAAGAAGTTGGGACATGCATGATTAACTACGACTTTGCACTCACACAGGGTATGAAAAATATAAATGATCGATAATACCTGAAAAAATAGAGGGTCTGTGTTATTTTTCCAAGTGAGAGTTCCTAAGTATAAGATGTGGCCAACCTTGAAGCTCAAATCAAAATAAAGCTCAAGAAATATAGAGAAAACGAATAAATAAAAGTCCGTGCAAACCTTGTATTTATAGATAAAACCATTTGCTTCTTGATTTATCCAAGACACTATCTAAATTATACGTACGTGTAGATGTATATAAATAAATTTAAACACATTTAATAGATAATTAATTATTTATAAATAATTTTAAATAATTATCTATCTTATCTCCTTAAAAATACGATTGAAAGATTTTTTTTTTTAATTTTTAAAAGAATTGTTTTAGGATAAACAAAAATAATTCATCAATAATGTGATACAGTGAGAGCATAATTGTAATTTTAAATAATGTTTCATCGACTCAACTTAAATAAAATTAATTATTAAAAAGTTTATTATCGTAAATTTATCTGCATACATATCTATTTGAATTAGATATAAATTTTATCCAAATTCAGATTATCGAAATATATTAAATTTAAAAATTATTATAGAAACCAAAATCATATAAAAATAATATGTATAATTTTTTTTAGTTAGTTTTTAAATTTTTACATAAAAATAATCTGTATATATATGCGGTTTGTTGATGAAGCCTCTATGAATATCTTTATAACTTTCATCACTTCGACTCTCCATAATTTTCTCTCTTCAATCCCTCGTTCTATATAAATAATTAAATATTTAACATATTGATAAATATGTATATTTATATTATTTTTATTTCATTTCAAATTAAATTAAATATATATGATTAAAAAATTATAATAACAAAATTTTATTTTATGTATATAACGATCATGCTCACGAAATGCGTATACATTGATAGCTAGTTATTATTAAATTTGAGGATCTTATGCTAAAAAATATTTGGTGTCTTGATCTTTCTTTTTGTCAATACCAAATTTACCCTTATTTTATTTAATATTCACTATTAAAAACATTATATTATCGTGATTTTTATAAACACACAAATCTATTTGAATGCTATCTTATTTTTATATAAACTCAAATTATCATATTATCTCTCATTTACAAATTATTATTTAAATCAAAATGGTTTTAAAATAATCTAGATAACTTTTATTTTAATTAATTTTTTACACTAATTTTTTGTGTATGCAGGTATCGCTCGTCAAAAGATGCTAGTAATAATAATATAGTAAAGTATATAAGTAGTCTGCGATTCAGCAGACCCCTCGCACGTATTTCAGCCATTCTGATTAGTTCTGCAATACCCAAAAAAAAAGTATTCATTGGATTATCAACAAGTACTAACGAAAATATATATTACATCATATTTGTTTTCTTATCTATTGAATACATTTATCGACAAATTCCAAATATCAAGAGAATGTTTAGAGAATACAACAAACATTATGGTCGATGAATGCTGGTGTCACAAACATTTATTTCTACTTACTATTTTTGGAATACTACTTATGACGTGACATCAAATACAAATTCTGATATGGTCTTGATGCGATTATGAACGTTGCAAATCATCTATAAAAGGTCATTTCAAGTTTCAACAAACTCTATATACAATCTGCTATCTATTCTTTGAGAGATTCAAAGCTATGCTGAAACATATTCAAGCATTCGCATAAAGATAAATTACATCTATTTCAGAGATCATATGTGTTGAACCATTACTCACAATTATTTCAAAGTATGTACTGGATTTTATGTAAGTTATGCAATTGACATAAAGATATTTTCTATATAGAACTTATTTTGTTAAGAAAAATTGTTGCTAAGAGTTTCAGTATGCATTGTATAAGTTCTATTGAAGTAGGTGTTTACAAGATTTATAAAACCAAAATCTTTTAGTGAAAACCTTCTAAAAACAAAAAATGGTAGACATATAAAGATTGTTTCCTTCAAACTTCCATAAACAATTTTTGTTTGATTTACTTTCAGTTGCATTTTAATTTGTCGATCTATTGCTCGTGGTTTAATTATTTTCACTTTGGTTCACAAAGTTTGGCTGGACTCTTTCGACACTATCTTTTCAGTTATCTATTGAACTTTGAAGGTTGAGATTCTATTTCAGCTGCTAACACCAGTTGATATCAATGCTACTCAGATTTGAGAAGAAAAATTTGTGAGTTGTTTATCTACATCCCTCTAAACACCTCTACCGATCCTAAAAAAAGGTATATGATAAACTCAAATTTTATAGAGATTTAATTTTATAATATTTGTTCTTATATGTAATTGTTATACCTAGTTATGTGCTTATTTGAATTAATATTCATAGATAATAACGTATATACAATCTTATCAACAATTTTTGAATTGGACATGAGTTTTAAAGATTTGTAGGATTAGGCTCATGAAGTAGAGATAAAAAGAGAGAAGTGAGGCATGAAAGAAGCGTGAATAAAGAAGAGAAAACTAGGTAGATACGTTAAAGAAGGGAGAGAACAGAAGGGAGGTGAGAAAAAGTGAAGAAAAAAACAAGAGAGAGAGAAGAACACGTGGTAAGATAGAGGCAAAATAAGAACATGGAGGAAGATCTCAACATGCCAAAATGACTGAGAATTTCTCTTATAAATTCATTCTCGATTATGTTTTCTCATATGAATTTAAACATGAGTTTTCACTTTTGTTTTAAATTTATGGAGTAGACTTTTATAGACTAAGGTCACGGTAGGGCCGAGACAAGTTATTTTTGATGTTTTGAGTTTGATTTGATTTTATTATTTATTTTTATTCATTGATTGATGAAGGATCGTTTGCTGAGCATCTTTCGGATGCTTCAAACAAAATATTCTCTAATGAGCTGCAATAGCTCGTGTTCTAAGAATATTAACACTGATGAATTAAATCGAGTTTGGTTTAAAACCAAGCGGAAGAAACTCGAAGTAATCCTTCGTGAAGAAGACTGTTATATTAAAAAATATTTTATCTTATGTAAACTGAATAACCGAAAAAGGGTATATTAGTTTTTGCATTCATCAGTTCAGTTATGGTGACTACTGAACTGACGGATACTCTAAATGATATAAACAGTTTGAAAACAATAGCTAAACAGTTAAATACACAAGATATGTTTATGGATGTTCGGAGACTTCAACTGCTCCTACGTCACCCCTTCTACCGCCTCGGGTAGGATCCACTAGAAGACTTTGATTTATACAACACCTTGTACAAACCCGCTTAACTAGGACTTACACCACTGGCTAAACTGAACTCCTAGACTAGAATGAAGGCAGCACCTTCCAGTCAACACTTCTTTAATGTCTATGTGAGAAAGACTACATACACAAGTTTAACGTCTTTGTGCAAGACTGTATTTGAGTGATTGAGAGTATTTGTGTGTGAGAACTGAACAAGGATGTTCTCACACACTGAGGGAAATAAACTTCTAATCTAACCTGATATAACTGTGAAGAGTTCTCTCTGGGCTGATTGCTTCTGAAAGCTGATGTGCAATGAGCGTGCCCTTTCTTTTCTCTTGTATATGCTTAAAAGCTTCTTTTTGCTCACTCTTTTTCTTGTTGTTGCTCTGCTTGTTGAGTCTTTACTGATCTTTTCTTTATATAGGCGGGAGAACTGAACGTACAGTGAGACTCATTTGTTGTATCTGTTGCATCTTGAATTCAATTCTTGGACTTTGTGTCTCGACTTTTTGACTGACCTTCTGAAACGTTTTGTCTTTAATACTCTGATGCAACGTCCATTATTGTCCTTTGACTGGACAATGGCTTTGTACCTTCATGTACAGCTGAATTTCGCTGAAAAAGTTTGTCTTCATCCATAACTGAAAGATTCTGACTGATGTTTCGAACTGGTCAGTTGAACTGATCTTCAGTTGGACTGGTGAAATCAGTTGACTCGTCAGTTGAACTGATTTCACTCTTGTTCAGTTGGACTGATCAGCTGGGTTTCTTCATCAGTTGAACACTCCTTCGGCTGGCCAGGTTCTTGAGGTTCTCCTGCTGAACCACCTCTCAACTGGACAATCAGCTGGACTGCTCAATTGACGTAACAGTTAGACTGATTCATTTCGAGTGATCAGTTGGGTCTTTAGTTTGCGATGTAAACAGCTCGTGAGTGATCCTAGATGCTGCACACTAAGGTAGATTATTAGCAACACAATTAACAAGTTTTTTTATCATCAAAATCAAGATTGCGAACTTGAAAAGTTTCAACAATTGATGTCGTTTATCATGTGTTCTTTAAATCTGACTAATTAAAGTGAATATTTGTTAGTTAATTTAAAATCGGAACGCAATAGATTAATATTTGTTTCAGTATCAATCAACACATAGTTAAACTGACTAGAGATAGCATTCAGTTTCAGTGTGCGACTTTAGGGTGAAAAACTGAAATTTGACAGCGACTTAATGCAATTGAATCTAATTAAATTCAGTTAGCAACAATTGGATTGTTAGATTTAATTAGGTTTATTAATTCGAGAAATCATTTAATAAACTATTTTAAGAATTTCGTCGTGAATTAAATAATTAATTGAATTTGAATTTTACATGTAGATTATAAGTTTGCCCCGCTACCGTTGTACTACTTTCAATTAATCATTTATAATATTTGCATATAACCATCATATCAGGATTCCCACATAAAAAATTGAAATTGTAAAATAAAAGAATAAATTACAAAAACAAAAAAAGAGGCGGAGACAACGAATAAAGATTGAGATTCGATCACTTGAAGTATCAAAATCCTAGAGTAACTACCACAAACGAACAAAATTGCATTTTCCATAAAAAAAAAAATTAATTAATTAATTCATCAGTCTCAAATGTGTAACCAACCCTAGACGATTGGATATATATTTATATTTTTTCCTCATTAATTACATTATATCTCAGTTTGATAATTAAATAATAATGTAATTAATGTGTGTATAGATCAATAGGTCACGTCGCTCTTTCTTTTTGTTTTTGGCCAATGATTAACTTAAAGATATGACAATCTGATAGACAGATAATTATTCTTTGTATAATAATAGACAGTAGGGCAACTTGGTTTAATTATCATCAATAAAAATAAATTAATTATTACATGAAGCTTAGACTTAGACTTATTAATTCGTCTCAATAAATATATATATATATATCATTTTCACACAAATATTTGTCCTAATATCAAGGATTTGAGTATATAATTTTTTTGTTTTATAATTTTATATTTAAAATATCAAGTTTTATGAATTAGAAAAAATATTTTTAAAGTACAGTTTTGATATCCTGCACACCTACCGTGCACACATTTGTGAGCACCGATGATGTGTCATTCACCTATTGGATGTGATGAAATATAGAAAAATTGCACATCCAATAGGCGAGTGACACCTCATCGGTGCTCACAAAGATGTGCACGCAGAGACGGATGTATTCTAGGGCTGTACTGGGCTGTAGCCCAGCCCACTTTTTTAATAATTTAGCGACGGTTTTTGAAAAACCGTCGCTAATATTTGCGACGGTTTTAGTAAAACCGCCGCCGATCTGGATCGGCGACGGTTTTAATTGCACCGTCTCTACTAGTGACGGTTTATTCAAACAGTCGCTAATAACAGTCGCTATTAGCGACTGTTTTTTGAAAAACCGTCGCTATTGTTTCAAAAACCGTCGTACATCAATGTCTTAGTCCAATCAAGTCCCGTCCATTTACAAGGATGAGACCAAATTTATCCTCTGATTCACCCCACCTCAATTCTACAAAATTTCTCTCCCAAGTCCCAAGCCCTTTAGCGACAGAATAGAATTGCGGACTCCCGAAGAAATCGAATTGCTCATCGGCAAGGCAACAATCCAGGTAAGAATCGACTATACATTTTTTATTTTGTTTTTTATAGCTTCTCTGTGTGTGATTTGTGGTTTCTTGATTGTTTGTTGTTGAGTTGTTGAGTGACTATTACTTGTTTATTTTGTTAATAATTATTTTATTCTTGTTTATGATTATAAATTGAACTATTTCAAAATGGAATATCAATCTGCTGCAAAGAAAGGAAAAACATTGATATCCTCTTTTTTTAAGAAGAGAGATCGTCAAGCTAGTGAAGATACTTCAATTCCTACGGTCCTTACAATGCAACATCAATCCAGTGAAAGTCTTCTATTTCCCAATATCCAAATTCCTTCATGTTCCTCTCCTAGAGACGATCATCAGTCTTCGTCTACTTTTACTGAACGAGATCCAGGAAAAAGAAAACAGATATGTGAATATCATGTTAATGTACGAGATGAGATAAGACGTTCATATCTAAATATGGGGCCTTAAACCAGATATGTTGGAGTATCCAGGTACAAAATTTGGAAGCCAGAATCGTCGTTTTCAGAAAAAATGGTTTCAGAAATTTTATTGGTTGGAGTATTCGCCTTCAACAAATAAGGCATATTGTTTCTATTGTTTTCTTTTCCTAAATGATGTTAATTCATCTAATATCTCGGCATTGGTCAATGAAGGATTTGACAATTGGAAAAGGGTAAACCAAGGAAAAACATGTGCTTTTCTTGCCCATATTGGTTCTGCAGCTTCTTCACCTCATACTATGTGTGAGAGAAGGGCTGAAAATTTGATGAGGCCCTCACAACATATTGATAAAGTGATGCATGCACAATATAAAGAGGAAAAAGAGAAAAATCGTCTGCGTTTGAGCACCTCAATTGTAGCTGTTCGTTGGCTAGCACTTCAAGGTTGTGCTTTTAGAGGTAACGATGAATCTCTATCTTCATCTAATCGTGGAAATTTTCTTGAATTGGTGAAGGCTTTTGCAAAAATGAATATAGAAATTGATGAAGTTGTGCTTGAGAATGCTCCAAAAAATGCCCAATATATCTCTCCACAAATTCAGAAAGAGATTTTACATATTATGGCCAATAGAGTACGACAGATGGTTCGTGAAGAAGTTGGAGATAAATACTTCTGTATTCTTGTTGATGAAGCCCGAGATATATCTAAACGAGAGCAAATGGCCATTATATTGAGGTTTGTGAACAATCATGGGATTTTGACAGAAAGATTTTTTGCCATCAAAAGTGTTAGTGACACTACCTCAATGAATTTGAAAAATGAGATATCAAATGTTCTTGTTCATCATGATCTCCATGTTAAGAAAATCAGAGGCCAAGGATATGATGATACTAGCAATATGCGTGGAGAGTGGAATGGACTTCAAGCATTATTTCTCAAAGATTGTCCCTATGCATACTATGTCCACTGTTTTGCACATCGTTTACAACTGACATTGGTTTCTGCAGCTAAGGATGTTAGTGTTATTTGGGAATTCTTTCTCATTTGGACAATATTGTTAATATTGTCACTTCTTCTACTAAGCGCATTGCTGAATTACATACTGCACAGAGAAATGAAATTGAGTATATGTTGTCAATTGGAGATCGTGATTCTGGAAGTGGTGCAAACCAGATTGGTAATTTGCAACGAGCAGGAGCTACTCGTTGGAGTTCTCACTATGATTCGGTAAAAAGCTTGATAGGTATGTACACTGCTACTTGCAAAGTTTTTGAAGTTCTCAGTGATTATTCTCCAAATGGAAGAGTTAAGGCTGAAGTTCGGGGGATTTACAGAAACATGGAAAGCTTTGAATTTGTGTTTATTTTGCACTTAATGCATAAAATTATGAGAACAACAGATACTCTTTGTCAAATTCTTCAAAGAAAATCTCAAGACATTTTGACTGCTATTACATTTGTCACTACTACCAAAACTTGCCTTCAAGAATTTAGAGAATGTGGGTGGAATGAATTTCTTCAGGAAGTTAAAGTTTTTTGCTCAAGAAATGAAATTGATGTACCTGACCTTGATTGTCTATATAAGATTGGACGTTGCTGTCGGCAAACTACAATAGAACATCATTACCACTTTGATGTTTTTAATGCAGCAATAGATTTCATTTTGATGGAGTTAAATACTCGGTTCAATGAGTCATCGGTGGAACTTCTTTCTCTTAGTACAGCTTTAGATCCTAAAAATTCATTTGACTCATTTAACAGTGATGATATTTGCAAGCTTGCGAAGAAGTTTTATCCTGGAGATTTCACAGATCTAGAAATTGTTGCTTTGAAGTATGAATTGATACATTATAAACTTGATGTGATGCAGAATTTAAAGGTTTCTACACTTGTTGAGTTGTGTCAGCAATTGACCGAGAGTGGACGGTCAAGTGTTTATGTTATGTTGACTAGATTGATTCATCTTGTTTTGACATTACATGTGTCTACTGCCACTACTGAGCGGGCTTTTTCAGCAATGAAGCATGTGAAGACGGCACTTCGCAATAAAATGGAGGATGACTTTCTTGCCGATTGTTTGACATTCTATATTGAACGAGATTTAGCTAAACATATTGATGTAAATTCTATTATTGATGAATTTTATGTTTTAAAATCTCGTAGGGCACAACTTCGTTGAACGATATAATGTAAATTTTTTTTTAATAATATATAACTTATCATATTGACTTCAAGCCCCTCCCAACTTTTATTCCTGGATCCGTCCCTGTGTGCACGGTAGGTGTGCATGATATCAAAACTGTTTTAAAGTATATAGGTGTTAGTTGTCTCAAATCGGTTGGATAAAATACCTGAAAGTTGTATATATGGTCTTGAACAATCCTCCCCCCTTGAGCTAGTTTTTGGGTTGAGTTGGGTCTAAGTTCCAATCCTAATATGGTATCAGAGCTCATGTTCCATCATTATGTGTTGGTCTGTTCATAATTGGGTCATTTGTAAACTTCACGCTCCAAATGTTCATTCATGGGCGTGAAGAAGGTGTGTTAGTTGTCCTCACATCGGTTGGATAAAATACATCGGAGTTGTTTATATAGTTTTGGACAATGCTCTCCCCTTGAGCTAGCTTTTGGGGTTGAGTTATGTCTAAGTTCCAATCTTAACAATAGTCACACGTGAACAGAGAATTCTAATAGTCATATAAGTTGATCTATATTAAATTTTGTTGTCCTGAATGTCAAATTTTGGTGTTAGTGTAAAAAATTGTTTTTTTTAAAAAAATTATTTAGTTTAATTCTCTTAAGTTCTCAATTTAAACATATATATCAGCAATATTCTGTGTCATATCAATGATACATCGAAAATCAAATTCAACGAGTAAAAAAAAACCGTTGTATTATATAAAAACAAAATTTTGATTAAGTAGAAGGTCAAAATCCTATTTTAGTTTATACTATAGTTATTTAATTTATTTTCTCGTACGATTATTGTATTCATATGGCCGACTGATTATAACATAATCCTTCATATTATTATTTTTTTAAAATCATAATAATTACATATTAAATTCCCGAAAACATGAAGTATTAGGTTACAATCGAAATCATATGCAAGAAATATATTATTTAATTTCTTCTCTTGTTTTATTTGAAAGTACGTGATCATAACATCACTACCTCAATTTAAATATTGTTATTAAATTAAATTAACTCAGTTTTTTCACGTGCAAAATTCCATTATTGGGTACTCAGTCAAAAGCTGCTGATTGGTTATTAGCGACATACATGATTAGGAAAGATGGCCATATATATATAATATGTATATAAAAAATGATTTCTAGAATTTTTAATTTTCACAGTGTCTATATTTTTTTATACAAAATTATTTAAAATCAAATTTACTGACATATACCGAGATGACGGCATGGATTAAAATTGCAAGCAATCATACCACAACTGTGACATTATGAAGTGATGACAATCTGAGCTTATTGGTTACGTCTCTCAGTTAGAAAAATTAACAAACATCGGTTTGTAAATCTTCCACAATTCTCAAAAAGAAAGATCTCTTCGTTCGGAATCGTCTTCGATAATCTTGCTCGCATATGGACGGGACTATTGGTGAAGTAATTTTTATATAATCTTTCAATTTTGACAACACATTCTCGATTTTTTTCTTTTCGTTTATATCCATGTGCACGGCTTGAATCTCTTGATTGAAGCACAACGGTGACACACTCCGTGCATGTTTGTAAATTATAGTTGTTATGATTTTTTTATATAAAATTTTCTATATTTTTCATGATTTATTATTTTTTTTAAGATTTTTTATAATTTTTAATATATTTTAAATTTTAAATAAACTTTTATTTATTAAAAATTAATAACGGCCATATTTGTCTTGCTATTTTTTTTTATTATAACACACGTGGGGAGGAGGATCGAAGCCAGGGAACCGACTAATTCGGCAAGAGGTGAGACCATTGAAATACAAACCCGATCTCATTTGTCTTTATATTGGATCTCAAACAATCATAACAATTTGGTCGTCCAGCTTTTTTAAAGTTTTTTAAAAAAAAGGTGGGCTCTTCACAGAACAGAGACTCTGTGTTGGACCCACCTACATCTTCGCACGTGGAAACATCCGCGTGCGAGGTCTTCGGCCCTTGGAGATTGAGGAATTGCAATGGACGATGATTCTCCCGGCTTCATAGGCCGTTGCACATGCTCTTAGGTTCATTAGATAATTTTTCCAAAATTTATCTTTTATTTTTTCTTTTTGTTGTACAAATTTGTCTTTTATTAATGATATTGAGGTGAAATAATTGTTCATACTGAGTAGAACAATCGAAAAGCGATACTTGGATAGTTTGTAATGGCACACACCTATTGATATTTTGTGTATGCAATCACATTCATCACGATATCTCATGTGTATAACTCATAGTGTTATTCCACTTCTCACAGTGGTTTCACTCACATCTAATAACTTGTGTATTTGGCATGAATGTACTAGGTTCGAGTAATGGGGAGTGCAAGAAAAATCATTGCTCGGAGTGGAATACAATGTGAGTAGTGCATGTGAGATACAGTGAATGACGTGATTGCATACTCAAACAATCAAAAGATCAATTGCATTATACTGTGGCAAATTGTAAAATGTTTGAATTGTATTATTACCACAAGTTGTTATTTGTTTTAAAGCAGCAAAAGCTCGTTCTTAAAATTGATATCAGAGCCAATATCATAGATTCAACTCACATGGATGCAAGACCTGTAATATTGAGAGAGAGATTGTTGGAGGACAATGATTGTCTATGTTGGGTATAAAAATTGAAACATGATTTTTTTTGTGATACTGTATGATTTAAAATAATTGAATTGTATTATTATCATCAAATATATTTTTGGTAAAATAACAAATGTTCAATCTTAACGACCGCCCCCACCGCCGCCGCCGCCCCCCAAAAAATTATTGTTAAAATCAAAACCAAAATTGTAGGTACCATATAAATATATTATTTTTTAATTTCATCCAAAAAGTCTGTAATAAAAAAAATTGAAACAACATATAAAACAAAAGGCTCATTTTATAGTGTCTTATATTAAAGCACAATGAACCGGCGGGTGAAATTAAACCAAAATCAGCCCAAATTAATCTGAGCCCATTCCTTAAATAATATTGGATAATAAAGGTAAATATTTTGTAATTGTACATATTAAAAGGTCGAATATCGGAATGTTGAGTGAAATAATTATTTTTGTTAGCAGAATGATCGAACCATGACGCTTGTGTTATAATACAGTTTAAAGATTTAACTTACACAATTTTCATCAGTTATAGCTTTCGGTAAAGTGGCAAGTCTTACACAAAATTAGAATAAAATGTAAATATATTCTAGAGTTACATTTTTGTATACTTATTATATGTATTACTGTATTTAGTACCATTGGTTTATTTTATTTTTGGATTATTACGAGACCCGTTTATAAAAGGATGTTTTGAACTTGTTTATATTGAATAAGCCAAGCAGGCTAAGAAATCATATAAATATTTGAATTTATACATTTTTAACCGTAGTAAAATATATTTCATCCTAAAACATATGAACTTTAAGATATTTCAGAGGTTTTCTTTTGCTTTGATAATTTAGGGTGAAAAATAAACCTATCAAGATTTGAGTCAATCGATATTTTTGGTTCTTGCTTCATTATGCACAATGGATTGAGGTGTGAAATTGGATGCCGAGATTCTTGTAAAATTTGCATACAATTGGTCAAGTTACAAATCATATAAAGTGGTTCTTTCCATGTTTTTGTGTGACAACCTTTTTATTAGAATAAATGTACAAGAAACATGATTGTAACACTATATATTTTTTGGCAAAAACTTGTGTGAGACGGTCTCACGGGTCGTATTTTGTGAGACGAATCTCTTATTTGTGTCATCCATTAAAAAGTTTTACTTTTTATGCTAAGAGTGTTACTTTTATTGTGAATATCGATAGGGTTAACCCATCTCACAGATAAAGATTCGTGAGACCGTCACACAAGAGACCTACTCAAAATTTTTTCTGTAAAATATTCTTTATTTATTTCATGATAGTTTTATATTGACACCACTGTATTTACCATGTTTTGAATAGATTCAAACTTTGAGATCACTATAATTTATGTCAATTGAGGTTGCACAATAGTTGGCAAACATGAAATACATTTTTTTAGGTATTTTAAATATCTAAAGTTATTTCTTGTGGATGAACTATCTAACAGGAGACCAATGTTCATATCGCATGATGCTGCAACCCTCGTTCTGATATAATGTTCCGATTAGGTATATGTCAAGCTTGATATGAGATCATATGATAAGTTTACTCAACGGTCTTCATGCATTGATATGGGACCATATGATAAGTTTACTTCAAACCCTCGTTCTGAATTCTCTGACGGTCTGAAGTATAAACAAAATCATTTCGAGTGGGGAAAAAAAGATAAAATCCAAACCAAATTTAACAAGTTCCTAAAATCCCAAAAATAAATTAATTTACAAGAGTAAAATTGTAATTTTCACCATGGGACAATAATTTTAGTCAGGATTTTTGTTGGGTGTGTGAATTTTGTAAAGTTTTTTTTAATCTTTTTGTGAAGTTATTCAATAAAAATTCGAGAAATTTTTTTAAAATTAGTAAACCAAATGTTTACTAATTTATATCTAAAAAATATTAAAAATATATCAGAATGAATTGATATTTTGTTGTCGTTGGTGTTGGTGGTGTTGTTGAATATATGACCATCAATTTTTCAAAAATATTTGTGGAGAAATAAACCCATCCATTTTCCAAATTAAATAATCTATCTCAATTAAATTTGAGCATCATTACATTATAATACTTCCACCAACAAAAGAATTCCCCAGCGATAAAAATTCAAGATAAGTCACAAATAATACAACATCACAATTCATAAAATTAAAATACCTATTTATTAACAAAGACCAAACATCAATCACAACCAAATAAATCAAAACATGTTCTATCATAGAAATCAACTCTTGCATGTAATAACTACGCACTTAATCAATAAAATTTGCATAGACTATTTCATATTTGCAAACTTCTTATGTGTATTGGATGCATACCTTTTTTTGTTCAATATTGGAAATATATCTCCGTTTTCGAGAATTAATGGTGTCTCGTTCTTCTTTGCTTCTTGTTCTTCTATCGTTCTTCTGTGCGTTATTAAATTCTTTGTACTTTTCTCCATTCCTTCTCGTTCTCTGTGTTGAGAATTCTTCTCCATTAGGAAAATTTGAAAGCCCATTTAATATTCACAAAAATTCATATGAGACAGTTTCACAATTCAAATTTTTGTATCCGAATCATGAAAAATATAATATATTATATTAAAATTATTATTTTTCATTACGTATATGAATCGGATCGACCCGTCTTACAAATCTATGAGATCGTCTCATATAAGACATGCTTTTTAATATATTAGAGATTTAAAAAAGACCAACAAATAGTTTTGTGCATTTTATATAAGTGGGTTATAAGTTGGTTATGATTAAAAAGATAACACTAATTTGAAGTAGTAAGTTACACCTAACCTAACATAATAAAAAATTGAGGGCTCCTTTCTCGGATGGACCTGAGGCGGAGCCCTCAAATTAGGTCCGGCCCTGGTCCGTGTCAGCAGATTCTTATAATTTTAAAATTCATCTTATTTATTACATTTTGAAAATTAGGGGCGAAACTACTGTATTTAACAAAAAAAACCTTATCTCTCAATGTAAAATCTATAGGGAATACAACTTATTTAAGTGATAGTAAAATATCTATAATTTAACGCTCTATAAATTAATAATATATCTAAAATAATATTTTTTCTCGGTCATGACGGACTTGAGTCAGTTTACTAAATTAATAAGATAATAACTTTTCAGATGATCCTTATAGAAATATATATTTCCGTCAATATCATAAATTAGTAATTCTTTAGAATTACATGCATTACTAGGGTGATTTAATAAAATATGATTATATTGTTGTTGGTTTTTCTTGAAATTTAATATAGTATTGATATTCTATTTTTGCTTGTTTATTCGGTGAAATTTATTTGATTAGTCAATAAAACCGATATTAGTTAATTTTTCAAAAAACAACGTATATATAAGATTGAACACTTGTCGATTTACTAAAAATTACGTCATATTCGAGTTCGTGTCTTTTGTCTGTGATTGAGATGAATTATGTCACGCCCCGGGACGGGGGTTGGTTGACACCGGCGTTGCTCTTCAAATTTTCATTCGAAAACAACAAGCCTCAGAAGTACAAAATTCAAAAACCAGTCTTTTAATTCATAAATACTGAATATCTCAATGTCTGATACAAACTCAAATGTTCAACAGCGAAAATGTAAAACCGAACATAATACTGAGAAAAATAACAATCTTCTTCACCAGCCCCAAAACTGATGTTGTTCTTCTTCATCTAGTAATTCTTCCTCGCTCTTATCTGAGATGAATTTGGTGGGTGAGTGATATGGTTGTTACTCAGTAAGCGGGGGCGGGAGTAACTCTCAGTTTTCGAAATCATTTTCATACAGAAACAATAATACGAATAATATACAGAAATTCTAATTTTCAGAAACAGGAATCAGTATTCAGTATTCAGAAATCAGTAATCAGTAATCAGAAATCAGGAATTTAACAAGTAAGCACTGAACACGTTCGTGAATTTTATGGCTAAACTGATATCAGTCCCCTATATGTTCTCTCCTCTAAGGGGTGAGGCCAGTAATCAGTAATCAGTAATGTTCAGAATATATATTCCTACCATTAGTTAACTAAGTTTCAATGCTTCAAAATCAGATATCAGAAATCGATCATACAGAAACTTTGCTTTAAAACATAAATCATCAAACTGGATTCAAGATATTTATACATAAGCTCACTTACCGTAATTTGCTAGAGTTTCGGTTGAAGTCTACTGGAAATTTGGTTGCCTCGCTACTGGTTTTTACAGCTCTAAAATACCCTCTCTTAGCTAAATTTTCAAGTGATAACTCAAGAATTGTGTAACAACAATCTCAGAGACTTGAGGGTGTTATTTATAGGTCAAATTCTGACGGTTAGCCTCCCTATTAATGACCATAATCTGCCATTAACAGCTTTTATTCCATGTTAATGCTTCAGTTACAAGTCTAAGCTGAATCAGTAACTGTCTGCTGGATTCTAATCTTCTGCTACTGGATTTTTATCTGCTGTCTGCTGCTGGATTCTACTCTGCTGGAAAAGTACCAGCTTCTGAAATATTATCTCCTGCTGAAAATTTTGCATTGCTACTGAAATGCTGGAAATGATGGAAATTCGGGTTCTCACAAATTATTTGGTTTGTGAATGTCTTGCATACTTCTTCTAATTTTCATTATTCAGTTTAAAGAAACCTATGGGATGTGCATTTTGTTAGAGTAAATGCTCTGCAAGCTAAAAGTTGGCTAGAAAATTTATAGACTCAAGTGTAATAAACTATCTTTATTTTAATATAATTTAATTTTTTATGGGTTCATTCTGCTTTATTTGTATACCTAGAGGTGATCAAATTTTTTATTAATCGTCCGAACCGCCCGAACCGAATTGCACCACACTGTTTTTCATAATATTTTATAAAAACCACGATTAAAAATATTAATCATAACGGTTATTTTTTTGTCGAGAACACACTAAACCGCACCGCCTAAATTGCTTGCCATAATATTGGGCCTAGAATTATAATAATTGTAAACAAGATATTCAAATAAAGAAGTCATCATTCATTATATCTCAACTCTCTTCAAAATTATTATTCTTACAAATAAAACTTATCTTTTATTAACTATTCTTCATATTAGTCTTTTATTAAAATATTTATTTCTTTTGCTACAATATTTTGTTTGAAGTTTGAAATTTAAAAAAAGTATAAAATAATGTAAATGTCATTTGTTGTGAATGTATTGCGTTATTAAATTGTTAACTTAGTTTTGAAATTATTGTTTTATCTATTTTGATTTTTATATGCTTTCAATTATATTTTATATTTGAAGACAATATATTGTTGTTGTTTTCAAATAAATTAGAATATATGCTAATATTTTTCATTAAAAAAACCGTAAACCGATCGCAACAGCTTGAAACCGCTCAAACCGCAAGGATAATTTTCATGTAAAAATGCGATTAATTTTTCAAAATACTAACCGACCGCATATGGCAATTTGGTTTGAATTTTTTTAAAAAAAAAACGCAAAACCGCACCGTGATCACCCCTATGTATACCCTTGCAATCATCATAGATAAGTCCATGATTATACTTTAATACAAATGAATCGTAATTCGATCTTGAAACTCATTTGTAAACATTGTATATTCTAAATTCATTCATAATCGATTCAGCCACCTAAAAATAAGGATAAAGGTCGCTGAGACTAGCATATGTGATGTTGTGTATTGAACTTCATGGTAAGGGCATAGAGATG
This sequence comes from Primulina tabacum, assembly GCF_025594145.1. Lineage (NCBI taxonomy): Eukaryota > Viridiplantae > Streptophyta > Magnoliopsida > Lamiales > Gesneriaceae > Primulina > Primulina tabacum. Next base: position 37,936,369 of record NC_134557.1, read on the forward strand.
TTCAATTATGCAGATGGGTAGTCATACAATGATTGTACTGAACAACCCTCCCTCGAACTTTCCAAATGGTTATCATTCGTCGAGAGGAAAAGTATGTTGTTGTGATTGTACGTTTACGACATGGGACAACACTGAGGCCCTACATACTAGGATTGTAATTTGACTCGTTTATTGACTCCGTCAGGATGATCACAAGGTGGAGAAGTTGGGGTGCAATTGTGAAATATGTAGGAGCCAGTGCATTGTAGTCGGAAATTCACCGCTCACCTACGGGTGTTGATATCCTATGTGATCTAACGAAATAATAGTACATGAAATATCTGGCCAGATCGTGTGAGAAGTACATTAGAGAAAGAGTTCTCTAGTTGTGCATGTTATGACAATATGAATATTTCATGATCGTATCACATAGCTATCGAATCTAATATGCAACATTCGATGAACCAATGATTGCAGATTGATCAATTGAGATATATTAGTTGAAGGGACTGTACTATGTTAATCATAACTGACTGGTTCTTGCAGGCACTATCAATGATAACTAACGAATCATGGGACGATGCTACTAGACGCTCTTACCATGATTCGATGGGTTTAATCAGAAAAATAGTTTTTGACATTCTCATTATCAAATATTGGTGCATAGAATGTGAGCGAATTATGGTTAGCCCGAATAAAGGAAAAGTGTCCTGAATCATAAGAGTTGTGAACCCACGGCTAGCTGTATCCCTGAACCATAGAGGGGTCACACAAGCACTGGATCATTTGTTTCCATTAAGAGAATAAGTTCAAGGAGTTGAATTTATATATAATTATGATAGAGAAAATTCAAGGAGTTGAATTTATGATAATTAAATTTTGAAAAAATAAATTCAAGGAGTTGAATTTATGAGATAGTAAATTTAAGAAGTTGAATTTATAAAATTTGAAAATTAATTTATTAAACTCAAAAGTTGAGTTTATTAAATATATAGTAGGAGATATGTTTGATGGGTTTGTAGATATACAAGCCCAACATATTAAATAATTAAAGTTCTTAATGGACTTTGATTAATTAATTAAACTAGTTGGACTATTTCAATTAATTAATCAAGCCCATTAATGTTAATTATGGAACCTAAATATATTTTTATGTAAATTAGGTCAAGCTTACACAACTAAGTAAAGGAGGTGATTAACACTAGCCTCCATTCAGGTTCAAATTTTCAAAAAATCCTCTCTAATTTTGTCTCAAAATTCGACCAACTCCAAGACATTAAGTTCTTGAGCCGTCTTTTGATTTTTGCTCTCATAAGTTAAAAGCTCTGCAAAATTACTAGTGCAATTTTGAAGAGAAACTAATCTTTCAGTCATGGACTGGATTAAGAGATTGAAGAAATGAGACTTGAAGAATGTACGTAGGGATTTACAACAAGAGCTACGTCCACTTATACCGGCGTAGATGGAGCCAAGTGAAAAACTCACTAAAAGTATATTACTAAACATCCTATGTATATTTATTCAATTTAAATCATACGAGTGTCCAATCATTTTGATTGTCAAAATAAAATAAAATTTTTAAACATCCTCTGCGATTTGGACACGAGAAAACTATAAACCCAACACATTTTATGATATTGATACATTGAACATGTGTTAGTAGTTACAACTTGCCAACTAGGTCAATGCTAAGTGCATGTCCAACCCTATTCTCCATTTTTTCATTCTCTATTCTCCAAAATGGAGTATTGAATTCTCTATTTCAAAAATCTTCTCCAACCCATATTCTCTAAATTTTGTAAATTCTTTATTTTATATTTTTATTTCAAATTATTTAACATAAAAATATTAATTACGTAATATGATATTAAACAAATTAAATTAAATGTGACTCATTTTTTAAAAAAATAATTCATTTATTTTGACATCAAATTTCAAGCCGCATACAACATTAAAACACATACATAGATCGATATAATAAACTACACATGATTTAAAGATTAATATTCCGAATTAGAGTATTCCTCCCACAAATAGTCAATAAGAGCATCTCGGAGTGCATAGTGAGCCGATTTGTCTTTGATTTGACGATGACGTGCAAGAAACTCTTGGAATCGGACGTGTTCATCACGCACCATTTCAACTTCTGGGATGGGTGCTTCGCGATAATATGTGATTGGCATCTGCTCATCCCGCTCATCTTCAATAATCATATTATGCAGTATAATGCACGTTGTCAATATATCATGCAACACATGTCTGCTCCAGAATCGTGCAGGGCCAGTGATTATCGCCCATTTTGATTGCAATAGACCAAATGCTCGTTCCACATCTTTTCTACAACTCTCTTGTCGTGCTGCAAAGTATTTCTTCTTTGGACCTTGTGGATTGTGAATTGTTTGAACTAAAGTGGCCCACTTTGGATATATACCATCAGCTAGATAGTATCCCATGTTGTATTCTTTTCCTTGGATGATATAATTAGCAGGAGGAGCCACTAAATTGGCCAGATTAGCATAGAGATGTGATTTTGACAACACATTAATGTCGTTGTTCGAACCTGACAAACCAAAGTATGTATGCCATATCCACATGTCGTAATCAGCTACAGCCTCCAAAATGATTGTTGGTCTTCCACTCCGACCGGTATATTCTCCTGCCCAAGGCCGTTGGACAGTTTTTCCACATCCAATGCATACAATCGAGGCTTCCAAGCATTCCGGGAAATCCACGTTGTTTTCCAATATGGAGAAGTCTTTCAATGTCCTCGGAGTTAGGAGAGCGAAGATACAAGTCGCCAAACACCTCTATCGTAGCTCGACAAAATCTCTTTACACTTTCAATCGCAGTGGACTCCTCGATTTTAATATACTCATCTGTCGCATCTGCCCCCACACCGTATGCCAATATCCGCATTGCAGCAGTTATCATTTGTTGTTGTTGGTCAATGAGTTGAAGCTCATTGTTTATCATGGTATCGGACTCCTTGTCTCCATCAGATGAGGAAGATGATGCAAGGAAAGAAAAATTTGAAGGACCTCCCTCATGAAAATTCATATTGAGTTGGATTACGAAATGGTGAGATAACAGTTCTATCACCATTCACTAGTATTAAATACTATCAGTGTCGCATCCCACTATCCAATAAATAAAGGTACATCCCACAATCCCACTATCGAATTGTCACATCCCACTCCCACTATCCCATATCCAATAAATACACATCAGACTATCCTATAAATAAAGGAACTGAATTGTCACATCCAAATATCACACTATCGAATTGTCAAATCCCACTCCCACTATCCCATAAATAAAGGTACATCCCACCATCATATAAGTAAAGGCACTGAATTGTCATGTCATCAATTCAGTAAAAGATAAGCTTTATCCCACCATCCTACTATCGAGTTGTCACATCTCACCATCCCACTATCGAATTGTCACATCCCACCATCCCACTATCCCAGTACTACCTACTATCCCATTACCATTGTCATTTTATAGTAAATGATAAAGCCTTTGAATGACATTCACACTACCCACTATCCCACTACCATTGTGATCTTATAGTAGACCATTACTACTAACATCTATCCTTCTATAAAATACTCTTCCACCCCTAATTCATTCACTCCCAGCATAATGAATTCATCTCGACGTGGTCCTGGTTTCTCAGTTGAGGAGGACAAATGAAACGTATGCTATTTGTTTTCTTAAAAAGTACTAGTAATTTTTTTTTTCAAACCTCACATAGCATTCGGCCGAATCATAAAATATTTTTGACATCATTTTAAAATAAATCAACCAACTATTTTATCAACTCAAAAACATTATTTGAAAAGTATAGCCCATACTATAACCTCTCAAAAACCACTCCTGAATAAATTGTCGTAAAATATCTTTAAAATCATAAATCATATCTAGTGCGGAAAACTAGCGTCGGTCCTCTGGGTTATGTGCACCTTCAGTCCAGTCAGATCAACCATCAAGACCTCCATAAACATAATCATCATAATCACCTGCATCATACACATCTAGTGAGTCTAAAGACTCAACATGTCATATTCTTGATAACAAGTAATACATAATACAGTTAACATATAACAGTGAAAAATACTTGTACTTAAAATATCATTTTCTTGACAATGCATAAACTTTAAACTTAAACATTTTCAAAATCTTAAACATATCACATAAACATATTCATATCATATCCATATACGTGTTCATGTCCATATTCGTATCCATATTCATGTTCATGTTCATGCTCGTGTTTGTTGAATTCAGATCGTGATTGTGACTCGTATTCTTAATCGTATTGGGCGATGGATCCATCTACATGTAACCACAGTACTGGGCGGCGGGGACACCGGCTACACTCTCACCCGTCAACTGGGCCTTGGCCAACGTATTAACATATTCGTATTCGTATCACGTATTCGTATTCGTATCACATATTTGTATCCGTATCCAAGGAAACACGATCGTCGGGCTCCCACTGGGACCATAACCCTCACGATATTTCCAACATATTTAGTTACAATCCTTCACATCCTTCAACATGCCATATTCCCATCACTTAATAAAAACATGCATATAATATCATTTTATTTTTGAAACCAAGCATGCAACATATCTTTTAAATGTACAATTTAAAGTCATAAAAATCATAGACATTTAAAAATCATAATTTAACATATAAAAATTCATAAACATCCATAATCATTGAAAATAATCATATTAGTATATAAAATAGCATTTAGGACACTGCCATGACGTTTACTAATTTCTAAGTGTAAAAAGACCGTTTTACCCCTGGACGTAAAACTTAGGCTTTTGATCCCGAATTAAACCAAACCTTAATATAAAATTACCAAATTAAAAACTTAGGCTTTTGATAATTAATTAAGCTTAAACCTAATTTTCCATAATTTTATAAAGCTTAAAACTAGGCGTTTCAATTAACTCGTTTGTTAGCGTTTCGTGCGGCGATTAAATCCCGATTAAATCCAAAACTCGTTATTTTGATCCCAAATTTTAAATATACCATTTTTAATATTATTCTACCCTTCCAAGTCATGAACCACCCCCGTGGACCCATGGATTCAATTTTTGTCTTTAAAATCTCGTTTTTGACACATCGACGAACACGCCGAGCCATCTCCCAATTTACTCGAGCCGCACCCGAGCCACCTTGAACCAAAACCTAGCCAACCCACCTAAAGATCCTACTGACAAAGCCCAGCCCAAACAACCTGCCCTAGCCCGACAAAAAACTTCCTGGAAGTCGACCTAAAATTCTGCACGTGTGTGTGTTTGTAGTGTCCTTGTTGCACTGGGACTCCTAGCCGCCTAGGACTCTACCAGCCCTTAACCACCGACCACCCATGACCCTAACCTTCCTTGGACCACGCCCAGACCCAGCCCAGACCAGCCCAGCCACCAGAACCCACGCACGCAGCACTGAAACGTGACAGCAACATCATGCGCAGCACTTGCTGCCATGCATATCTCACGTCTTCTTGAACCAGCAGCCAACCAAGCCGCCACAGCCCTTGCCCAGGCCCTTAAGCACCCTCCTAGGACCCTAAACAGTCGACCTAGCCCAGCCCAGAACCCCCAGGCCAAGCCCCTCTTCCCTGCACAACAGAAACCTGCGCTGCCCCCATTGAAGCTCTCGGGTGGATTTCATACCAGCTTGCGTGTTTTCGTTGCAGCGTTGTTAGTGATATTCTAAGGCTCTAAAATCATGAAAAACATTGTTTGATCATACCCTATATCATGGCAGCCCCTTACACAATACAAATACATGATTTTGATAAACAAAACTCAAGTTTAGAACCCATGTGCATGAAATTTCGAAAATAATTATCATGGCCCTTGATTTTTTATTCAAAACATGCAATAAATCATAATATGGTGTGATGATGTTTGAAGGAAAGAATTATGGCGTGCCTTTGCGTTTTAAACGCACGATTTTACGTTGACAAATCGAAGAACGACGACGAGGAAGACCTTTGCTTGAACAATTAAGAAGATCTTGAAGCTTTTCTCCCAAATTCTTTGTGTGTGCCATGTGATATGAGTTGGGAGAGAATTTGTAAATTGTAGGGGAGGTGGGGCGTGTGAATTGTTTTGTTATGGGGTAGGTTTTGGTTTTAAATAGTTAATTAAAACACTAACTGTTAGCTTAGGCCCATTAACAAGTTAATTTAGACTCATTAGCCCATTAGTGTTTAATTAAAAATATTAAAATAATTTTGCTTAAATAACTTTGTGAATTTATTAGCTGGGTTGTCAAAACGTTCATATTTTTGTTGAAAATCCAACACCGATAAAAATTACGTCCCGGCGTATAAAATCACCTCAAAACCCCTTATTTTCAAAAATAATAAAAAATCACCCCTAATTTAAATAATTAAAAATAATTAACCGATAAAAATATTTCTATTTTTCAGCCATCGGTCTCCGTTCCTCGATCGCAACTCGAATATCCTTTAAAAATACATTTTAATGCAACCATGTAGAAAAATATATTTTAAACATGTCAATATACACAACATAATTAATTAATGCAATTAAAACAATTAATTAAAATACACAAGGATTTTAATAATTGCATGCATGTGGTTCGCATGGACTCTTAAATTTCCAGGACGTTACAACAAACTTCTTGTGACAATTTATCTCGACATCTCCAAAAATCCTATTATTGGCATAAACCAGTCAAATGATAGTTTGTGGTCTCGAGTGGCAGCCAGTTACAACGAGCAACTCACTAGTCCGTCAACAGAGCATCGTACTGTGAAGGCCCTTCAATGTCGATGGTCCAACATAAGTAGGGCTGTCCAAAGTTTTAGTGGATATATTCGTCAAATGGAACTTAGGCACCCAAGTGGTGCTTCAGATAAAGACATTGTGAGTACAAAAGTTCAAATATTCTTTAAATATTTTAATTTTTAGTGTGTAAATAACATACAACTAACACATGCTTAAAGCTTGATGAAGCGGTCAACTTGGAGATTGGATCATGTTTGGTCTTTACTAAAAGACCAGGAGAAGTTTAGGTCATCCAACGCTACCTTACCTAGTTTCATATCAAACCGTAGGAACTCCTTCTAGTCTGACTACTCACCCAACACATAATCCCCAACACCAGATTTTTCGGACTATCTGGGTTTGATGTAAACCTAGATGAAGATAGCCCATCAGGGAGTACTCAACGACCAATCGACATGAAAAAAGCAAAAGCTAAAAGAAAAGCCACTGAAGATTACTCGAAGGATATTTCCACCATGGCCAAATGCAGTGAGAAAATGATGATTGCAATGGAGAATGCCGAGGCACATCGACAACAACTCATTGATGTTCAGAAAGAAAGGAACGCTCTATTGGCTTGGAAAGAAGAAAATAAAATATTACGGCTGAACCATATATCTGTTGATGAATTATTCCTGTGCATACTTGCTCAAAGAACAACAAAACATTTGGCAGAAAAGAGCAGCAAAAGGGGATGGAGCCGACAGATCTTCTAATCTGTTTGGCCAGTTCTTCGGCAGAACTTATCTATCCGGGTCCGATCTAGGAGAGTACTAGTGTTTACTCATCATTGCAGTGGAATAAAAATATGTCAATGTGTATTTTTTTATGATCGTCCATTTTATATGTTTTAATGTGAACTGTTTTTTATGCTTTAATGTGAATGCATGTTTAATTTATCTCAAGTTAACTAATTCGATTTGTGTTCAAAAAAAATATGTAATGTCTTTTTTCACAATCTTATTTAATTGTTATTTTCATTTGTTTTTTTCATCAAAATAATTCAATTACAATAAATAAATAAACAATAAAAAAGAGAAAACTTGAAATAAATTAAATAATACCAAAAAAGCATTAAAAGTTAATAAAAGTAATGAAATAAACATTTAAATATATGAAATGAATAAAAGAGAAATTTTTTTTTAAAAGGGTGTATTTGCAATTTTGGAGAATGATATTTTCGTAAATAATGCCATTCTCCAAAATATATGGAGATGCAGCTAGGATTCGGCACTTTTGGAGAATTACTATACATGGCTTCAAAATGGAGATGATAAAGAATGGTTGGAGCATGGTTGATTCTCCATTTTCTCCAAAATGAAGAATGGTTCTCCAAAATGGAGAATGATTGGAGTTGCTCTAAGGCTTGGATTGTATTCTAAAAAGGACAGAGGATGATAACCGGTCGACAACCAAATCTTTTTGGATGAGGAATAAAATTTGTCGATGTTTGTTGAAAGTTAATTTGGTTTAGCTTGAAATACCGAATGACATTTATAACAATTCGAACATGGATATCAAGGTGGAAACTAAATGTTACTCAGGGACGTAGCAAAGAAATATTTTGATATTGGGCTGAATGAATCGATAAACAACCAAGATCTGCCATATGAATCTCACTCCCCTCAGTATCCATTTGTTGGAGACGAAGCTTTTTGTGTAGAGAGAAGCCCCTGTGAGACACTATGAAATATGCTCAAAGAGATGGGCTAAAAATATGGGCTAAAAAATTTACCAAGTTGAAAATATAAGGCTAAGATTTAATATATAAAAACCCAATCCATATTATTAGATTGGCCCAAAAAATAGCCTGGGCTAGCCCACCCCAGCCTTTGTGGTGGCTCCGTCCCTGGTGTTACTACAAGTGTGTGTATGTATGTATATATATATATATATATATATATATATATATATGTATGTATGTATTTGTGGCCAACCCTAATAGACAACTGTTGGCCGGGAAATATAAGTTAGGCCCAGATACAAGATAGAAGGAAAGCCCCAAGATATTCACGTGGGCTTACAACTGAGCACAAAGCCACGATCAACCAAAGCGCGAGAGAATCGAACAAAATCAGAAACAATGGACCGAGAAAAGGGGACAACTCAAGTCTATCGCAACTCAAGCAAACACCTGCAAATTTCAACCTTTATTTTCAACATCTTATTCATATTTTAGCATTTAAATTTCTAGTTTCCAACGTTCATTTTCATTTTCATGTTTGTAATAATGTTGGTTCGATTCTTAGTGACTTAGCCAAGTGTTCATGTTGTTCGAAGAATTCCTTTAGTTTTTCCATGTTTTTCTAGCAAGTTTGGTCATTTTATTTGCATCGAACCGAGGAGAATAGAACTGATATTCGAATTAGTTGCCTTTTCTCTTGTGGATTTATTTTTATGAGATTGGCTTAACCCAATTATGATGTATTTGAGTGCCTTTTCTCTTGTGGATTTATTGGTGGTTGATTCTCACATTTTTCCTCGTTTCTCATAGGTGGGTAAGCCTTGGTGCGATTGAGTAATATATTTATTTTGGTCAAAATCAATACACTTGATCTTTCACATTAAAATCATATCGAATACATCATATTTTATCACATTATATTAATTATTTATAGGGAAAATTATAAAAATAATCATGCGGGTTTGGTTGATTTTGGCTTTTAGGAATAAATAGTTAAAGTTTGATATTAATAAATTAGATTTTTATTTTATTTTTGGAATGTGAGAGGGGTACTAATGATGAATCAAAAGAAATATACTAGTAACATTACTAGTCTGAAACAAAGTGAAAACGAAGCAAAAGTTTTGATTAATTCGATAAATTCAAATAGAAAATGAATTTATTAATTTTTTGTTGTGTATATGTCTATAATATGATACGATTTCAAAATTTTTTTTATGTATTATAATTAGTAATAATAATTTTTTAAAAAACACGACCACCATCTTTTTATCCTGTAAAATTAAAAGAAAATGAAACGAAAATAGCAAAGTAAATTGTTTGTTGGGGATCGATATATAATTTAAGGGGGGTGAATAAAATCTTTCCTTTGTTGGATGATTTTGCAAAGGGTGCTAAAATCATGTTAGAGATTGTAGCTGATCTTGTTCAAATGTAAGTCCAGCAGATCGCAATAATAAGTGCGGAAACGATCCGATGGAGTACGGTGATAAATAATACAACAGTAGACAGTTGAACAGTGATTGTTTATGGAAGTTCGAAAATAAAATCTTCTACGTCTCCCCTTCTTCTGTTTCCAGAAAGTATCATAAAAGACTTTGGAAATTATAATACAACACTTGTACACACCCACTTCAGTAGGACTTACCCTTAGCCTACTGAAACTCTTAGTTACACAACTCGGTAAAACGAATACAACAAAGTTCTGGAAAAGACTCTTTTCCAGATTACAAACTCTTCTCAATAAAATATAGTAAAGTGTTTATCTTGAAGAGATTTACGAAACAGTCAGCAGCACAAAATCTCAGAAGATCGGATATAGATAATAAAGCGTGTGTTGTTTTTCTGTATATTGAACTTGAAGATAAGTAGTTGATGATAGCTCAAAACTTACGTTGGAATAATCATTGCGTTGATAATGATAATAACGTTTTATCTATAAAGTATTGACCTCTATATATGTAAGGCCCGAGATTTTGATTATGTTAATCTGAGATTATTGATTATAAATTGATGTGATTATAGCCGGGCCAATCCGAGATCAGAATGGACAAAGTATAGGAATTAAAAAGAAGAAGGGAGGAATTTGAGCCGAATGCCACGCGCCCGGGCGGAAGTTTTTATCCGCCCGAGCGCCCCTGTTTTAAAGAAAGGAGGGCCGAAGATTTGCGCCCGGGCGGAACTTTATGTCCGCCCGAGCACGATTGTCAAAAATGAGAGGGCCGAGAGTTCCGCGCCCGGGCAGAACTTTATGTCCGCCCGAGCACGAGACGTGCAGTTTGAAAAATTAGCCACTTGGCTTGGGCATGCACGAGAGGTATATATATATATATATATATATATATATATATATATATATATACAATTCATTCTTTCAAATTGAAAGAAGAATCAGAGAAAGGAACCGAGAAAGGATTTCTGAAATCCTTACGCCTTTATATTTCGATCCGTCCGTCTGATTTTGAATCCGACTTCAGTACGGTGTTCCTATCGACGCAGGCTTCCACTGGACGTAAGTTTTACTACGTTTTGATACGTCTTGAAATTATGGTATTGCCAGAATCAGATAGAGTTCATATATGTTGTTCTTGCGATATCAGACATCGTATAATCGAAACCGGATCGAAGAACAGATACCATATGAAATTATTATGAATTTCAGAGTTGATTTGATTATGATTAGATTGAATTGATATCAGATTTGTGTTGTTATTGATTATGAGGTGTGGGGATTGATATTTGATTGATATTATATTGCTGGGTATATTGATATTATTCAGAATTGGATCAGATGGGTTGTTGATTCGTATATACTGATATTGTATTGCCGGTATTGCGAGCTTGTACAGATTTGAGATTATGATTCGTACTGATATTGATTATGAGCTATGTGATTATATCTGTGATGTTGAGATTGACGGGGTTGTTGAGATTGTATTGTTATGCCGTCGGAACATCAGTAGATGGATTTTGATCAGATTTAGTATTGATTGAGATTATATCAGGATATCGTTGACATTGATCAGATTATGTCTTGATTTACGTATTGATCTGAACAGGTCTTGAATTGAGTTGTATATTGACACAGTCTATTCGATATTGTCATTTCAGATTTGATATGGACAGATTTGACTTCGAGACTTCGACTTCGTCAGATCGAGAAGACAAAGTTATAAGTCAATGTGGTGTTGGGAGATCGACTCAAGTAGGATATACTTGAGTTTCCCTAAATCACATACTTATTATTATTATGTTCATTGATTGGATTTGATATGCTTGTTCTATGAATGTATAGAAAGCAGGTATTAGTCGAGTGATCTTGTGACATCAGTGTCGATAGTGGTGGAATCGTCACTGGCACATTGCACGTTGTCACAAGATAGTTGAATTGGCGATAGTGCCACAGTCTGTGACGGATAGGTCAAGAAACCGGATGTTTGGTTATATCGAAGTGGATAGAATTGGATTTTCTTCTATTACTGATGTTCGATATAGGAATACCAACATATGAAAACCGACATCCCTAGACTAGGAGTGAGTCTAGTCTGAGACGTGAAGTCACGAGTCTGATTTACGATTTCATATTGATTATGTTTCAGATTTAATACATGTCACTGATATTTGTTACATGCTCTTACATTGTTTATATGATTGCATGTTCGTTGATTTATACTGGGATTTTATTCTCACCGGAGTTATCCGGCTGTTGTCGTGTTTGTATGTGTGCATGGCAACAGGTGGGACAGGTTCAGGGTCGAGAAGATAAAGAAAGATCGTGATTAGAATAGAGACTACGAACTTGGACTTAGATAGGGTTTGAACACTTGAATGGTAGTTGTTAAACCTTAGTTTTAAAAGATTGTATATGGTACATGATTTGTACTTGGTTTTTGATGCATATAATCGAATGAATCCCATTATGTTCCGCACTAGATATATGTATATATATAAAAAAATTTAGACCCTGTTTATTGTAATTGATTAAATTGTCCCAACGATGATCAAGAGTACAATTAGCGTCCGGGTCCCCACAATATATATGGAAAACTTTGAGTCCAACATCTATAGCAAAAACAGCTTCTGAAGCTCCTGAGTAAGATCAGCTTTAATACCTAAAAAAAGTCCTGCAGAAAGCTTAAAAGTAATCAGTCTTGTTTCATACCAAAACTAGTAAGGAGCGTTAAATGTCTTTGTCGAAGATTAATGGTGCAATTAATGCTAGTACTAGGTAAAATAACGGTAACATTTAAGATTGTAACGATCAATTAAAAGACGTTAAGTTACTTTTGCTTAAGCTAAGTTCTGCTTATAAAGTTAAGTGTTGATTCTGATTTTCTAAGCCATTTAAGTACTCGGAAGAGTACTGCTTTTGTTAAAGCGATACGAGAGCTTCTGCTTTTATATTGTCTTCTGATTATAGCTATCGCGTCCTACTGATTTTAACTCTCATCACCACAATTAAATTAAGTCTAACATTGTTCCATCTTATAATACTTTTAGTCAATATATACAAAATTTTATGTTTATTTTAATTTGTTTTATGAGTAAATTCTTAAGGTTATCAGGCAAAAAAAATATCTGATTTATGTAAAAATTGAATAATATTTTTGGATAAAAATTTTATTTGATAATCCAATTATATATTCATAAAATAAATGAATTGTCCTTTTTAAATTATTGATATCTACCTGAAATTATTTTGTCAATTTTATCTATTAAAATGTCCCATTTTATCGAATTTTTTTATGTCATTTATGATGAAGACTATCCATTTGCTCATAGCACATCGAGTATATACTGTTTATTTTTCGTAAGTTTTACGTATATATGCTTTGGTTTTTATTGATTATGTTGAAACACAGTGCTTTGTTAGGATATCGATCGAAATGTGTCGTTTGAATTGATATACAATTTGAATAATTGGAATTGCACCTTTGTTCTCGCGAACATCTTAGGAGCCCCATGAGGAGCCCACCCATTCAAAATCCTATTTAAATATTTGTGATAAATATATAAAGTATCATTTAATCATATATTTGAATTTTAATTTTTGTGAAATTATTCGTTTGGAAGCATGACTTTGAAAATGGTTTTTAAATCTGCTAATTTGAAATACATTTCTTGGTTGAAAACTTGAATGATTTCAAATTATAAACAAGCTTCTCTAATGTTACACATGCAATTTGAGATTAAAACATTTTTTTTTTTTGGGAAAAATAACATAGAGTTTACATCTTATATGATTAATTAGGACAGAGTATATTCCCCCAAAAAATATTTATTAAATAAGTGAAATATTTAACATTTAATTAATAAAAAATACAAATTTTCAATTGTAGAAGTGGCTTACCACGCACTAATCCAAATTATACTTGAAATCCATGAGTCAAAGCTCTTAAATTTCAAATTACATGTTTTTTGTCCAAGCCATTATAGTAGACTTAGGCAAGAAATTATTTTTTTTTTTGAAAAAATAAATCCAAAGAGACTAATCCAAACATATCATAATTTAAAAAATTATATATTTTTTATTTTTATTTCTTTTTTAGTTTGAGCTATGGGTGCATGTATCTAGGGATGTAAATGAACCAAACCGTTTGTGAGCTATTCGAAGTTCGATTCGATAAAAGCTCGTAATTGAGCTCGTTTAATGAGGCTCGTTAAGATAAACTAACCAAGCTCAAGCTCTACGATATTCGGCTCGTTAGCTCGTGAACATGTTCGTTAGTAAATTCATAAGTAATATCTAAGATGAAAAATAATAATTTTGATATTTAATTTATTGATTTAACACATTAATTATGAAATATATAGAAAAATCTATTAAATTTATTTATTATAATAAATTGACAAATTTTAATAAGAATATTATATTTTTTTCTAAATGTATAATTTATTTTTTAATGAATTTAATGAATATTTAAATGTACAATTCATATTTATTGAGTTCGTTTAGGTTCGATAAAAGCTTGAATAAGCTCGTGTGCAATGAATATATTCGTTAAATAAAGCTCGAGCTCGGCTCGATTATAAACAAGCTAACCTCAAACATTCAAGAGTTCGGCTCGGCTCGACTCGATTACATCCCTATCCAAAATTATTTTACTCAATCGTTACTTAAATTTCATAGATGCAGATTATTCATTGGGCCAGAACCTAAGTGAGGCAAGAGAGACACCCCCTTCAAACCCAATTTTGAGGGAACTTTAAAAAATGCGATATTTAATCAAATTTTATAGTAAATTTAGTTTGGGCTTCGAATCAATGTCTTTGGTTAAATGTGTATGAGTGAAATAATAAAACTGGGTGATCAGTAACCTGGTGAAAAGCTTTCGCGTGTAAAAAAAGAACGCCAGATCTTAACGAATAAGATTATTATCTCTGCTAATGAAAGGGTGACGGCAAGAAAATGATAAATTTTATCTCAAAGATGATATGAAACAACATTAACAATGAGACACATCATCTCTGATCTCATGGACCAAACATTTCTACCCGCCCGTCATTTTGTAAACATTTGATTCCAACGTAATGTCAACATAGACGCAAAAGAAAGAAACTTCTTCAAGTTCGAGTTGCGCAAATACTTATTTGCAATCAATTAGTATGTCACAAGAATGATCGAATCAACTATGTTATCAATTGTGTAAAGCAACTTGACTATACAAATTCAATCAATAGTTTTTCCTCCAAAACGGCATGGCGAATACTATTTAAGTGGGTATTTTTGAATATTTTAATTTATTATTTGTTCACATTACAAATATTTTGATAAATTTATTTTTATTTTTTTATATTTGTAGTTTTTTTTAAAAAACAAACCCACATAAACGAAAAAATATATATATTGAATACACGATATTATTTTATAATTTTTTTTTGTTTCATTTTCTATGTTTATCTTTTCTATAATTTTGATATGCTATGTGGTCTAATATAAGGCATAATATCATATATTTTTATAGCAATTTTGGTCATTTGTTTCGCAAGTTTATTTCTTTCAATAAAAGTGTACATGCGACATTGAATACATCAGTTTCACGTCAACACTAGATAATCACCACACAACCACACAAAAGAATTAAATTTGCTCTAAAACAAAAATAATAAACTAAGATTAAAATTTAACCATAGACAGAAACTTAGTCACAGAAACACTCTATTACAAATTTTCTCACTTGAAAAAGTTTCCGTTCAGATTATTTATCGGCTACAGACAGATGTACATATAAATGTATAATACGTATGTCGAAATCTGACATGAATTATAGTATTTTTTTTTTTTGTTTGAAAAGTTGTCATTTAATTAGGCTGGAATTTGACAAATAACTTAAATCTCACGACTCTTTTGTGCTTCATCATCGCCACGATTGTCAAGTTTTCATCACAAAATGGATCGATATGTCAAATTAAATGTTCGTTTTTAATTTTTCTCTGCTGGCCCGTAGGATCATAAATTTTTTGGCGAGTACGTAATAATTAATTTGCTTTCATAGTTTTTTATTTCATATATATCTGGCCCGAATTATAAATATTTTTATTAAATTATGCTCAAAATTAAATTAAAATTTTATATTCTTAAAGTTGAAGGTAAATAAAAATCACCTAAAAGGGTCCAAACAATAGGCATTGGGTTTGATCCACTAAAATTTCAAAACTTGGTTTTGAAACATTAACTTCGATTTTTTCTTGTTGTCAATCTTATTTCATCAAAGTACTGATGTTCACTGAAAAATGATGATATGAAATCGAGGAATACTGATGCGGCATAGGAAATTATTGATTTGTCTAATGTCACGTCGGTCATTGGAAAATTTATTACTAAAACCAAAATTTAAAAATATAATAAATCAAAATCCAAATTTGAACAAGTTGAACCCTGGTTTTTATTTTTATTTTTATTTTTTAAATTTCGATCTTTTTAACTTTGTCTCTTTGTTCTTATTCTTGGGTCAATCCTGTATCACACGATAGCCAACAGAAATTAATACCTGCATGTGAAAACAACAAGCTTTAAAGTATATGACATATCCTCGTAAAATGGCGGCTACCAAACCAAGTTATATATTGTTGAAAATGGGACTCGAAAATCGCTGAATACATTCCATGTTGCACACTAAAGTCGTTGAATGTCGCTAGCAACACCAAGTCTAACTGTAGCTACACCTGACTTAATAACTGTATGATGTGATTATTGTTAATATTGGTACAATTAACAACACACATCGGTTGGATAAAATTCATGAGAGTTGCATATATGAGCTTGGACAATCCCCCTTGAGCTAGCTTTTGAGATTGAGTTATGTCCAAGTTCCAATCTTAACATGATTATCAGAGTCTAGGTTCCATCGTTATGTGTTAGACTGTCTAAAATTGGGCCACCCGTTCTACCCATAGTTCGGTTATTCGTAAACTTCACAGTCCAAATGTTCATACTTGGGTGTGAGGTGGGTGTGCCAGTTGTACCACATCGGTTGGATAAAATTTCTGAGAGTTGTATATATGGGCTTGAATAATTCTCCCCCTTTTAGCTAGCTTTTGGGGTCGAGTTAGGTCCAAGTCACAATCTTAATATGGTATCAGAACTCATGTTAACGATAACAAAGTATTACAATTTTCATAAATAAATTGGTGTGGCACAAACAAATTTATTTTAAAAAAATTATTATTTGAATGCCTTTTATTTGGAGAATTTGCGACAAAAGACGAGAGTGGTCCTCATATATGACATACTACCATATAATTAAATGATTTGAGTTTCATCGTTAACACAAATGCTGAATTATACCATTAGCATAAATTATAACTCATATTACCAAAGAGACAAATATTTGATCCACATGAACTACAAAAAACTAAGGAGCTTTCTTCTTCGAACTTACATATGAGCAAAAAATTTCACCGATTTGCGAACAAATTCAAAAAAATATTAATGTTACAAAGTCCCCAAACTTCGGCCCGAAAAACAAAAGAAATAATATTTTATGTAAAATATATTTAATTTCAATATTCTTCTAACTATTTCTCAATCATACAATCATTTACTCAAAACTAGATAACGTTTTACAAGTATTATTTTTCCCGTTATTACGTGACGATTTCAAGATACTCAAAAATTTCTCCGTCGCTCGAGTTTTGGATATTTCGACGAAGAGATTGGTTTAATATATCTTTCAATTAAAAATATAAATTTTCACTCATCCTAAGAAAATTTTCCTTAATTTTTTAAATTTTAGATTTTGACAATTTAGAGTATGGAAGTGATCAAACCACAGGAAACCTTAGCGCATTGCATGCCGGTGAGATTGCACCTTAAAGTTGACTTTAATTAAATTTTAGTCGTGGAAATAGAATCAGACCAAAATTGATGAGAAATATAATATATTATAATTATTATAAAATAAAAAAGGAAGACTTTGACAGATAACATTCGCTTATTTTGACCTATACTAATATTATATATGTAAGACAATAAAAAAATGTACGAGTGAGAGCAAAAGAATCCAACTACTATGTATAGTAAGTCGACAAGTCAATCAAAAGAACAATTTTTTTTTTTCAAAAAAAAATTTTATTAGTTGCTTTTTAAATTTTGTTCTGGTTTTTATAAAAATTTGTCTACCAAATTTAAAGTGGGCAACAAGCCATATACTACAAATCCCCACATAAACTATTGAGTTGCGTCTAATTTTTTCGATCGAGGGAGGGATTTGATTCGGAGAATTATTTAAGAGATGAATTTCAAATGACACCCAAATTTTATTTTAAATCCATCACAATCATTATTGAAAATGCATAAGTTGATATTGATTAATCGTGCCTTCACTTTGTGATTGAAAAAACTCAGCAATTGTGATGAAATTGTGGAGGAGTTGCATTTTGATTAATTAGTCAATAAATTAAGGAAAGATAAACATCAAATCTTAATCGGATACCAAAAGACCACCTCTGACAAAACATGGGAAGAAATCAGTTCACTAAATTTGAATGATATCATCTCACGGATCAATTTTATGAGATAGTTTTTTTTTTTACTTGACTCAACCCATGAAAAAATATTAGTTTTTATATCAAAAATATTATTTTTCACTCTAAATATGAATCAAGTCGACCCGTATCACAGATATAGATTCGTGAAACTGTCACACAAATACTTACTCAAATCAATGATAAATAGATGGACTCTTGCGATTTTGGGTCATGGTATGAAGTGGGAGCTAGCTAAAGAGGTTAATACCGAAATTGTCAGATATGATTAAAAAAAAAACATAGTACTTGTGGGATTTGCATTATTGAAAATCTTTTATTATTAGACAAAATCTCGATTTGATGCACATTGAAAAAAATTCTCTTTGGTAATATGATCAGAATATTCCTGGCCATACCAAGGACGAAGTTAAGTCAAATGAGGATTTGAGGTTGCGTTTGAATTGAAAGATTGAATTTGAAGATGTGTTTGAGATGATGAATTTGAAATCCAATAAAATGACTAAAAAAATAACTATTTTAAATTTGAAATCATTTATGAAGTGAATTTGTCCAAAAAATCAATGTATTTGTTAGTACGAATTCAAAATAACTTAGGCATGTCACACAATGTAAAAATACATTTCCCAATGCATGTTACACAATGAAGGGAACCTTTTTGAGAGGTTCCTTCAAAGATTGAGGGGTTAATTTTCATTCAATAGGTGTCTTCGCATTCAGAGATTTGGATGTAGACCTAGCCAAGAGTCAAGATTGAACCTGAACCAGCCAGGACAATAGGCCGATCAACCAGTTCGATGGGTGTAACCCGTAGCGACCCCTCGATTGGCCAGCCGGTCACATGTTGGGCTTCCAAAACCCATCGAGCTGAAAAGTCAACCACCAGGCTTAAATATTGACTAGAAGAAAAAAAAATCAAAGATAGCAAGAAAAGGCGAAAACTTGCTTGAGACGGTATCACATATCGTATTTTGTGAGATGGATCTCTTATTTTGGTCATCCATTAAAAAAAATTACTTTTTATGCTAAGAGTATTACTTTTTATTGTGAATATCGGTAGTGTTGACCAATCTTACATATAAAGATTCGTGAGACCGTCTCACAAGAGACCTACTCGGAAGAAGAAACCCTAATAGCAAATCCCGAGCATGCCATTAAGATGGTAAGAAATTTATATTTGTCAAACCTTTTATTCATTTCAACTAATTAAAACAACTGTATTACAGAAAACGTAATTGAGGTGTCAACCCACAATCTGGGAAAAATTCAGACGGATTCACCGATGGTAGGTTGCAGGCCTTGGATATATATTAGTTTCTTGACATTTACATCTTTTCAAATTGTCAATACATTAGTCGATGATGTGTTGCATGCTTGAAAATATTTAATTTTTGTTTAGTTGTCACGTTCTGTTTTCATCTCTTAATTTTATTTTTCGTTAGTTTTATTTCTATTAATGCTAACGTAACTCCAGACACATCAGCGTATTTTCAGTGTCATGGTAGCATTTTCTGACATCACGTCAAAGCTCCAACAAGATATGACTAATTAAAAAGCAACAAGTGTAAATTGCTAATTTTTTCAAATCAAGTATCTCATGTACTAATTATCTATGAAAAAAACTTAAAAATAATCATTCAAACTAGACCAAATCTAAATTCGTGGTTTGCGTTGGTTTGGTTATAAAAATTTCATGGTTTGGATTGATTCGAAATTTTATAAAAACTGTAATATATGATTTACATCGAATTTTTATCTAAAATCGAACTAATTAAACCCTTTGATGCAACCCGGGCGAAATGGACGAGTCGGGTCGGGAACTCTGCCGGGTAAACTATCAAAATATCAAAGAAAATATGAGTTGGACGCCTGGCTTGAATCTCGCAACTCCTCGGTCCGATTCGTGAGATCTGCAAACAGAAAGTGACCACGTGAATGGGCGCCGGAGGGGTGTCCGGCGTGACCACTCCGATGCTTAAGTCAGCAGGGTACTCAAGCAATAAAACCAATGTAGCCAAGTGATGGCTATGAAATTGGTGTGAAACAATAAATGAGAGTATTTAATGTGTATTCAATTTCTGAATTGAGAGTAAATATAAGTAAAGAACCTGGTATTTATAGTAGATGATGCAATGATGACCTCGTTTTTTGTGTGTGAACATTAATTATAATATGGTGGCTGATTATACCCTATGCATTCTGACATGTCAATTCGCACACTTGTCACATCCAGACTACTTGATTCATTGACCACTTGCATTAGTGTCGGAGATAGGTCGGCTATACACACTGTTTATCGACGGCATTAAATACTTCAATCATATCGAGGTGACCGAGCAGAATGCCTCTCAGGTTAATTTACAGAAGGGCTCGGGTATTCCACATCTTGGAGAAATCATGTCCCGGGTGGTCCAATGGCTCGGGACATTAATCCATTTTGTCATGCTATTGACCTGAGAGCATCCCATCCTGGCCCGGACACTAACTATGGATATGCTCCATGGCCCGGGAAGTTCCAGGGCCTATCCCTGACCCGAGACGTTCCGGGGCATCATCACTCCCTCCTTAATTAGTCGGGCTAGAGTCATACTCGCTGTCACGATTAGTCTTGTGTGCCCGGTCAGGAAAATCGCCTTGTCACTTGGTCTTTTTTGGGATAGTTGCATTTGGTAATAACTTTGCGGATTTTACTCAATCTATCTTCACAAAACATAGACCGATGGGTGCAATAGGGAATTAGTCTTGACAGGTAATAAGGGTGCAAGTCATTGGAATGGTTCTTGAGCTGGGTGGACGACCAGGGTACGGATCCCCGGACTTGGTGGATAACCAGTGTACGGGTCCCTGGGCAAGGGTACGGGTCCTTGGGCTTTGTAGATAACCAGGGTACGAGTCCCTGGACTTTGTAGATAACCAGGGTGCGGGTCCCTGAGCCAGGGTACGGGTCCGTGGACTTTGTAGATAACCAGGGTGCGGGTCCCTGGGTCAGGGTACGAGTCCCTGGACTTTGTAGATAACC
The DNA here is from genome assembly GCF_025594145.1 of Primulina tabacum. Taxonomy (NCBI): domain Eukaryota; kingdom Viridiplantae; phylum Streptophyta; class Magnoliopsida; order Lamiales; family Gesneriaceae; genus Primulina; species Primulina tabacum. Next base: position 37,957,860 of record NC_134557.1, read on the forward strand.
AGGGTGCGGGTCCCTGGACTTTGTATATAACCAGGGTGCGGGTCTCTGGGCCAGGGTACGGGTCCCTGGACTTTGTAGATAACCAGGGTGCGGGTCCCTGGGCCAGGGTACGGGTCCCTGGACTTTGTAGATAACCAGGGTGCGGGTCCCTGGACTTTGTAGACATTTCTCTGAACCATTTCTTTATTTGATGAAGAAATAATAGATACACGTGCTTTTAACATAATATTTCTTTAAATGAAAACCATTCCATGGCCTCTTGAGAGAGTGTCCCTGAGAATTTTCAAGACAGTAAGCCGCACCTGAGCTGATTCTTCGAATTATTTTGAAGGGTCCTTCCCACCGGGTTTTTAATTTCCCTACATCACCCACTGGTTTGACCTTTTTCATGACCAAGTCCCCTATCTGAAAGTCTCGTGCCCGAACATGCTTATTATAAGATTTCATTACCCTACTGCGATAAGCTTCCATTCGAATGGCAGCTCTGTCTCTCCTTTCTTCAACCAGATCAAGTTCAATGGCCCGAGATTGATCATTGTTGCTCGGGTAAGATTCTACCCGAGTAGAAGATTGCCCAATTTTCACCGGCAGGACTGCTTCTGAACCATAGACAAGGCTGTAGGGTGTTTCCCGAGTAGATGATCGAGGCGTAGTTCGGTATGTCCATAAGACACTCGGTAATTCTTCCACCCAATCTTTTCCTTTCCCGTGGAGCCGGGCTTTCAATGCTTGCACAATGATCATGTTAGTCACTTCAGTCTGGCCATTAGCCTGAGGGTAAGCTACTGAGGTGAAGGATTGAATAATCTTCATTTCTTGACACCAGGAGGTGATATTCTTTCCCTGGAATTGCCTTCCATTATCTGAAATTAGTTTCCTCGGGATGCCATATCTGCAAACAATGTTCTTCCAAAGAAATTTCATGACTTCATCCTCGGTGATCTTGGCTAATGGCTCGGCCTCTATCCACTTGGAGAAATAATCGACAACCACCAGAAGGAACTTTTTCTGTGCTCGGGCTATGGGGAAAGGACCCACAATATCCAAACCCCACTGGTCAAAAGGGCATGATGCGGAGATTGGTTGCATACTTGCAGCTGGGCGGTTGTGAAAATTAGAATGGTGTTGGCAACCCTGACATTTTTGGACAAGTCGGGCAGCATCTTGATTCATCTGAGGCCACCAGAACCCGGCCAATATAGTTTTCCGAGACAAAGCTGTTCCACCGAGGTGTTCACCACAGCATCCTTCGTGTATTTCCCGGAGGACATACTCTATCTCGTCTTCTGTCAAGCACTTGAGTAATGGGCCCTGATAGGATCGCCAGTACAAAACATTATTCAAAAAGACGAACCTGGGCACTTGTTTTTTGATTTTCGCAGCCTGGGCTCGGTCCTCTGGGAGCTTTTCATGTACTATGTATTCCACGATAGGAGTCATCCATGAACTTTTCTGGACCGGAGGTATTTCTTCATCAATAGAAAGCACCAACCGGGTAAAGCAGAGAATCTCCCGGGTAGCTATATCGGTCATGGAAGCAGCCAATTTGGCTAAGGTATTGGCCTCTGCATTCTCCTCCCGGGGAATTTGTTCGATACTCCAGTCGGTCAGATACGCTGCCCGGGCCGTGATGAGCCCTAAATATTTAAGCATTTTTTCGTTCTTGGCCTCATATGTTCCCTTGACCTGCTGTGTGACCAACTGAGAGTCGGAATAAACAATGACTCGGGAAGCACCAACTTCCCGGGCAGCCTGTAACCCTGCCAAAACAGCTTCGTACTCTGCTTCGTTATTTGTGACCCTAGAATCAATCCTCAGAGCCAACTTGATTTTTTCTTCTGATGGGGCGATTAGGACAACCTCCACTCCACACCCTGATAGGTTTGATGCGCCATCAACAAACACCCTCCATACCTCTTCTTCGACTGGTTGAATCATTTCTGTTAAGAAGTCCGTTAATGCCTGAGCTTTTATAGCAGCTCGGGGTTTGTATTCAATGTCATACTCCCCGAGTTCCACAGTCCATTTGACCATTCTTCCGGAGACTTCGGAATGAGTCATGATCCTTCCAAGGGGAGAATTGGTGAGGACCACAATGGGATGTGAGAGAAAATATGGCCTCAACTTTCGAGCAGTCATGACCAGGGCTAATGCTACCTTCTCCAATTCACTGTATTTTAATTCTGCTCCTCGAAGGGCATGACTGACATAATATATTGGTTTCTGATCGGCTCCTTCTTCCTTGATGAGCACAGAACTAACAGCAAATTCAGTGGCGGAGAGATAGACCCATAATTTTTCCCCGGGCTCAGGCTTGGCTAAAATAGGCAAATCGGCCAGGTGCTTCTTCAAGTCCTGAAAAGCTTGTTCATATTTGTTGTCCCAGCCAAATTTCTGCGCTTTCCTTAGGACTTGGAAGAATGGATAACTCCGATGGGCAGATCGGGAAATGAAGCGCGACAGGACAGCAATCCTCCCGGTTAATTTCTGCACATCTCGGACAGACTGAGGAGAAGGCATGTCCATTATTACTCTAATTTTCTCAGGGTTAACTTCGATTCCCCTGTCAGTTACCAAGAAATCCAAAAATTTACCACTCCTGACCCCGAACACACACTTGCCCGGGTTGAGCTTTATTCCATATTGTTTTAAAGTGGTGAAAGTTTCAGCTAAATCATCAATGAAGTGGGAGACTTCCCGGGTTTTGATTAGAATGTCGTCCACATACACCTCAATATTCCGACCTATTTGCTTTTGGAAGACAAGATTCATCAAGCGTTGGTACGTAGCCCCCGCATTTTTTAATCCAAAAGGCATAACGACATAGCAAAAGGTGCCCCCGGAGGTAATAAAACTGGCTTTATCCTGGTCTTCCAGAGCTAAGGGGATTTGGTGATACCCCTGATATGCATCCAGAAAGCTTAATAACTCGCATCCAGAAGTGAAATCTACCAGCTGATCAATTCGGGGGAGTGGATAACAATCTTTTGGGCATGCTTTATTCAAGTCCCTGAAATCCACACACATTTCCATTTCCCAGTAGATTTTGGGACGAGAACCACATTTGATAGCCAGGTATGGAATTGGACTTCCCTGATATGCCCGGCCCTTAACAACTCTCCTACTTGCTCTGCAATTACTTTATCTTTTTCAGGGCCAAAATGCCTCTTCTTTTGCTTCACGGGCCGGGATCCCGGGAGGATATTTAATTTATATTCGGCCACTTGGGACGAGATCCCGGCCAATTCCTGTTGAGACCAGACAAAAACACTGATGTTAGTTTTCAAATATTGTAAGAGACTTACCCGGGTGGACGTGCTGATGTCTCGGGCCACCCGGACGTGCTTTCCTGGCTTGATTTCTACCACTTCTTGTTCTTCCTCAGCGACAAAGTGCACTTTTCTCTCCTTGGCCCCCTCTTGACATTCTTTCTCCTTCCCTTCCCTCTTTGCCTTCTTTTGATCTACCCGACTGTCTCCCCATAACGCCTCCGAGAAGAGGGCTGATCTCCCTTAACTTCTCCAACCTGTCCTCGCACCGGAAACTTGATTTTCTGGTGATAAGTGGAGGCCACGGCTCTCATCTCATTCATGACCGGCCTTCCCAATATGATATTGTACGAGGATGGGGCATCCACCACTGTAAAAACAGTCATCACTGTCTTCCTCAGGTCTCCTGTGCCCAGGGTCAGGGGTAGAGTGATTTCCCCCTCAGGGTACACAGCATGTCCAGCGAAATCAAACAAGGCAGTCTCAACCGTCTCTAATTGATATTCTTGTAAATCCATTTGGACCAGCGCCTCCTTAAAGATGACATTGACCGAACTGCCATTGTCAACAAATACTCTCAACACATCATAGTTAGCCACTCGGGCCTGAATGACAAGAGCGTCATTGTGAAGTAGACTAACTCCTCTGAGGTCCTCTGGTCCAAAGCTTATGACTGGCTCGTCTTTCCTCCCTCCATCGACCTCCAAACACTCCCTCCTACTCCTTGCTTTCCGAGCTCGATTGGAATCACCATCTGTGGACCCTCCCGAGATCATTTTTATTACTCCTCGGCTTGGGGAAGGGTCCTTCCTCTCTACTGGTCGGCCCCTTTCTTCCCGAGAACTTACTTTTCCCCTTCTACTTCCGCTCGGGATGTTTGTTGACTTTGGAGGAACATTCGGTCCGGGACGTCTATACAACCAAGGTGGCTGTCTAGACTTATCTCGAGGAGGATGGGATGCTGGCATAGGGTGCATAATGGATTTCTTCCTCAGGATCCGGCATTCATTGGTGTCGTGGGAACAATCTTTATGGAGGGTGCCGTACCCTTTCTGCTCTGGTCCTTGACGCTCTCTGCCACAGGATTGGGAATCGGGGCTACATCCGAGCTGCATTCTTGAACCTCTCGGTCCCGGGCAATTCTCAAAGGTACATGAGAGAAATGTCCCGGGCCATTTTTCTTGGGAGCTCTTTCTTCGGGTTTGACAGCCCGGTCTCTTCTTGATCTCTTCAAGGCCTCTCTTTTCTGATTTTGCGCTTCTTCCATATTAATGTATTTTTCTGCTCGGGATAAGAGATCTTCGAAGTTCCCGGGCAATTTCTTAGTTAAGGATCGAAAAAAATCCCCTTCCCACAGCCCTTGCATGAACGCTGTAGTCTTCGTCTCGGGTGCACAGGTCGGCACATCCAGGGCCACTCGGTTGAATCTTTTGAGATACACCCTTAGGGTTTCATCTTGCCTCTGCTTTACCTCAAATAAACTAAAAGCAGTCTTCTTGTACTTCTTGCTACTGCTAAATTGATGCAAGAATACCTTTTGAAAATCTTCAAAGCAATTGATGCTTTGTGGCGTCAACCCTTCAAACCATCTTTGTGCGGAGTCCACTAAGGTGGTGAGGAACACTTTACATTTAATTTGGTCTCCATAGCAATGCAACATAGCCATGTTTTCGAAACGAGCGAGGTGCTCCTCGGGATCTGAACTCCCATCATAGTCCTTGATTTTGGCTGACTTGAAATGCCCGGGTAGTGGTTCCCGGACAATGATATCTGAGAACGGGCAACCTTTTACAACTGGAGCACTGCCCTTAGAACCAACTTGTCCCTCCAATATCTTGACTTTCTTCCTCAATTCCCCTAATTCTTCCGCAACGGTGGGGACTTAGAACCCGCGCTTGATTCTCTCTCCTCCTCCCTTCTCTCTTCCTCTTGCGGCTGCTCACGTTGCTGCTCAGGATGACTGGAATGACGAGTGGTGGCCTTCTTTGCCGTAGCCATCTTAACAGCATCAGTTATAATCTTTTTTAACTCCTCGGGAGTTAAATGAATGGTGGATTGAGGACCATTAGGGGGAGGGCCACCTGCACCAGAAAGACGAGTATTGTTCTCCTCCTGGACTCGAGAAGTGTCTTGGTTTGCTCTTCTAGTAGGGGCCATATCAACACCTTAGAACTCAGAATTTCCCACAGACGGCGCCAATGATGCAACCCGGGCGAAATGGACGAGTCGGGTCGGGAACTCTGCCGGATAAACTATCAAATATCAAAGGAAAAATGAGTTGGACGCCTGGCTTGAATCTCGCAAATCCTCGGTCCGATTCGTGAGATCTGCAAACAGAAAGTGACCACGTGAATCGGCGCCGGAGGGGTGTCCGGCGTGACCACTCGGATGCTCAAGTCAGCAGGGTACTCAAGCAATAAAACCAATGTAGCCAAGTGATGGCTGTGAAATTGGTGTGGAACAATAAATGAGAGTATTTAATGTGTATTCAATTTCTGAATTGAGAGTACATGCAAGTAAACAACCTGGTATTTATAGTAGAGGATGCAATGATGACCTCGTTTTTTGTGTGTGAGCATTAATTATAATAGGGTGGCTGATTATACCCTATTGTTCTGACATGTCAAATCGCACACTTGTCACATCCAGACTACTTGATTCATTGACCACTTGCATTAGTGTCGGAGATAGGTCGGCTATACACACTGTTTATCGGCGGCATTAAATACTTCAATCATATTGAGGTGACCGAGCAGAATGCCTCTCAGGTTAATTTACAGAAGAGCTCGGGTATTTCACATCTTGGAGAAATCATGTCCCGGGTGGTCCAATGGCTCGGGACATTAATCCATTTTGTCATGCTATTGGCCTGAGAGCATCCTATCCTGGCCCGGACACTAACTATGGATATGCTCCATGGCCCGAAAAACTCCAGGGCCTATCCCTGACCCGGGACGTTCCGGGGCATCATCACCCTTATTGAACACCATTAATTCTATCATTAGCAACCGAATTGAGTTATTACTCATTAGTTTGTGACCGAATACATGGAGAAAATTTTAAAATTCTATAGCAAAATTAACAATTAAGTTAAAATTTTGACGTTAAATTTGTTGCGACCATAAATAAGACTGAAAGCATTAAATTTTTTTTTTAATGTATCAAAACCAAACTTTGAATACTCGGTTGATCAAAACTCAAAATGAAACAAATTAAGGGACTAAAAAATTTATTTTTCCTAAATTATTTTGTTTATGTTAAGCACTTTTACTCATTTTAATTTCGTAGATATTGTGACAGAACATCGTATATATCAACAATTTCAGGTTTCATATCAAAACTATCCAATGTTATTATATTAGCAGCACTCGACGTCGTATCATCATTACAATGAAAAACGAACTAAAAGTGAGGGGGAGAAAACTTATTACACTAACACCAATTCTTGATTAATTAGATAACTAAAACCTAAAATATATCAATTTACAAGAATTTTTTATTATTATTTCCCCTTAATTTATAAATACGTTAAATCAAATGCAACAACTCCGCAATTCCTATCGCTATTTAAATATTTCTTGTTTTGACGGGCACTACAAATTTTGATGAAATTGCAGCAAGAAAAATTAAAAAAAATTTATATATAAATTGGTATAAATGTGTGGGGAACGTAACATAGAATTTGCTGGATAGTGGGGAAGTTGGTGTGTGAAATCATATGCAATAAATGGTCCAAAATATTGGTCGAAAAGGTTCTCCTATATATATATATATATGAAATTAATACAAAATCATGTGCACATCAAGCACTTTTTTGGCGTGAAATATTAAATTTTTTTAAGGATAATAGACTCCTAAAACAAAAAAGTTACATACATTAAATATGTTGTTTCATGTTAGAATGGTCGATCAATCAAGTGGATATATTTTGAGATATAATAAAACAAAAGATTGTTGAATCTTATAAATAAATATCTATACTATTTATTAAGTGTGAGTTCTTACAAAACATAAAAAATCCTTTAAAATACATATCATGTTTATTTTACATAAATATTTACAATATATGAAAATAAAATCTACATACCTTCAATGCGTGCTCCAGTGTAATAGTTCATGTATTATTAATTTACATGACATGAGCTTATAAAGAATTTCGGGGAAAAAACAAATTGGTGTTGTACGGTGGTCAGTGGCGGAGCCAGGAATCCTATTCTATCCGTACTAGAATTTTAAACTCTAAAATCATTTAATATTTTAAATTGATCTACCCGAGATAATAACAAATTTATACAAAATTATAAAAAAAATTACATATAAATTTTTTAAAAAATTTTAGGACCACCCGGGCTAAAGCCCCGGATGAAAAGTACCGTGGCTCTGCCCGTGATGGTGGCCAATATATTGTTATGGTCCTTTAATACTTGAAATTTGTCTAAGTATATGTTAAATTTCGTTGGGTATACAGTACATTGACATAAAATATTGTTAACATGATGTCTATATAGGACCTAATTCACGTTTGTCGTTGTACCAAAAGTTATAGGTGATTGTAATAGTGCAACTAAAATCAATTGTATACCAGCTCAAGCACCACGCGGTTCGATCACTATCATAGTATGGACAATTATTGCACCCCAGCAAGCTTTCATTTGGATAATTTCACTACTTCCAATCAATAAGAATCGAATCCGTAACTTTGGATCTGAAATCAATTATAGGACCGAACAGTTATCGTTTTACTAAAAATCATAGCTGGTAGTCATGGTGCAACTCAAATGTTTTATACTGTATAACAGCTCAAAATTCACGATTCGATCGCTATCTCAGTAGAGACAATTATCGCAACCCAACAATCTGGTATTGCTAACATCCGACGCCATACTCAGGTATCCATAGAAAAATTAACTAAAAATTTTGATAAATCATGTGATGAAAAACATATATAGACCAACTCAAAGGATTGATTTTTTTTTTCCCCAAAAAAATTGTTCCCCAAGTATCAAATAAAATTAATAGATTGAGTTAGGTAAAAAAAATTATATACAAATTAGCAAGCTGTCGATTGATTAATTTTCTTTTATCAGTGTGTATGGACATTGCAAAATAATGTGAAACTGATCCTTAATTTCTTTGGCAACCCTTTGTTCAAAGCTCCATAAATTTGACTTGTGCATGAAAACCTGCATGGGAATTAACCTGTATTTTTCTGGCATGTACCAAGATACCAAAATTGACTTTGGACTATTCGGCCATGGTGTCTCACTTTTAAATAAAATATATATATATTTCCTTAATTAGTCAATGTAATAATACATATTACTGAATTTATTTCACTCCAAAAGTAAACTGCTGACCATATCATTTGATATGTCCCACAGAATGGATGATGCGAATATTCCAACTTTCAAGTCATTTTTTATTTTTGAAACTTTTTAAAATTCGATTCCTTTGATGTATTACTTAATTATTTCAAAGAAATACCAATCATACTTATTATCTCATACATTGACTTCAAAATGGGGAATTAGATTGAAAAACATTACTTTATAATTATGTAATAAAAAATTCTTAGTGCATGTATATTCTGAAATGTCAGTTAATTTTAAAGGAGAGATATTTATAAAAAATCTAGTTGAAAAAAGTACAATTTCATTAAGGAAACATAAAAATTACAATATACGGGATGGAATTAAGTACTATAAATATGCAAATCTTTATAAGAAAATTAACTATTATTAAAAAATCTTTAAAATGATTTTTTATAACATATTGTTGGGATCAAGTGTTTAGCACTAGCAGTAAAAGTTATAATTGTTAGTCAAAGCGCAACTTTATTTCCATGCAATTGTGACAAAATAGAGTGTACCTACTTGGATGTTAATAGGTTGGGTTGTTAGGCTCATGAGCCCGAGGAGGTGCGTGCATATCTGTTGGTGATGTCTCATATCCCTTAGAGATTAGTCTTATTTTCCTACTATCGATCATGTCCTCCAGCAGAGATAATATTATATGTTGAAATCTAGTGTCACTCTTTTATGACTCACCTAGTCAACCAGATCAAGCGACGTAACATCAGCAGTGTGGGGACCCGGACGCTAATCATGTTCTTAATCATCATTAGGACAATTTAATCAATTATAATAAACAGGGTCTAATTTTTTTTTTTAAATTACGAAACGTAATGGAATACATGCAAATATACATATCAGTATATTAAAAGTACAAGTCTGGTACTATATACAATCATTCGAGCTAAGGGTTAATAACTACATATCAAGTATTCCAAACCCTATCTCAGATCAAAGTCCGTAGTCTCCACTCTAATCACGATCTCTCTTCATCTCCTCGACCCTGAACCTGTCCCACCTGTTGTCATGCACACATACAAACACGACAACAGCCGGATAACTCCGGTGAAAAATAAATCCCAGTATAAATCAACGAAACATGCAGTTATATCAACAATATAAAAGCATGTAAAACATGTAACAAATATCAGTAACATATAACAAAATCAGATACATAATCAATACAAAATCGCCAATCAGACTCGTGACTCCACGTTTCAGACTAGACTCAATCCTAGTCTAGGGATCCCGGTTTCCAGACGTTCGCATTCCATATCGATCACCAGTAATAGAAGAAACTCCAATTCTATCCATATCGATATGGTATCGATCACCAGTAATAGAAGAAACTCCAATTCTATCCACATCGATATAACCAAACATCCAATGTCTTGACCTAATCGTCACAGACTTTGGCGTTTTCACCAATTTCCTATCTTGTGACATCGTGCAATGTGCCCGTGGCGATCCCACCACTATCAGGCACTTCTGTCACAAGATCACTCGACTAATACCTGCTTTCTATACATTCATAGAACAAGCATATCCAGTCAAATCAATGAACATAATAATAAGAAGTATGTGATTTAGGGAAACTCAAGTATATCATACTATACTCGAGTCGATCTCCCGGTACCACATTGATTTATACCTTTCGTTTGTAGTCTTGGTTTGAAGCAATATCAGTTCTGAACTCAAGACTGTCTCTGTAAATCTGAAATAACATATCGAGAATCATAATATCAATGTTCTATTCTCAATTCAACACTGAATCTGATTAATCTGGATTTAAGTCAAATCAACGGCATAACGGCACAATCTCAGTATCCCCGTCAATACCAGATCAACAGACATCAATTACAAATATTAACTCATATCTGATACAATCTGTAATTCATTCATAATCCAAATCTGTCCGATTTCAAATCAATATAATCAGAAAATCATAACAATTCCATAATCAGTTTGTTTCTCAATCTGACTTCGATTCTACGATGTCTAACATGTCAAGAACATCATATATGAATCATATTTGATTCTGACAATGTCATAATTTCAATACATATCAAAACGTAACAAAACTTCTGTCCAGTGGTAGCCTGCGTTGATAGAAACACAGTACTGAAGTCGGATTCTAATTCGGACGGACGGATTTCTCGTAAATCGAATTCTAAAATCAAAATCGTAAAGTTGGCCTCGTTTTTCCCTTTTCCTTTTGTTTCCTTCGAAGACTGAATTCCATATATATATATATCAATTCGCATGTCAAGGAAACGTGGCAAATCTTCAATCTGCATGTCTCGCGCATATGCGCGACATCCACTGGCGCATATGCGCGAGACCTACTGGTCTCGGCCCTTGGCAGCTCGCGCATATGCGCGTCCATCTTCCGTGCATATGCGCGAGGCTCTCTGGACAACAACTTGGTCTCTCGCACAGCTCGCGCATATGCGCGTCCTCACGTCGCGCATATGCGCGAGGTCTTCTGCCCGTTTAGCGCATGAGCGCGCATCACGTCGCGCATGTGCGCGAAATGCACTGTCCTCGCACATACATTATCACACGTTACCTCAAATCGTGTCTCGGTTGCCCTTTCATAATCACATTAAATTATAAATCAATAATCGTTAATTAACAACGATTAATTTTCGGGCATTACATTTTTCCCCCCCTAAGACATGATTTCGTCCCCGAAATCACAGGCAATCAATCATATCAATAAGAAGGAATTTAATAGAAACTGAATAGGAACTAACATCAGTGAAACAATGCTGGGAATTCTTGTCTCATATCTGATTCAGTCTCCCAAGTGGCTTCTTCAATGCCATGACGAGTCCATTGAACTTTCACAAGCGGAATTGTCTTTGTTCTGAGCTGTTTTTCTTTACGATCGAGAATCCGAATCAGTTTCTTGACATAAATCAATGTCTCATCCAGCTCGGTCTCGTCTAGCTGAATAATATGAAAATCATCGGGGAGATACTTCCGCAACATAGATACATGGAAGACGTTATGTATCCCTGATAATGAACGCGGTAATGCGAGTCGATAGGCACGATCTCCTATCTTTTTGAAAATTTCATATGGACCAACGTATCGTGGAGACAACTTTCCTTTCTTGCCAAATCTGACAACTCATCGGAAAGGTGAAATCTTCAAAAATACTCGATCTCCAGTATCAAATACCAACGGTCGTCGTCTGATGTTGGCATATTTGGCCTGTCGGTCCTGAGCTGCCTTCATTTTCTTCTGAATCAGTTTCACTTTTTCCGTCATATCTCTGATCATATCAGGTCCAGTCTCGGGAACCTCAGAGATATCATCCCAAAACAGAGGGGATCGACATTTTTTTCCGTACAACGCTTCAAATGAAGCCATCTCAATACTCGTCTGATAGCTATTGTTGTACGAAAACTCGCCGAATGGCAATGCATCCTGACAATTAGTGCTAAAGTCAAGCACTACCGCTCTCAGCATATCCTCCAATGTCTGAATCGTCCGTTCTGACTGTCCGTCAGTCTGGGGGTGAAATGCGGTACTCAGATGTAACTTCGTACCGAGAGCCTGCTGCAAACTCTGCCAGAAGTGCGAAGTAAACCGAGGATCACGGTCTGAAACAATCGACTTCGGCACTCCGTGCAATCTAACCACTTCTCGGACATAAATATCGGCCATCTGGTCATATCTGTATGTCATTTTGTATGGAATAAAACATGCAGATTTGGTCAATCGATCAATCACGACCCAAATCGCATCACAACCTCTGGAGGAACGTGGTAACTGTGTCACAAAATCCATGGAAATGTGATCCCATTTCCATTCAGGAATGGACAAACTCTGTAATAATCCTCCTGGTTTCTTCCTCTCAGCTTTCACCTATTGGCCATTCAGACACTTGGCCTACAAATTCAGTAACATCAAATTTCATCTGTTTCCACCAATACTGTGTCTTCAAATCATTATACATTTTCCTGCCACCAGGATGAATGCTAAAACGACTGTTGTGCGCTTCTGTCAGTATTCGATGTCTCAATTCTGAAACATTTGGCACAACAATACGATTATTCACATATAAAGTACCATCATGATTCTGATACTCTGACTGATGTCCAGCTCTGACCATAGCAATCGAATTCTGTATGTTCTGATCAACTTTCTGTGCCTCTTTGATTTTCAATATCAATTCTGGTTCAGCTCGAATTAGCACATAATCTCAGAGGCTGACAATCTGTTTCAAAGGCTAATCTAGACAAACAACAATCTTCTATCAAATTGGAAACACCAATCGTCGACAAGGATAAAGAACATACCTTTCGACTCAGTGCATCTGCTGCTGCATTAGATTTCCCCGGATAATACTTGATTTCACAATCAAAATCTTTCAGTAAATCCAGCCATCTTCGCTGCCTCATATTCAATTCAGACTGTGAAAACAGATATTTCAAGCTTTTGTGATCAGATATATCTCAAATTTCTCGCCGTACAGATAATGTCGTCATATCTTCAATGCAAAGACAATGGCTGCCAATTCGAGATTATGAATTGGGTAACGAGTTTCATGTGGTTTCAGCTGTCTCGAGGCATAAGCAATAACATGCCCTCGCTGCATCAGTATACAACCCAATCCTCGATGAGATGCATCACAATAAACCAAAAAATCACCTGTACCTGATGGAATCGTCAAAATCGGTGCACTGGTCAGTCTTTTCTTTAATTCAAGAAAACTGGTCTCACATTCCTCAGACCAAACAAATGGAGCATTCTTCTGAGTCAACTGTGTAATCGGTTTGGCAATACTGGAAAAATCTTTGATAAATCGACGATAATATCCTGTCAAACCCATAAAACTGCGAATCTCGGCACTGATGTCGGTCTCGGCCAAGAAATCACTGCCTCAACCTTACTGGGATCAACTGATATACCGTCTCCGGATATAATATGCCCCAGAAATACTACCTGTCTCAACCAAAACTCACATTTCGAGAGTTTAACATACAATTTCTCAGCCCTCAAAATTTTCAACACAATTCTCAGATGATTAACATGCTCAATCATATTCTTTGAATAAATCAAGATATCATCAATGAATATGATAAAAAAATCATCCAGATATCTCTGAAATATGTGGTTCATCAATCCCATAAATATCGCCGGTGCATTCGTCAAACCAAATGGCATGACAATAAATTCATAGTGTCCATACCTGGTTCTAAATGCAGTATTCGAGATATCAGAATCCCTGACTCTCAGCTAATGGTATCCAGATCTCAGATCGATCTTGGAATATACGGATGAACCCTGCAACTGATCAAACAAATCATCAATGCGAGGCAAGGGATATTTATTCTTTACTGTTGCTTTGTTCAGTTGCCGGTAATCGATATAGAGTCTCATTGAACCGTCTTTCTTTCGAACAAACAGTACTGGAGCATCCCAAGGAGACACACTCGGTCTGATATACCCCTTGGCCAGTAAATCCTCCAACTGTTCTTTCAATTCTTTCAACTCAATCGGTGCCATTCTGTATGGAGCCCTCGAAATCGAAACTGTACCTGGCATCAACTCAATGCTGAAGTTTATCTCTCGAATTGGAGGCAAACCATGAATCTCATCTGGAAAGACATCAGCAAACTCACACACCACTGGCAAATCCGCCAATGATGGACTCGATTTCAGTAAATCAACTGAATAGACAAGGAATCCTTCCGCTCCTTTCTGTAACAATCGAGTCATAGACAATACGGATATCAAAGGAATTCTAGATCGAGAACCCTTACCGTAGAATTTTCACTCATCAGCCATCTCAGGTCTGAATCTTACAATCTTGTGGAAACAATCGACTGTAGCCCTGTACTTGGTCAACATATCGATACCGATAATACAGTCAAAATCTGACAACCCAAGCACAACACAATCTAACTCAATTTCATGCCCATCATACTGCAGTATACACGATCTAACAGACTTCACTGATATCAAACCCGTCTCCAAGTGGAGAAGAGACAGACACTACCGCAGACAAGGACTCAATAGGCAAAGAATGCATCAAAGCAAATCGCTCAGATATAAATATATGTGATGCACCAGTATCTATCAATACATATGCAGGATAACCAGAAATAAAACAGTTACCTGCAACAACATCGTCAGGTGCCTCCTGTGCTTGCTCCTCAGTCAAAGCGAACACTCTGGCCTGCTGTCTCGGAGGCTGGCTCACTGTCTGGCTTCCTCCTGGCCTCCGCTGTGACTGAGTAGACGGTGCTGGCTGGAAAGAATGAACAGCGGCTGATCGTCGGTCAGTCTGTGCCGCTGATCCAGATGATTCGGCACCCTGTGTTCTCTGAGAGTCTCTCTGTGGGCACACTCTGGCAAAATGTCCCCGTTGCCTACAAATACGGCAACTGCCGAAAACTCCTCGGCACTGCTCAGTGGAATCCTTCCCTCCACAGGTGCTGCAATAGGGTCCTGTATAACTCTGGCTCTGTCGAGGACTCCCAGAGCTAGAAGAACTACTTCCTGACTTCTTGAATTGCTTCCTCTAGCTTTCAAGAAATCCTTCTTTCCGCCACTACTGCTGCCACTTTCAAACCGAGGAGGTGGTTGCTGTGGTCTCGGTGCTTGTAGCACAAACGAAGCTCCTCTCTGTCTTATCAGACCGGCTTCGGCTCCCTTGGCTCGGTTCAGGGCATCAGGTAAAATTATTCGGTCGCCCTGTGTTCACCAATGTAAAAATCTCGGGATTCAAACCATTGATAAACTTATCCGCAATAGCTTCTTCATTCTCGGCTACATGTGGAGCAAATCACAACAGAGTAGAAAATTTAGTCACATATTCCTCAATGTTTAGCTGGTCCTGTCTCAAGTTTGCAAACTCCGCTCCCTTATCCTTCTTGTACGACACTGGAAAGAATCTCTGGTAGAATTCAATTCTAAAGACATTCCAGGTGATAGTCATACCTCGATGTTCCAAGGCCCGCTTTGTGGTAATCCACCAGTTCTGTGCCACATCATGCAACTGGTGCCCTATCAGTTTCACTCTCCTCTCATCAGTATAGTCCAAGGACTCAAACAGCATCTCGATATCATCTAGCCAACTCTCACAATCCACTGAATTCTCATTACCCTTCAAAGTTGGTAGATCGAACGACTGAAACCTTTTCAATAATGTCTCCATAGAAGTGGCTGTAACGTCCATTGGAGGATTTGAAGTACTACCCTGTTCTGGTATTCTTCTCGGAGGCATATCTGATAATCAAAAGGGTTAGCAACCAAATACACAAATATGTTTCAGTCCTCCTCCGATCATCTAACTGCTGATCCAGAATCGGTGCTGACTCATTCTCAATAACACATGTTTTCAAATCAAGTCAGATAAACAGATAAACATGCATTATAAAGCAGTAAATCATGCTAGCAATCAAAAGCAGGAAAGAACACACATTTTACCCCGCTCCCTAGCTCCTATCTCAATCTAAAGGATCTATCGCTCTGATACCACCTGTTGTGGGGACCCGGGCGCTAATCATGTTCTTAATCATCATTAGTACAATTTAATCAATTATAATAAACATGGTCTAATTTTTTTTTAAATTGCGAAACGTAATGGAATACATGCAAATATACATATCAGTATATTAAATATACAAGTCTGGTACTATATACAATCATTCGAGCTAAGGTTTAATAACTACATATCAAGTATTCCAAACCCTATCTCAGATCAAAGTCCGTAGTCTCCACTCTAATCACGATCTCTCTTCATCTCCTCGACCCTGAATCTGTCCCACCTGTTGTCATGCACACATACAAACACGACAACAGCCGGATAACTCCGGGTGAAAAATAAATCCCAGTATAAATCAACGAAACATGCAGTTATATCAACAATATAAAAGCATGTAAAACATGTAACAAATATCAGTAACATATAACAAAATCAGAGACATAATCAATACAAAATCGCCAATCAGACTCGTGACTCCACGTTTCAGACTAGACTCAATTCTAGTCTAGGGATCCCGGTTTCCAGACGTTGGCATTCCATATCGATCACCAGTAATAGAAGAAACTCCAATTTTATCCACATCGATATGGTATCGATCACCAGTAATAGAAGAAACTCCAATTCTATCCACATCGATATAACCAAACATCCGATATCTTGACCAAATCGTCACAGACTTTGGCGTTTTCACCAATTTTCTATCTTGTGACATCGTGCAATGTGCCCGTGGCGATCCCACCACTATCAGGCACTTCTGTCACAAGATCACTCGACTAATACCTGCTTTCTATACATTCATAGAACAAGCATATCCAGTCAAATCAATGAACATAATAATAAGAAGTATGTGATTTAGGGAAACTCAAGTATATCATACTATACTCGAGTAGATCTCCCGGTACCACATTGATTTATACCTTTCGTTTGTAGTCTTGGTTTGAAGCAATATCAGTTCTGAACTCAAGACTGTCTCTGTAAATCTGAAACGACATATCGAGAATCATAATATCAATGTTCTATTCTCAATTCAACACTGAATCTGATTAATCTGGATTTAAGTCAAATCAACAGCATAACGGCACAATCTCAGTATCCCCGTCAATACCAGATCAACAGACATCAATTACAAATCATAACTCATATCCGATACAACCTGTAATTCATTCATAATCCAAATCTGTCCGATTTCAAATCAATATAATCAGAAAATCATAACAATTTCATAATCAGTCTGTTTCTTCAATCTGACTTCGATTCTACGATGTCTAACATGTCAAGAACATCATATATGAATCATATTTGATTCTGACAATGTCATAATTTCAAGACATATCAAAACATAACCAAACTTACGTCCAGTGGTAGCCTGCGTTGATAGGAACACAGTACTGAAGTCGGATTCTAATTCGGACGGACGGATTTCTCGTAAATCGAATTCTAAAATCAAAATCGTAAAGTTGGCCTCGTTTTTCCCTTTTCCTTTTGTTTCCTTCGAAGACTGAATTCCATAATATATATATATATCAATTCGCATGTCAAGGAAACGTGGCAAATCTTCAATCTGCATGTCTCGCGCATATGCGCGACATCCACTGGCGCATATGCGCGAGACCTACTGGTCTCGGCCCTTGGCAGCTCGCGCATATGCGCGTCCATCTTCCGCGCATATGCGCGAGGCTCTCTGGACAACAACTTGGTCTCTCGCACAGCTCGCGCATATGCGCGCCCTCACGTCGCGCATATGCGCGAGGTCTTCTGCCCGTTTAGCGCATGAGCGCGCATCACGTCGCGCATGTGCGCGAAATGCACTGTCCTCGCGCATATGCGCGAGGTCTTCTGCCCGTTTAGCGCATGAGCGCGCATCACGTCGCGCATGTGCGCGAAATGCACTGTCCTCGCACATACATTATCACACGTTACCTCAAATCGTGTCTCGGTTGGCCCTTTCATAATCACATTAAATTATAAATCAATAATCGTTAATTAACAACGATTAATTTTCGGGCATTACAAGCAGCTTGACGCATTAAAACTTTCTAATAGGTCACTCATCTCAGTTCTACTCCAAACATACGCGCTGAACCCAACGCATATATTCAAATTTCTTGAAAGAAAAATACTAAGAACATTATTATTTCATGGTATCTAACATGTTACAAATTTTCCATAAAAAATTAATTTTTTTATTAAATTTTTCTTTAAAAAAAATTACAAAAAAATTCTGATCATGAAAAAAGAATTTAAATATATGCAATTTTATTTTAATATTTTTTGTATAATTACATAAAATAAAAAAATAAAAAAAATCTTTAACTACTAAATTTTGGAGAATTATACGACGACACAGTAGATATTTTTTTTTTAAAAAAATAAATGAATATATATAATCATACACAAATCATAGGAAATAAATCGAAAATTAATTAAATTTTAGGCACGTGAAAAACAGTATTTTTGTTTATTCAATATTTTTTAAGAAAAAAAAATCAAGGAAATTGTTATCGATACTTTATTCTTTATTGGTTATATATATTTACCTTTTATAGTGGAAAGTTGACAATATCGTCCTCAATTATGAATTGTCAATATAAATTTGAATGAGACATGAACTGATTATTTTTTTTAATCAAACATTTAACTCAAATTTTATAAATGATCATAGTTTTAAATCTTTTTTTTAAAGAAAAGTTCTAAACCATTGTATTGTCCACATGTATGAATTTATCATTCATGTATTATAGTTCTTTCATAATATAATCATTCAAACCAAACATGTATGCATACAAAACATTATGTAATAAATTGAATTTTCTTAATCTATTTAGTTTAAAGGGTTTTTATTTTTAATTTGGAAATACGAAATATTTGGATTTGTCACACTTATCCATAAGAAAATAGCAATATTTTTCGTCACCTAGAACACCAACTCATCTCTAGCAATATGATTACGGGATGAAGGCAAAAAGGACAACTGATAGTAGGCAAACTTATAAAAAGGTCGTCGAACAAAAGCAAAACTTATCAAAGGTCAACTCTGCCTCGGTAGATCTGTTAGTTTAATCAATGGACATTCTCTGAACATCTGATATTTTTTCTTGAAGAACAGAGATTAACTTATGATAGGATAATATCTTGTGTAATAGCTTTTTAGTCCGTTAAATATCAGAGTTCATGTGCACTATCCGAATTGTACCATCTATCAGAAAGGATAATGACATGACACGACGACATTTATATTTGTAACGGATTTTCAGATTCAAAACGATGATCATTGCAGACGATGTCCATAAAAAAATCAGTCAAGCATGCTTAAGAACTCTCTCTATATCGCTTCAACATATCTATATGTCTATGAAAAGTTCTTCGAGTTCAAAGCAATTTTCGAGAGTCCAACTTATCATAACAAGCACATATTGATAGTTTGTAATTTGATAATTAAGGATCAATTTATGATTAGGATTTGTTTTAAGAAATATATAGTAAATGAGAGTAATACGTCGTACTACTCATTTTGTTAAGTTTGTGTGAGATACTAAAAGTTTCAATTAGGTTATGTGAGAAGTCCTATTGAAGTGGACAATTTCAAAGTGTTGTGATTGTCAAAGATTTTACTGAAATCCTTCTGCAAAGAAGAAGGAGTAACGTATGAGTATTGAAGCCCCCGAATATCTAGAAACAAACTTGTGTAATTTATTTATCAGTTACTCTGTATTAGCTTCATACTTGATAGTCCAACTGTTCATACACTTAACTCATTTTATGTTCAACCCCTATTAGTAAGCCCCCATCCACGTAGTGTCCAAATACTGACTTATTGATATCCAACCAACAAGAATTACATTTTAGTATTCCTAACCCAACCGAAATATTTTGAGAATTTACTGAAATTATTTATTCACCCCATCTAAACAATTTGCGATGCTAATAGAAATTAAAGTCTTGAAAAAAAATTAAACAATCACTCTTTACTGATAAAAATCGATGTCATAGTTGTTAAGGTTAAATGTAGCGCTTAATGTCTTTTCATTTTACCAAAATTTATAATTGAAGATAACGGTACAACTCAATCTTTTAAATCGCATAACAACTCAATCATCATATTTCGGTTGTGTTCTCCCAATATGGGAAATTATTGAATCACAACAAGCTCACTCTTAATAATTTCACTCCTTACAATAAATGAGAATCGAACTCGTGACATTTACTATAATAGCAATTGTATGGCGCTATATCAAAAACTATGACTTATAATAACTGTGCAACTCAAAATATTTTAAATCATCACCATGTTTTTATTGCTCTCACCGAAAGAGTAATTATTGTACTCAACATTAAACACTATTGGTTGAGAATAATAATCGGATAAATAACGTTCTTGATATCACTAATAATAGTGTCTAAACTACAATTAATAGAAAGCTTTGCAGCTCATTTATCTATTACTCTTTATTAAGAATCTTCATGACATAGTCAAAATGGTGTCATTGTTTGATTTTTTTTTGTATTTTTTATTTTTATTTATTATTTCAATTTACATTTTAATATCTCCGGATTTTTTTATTATTGAAAATAACAATTTAGTCTCTCGTTTCAATATGAGTCTTCGTTATTTTCTACCATTGTAATATTATCTCAATTTTAATATAAATCAAATTAATTATAAAAAATAATATACAAACACGCAATCAATACAGTGCGTGCGTCGATGTAATATTATTTTTTTTAAAATGTAATGGAATTAAACAAACAAAAAAAAGAATACAGTACTCCGCTAAAATCAATTGAATTCCACAATGAAATTAAAAAATTGTATACTGATTGATTAACACATATATATTAGTTCTGAATTGCAATCATTCTGCCTCATCGAGACTCGAGAGTCTCACATTCAACAGTTTTAGAGAAATTTAAAATTTTATATACCTTTTTTGCAATTTTTTGATTTACGAAATAATTGCTAGGGAAAATATGAAGTCAAATCAGGCTGACGATCTCATAATTGAAATGCCATTAATGACAAATAAACTTTGTTATAAGTTCAAACACCCTTACTGAAATGTCTAATCAGTTTATTCGATGCATTGAACAAAACATACTGAATGGCTATTTAATGAGTAATAAATATTAAACGTTTTTTTTAATGGTGAGCAGACATGAATTTAATTTATATTATAATTTATATTATAAACTTTTTTATAAACGCATCAAACATACAAATTGTCACTTTTATTTTTACGTACAATCACACATTGTGCATATATAATATTCAACATTTATTAATTATATATATGTTTGATCAATGCTACAATCACACATTTTGCATATATACTATTCAACATTCATTCACACATGTTGCACATTCATCGTACAAATATACTGTGAGTATCGACGAGACGACCCTCACATATTGAATGTAATATATATACACACACATTAGGTGGAAAATTTTGATAAATTGAAGTATAAATAAATACAATGGTTGTATACTATTTTAAAAAGATTTTAAATTAATATTTTTTGGGGTCAAATGTAAAAAAGAATTCAAAGAAAATTTGTAAAAAGTTAAATCAAAGTGGAGATGTAAGAAGGTTTGGAAACTTGTTTCGAGTCAAAGAGAATTAAAGTAAATGCAAGTATTTCTTTTTTATTTTCGGAATAAGAAAATATTACCGTAAAATGAGAACAAACATCGTAAATATTGTTATATTTTCCTCTATTTCAATAAATTGGTGATCTAAATATTTAAATTTTAATTTTTTTACTCGAATCGATATATAAAAATTAAATTACATGTTCGTGCACTTTAAGCTTACTTTAAATCGGAAAGTTATTTCTGAATATGTATGTTGGAATTTGTCACAACATTTGACCGGCCAAACAAACATATGCGGCCTAACCAGTACGGGAAATTAGGCGCTTACTTACCACTGTCAAATTTAAATTAATGAGACTCAAAAAAGCCATGAGAATACTTCATAAAAACTTTCAAAGTCTCGCGTCCATGTGTCCGCAATAATAATAAAAAAAATCAAATTTATTATACGAGTTAAATAATATATATGTATATATATGATTTGATGTTTGTCGATTTATCAAACGATGTAGTTGATGATAATTGTACAATTCAAATAATGTCTAATCGTCACGTGTTGACCACGAGAAAATTATTTCATTCAATACAATCAATTTAGAAAATGTGTAACCGAAGCAATATTTCTATCTAAGTTTAATTATATATATAAAAATATTAAAATCATAAAAAACTTTTATGCATACTTTTCGAAAACGGCCACGTTTCTTTAATGGAAATTGAGCAAATTTTATGTCAAATGAAAATGGATCAGTCCGAGGGAAGTGCTCGTAATGAGAAGTTTCGCATTGTATGTATTTACAACAATTACGTCGTGATATTTTGATATTATATCGTTAGATTTTATATTTAATATATAATAAGATTTGATAAATACAATTTTTATGTTGAATTTGTATGATGTAAGAATTATTGTACAAATTTAATTGTATCTGTAGTATTTTTCTTTGTACATACACCAGAGCAATGTTCAGTTGGTTTTTTTGCGGATAATTGTTTTTGGTATTAGGTTACATTTTATATAAATCTACGAACAATTATAGTAAAAACTATTTGTGATTATCGTTTAGATAATGTGATTTTTTAAAATTAAATTACATGCAACTATATTTTAAATATATTTCTTATTTGTATAGATAACCTGTGACTTTTAAAATTTTGAAAATTGAACGAAACATAGCAGTTGTTGGTAATTTATAAAATTATTAAAATAAGTTTTTTTAAAATAAAATATGTTTTTGTTATAATATCTATACTACTTTATTAAATTTAAGGCACTTAGAGTAACTAATTTGGTGTCATGGTCTGTTTTATTAATTATATATATTAATAAAATGTTAAAATATTAATGTAAGTTATATGTAGTTCAGTGGATAGAATCATTGTTACTTGGGTTTAGGTTATAGGTTTAATTCTTAATGAGGTCATTTTTTTATTTTTTTATTTTTCAATTTATTTTTTAATTGATATATCAAAATTACAGCGTAGTCCCTCACTATTTCTTATAATTAAATTTTGATCTTCATTTAAATATAAATCAAATAAATTATAAAAAATATTATATAAGCACGCAATGCGTGCGTCGGTGCACTATTTTATATAATGGAAAAAAGACGTGTGGTGGGCTGTGAAAGACGTTTTCCATAGTCTAAAGTCGTGTGTGTCTATATAATGCGCTGCCATCGGCTGGAACACAACACACAAAATTGGCAACATTTCCTGAATACGTAGGAAACATATTTCGTGCAGTTTTCGGATCATCATCACATTAATCCTTTGAGAAAATGGTGATGATCGATCAGTATATTCTCGGAGGCTTTATTGCTTCCTTGTTGGGATTTGTCTTGTTTTACAATTTGCGTAGAGAAATTATAAAGAAAACGAAAGGTACGAAGATTGCACGTAAATTTGGAAGCGTTAGGAGTTCCGCCGCTATTGATGGTTCCAGGCCGGCTGTTGTTGGAGATACCGACATTATCATCGTGGGTGCTGGCGTCGCCGGGGCGGCTTTGGCGTGTACTCTCGCTAAGGTACATAGGATTTCTTCCGGCTAGTATTTTTTCTGCAGTAATTCGGTTATGGAGTATTTTTTTGGTTCTGTTTCAAAAAATAGACTTTTAAAAATTTCGCGCAAATGAATTGATGAAGCCATTGTAGGGTACATATTGTTCTTTAAATAAAACCGTCCCATAAATTTATTTAAGAACGAAAAGAAAGTGACTAGCCACTCCGTAGTATTTTGAAATTTTTTTAAGTTCACAGATCCCTTGTTACGAGTAGATATAGTGAAAATCCCAGATTACATATTGGTATTATTTTTTCAAAAAAAAAAAAAAAGGATTCCAACTAAAAGTTTACTTAAAAAGATAATTGGATGATATTATGGTGCGGCAAATTGCATGGAATGCTGTGTTACGAAAAAGTGATCAAAAAGTGAATCATTTAATTCACAGCTGCCATGTTTCACCAAATTCAAACTTGCCTTCATTCTTTGAAAACTCACTTGGTTGATTTCTTCACAAATAGTTAAGTGGACTCAACGTTTGGCGACTGTCTACTTAGCTCCAAACATTTGTTTGGATATGTTCGAAGTGCTAGGTGAACAAAATTGTCATAGCTATGCCCCCGCGTCCACCGGATGCGGCGAGGAGACGTAACCGGAGTGGAACATGGCGCTTGACGTATGAGTTCCACATAACATTGACAAAAACAAACAAAATTTTACTTAATTTTTTCTAAGAAAGTGAATACTTCATTTTTCCATCTTTAAATATCAGAACAACAATTGTTACTGATTTTATTTTAATGGTCAGGTTGATGTCTAAACACTAGTATTTACCTCTTGTTAATGATGGAACAATGGCCATTTAATTTCTGGATAATACTTTAGTTCAGTTCATTTGGCACGCCTTCATCGGTTATCGATCCAGTGGCACTACGAATGTTTTGCTGATTCTGGTTTGTAATTTCATAGTTGATTCCAAGACAAAGATCCAAAAACAAAAGACAAGTAAATATGAAACTGCCTTTCGTAGCCATTTCCCTAAGTGAAAATGAACTAAAGCAAGTTTGATTGGCCACGTCCCTGTCTCGAATAATTATTTATAGCATATGATAACACTGATGCTTGATGAAAAGCTAAAAGATTTGTATGATTCAATTTTCTGTGTCGAAATTGCAGGAGGGACGTCGAGTTCGTGTGATTGAAAGAGACTTAACCGAGCCAGATCGTATAGTTGGCGAACTTCTACAGCCTGGAGGATATTTGAAGCTGATTGAGTTAGGCCTAGAAGGTGTGGCTGAAATTTAATTTCTTAGCTGCACATGTTAGGTTGCCTGAAGTTAGGTATGTGTTGCAATGATTTAGTTGTGATTTTTATTAACTGAATGTGACTGCAGATTGCGTGGCCGAGATCGACGCTCAACGAGTTTTCGGATATGCGCTTTACAAGGATGGTAAAAGCGCCAAGTTATCTTATCCCCTGGAGAAATTTCACTCGGATGTCTCGGGTAGAAGCTTTCACAATGGTCGATTTATACAGAGGATGAGAGAAAAGGCCGCGACTCTTTCGAAGTATAGTTTCTGAACTTGAAAACAGTTCTTCCTCTCAAGTATTCTCTGAATATTTATCTAATGTTTGTAATCTTTTCTTCGATCAGTGTAAGACTCGAACAAGGGACAGTGACATGCTTGGTTGAAGAAAAGGGAACTGTTAAAGGAGTACAGTACAAAACTAAGAATGGAGAAGAGACAACTGTGTATGCTCCTCTAACCATAGTTTGTGATGGTTGTTTTTCGAATTTGAGACGCTCCCTTTGTACTCCTAAGGTGAATATGAAGCACAAATATTGAACACTTCAAAGTTTTTGCTGTATTTTTCCGATGTCACTAAATGAATGTTTCTTTTGAACGACGTAGGTGGAGATTCCCTCTTGTTTTGTTGGTTTGATCTTGGAAAATTGTGAGCTCCCATATGCAAACCACGGACATGTCGTTCTCGGAGATCCTTCGCCTATCTTATTTTACCCAATCAGCAGTACTGAAACTCGTTGTCTCGTTGATGTCCCTGGACAAAAGGTTCCTTCCATTGCCAATGGTGAAATGGCCAATTATTTGAGGACTGTGGTGGCTCCTCAGGTACCAGAGATCTCTTTTACACAAAATGAACTCCCCTTCCATCTGCTTTCCTTTTATAGCATGAATTGCTTGTGTGAGACTGACTCGATGGCATGTTTGATCAGATTCCTCCTCAGCTGTACGATGCATTTATGGCAGCGATCGAGAAAGGAAATGTAAGAACCATGACAAACAGAAGCATGCCAGCAAATCCTCATCCCACACCTGGTGCCATTCTAATGGGAGACGCATTCAACATGCGCCACCCTTTAACCGGTGGAGGAATGACCGTTGCTCTATCTGACATCGTCGTTCTTCGTGATCTTCTTAGGCCGATGCAGAATTTAAATGATGCATCTACCCTGAGCAAGTATCTTGAATCCTTCTACACCCTAAGAAAGGTAACATAGAGCATTCAACTTAATCACCACCTCAAAAACTGAAAATTTAGTAAAGATCAGTACCATTATTAATCGAGACTGATTCAAGAATCTTGATGTTCATTTCTCCAGCCGGTGGCATCGACCATCAATACATTAGCCGGGGCCCTTTACCAAGTCTTTTGCGCATCCTCTGATCAAGCAAGGGCGGAAATGCGCCAAGCCTGTTTCGACTACTTGAGCCTTGGTGGGATCTTCTCCACCGGCCCCATCTCTTTGCTCTCTGGTCTGAATCCACGCCCTTTAAGCCTCGTCCTACATTTCTTCGCCGTGGCTGTCTATGGGGTCGGCCGGTTATTGCTCCCGTACCCTTCTCCAAGAAGGCTTTGGTTGGGAGCTAGATTGCTTTCAGTGAGTTCATTTCTCATTTCAAAAATCAGCCATTAAAACCTGTAACTTTGTCACATTATTCCATATGTGCTAACATCTTGTTTTCTATGTCACAGGGTGCATCTGGTATTATTTTCCCAATCATAAAGGCTGAGGGAGTGAGGCAAATGTTCTTCCCTGCTACTGTTCCAGCATACTACAGAGCTCCACCTGTTAATTAAATCATAAACCAAAGTTTTTTATTCATTATTTTTTATATTGTATGGTTTATTTTTAATTACTTCTTCGTTTTTTAAAATATCTTTTGTTTTGGTCTTACCCCTGAAACAAGTGAGGTCTGGCCAAGATAAGGAGGAAACTGTGAACATCTGCTACAAGTATTTTACCGCAAAGTTCTTGGTCTTGGAAGTGAAATGTGTATGTTGAACATTTGTATCATATGATTTTTTAGCAAAATAAAACGATTACTTTCTTTTGGTATTTTCTTGAATAGTGTGTGATTTATGTGGCTTCTCTGTTCCAAGTATAAAGTCAAAAGCCAACTATGGGCGGGAGCCATCCTATGAAAAAATAGTTGGAAAATGTGGACTTTAAATGGAAATTATGGTTTTAAATTTGAACCGATTGTGATTATTAAAATATTGTGTAGTACCTGAAATATTGTTTAATAAATAATATTATGTATGATTTGACTAATTAAATTTGAGATAAAATAATAAATAATAGTTTTTTATTTTTAATAATTAATGAATATAAATAAAATTGAGATGTGAAAGATGACATTGTAATTTTAAATTAAATTATCTGACTGATATAAGATAAATAATTAATCTTTTGAGTGACATCAAAATAATTCAGGACATAAATTAATAACTAAACAAGTTATGGTATTAAATTATTTTAAATAATGCATCCAACCAAACACAGCCGTTCAAGATAAGTGAAAATATTCAGAACCCCAAATTAGTGAAAGTGCATTCAATTTAGAGTTTTGATGACTTTTAATGACTTTTTAAAATGATAGACTTTTATGGAT
Source organism: Primulina tabacum (assembly GCF_025594145.1). Lineage (NCBI taxonomy): Eukaryota > Viridiplantae > Streptophyta > Magnoliopsida > Lamiales > Gesneriaceae > Primulina > Primulina tabacum. The sequence goes on from NC_134557.1 coordinate 37,985,497, forward strand.
TTGATAGATTTTTATTAACTTTTACAGAATCTAATAGATTTATAAACAGATTTATGTGGATTCATGTAGATTTTTTTGCAAGATTTTTATAAACTTTTGTGAATTTTTTTATAGAATTTAAAAAATTTGTACTTAATTATAACATATTATTTTTTATTAATTTTTTTGAACCAATAATTAATTAACATATGTAACATATTCAGTTTGAAATAGTTTTTCAATATTTATATTAATAAATGAATGTACTTATTTAAAAGTTAAATAATTCAATCCTTACATGTGTATATACGCGGGTTTGTATGTATGCTTGTAAATTTTTTAAAAAACATCAATTGATCAATCTGTAACTTTATTTTTAAATTGATAATATACATGTGAAAAAAATATTTATCTGGATATAATTTTGTATAAAAATATCACAGCTTACATATTAATTGAAATTGAAAATGCTAAAAAAGAATTTTAAAAAGCATGGTTGTTGCGAGACTATTCAATTATTAAGAATTAAGCGATATTTTTTGGATCATCTTTTATTATTATTGCATATTACATTAATTTGTATAAATTATAAATTATAAATTAAAAATCACAAAATCAATTATGGAATTCAAAATTTCCTATGATATTAAAATAAAAAATTATTGAATGAACAATCAATCAAAAAATAAAAAAATTAAAAAAGGAAAGATGAAAATATATATAGAGATACTTTCAAGAGTGATAGAGATAGATGAGATGAGAGAAGATAAGGAATAAATAGCTTGTGTATGAGTTAGAAGTTTTAAAAATCGATTCAAATCTTTGGGTTGAATCAGATACAATTTTTTGACAATTTATAGTTGTATCTTAGGCTTTAATAAAAAATTATTAAATGAACAATTAACCAAAAAATGAAAAATTAAAAAAGGAAAGATGAAAATATATATAGAGATACACTTCCAAAAATTGAGAGAGTGATAGAGATAGATGAGAGGAGAGAAGATAAGAAAAAAGATGATGTTAAACGGTAAGAGAGAGAAATAAATAACTTGTGTATGAGTTATAAGTTGTAAAAATTCATCCAAATCTTTCAAGAGGTGTATTCAATGTAGGAGATTTATTGACTTTTAATGACTTTTGTATATTTTAAAAGTCTAGAGATATTCAATCAAGACTTTTGCATACTTTATAGAACTTCTGATAGTATTCAAATTAGAATTTCATGGAGTTTTAAAAAGCCAATTGGTATTAAACATTAACTTTTAAAAACTCTATAAAAGTCTAGAGGTATTCAAATTTTAACATACAAACATTAAAGCCTAAGGTACAACTATAAATTGTTAAAAATTGTATTTGGTTCAACCTAAAGATTTGGATGGATTTTTAAAACTTCTAACTCATACACAAGCTATTTATATCTCTCTGTCGCTTCACATCTTCTATCCTCTCATCTTCTCTCCTCTCATCTATCTCTATCACTTTCTTAAATTTTCAAAATGTATCTCGATATTTTCATCTTTTCTTATTAAAATTTTCATTTTTTGGTTGATTTTTCATTTAATAATTTTTTATTTTAATATCATAAGAAATTTTGAATTCTAGATTTGATTTTGTGATTTTTAATTTATGATTTATACAAATTAATGTAATATTAAATAATAATAAAAGATGATCCAAAAAATGCGGCTTAATTATTAATAATTGAATAGTCCCGCAACAACCATGATTTTTAAATTCTTTTTAGCAGTTTCAATTAATGTGTAAGCTATGATATTTTTATACAAAATTATATCCATATAATGATAAATAATATTTTTTCACATGTATAATATCAATTCAAAAACAATGTTACAGATTAATCAATTGATGTATTTTAAAAATTTATAAACATGCATATAAACCCACATATATACATGTGTAAGGATTAAATGATTTAACTTTTAAATAAATAAATTTACTTATTAATATAAGTATCGAAAAAATATTTCAAACTGAATATGTTATATATGTCAACTAATTATTAGTTCATAATATGTTATAATTAAGTATAAAATTTATAAAATTCTATAAAAAAAAATTCACAAAGTCTCTAAAAATCTACATGAATCTAAGTAAATCTGTTAATAAATCTGTGAGATTCTGTATAAGTCAATAAAAATCTATCAAATCTTTAAAAGTTTATAATTTGAAAAAGTCATTAAAAGTCATCAAAAGTCTGATGAACCAAATACAATTTTTGACAATTTATAGTTGTACCTTAGGGTTTAATGTTTGTATGTTGGCCAGGAGTTTTCTACTTCAGCAATACGATTAAAGAAGCTGTAATTGCTCAGCACTTTGAACTTCGTATTATTAAGAGTAATCTGATTCGGTACATTGCAAAATGTGCTGCTGAAGGTTGTCCGTGGCGTATAAGAGCAATGAAGCTTCCTAATGCCCCCCCACATTCACCATAAGAAGCCTTGGAGGAACACATAATTGTGGGAAAAATGCTCGAACCGAACATCATCAGGCCTCTGTAGATTGGATTGTGAACTTCATCGAGGAATGATAGCGTGACAACTTAAATTATAAGCCAAAAGATATTTTGCACGATGTGTATAGACAATATGGGATAACTATACCTTACAAGAAGGCTTGGCTGGCCAAAGAGCGTCGACTTCAAGCCATATTTGTCTCCTCTGAAGAAAGTTACTTGCTTTCTTCGTGCATGCTGTGAGCAAATCGTGAAGAGCAAACCTTGGAAGTGTAGCCGAGGTCTTTACTTCTGTTGCAGATCGCCTGTTTTCAGGGTGTTTTTGTTTCTTTTTATGCTTCTATTTGTGGATTCTTGAATGGTTGCTAGCCTATTGTTGGACTCGGTGGAATTCAGCTCAAGAGCAAATATCTCGGCACACTGCATTCTGCCACATCATTTGATACTGATGGTGGATTATTTCCACTTTCCTTTGGTGTTTTTGACATGGAAAATGATTAAAGTTGGACGTGGTTCTTGTCAGAATTATATTACACAGGGCCCTTGAGATGAACACAGAAACGAACCACGTTTGACCTCCTTATCCACTGGACAGAAAGGTGTTTCAGATGCAAAAAAAGAAAATTTGCATCGGCTTATAATGCAATTTGTTTGAAGTACTTGACTTACTGAAAGCATTGGTAAGGAGTTCAAGAATCCAAAGCTTGCCCAACTCCTTTGGAAAGTTGCATATACAACTACTACAAGTGGGTTCAAATATGTTGGTAATTTAAAATGAGAAAGAAAAGAAAACTGAAATAAGTTGCTGCAGCTTGAAGGGAAATCAGAACTCACTTTTCAACGTGAAGCATTACATTTTAAATAACAAATCACTGACAAACTAATCCTAAAAAGCCAATGAAAAATTGAATATGAACAGCAAACCCCAACCAACTCCTAAGAATGAGAAACAACCTTGACTCAATCAAACTTAGACTTGTTTAGCAGTCCTAAGCATGTATTCCAACACTCCTCCTTTCTTTAGGAGCTGCGAATACCAAGTTTCTGCCTTAGAAACTCAAACTTGCTGACTGGAAGTGGCTTTGTAAGCAAATCTGCCAACTGATCTTCAGATTTGCGGTAAACCAAAGTCACAAGTTCTTCTTTCTGCACTTCTCTTAGAAAAAAAAACTTGATGTTGAAATGTTTAGTTTTCCCATGAAACACAGAGTTATGGGAAATGGCAATGGCAGCTTGGTTGTCAACAAAAATCTCAGTGCTTTCTTTATGCTCCAGATTGAGATTCATTAAAATCTTCCTCAGCCACAAATCTTGATTGACAGCAGCTGTTGCAGCAACAAATTCTGCTTCAGCAGTGGATTGAGCTACGGTTTCTTGCTTCTTCGAACTCCATGAGAAAATACTAGATCCAAGAGTAAAACAGTAGCCTGAGGTACTCCTCATATCATCAATGGAACCTCCCCAGTCACTATCAGAGAAGCCAACCAGATTGAACTCCTTACTTCTTGTGAATTTAACACCTAAATCACTTGTACCTTTGACATACCGAATCACTCTTTTGGCAGCCCTGAAATGAAATTCACTTGCACAATGCATAAACCTAGATAAGATACTTACAACATTTAAAATATCAGGACGTGTTGCTGTAAGATACATCAAGCAACCAATCAAACTTCTGAAATATCCTTCATCAACTTTATCAGCTCCATCTTCCGATCCTTACACAACTTCTCCTTTTGATTCATAGGAGTGCTTGCTTCCTTGCATTCTTCAAGCTTAAACTTTTTCAAAATCTCCTTGGCATACTTATTCTGGCAGATGAAGACTTCATGCTCAGCCTGCTTAATTTCTATTCCAAGAAAGAAGGTCAGCAACCCAAGATCTGTCATCTCAAAAACCTTCATTATTTCTTGTTTGAATGTCCTCAACCAGCTGTGCATTATTTCCTGTCAGCAAAAGATCATCGACATAAAGAGAGACTATCAAAAGATCATTACTTTGATGTTTGACATAAAGAGTGGTCTCAGACATGCTTTTTTTAAAACCTAAGCTCAGAAAATGTTCATCTATCTTGCTGTACCAAGCTCTTGGGGCTTGTTTCAACCCATAAATAGCCTTTTTGAAGAGACATACCTTGTCCTCCTTTCCTTTTTTCTCAAAGCCTTCAGGCTGCTCAACATAAATTTCTTCCTGTAAAATGCCATTTAAAAAAGCTGATTTTACATCAAGCTGATACACTCTCCAATTCATTTGAGCGGCTATAGCAAGCAAAAGCCTTATTGTGTCCAAACGAGCAACTGGTGCGAAGGTGTCTGAGTAATCCACACCAAAAAATTGAGCATAGCCTTTCACCACAAGTCTTGCTTTATGCTTGTTGATTGAGCCATCTGCATTAATCTTGGTTCTGTACACCCACTTAACTCCAATCACCTTCCTATTTTGGGGTCGATCAACCAACTCCCATGTTTTTTTTTCTCAATCATGGACAACTCCTCCTTCATTGTAGCCATCCAATTTTTGTCTTTCATTGCTTATTCAAAATCTGCAGGTTCACACACGGCTATATTGCACCTTGCATAAATGTCAGTGAGTAATCTAGTACCTCTTACAAGAGCATCATCCATCATCTCATTCTGCCAATTTTCATCAGTGCTTGAAACAGGAGACTTAAGCTACAGATCTGCTACAGTTTGGTCATTTTTCTTTGACTCATCCCAGTTCCACTCTTCATCTTCCACGAAATGAACATCTCTGCTTATAACAATTTTCTCAGTTTGCGGTTGGAAAATTTTATAAGCTTTCGCAACAATGCTACATCCGATAAAGATGCCTCGAAGTGCTCTTTTGTCTAACGTGTCTCTCTTGATTTGTGGAACATGAGTGAAACACAAACAACCAAATACTTTAAGAAAACTTAGAGATGGTTTATGATCATACCAAGCCTCATAAGGTGTCTGATCCTTGACTGCTTTTGTTGGCAGTCTATTCTGCAAGAAAACTGCAGTTGATCTGCCTCTGCCCAAAACTGTTTGGGTATATTCTTTTCATGCAGCATACATCTAGTCATTTCTAAGATGTATTTGTTTATCCTTTCACTAACTCCATTTTGTTGCGGAGTGTAGGGGGCTGTTGATAAGTGTAATTTATTTCACTTTTATTACTTGTTTTTAACTTAGAATTATGTGATTCTTGAGCAGTTTATTTGATTTGTTGTTGTTATAGTTTGGAAGTATAGAATAAGAGTGTGAAGTATTAAAAGTGTTGAATTGGAAAGTGCAAAAAGATAAAAAAAATACAGTAGCTGCAGCGCACCCGTGCTTATTCATGTACCGCACCCGTGGTAAGCTAGTGCACCCGCACTGAAATAGGCAGCGCACCTGCGCTCATACACCAGAAAGAGGACCGCACCCGCGGTCTGTTCTTCACCGCACCCGCGGTCTTCGAAAAACAGAATCCGGAAATTCTGTAACTTTGTGTGCTGCGCGTGGAAGTTTGAGAATTTTGTGTGCTACTGACTTCTATCTTGTCTGGAATATAATAAGACATCATTTGCTACTATCTAGGGTATTGGGGAGCCAAGGAAAGAGAGAAGGAGGCTACTACTAGATTGAAGATCAAATTCATCAAGTTTGGAAGAAATCTTTTGTACAACTCCGGGAACGGAATCAGATCTTCAAACTCTTGTTCTAAGTCCTTCTTTCCTTTGTTTTTCATTTGTTATGTCTTATTTTAAAACCATGTTTTGTTGTTTTGATTGTGTTATTGTGAACTAAGTTTTAATTCTAGAGGAATGATGGAACAAAACTAGAAACCATGTGTTAGAAGTTATAAATTAAGTTATTTAAGTTCTTCATATTGTTTATTTGTATTGTTCTAATCTTAATGCTTTCAATTTATTGGCCATATTTTGAATGATTTATATGTTTACAATTTATCACTCGGAAGAGGAAATTATAAACAAGAAAAAGATCAAATACATCAATGGTATTTATAGAGTTCGGAAGGCCTATAATGCTATCGAAGCCTATAGAGAATCTAGTGCTTGTTGTGTTATTTAATGTAAATTGTTGATGGGAATGTCACTAATTCATTTTTAGATAACAAATATCTACTTATTATTTGGAAGAGGGAGTAGATAATAATAGGATTCTTTGCTAATGAATAAAAAGAACTTTTATAACAAAGCTAATAAGAATTACACATGGTGGATAGTTGCGTGAAATCGGACCTCTAGATCTTTTATCTCATTGTTATTTGCTAAAATTTGGTGTTATATATATCTATATTTATTTATTTTTAAATCCATTTTCAATTTAGTCATTCATAAAATCAAATCCTTAAATTTATTTTTCTAAATAAAGTCAAGACTATTTTAATCACAAGCATTAATATACGTTTATATACACACTCCTCGTAGGATCGACACTTGTACTCAATAATATATTTTACTATAACTTGACGTCGTGCACTTGCGAGCAATTAAGAAAACACGCAACAAGTTTTTGGGGCCGTTGCCCGGGGAGTGTTTATTTTAAATTTATATTAGTATTGTTACCAATTAGTGTTGATTTTAATTTAGAGTTGTTTTTATTGTATTACATTAAACATTGATTTGTTTCTTATCCTTGTTTGACAGTGCATACGAAGATCGCAAAATCTTGACTTGCTTATCTTTGATCCTGAGATCGAAAGAACCGCAAGAAGATTAAGAAAGGCAAGAAGAGAAGAGATTCAAGCAATGGCTGACAAGAGAGATAATGAAAATCCACCCCCTGCAATACCCATCAGAGATCATTTTAGGCCGGTGTTAAATACTCATTATTCAGGAATAGCACGAGGGACTATTAATGCAAACAACTTTGAACTCAAGCGTGCATTGATAAACATGGTTCAACAGAACCAGTTTGGGGGAGCAGCTACCGCAGATCCTCATCTACATCTCAGAACATTCCTTGAAATCACTGACACGGTAAAAATAAATGTGTTTCTGATGATATAATTCGATTGCGTTTGTTTTCTTTTTCTCTTAGGGACCAAGCAATAGGATGGCTCCAATCGCTTCCTTTGGGGAGTATCACTACTTGGCAGGAGTTAGCAACCAAGTTCCTTGCTAAATATTTTCCACCTGCGAAGTCTGCACAGTTGAAAATTGAGATAAGTACTTTTAGGCAGACTGACTTTGAGCAATTATATGAGGCATGAGAACGGTATAAGGAGTTGTTGAGGAGGTGTCCAAACCATGGTTTTGAAGATTGGGTACAAATTGAATTGTTTTACAATGGTTTGAATGGACAAACAAGAGGCACTGTGGATGCAGCAACTGGTGGCATGATATTTGCAAAATCACCTGATCAAGCATATGATTTGCCTGAACAGATGACCATTAACAGTTATCAGTGGCCATCTGAGAGGTCAAGAGTAAAGAAGCCAGCTGGGATTTATGCCATAGATCCTATTACATCACTCACCGCAGAAGTTTCAGCTTTAACAACTAAAATTGCAGCTATGAATAAAGCCAGTACAACAGAGGTTGAAAATGCATCGGTTGTTACTGAAGAACCACATATTCCTGATGAGGCTCATTATATCAACAATAGGAATTTTGGTGGCTACGGAGGATATCGAGGTAACCCTCCCCCTAACACTTATCATCCTGGTTTGAGAAATCATGAGAATTTTTCATATGCTAATAATAAGAATGTGTTGAATCCTCCACCGGGGTTCAATACATCAAAGGGGGAAGGAAAACCTTCACTTGAGGATCTAGTTGGGACATTTGTTGCTGAATCTAGTAAAAGGATGGCTAGGACTGAATCTCGTCTTGATGGCATGGAAACTCACATGGGAAATATGAGTGCCACAATGAAATCATTGGAGACACAGATTGGACAGTTGGCTAATGCATTGAGAGATCAAAATAGAGGTCAAATCCCAAGTAATACTGAAGTGAATCCAAAGGAGCAATGCAAAGCTGTAACTTTGAGAAGTGGAAGAGAACTTGAGGTTAAAAAATCCAATGAGAATGATGAAAGCGAGAAGACAGTTGAAGAAGTTGAAACCGAGGGATCCAAAGCTGAAGTTGAAGTTGAACAACCTCCAGTATTTAAGCCGACTCTTCCATACCCACAGAGATTTAGGAAGAAGATTATTGATGATCAATTTGCAAAATTTTTGGAAATTTTCAAGAAGATTCACATCAACATTCCATTTGCTGATGCTTTAGAGAAAATGCCAAACTATGCAAAGTTCATCAAAGATGTGATGTCAAAGAAGAGGAAGTTGCAAGAGTTCGAGACAGTGAAGTTGACCGAAGAGTGCAGCGCCATTCTCCAAAAGAAGTTACCAAAAAAACTAAAAGATCCATGGAGTTTTACTATTCCTTTCATTATTGGTGGTAATCATGTTAATAAAGCTTTATGTGATCTTGGAGCAAGTATTAATCTTATGCCATTTTCTATTTACAGGGACTTGAAGCTTGGTGAGGTAAAACCAACCACTATAACTTTGCAACTTGCAGATAGGTCACTCACCTATCCTCGTGGAATTGTTGAAGATGTTTTGGTAAAAGTTGACAAGTTTATCTTCCCTGCTGATTTCGTAATACTTGACATGGAGGAAGATCAAGATGCTCCATTGATTTTTGGGCGACCCTTCTTAGCCACTGGGAAAGCATTGATAGATGTACACAAAGGAGAACTCACCTTGAGAGTTGGTGGGGAAGCTGTGATATTCAACATCTATAAGGCTATTAAAGGTAATGACGAGGTGAGTACTTGTAAAAGCATTGATATAATTGACTCTTGTGTTGCTGAGATTGGTATAAGTCATACAGTAAAAGGTCCATTAGAAAGATGCCTTTCTAGTACTGTTGGTAAAGTTGATGATGATGATTGGGAATTGAAAGAGCAACTTTTGGCTCTTGAGGAGTTGCCAAAGGTGAAGGAAGCCGCAAAGGAGAAGTTGGAAGAAGAAAAGTGTTCAGAGATTATACATTCATCCCCTGTTTTGAAGGAATTGCCAAGTCATCTTTGCTATGCTTTCTTGGGTGAGAAGTCGACATATCCGGTAATTATCTCTTCCTTTCTTACTTTAGATGAAAAAGAAAAATTGTTGAGAGTGTTGAGGAAATTTAAAACTGCATTTGGGTGGTCGATTTCTGATATCAAGGGGATTAGTCCCACCATATGCATGCATAGATTTTAATGGAGGAGTCATACGCTCCTTATGTGGATCATCAAAGGAGGCTAAATCCAGCTATGAAGGAGGTAGTGAAAAATGAAGTGTTGAAATTGTTAAATGCTGGAGTTATATATGCTATTTCTGATAGCAATTGGGTGTCTCCTGTGGAAGTAGTGCCTAAAAAGGGTGGAATGACTGTGATAAAGAATGAAAATAATGAACTAATATCTACTCGTACTGTAACTGGATGGCGAGTATGTATTGATTTTAGGAAGTTGAACAATGCCACACGGAAAGATCATTTTCCATTACCTTTTATTGATCAAATGCTTGATGGACTTGCTGGTTATTGTCACTACTGTTTTTTAGATGGTTATTCAGGTTATAACCAGATTTCTATAGCACCGGAGGACCAAGAGAAGATAACTTTCACGTGCCCCTATGGCACGTTTGCTTTTAGGAGGATGTCTTTTGGGTTATGTAATGCACCTGCTACTTTTCAGAGGTGTATGATGGCCATATTTGCAGACATGGTGGAAGACATCATGGAAGTTTTCATGGATGATTTCTCGGTATTTGGCTCTTCATTTGATCACTGTTTACATAACCTTTCCCTTGTTTTGCAGAGATGTCAAGAAAAGAACTTAGTTTTTAATTGGGAAAAATGTCATTTTATGGTCCAAGAGGATATTGTTCTTGGACATAAAGTGTCTTCAAAGGGATTAGAGGTAGACAGAGCCAAAGTAGTTGCAATCGAAAAGCTTCCACCACCGAAGAACATCAAAGGGATAAGGAGTTTCTTAGGACACGCGGGTTTTATCGTAGATTTATTAAAGATTTTTCTAAGATTACTAAACCTTTGTGTAATTTGCTTGAAAAAGAATCCACTTTTATTTTTGATGATTATTGTCTGCAGGCATTTGAGAAGATCAAGAAGGCATTGGTGACAGCACCAATCATGATAGTACCAGATTGGAAGGAGCCCTTCGAATTGATGTGCGATGCTAGTGATTATGCAGTAGGTGTGGTGTTGGGCCAAAGGCGTGATAAATTTTTTAGATCAATCTACTATGCAAGTTGAACCATGGATGCTGCACAATAAAATTACACAACTACTGAAAAGGAGATGCTTGCAGTAGTAGTTTGCATTTGACAAGTTTAGACCCTACTTGGTCGGAACAAAGGTAATTGTTTTCACTGACCATGCAGCTATTCGATACCTATTTGCCAAGAAGGATGCAAAACCACGCTTGATATGGTTGATTTTATTGCTCCAAGAGTTTGATTTTGAAGTCAAGGATAGGAAGGGGTGTGAAAATCAAGTAGCCGACCACTTGTCACGGCTCGAACTTGAAGATAAAAAAGATGAAGGAACCATAAATGAAGCATTTCCAGATGAACAGCTGTTTGAGGTAAATTCGAAACTCCCTTGGTTTGCTGATATAGCTAACTTATTGTCCTGTGGAACTCTCCCTCCAGATTTGAGTTATCACCAAAAGAAGAAATTCTTTCACGATGCAAAGTTTTACATATGGGATGATCCATACGTATTCAAGAGATGTGCTGATCAAGTTATAAGGAGATGCGTGGATGGCGTCGAAGCACACCAAATTCTGGAGCAATGCCACTCGTCACCTTATGGTGGACATTTTGGAGCAACACGAACAACAGCTAAGATATTGCAATCTGGTTTCTATTGGCCTAGTATGTTTAAAGATAGTTATCCTTAGTAAAATCATGTGATAGATGCCAGAGGTTAGGAAAAATTTCTAGACGTCACGAACTACCACTGACGAATATTTTGGAAGTAGAACTTTTTGATGTTTGGGGCATTGATTTCATGGGACCTTTTCCCCCTTCTTTTGGTAATTCTTATATTTTATTAGCTGTGGATTATGTTTCAAAATGGGTGGAAGCAATCGCCACCAATACTAATGATGCTCGTGTTGTAGCTAAATTCGTGCATAAGAACATCTTCACGAGGTTCGGAACACCGAGAGGCATTATAAGTGACGAAGGTACGCATTTTTGCAATAACATTTTCAACTCACTTTTGGCTAAATACAGTGTGAAGCATAAAGTGGCACTGGCGTATCACCCCCAATCGAATGGACAAGCTGAAATATCCAACCGGGAAATTAAACAGATATTGGAGAAGACAGTCAACATTAACCGGAAGGATTGGGCACTCAAGTTGGATGATGCACTATGGGCATACCGAACCGCATTCAAAACACCTATTGGGATGTCTCCCTATAGGCTCGTATTTGGAAAAGCATGTCACTTGCCACTTGAGTTGGAGCACCGAGCATTCTGGGCAATTAAGAAGTTGAACTTTGACTTAAAAGCATCTGGCTATGTCAGAAAATTACAACTAAATGAAATGGAAGAATTCCGAAATGACGCATATGAGAATGCCAAGATCTACAAAGAGCAGACTAAGAAGTGGCATGACAAATAATTGTTCGAAGGGAGCTCAAACCGGGGCAACAAGTATTATTATTCAATTCTCATCTGAAGTTGTTTCCTGGTAAGTTGAAGTCGCGTTGGTCAGGGCCATTTGTTGTGGAAACAATGTATCCTCATGGGGCTATCGAGCTAAAGTGTAATGATGGAAGAACTTTCAAGGTGAATGGACAGCAGATTAAGCCTTACTATGGGACCGAAGTAAGGAATATCGACATCATTGGGTTGAGCGAACCACCATGAACAAAATTGGTATAGTCGGGCTGAAAACGTTAAACCAAGCACTTATTGGGAGGCAACCCAAATTTTTGTTTCTCTATTGCATTTTGTTTTCGGTTTTGTTTTTGTTTTTTTATTATTATTATTCTTGTATTCTTATTTTAGGATGTGTATTTTTGATATAATGTGTTCTTTTGTCTTCCCAAAATCTTATGAACTCAATTGTGTTTTTCAGGATTAAAATGGAGGAGAAAACAATTTCAAAGAGTGCACCCGCATTGGAAATATAGTGCACCCGCAGTAGTTGTTGAATCGAAAATTGAGAATTTCCAGTAGGCCAAGCGCACCCGCGGTTATTTTCTTAGTGCACCCGCGCTGAAATTCCAGAACCCACACCGCAGCCGCGGTAATTTATTTGCCGCACCCGTGGTATCAGAAGGTTGGAAAACAAAAAAAATTTCCAGAGCCAAGACCGCACCTGCGCTACATGTTACACCGCACCCGCGGTTGCTGAAGATTCGAAAAATAAAAATTTTCCAGAATCCTTAACGCACCCGCGATGTGTTTATGACCGCACCCGCGGTGTGTTTATGACCGCACCCGCGGTCGATGTTTTTAAAGTCTGAAACAAGCACACATTGGACATAATGAAGAACAATTCTACTCCACCTCTTCTTCACTTCGAAATACTCACTCAAGAACACATTTCATACTCGATTTTTTTTCTCCCAAATACACATTTCCCACTCCACACATTCATACCTTCAATCATTTCATCCAACATCCATCTTCATTCCACAAAATCAACACCAAACCTAGGGTTTGAAAGGGGGCTCGAAAATTTTCACAAAGAATTGATTGGAACTTCGATTTTGTTCTTACAAGAATCATTTCAACAACCAAGGTGAGCAATTACATACTATATTGGCTTTGAAATTCAGAAATTTTTGGTGTCATTGGTTATGAATGAAATAGCAAATTTAGTGGAGTATATTCTTGACATTGTTGATTGGAGTTGATTGGATTGGTGTGTATATTGTTGAGTTGTACTTCTTATGATTAATAAGTTTGGGGGAGTAAAGAATCATCTAGTTTTGTGAATTAGATTGAAGGGAAAGTTGGTGATTTGAAGGTGTTTGATAAAATGCCTCCAAGAAAGAAACAATCCAAGGGTGCAAACAAGTTTTGGGACGAGAAAGTGGAGGAAAACTATGGCAAAATTCTAAACAAGAGCATTGTGAAAGAGAGGGGCTTTGACTTGAGCTTCCCACGAACTGAAATCGGATTCATGCTTACTGCTAGGCATTGGGAGGAGTTTGGCAAGCCACCACCAGATGCGGTTATTTCTTTGGTAAGAGAATTTTATGCTAACCTTAGGGTTAAGCATGATCACTTGAAGGTTTTGGTGCGAGGAAAGTTGGTAGCTTTTGATGCGCATACCATCAACACAATGTATGGTATCCCTCCAATGATGCATGATGAATATGAACAATACCTGGAACGAGGAAGTTGATTATAATGATATTCTTCAGACTATTTGCATCGAGGGAGCAGAGTGGCGAATGAGAGAAGATGTTCATTTAAGCCTGGCCAAATCTGATCTGAAAAATGTTGCTAAGGATTGGTATTCCTTCATTTCGGCTAGGATTAAGCCCACTGACCATACTACTACTGTCATCAAGGAGAGGGCAATCCTGACCTATTGCATCTTAACAGGAAAGACGATTGATTTAGGTCAATTGCTTCAGAACTCAATGCTAGATTATGCAAAAGGTAACTCTTCTAGTGGACTCCTCCACCCTTCTCTTATCACAGACTTATGCCATTATGCGGGAGTCACTTGGACAGCAAACAAAGAATTGTTGAAACCAAAAAATGCCATTGTGGTAATTCAATCACATAGGTCACTGACATCTGATCAACAAGATACACGTGAAGCTCAGAGAGAATTCAATCGAAGAGCTGCTGAAAGACGTGCCCATGCTCAGGCCCAACAACAATGAACACAACAGCAACGAAGAAATGTGCGAGATAGATTAACTTATTTGGAAGAGGAGATGCGCCAACAACGCCAAGACATGGACGCGTTTCGGTTTAGGACCGATACATTCATGGATTATATGATGGATTTCACATCTGTCTTGGCTCAACAATTTCCATCAGCTTCCACATCTGGTAATCCATTTCCACAACCTCTGCAATGGCCTCTCGCATATGATCCGCCTGAGTACCACCCACCACAAGAAGGAGCAGATGATGAGGATGACAATGACCACTGACGGTCATTGTCCGAAGTATGTGTATTCCTCTAACTTTCATGATCATATACATCGAGGACGATGCACAAATTTAAGTTTGGGGGAGATATTATTTTATTTTGTGTGTTTTATTTTGCGTGTTGTTCATTTTATTTAGTTTTATTTGAGTGTTTTATTTTTTCTTGTGAGTTTGTTGCTTGTGTGTTTGTAGTGTCATAGTCATGAAAATTTTCGAAATGGCCAATGATGATCAAAATTTTTGTATTAAGAAGAAAGGCCATGCATTTCATTAATGTTCATCAATCAATTTGAAAAATTTAGAGAACAATCATGAGATTTGGTAAGTTTGAGACTTATAATTCTATACAACTCTGTGATTTTCATTTAATATTGAAATAAATTTTTGCAAACACATATATGATTGATGCAATCTTTGATGTTATTTGGGCCTATTTATATTGTTCATAAATATTCAATTGAAGCCCTCTTGAGCCTATATGAGAAAAGAATTGTGTTCTTGAAATTTCTTGGAAGCCAAACACTTTTCTTTTGAATATATATGTATTAGGTTGATGCATTGAGACACAATTTTTTCACGATGATTAGATTCTACTTTGTGTTGGTGAATTGAGATTTTGTCTAGAACTATCCAAACAACACTCGAGGCGAAATACGGACAAACTATGATTTAGGAATGATTTAGGTGATTTTTTGGATCGATTGAGCCTTTCAAGCTACCAAATAAAATTTTTATCATTTGTCACCTCTTTGTAGCTTATATGAATTCGAATGGCACACATTAATATGTGTAAAAGACCCTCATTCGATATCCTTTCAAGTTGCCCACATTTACCAACCCTTTGAATATCTTATACAATTATTTCCTACCTTCTCAAGGGAGTAAGAATTCAAAAGATTAAAGAAAGTGATATTCTCCTACAAAAGAAAAGAAAAGAAAAGTGATGAATGATGTTTGATTGAAGAAGTTGGAGAAAAAGGGGAGAAAAAGAGATGAAATGAATAAAAAATGGAGATAAAAAAAAAGTGGAGTATGCAAAAGAGATAAAAATTCAATTTACTCCCTTATTTGAATTCCTAATCTTCATTTGTAGCTATAAACCAAGGCCTAACATTACAACCATTGAAAATCCTATTAACCTAGTCATAGTTGTCCAATATACTAGTGGAGAGGGATTGGAGAGATCAAGCCTATGGACAATCGATAAACACTTACATTGAGTATGAATTTTGATCAATTTTACACACACCTCATTGCATTAAATATTTATTGAGTACTCTTTTCTTGAATATTGCTTTGAACCCAATTTTTACCGGAAAAGACCTCTTGATTTGTGTTTGTAAAAATTGAAATTGATTGAGAATGTTTTGAAACATGAGTTTAAGAGATTAGAAGTTAAGAAAATTAACCGATTTCATGATTATATCCGGATGAAAAATTGGTTGGATTGATTTAACTTGTGATTGCATGAAGATTTAGTTAAATTATCTTGAGGCAAAGTTCTTTTAAAAAAATTTTCATGACTTGTTTGTTTGTGTGTTTTTATTTTGCTCGGGACTAGCAAAATCCTAAGTTTGGGGGAGTTTGATAAGTGTAACTTATTTAACTTTTATTACTTGTTTTTAACTTAGAATTATGTGATTCTTGAGCAATTTATTTGATTTGTTGTTGTTATAGTTTGGAAGTATAGAATAAGAGTGTGAAGTATTAAAAGTGTTGAATTGGAAAGTGCAAAAAGATAAAAAAATACAGTAGCTGCAGCGCACCCGCGCTTATTCATGTACCGCACCCGCACTTAAATAGGCAGCGCACCTGCGCTCATACACCAGAAAGAGGACCGCACCCGCGGTCTGTTCTTCACCGCACCCGCGGTCTTCGAAAAACAGAATCCGGAAATTCTGTAACTTTGTGTGCTGCGCATTGAAGTTTGAGAATTTTGTGTGCTACGACTTCTATCTTGTCTGGAATATAATAAGACATCATTTGCTACTATCTAGGGTATTGGGGAGCCAAGGAAAGAGAGAAGGAGGCTACTACTAGATTGAAGATCAAATTCATCAAGTTTGGAAGAAATCTTTTGTACAACTCCGGGAACGGAATCAGCTTTTCAAACTCTTGTTCTAAGTTCTTCTTTCCTTTGTTTTTCATTTGTTATGTCTTATTTTAAAACCATGTTTTGTTGTTTTGATTGTGTTATTGTGAACTAAGTTTTAATTCTAGGGGAATGATGGAACAAAACTAGAAACCATGTGTTAGAAGTTATAAATTAAGTTATTTAAGTTCTTCATATTGTTCATTTGTATTGTTATAATCTTAATGCTTTCAATTTATTGGCCATATTTTGAATGATTTATATGTTTACAATTTATCACTCGGAAGAGGAAATTATAAACAAGAAAAAGATCAAATACATCAATGGTATTTATAGAGTTCGGAAGGCCTACAATGCTATCGAAGCCTATAGAGAATCTAGTGCTTGTTGTGTTATTTAATTATAAATTGTTGATGGGAATGTCACAGTTTATTTTTAGATAACAAATATCTACTTATTACTTGGAAGAGGGAGTAGATAATAATAGGATTCTTTGCTAATGAATAAAAAGAACTTTTATAACAAAGCTAATAAGAATTACACATGGTGGATAGTTGCGTGAAATTGGACCTCTAGATCTTTTATCTCATTGTTATTTGCTAAAATTTGGTGTTATATATATCTATATTTATTTATTTTTAAATCCATTTTCAATTTAGTCGTTCATAAAATCAAATCCTTAAATTGATTTTTCTAAATAAAGTCGAGACTATTTTAATCACAAGCATTGATATACGTTTATATACACACTCCTCGTGGGATCGGCACTTGTACTCAATAATATATTTTACTATAACTTGACGTCGTGCACTTGCGAGCAATTAAGAAAACACGCAACAGCTGTTAACTGATGCTCAATGCCAGCTTCTTCACAAAATGCATTGAAATTTTCTGAGGTATACTCCTTGCCATTATCAGTCTTCAATATTTGAATTTGGTTGTCCATTTTGATTTTCCACAATCTTCTTGAACTTCGAGAATACTCTAGCCACTTCAGATTTGAATTTTAAGAAAAAAATCCAACACATTCTAGTGAAATCATCAATAAAAGCAACATAATATCGACTACCTGCTAATGAGGGAGTTCTCTGATGTCCATAAACATCTGTGTGGACTAATTGCAGCTTATAGGTGGCTCTCCATGCTGATTTGGGAAATGACTTTCTGTTTTGCTTTCCAAATTGACAAGCCTTACAGGTTGATATGTGATCATCAAATTCTGGAAGATCAATTGCCATTTTTTTGGACTTCATCTGCAGTAGCCCTTGGTGGTGATAGTGTCCGAGCATCTTGTGCCACACCATTGAGAGGCTTTCTTTGGTTAGAAAAGATAATTGCTCCTCCTGCGTTGGATTGAGTGAGAAGCTCCTCTCTGCCATCTTAACTTCAAACATCTTTTGGCCTGTAGCATCCTCTATCACACAGGCCTTCTCCATGAACATCACTTTGAATCTTTTCTCTATTAATTGACCAACACTGAGCAAGTTTTGATCAGTATCTGGTACATAGAGAACATCGGTGATCAACTTGGTTCTTGAACAGCTTGCAATGGCTACGATGCCCTTTCCTTTGACTGCAATATATTCACCGTTCCCAATTCTGACTTTCTTGGACTCGGTGCTCTTCAATTCTTTGAACAACTCCTTGTCATGTGTCATATGATTAGTACAAGCCACTATCAATGAGCCAGTTTTCCCTTGTTTCATGACTCGTGAAACAAGTTGCAACGAAAAGCTGGTCTTCTTCTTCTTGATCTGCCACTTGTGCTTCATCTCCTTGCTGCTGATTTTTATTTTTGCAAATGACAGCTTCATGTCCCATTTGATTGCACTTGCTGCACTTTGCATCTGGTCTTCTCCAGCACTTGAAAGGAGGGTGACCTTTCTTGCCACAATGTTGACATGGAGGATAATCTTTCTTTACTACTGATCTTTTATTTCCAATTATGCTTCTGTTCCCAGGTGCAGAGCTTTGTCCACTTACAGGCTTCCTATTCTTTTCATCATCTTGATGCTTCAGTGGTAGAGCTCCTTCGACGGCTCCTTCTTGCCTCATTACACGCCTCTGCTCTTGTGCTTGCAAAGCACTTAGGAGTTCTACCAGAGCAATCTTTGACAGATCCTTCGTGTTTTCTAAGGTAGTGATGGTAGCCTCAAATCTTTCAGGCACTATTACAAGGATTTTCTCAACAATCCTTGAATCTTCCAAAGAAGAACCCAATAACTTGACACGATTTGCTATGTTGAGTGGTTTGTCAGAATACTCCTTTATGATTTCTGTCTCCTTCATCTTTTGCAGCTCAAAGTCACGAACTAGGTCCAGCACCTGCATCCCTCGAATTCTTTCATCTCCTTTATACTCAATTTTAAGATAATCCCAGATCTCCTTTTCCGTTTTTAATGACATGATACGAGTGAAGATCGTGGAGGAAACTGCAGCAAATAAGCAGGCTTTTGCCTTGGACTTCTTTGTCTTATTCTCTTTCTGTGCTTTAATTTGTGCCACAATGGGATTGTCCGGGAGAAGAGAAATGTCATAGTCTTCTTCCACTGCTTCCTAAAGATCCAAAGCTTCCAGGTATGTCTCCATTCGCACTGCCCAGGTCTGGTAGTTATCTCCATCAAACACCAGTGGAGCAACTGAAGAAAAGCTAGCTTCGGTCTCCACAACTGCTCAAACTCACACACAAGTCCCTTAAGAAGAATGCTCTGATACCAGATTGTTGGTAATTCAAAATGAGAAAGAAGAGAAAACTGAAATAAGTTGCTGCAGCTTGAAGAGAAATCAGAACTCACTTTTCAACGTGAAGCATTACAATTTAAATAACAAACCATTAACAAACTAATCCTAAAAAAGCCATGAAAAATTGAATATGAACAGCATACCCCAACCAACTCCTAAGAATGAGGAACAACCTTGACTCAATCAAACTTAGACTTGTTTAGTAGTCCTAAGCATGCATTCCAACAAAATAAAAAATGGTTGAACTTGCGGAAATTTCTTCAGAGGCAACAAAATGGCTACGACAATATCCACCTTCTCGCTGGGCATTAAGTTATTTTGAAGGGTGCATGGTATGGTCATCTCTCCTCAAATATCGACGAGTTCAACCAGTGGATCGTTGAAGCATGAGAACTACCTATAATTCAGGTAATTGAGTGCATCCACAATAAATTAATGGCCAACTTTGAGGAAAACCGTGTGTAATGTGGGTCGTGGTTTTCTATGCTTGTTCCTTATGCAGAGCATCATATAATGTAGTCAATGAATCGTGCATCCATTTACCAAGTTCTTCGATCAGATGAGAAGTCGAGTTTGAGGTACTTTCAGCAGAGAGATCTGAAATAGCGAACATCGGGACACGCTCTTGTTCTTGCCATGATCGGCCATTATATGGAATACCATTCTCCCATGCAGTTATAACTATTTTACCTCAAAATTTCGGCTACCACTCCTAGGATTTTAGGAGTTTTTATGTCGCCTTTAATTTTAATCTCCAACGAAAAACATCTTCTAAATTTTTAGTGCAATTTAGAAAAGGGATAAATTTCTAGTCGTGGACCTGATTTGAAGATTGAAATGAGTTTTTTTTTTTTTAAGATCGTTCGTAGGGATTCATCAAGAGTTATATCTGCCTATACCGGATTAGTTGGAGCCAAGTGATTTAATTCACTAGAGGTATAATTCTAACACACTATGAATGTTTAATCATAAAACCATACGAGTGCTCAAACAAATACATTTTGATTGTCAAAATATATATAATAAAATTTTTAAAACTTCCGCTGTGTTTTGGGCACGAGAAAACCGAGATCCAACATATACACATACATATATGTGTGTCACGCATGCATGTACGCATCTCAATTTTCTAAAGTTGAGGTTGCGTACGCAAGTTTCGTCAAAATATGTAAGCAATGGTCGTCGCCAATTCCTACACGATATTTCTTTTAACATGTGTCATATTTCTTACATTTAGCCCTTCGCAGATTCATAAAATTGATTGGGAACATACGGTTTTGAGAAATTCAGCTAAACGTATATATTCAAATTAACAAGCAAATCTGGTGAGGCGGCTAAGACTCTTATTTTTAGGCTGATTTTTTCAACTTTCAATCCCGGTGAAATGAAATTTGGTGTGCGTCGATTAATGCTTTTCATTTTGGGTTCTTTCAATTCACGAGCCACTCGAATAGAAACAAATAAAACTCGAATTCGACTCAAGTGAAAAGTCGAGCTACTCGAACTCGACTCCAGATCGAAACAAAGTCATATTGTATGGTTACTCCTCGGATTGCTTGAATCTTTTCCAGGCTTCCAAAACCACTCCAGGATACACAGGGTCTTAATCTTCTCGAGAATTTCCCTGGACACATATTGACTAGGAAATACGGTGTAGTCTTACCCTTGCGCACATTGAAACCAGGAGGATTATACTTGTCAGACTATCATGCGGGTATTTTCCTCGTAGAAGCCAACTACCTCGTGCATGGACTGCTTACATAAAACCATGTTCGCGCATGTATGTATTTCAAACTCTTGCAGCTAAAGCGCTCTGCCGGTTTTTCCTCTCTTGCTTTTTTGCACTTTTATGCTTAGAATGGTTTCATCTTAGGCAATCTGCAAGAAAGAGTGTGTGTACACATGCATATATGTGTGTCACGCATGCATGTGCGTAAAATATATATGTCACGCATGCATGTGCACCGACGCAATGCATGTCCCAACCTATTCCACACAATAAAGGTCTCCTGAATGTCTGCAGCACACACGAGTATCTCATGTACATTGAGCAGCGTTGTGATACAACCTACAACACATCCAACTGGGAAGAAAAAATCCTTTCTTTGTATATTTTTAACAGCTAAGATGCAAAACACTACCGCCTACCAAATAAGCTCCCTTCTATTTTTGTCATTAACTGGTTGGACATGAAAGCAAATAGTTAACCACATGAGAATTCGACCTTATTTCCAATGTAAAGCATGACAGAAATATAGACCGATACTTTCACAAATGCGACCTCTGTTACGAGAAATACAACTTTGATATGGTGTTTCCAGATTGAGTCCACAAGCCTCCCACATATTTCAGGAAACGAAAACAGGCCATCATTGAAAAATAAA
The DNA here is from genome assembly GCF_025594145.1 of Primulina tabacum. NCBI lineage: Eukaryota > Viridiplantae > Streptophyta > Magnoliopsida > Lamiales > Gesneriaceae > Primulina > Primulina tabacum. Next base: position 38,007,311 of record NC_134557.1, read on the forward strand.
TCGTTACATTTTAATAAAGGTAAATGAATCGCTATTTTAACCAGTTGACAAAATAAACTAAAAAAAAAAGATTTTACTCTACGCAGGAAGTTGAATTAATCATTAAGCCATGGTGGGTAACGATGGACAAAGAATTGGAATGGAATCAATCAATAGGCATTTTACAATACATGAGACATTTACTGTATTTTAACTCATTTTGTGTCTGAATAGATGGCGGTTGACAATGTGAGACGTTCTTTACTTGGAAAATAACAAGTACTGTGAGGAAGAGTGATAATTAAGGTTATTAAGTCATAGCATCAGAGGTTGTCTTGTCAAGGGCCTGCCTCAGGCAGTAGGATACTGAAAGAAAAGCCCAGGACACCATCTAAATCTGTTGTTCGTAAGAACTTCAACATCAAAGTTGTTTCCAATACAAGGATACAATTCTACCATAGAGAAAAGCTTCTCAGCCACTCCCTAAGCAGTTCATTATCTGAGGCAACTTGCACATTTATTATGAAGTTTTAGTAGCCTGTATAATGAGAATAAATAAGCAACATACAAGAAAGCATAATCGAAGGAACGTAAACATTAATCATATAGTATAGAAAACTTTGGGTTAAGTTATGATCAACAACATTTGAACATGATTAGACAATTAAAAACTTTATACATGAAATACAGCAAATGACACTATAAAGGAATCTATACTTACTATTTAATAAACATGGAGCCCTAAGAGAAATCATCAATAATTTTTTACAAAAATAGCCTCATCAGACTAAAAGTCTATGATACCTCAAATATTTTTTTAAAAAATAAAAAAACACAAATATATAAATGAAATAATCTTTATTAAAGAAAAATTAAACCCACAAAAATTATTCAATCAAATAAATAAATAAAATTTAAATATATTTATGTCACATAAATATTTACTATATGAGAAAAATATACTCTGCTAGTATTAACTATGTTTGATCAGATGCGACACAAGATCTACAGGTTCGAGTCAATAACATTTAAAGTAATATACAAGTTAACGCCTCCAACACTGATGATATTCATGAGGAAAGTTCTCAAGAAACTCAACATCCAGTTGCAAGCAGATACTTGAAGTAAACTCTTACCATCAGAAGCAAATATATGGAATTATCGTCTCAACATAAGATAAAACATCAGTAATGTCAATGTATAGACAGACACTTTCTTGCTTACTGAGCTCAAAACTTCGGCTGCCCCCACAACAGAATAACAAGTTTCTCCTACTATTTCTCTCACCCCAGAGAAACAACAGCAGATGGAAGATCATGATATATGGGCATGCCAAGGCCCGAAGCATCCCCTGGATAATCATTATCATGTCCATTGACCAGTAACATCTATGCATCCTTAGGCAGCAATCCCCCAACATTCTCAACTCAGCAAAGAGATTAAAGGCTGAAACAGAGTTGTGCAAAAGCTTTTTCACCAATTTAAATGTACAATCGTCTAAATCAATTTTACTATATACAATTTCTTGAAAGGACATGCAAAAACATGTTAACATCTCTATTCCTACAGAAACCCGAGAGTATCACGTTATTTGACTTTATATTGGGAGCTACATTAATCTGCTTCATTTGGCCAAACAAACTATAAGCCTCTTCTGCCAGACCACAACCAAGAAACCCCTCGATGACAACATTGAATGACACAACATCAAGTGAAAAATTCTCATTAGCAGCTTTTTTGAATAATCCAATAGCTCTATCAAAGCAACCTGACTTTATAAGCCCATTAACCATTATAGTATGAACGTGAGCATGTACACCTTGATTGATCTGAATAATTAGTTCCCTGGTAAACATTGAGTGCCTTACGCGTCCTACCTAATCTGCACAATGCACTCAATAATCGAGTAAAACTATAGTTATCTGGTTGAAACCCTCTATCTATTATGTCATTATAAAACTCAACAGCACCATCTGGATAGCCAGCTTTGCAGAAATAACACAGAGAACAATTGCAAACTACCAAGTCAGGTTGTATGGTAAGTCCACTGAAGAGTAAAGGTAGAAGTACATACTGTCTAGACAAACAAATGGTAGACATGAGAGGATAATGTATAAACATCAGGTGTTCAGTCTTAGATCTCTCGTATCAGCATAGACATTACATTACATAGAACCAGATCAGGAAAACATCCTTTTGATTCCAGTGTGCCAAAAATTTCAAATGCCTTGCCAGGCATCCGAGATTCCAAGAGTCCTTTAATCAATGACGAACATTTTCTCCAGTAAACAAACAGAAACGCCCAGACTTGCAGAATCCGTCAATCAACATGCCCCAAACATTCGTAGAGACAGGTGCACCTAAAACTATCATCATCCCTAGAAGCTGTAATCCCTCAGCCCACATAGTGAACTTACATAAACAATTCAAAACCAACAAATAAGTCTCAGGTTTAAGATAAAAGCCCATCATCAACATGCGACTTAGCACCACTTTGACATGTTGAACTTCAATGAGTCTGCAAAGATTACAAATGGCGATGTTAAAAGACAAGAAATTCGGGCACCGTATTTGGTTTAGAAATTTGAGAGCCACATCCACTCGCTCAATCTTGAAAAGCACATCCATAACGATATTCTGCACATACGTACTGGGAATGTAACCGTAGTTATTCATCTCTTCAAAAGCTTCAAATACCATATCGTACATAGCTCCACGCCAGTAAATTCTCATCAAAAGCAAAAAAGCACGACTTTTTGTGACACAACCTACAGCTTCCAATTCTTAAACTATCCCTTTCACAGTTCTTAATCTTGAGGTGAGGTTAGAAACCACGTTCACCATATGATGAAAGTTGGATTTTTCATGGAAATAATTAGGTTGGTGAGCACACCACAGAAAAAAAAGCTGAGAGCGACTAAATCAGAACCGCAGTTTCGTGAAGTAGTCTGCACGATCTGAGGGGTGAGAAAGGGTACACCGTCGACGTTCATGATTGCTAATAGATTTGGCGCGGGATTTGGTTTGACGTTTGCCGGTGGTGTGACAGTCAGTGGTGAAGAAACATGGTGAATTGCTGCTGCCAAAGATTGTAATTTTGGTGCAAAACAAGGAACCACTTTCAGAAAATCTTGCCTCAACCTCCATTACATATATATATTTTAAAAAATAAAGAAAACAAAATAAAGTCTAATATTATTAAAACAATATTTTTAATAAAATTCAAAATCAAAATAATTATATATATATATATCAAAAAATTAAAACTTTAAATATAAAAAATGATATTTTAAAAAAAATTAAAATGTCGAACTGATCACACCATTTTGATAAGTTTTAATTTTTTGGGCCAGTTTTGATCAGTTTCTTCCATTTTTTGAAAAATTATGTGTAAAGTGATCTGCCAATGGATCTGTACGCCCTTTATGTTGAATTTTTGTGGCCCAAATATAATAATAATTATAACTACCCATCTAAAAAAATTAAATTAGAGCTACCCATCTCCAGAATAATAGCCCAATTACACTCCAATTAACATCAGTATCACCATCCCAAACCTATAGAAGGTGCGAGAATCTTTCTTTATACATAGTTAGCATAAACGATGATTCTTTTAAATCATGTATCCCGGTAACATCTTGGAACATTCTTAATATTGTTTACCTTGTAGAATATATTTGTGCATGTCCACGAGCTAACACAACACTTGTACTAGGCTTGTGCGTTCTAGAGTCGATATCGTTGTTCCAAGTCCGCTTAGTCACCAAGAAATATATTTCACGTCTTGGTTGGGAGGTTAATTGTTGTGACAAACCATTTATAAATTAAGGGTGGGGGTACCGTGTGGGGTCCTTAAATCCTAATCGTTATTACAATGCAATTTGATTAGAGTTAATTAATTATAATGGAAAACGAGTAAATATTTTCTTTACAATGAGCCCAAATGTGTCAACTATAATTATAATACTAAAAATAGTATATAATAAAGTCTCGTATAAACATATCACATCATAAAATATGTCCACACATGACTTACATCAACTACATACAAACAACTCATATCCTCGGGTTATGCCCCGATATATAGATACATATATATACTGGGATAGGCCACTCAACCTCAACTCAGATGTATTCCCTCCAGAAGTACCATTTCCAATCTCCTGATAACCTGGAGTACCTGCAATTGTCCACACACAAAGATAACAACAGCCCCCCTTGGGGGTGAGCAAACGCTCAGTATAGAACATGTAATGCCCAAAAAATTTGAAAAAAACATTGAAAAAAATATATATATTGTTCACGAGGTTATTATTCACGCGCTGCGGCGCTAGAGTTACGAAAATTTGGTGCCGAGGCGCTAGAAAATGGCGTTGTGGCGCTAACAGATGCGAAAATTGATTTTTTTAAGCTCACTTTGACTTCCACCATTCATTCACCAATTATTTTATTTCCCTTCATGCAAATCCTCCTCCATCTACTCTCCATTTCTACATTTCTTCTTCAATCTAAGGGAAATTTGCTCGAGAAAATTATGAAATGAAGGTAGATTTGTGATATTCTCATCACGAGCTTCACAAGGACGTAAGTTTTTCCGATTTTTGTTCAAGTTTGAAAATGAGTTGAAATTTAGAGTTGATATTTGAGATATTAAGATGTTGAAGATGTTGTATTTGAGTTGGTTTGAATTTAAAAGGGATATGAGAATGGTTTCTTGTTCATGTGCAAAGAACAGTTTTTATACCTTATGTATTTTGAGTATATGGGACAGTTGTGTTTGGATTTTGGAGTTATGGTCTTCATCAAACTTGTAGGCAATCGATTAGCTTCGATTTGGTTCTTGAATCACTCAATTCCATGAAGAAATGAGAGAGATATGTGATTTTTACTAAAACTGGTCTGGAAATCCGAGTTAGTGCAGATTTGTGTACATGCCTTCTGTTTATTCGAATTCTGGGATTTATTGGTTAGAATTCTTGATTTGGTGTTCAAATGAAAGTTATATGACATTGTCTTGTCTTCGAAATGATACCAAATTGGCTTGATTTAATTAGATATTGAGGAAGTTATGCTCAAAATACTAAAGTGTGCTAGAAATGTATCGACGCATAATTCGTGGGAATGATGTTTTATGTTTCAGATTATAAACGGATGAGTAAACGACTTTATTTGACAAAACTTTGTGAAGAATAATTGTTGGACTTTGAGTTTTCTTGCATATCCAATTTGCGGATCTTGATTTGAAGCAACATTGAAATAATTATGAATTTTGTACAGAAACAGCTCTGTTTTGATAGATGATCTGAGTTCTTGAGTTATAGTATAATTCAGAGGTTCAAGACTTCTCAACTACACCTTTCGATCTCCTTTTGGTAATATTTGAAAGGTATGTTATGGTCGGTAACATACGAGGTAAAAGTATCATTTTTATTTTAATTTGAAAATTCTATGGCTTGATGAATAACTTGTGATTTGATGAAGATTGTTGTCTTGAGATGATGATATTGATTTGCATCATGATATTGCATATTGAGTCCACTTGTCGATTCAGATTTGATATGGCGGAGGTCGCCTTGATTGATTGATTTGTTGGACTGTATGGGGCTATAGTTGAGTTGGCATAGTGTATGCGGAGGTTGCTGCTATGGCTTGAACACTCTTTATAGGCGCACCATAGTCCTGGATTGTAGAACACAGCATCCCACCCAGAGCGGATGAGTCGGTGGATGTTGCTGGGTGATTCTATTCCCTTGGGTACCATATAACCAAATGATTCACTTGATCTTGAGATTTATTGATAGCCCACAACTTCTGATCATGCATTTCATTATATTGCATCTTTATGAATTTATATGAACTATTTTGAAAATTAAATTCTCATATGTTATTAATTGTATCATACTGGGTTTATACTCACCGGCACGTCGGCTACTTCTTGTTTTCATGTGCTTAACGGTAGGTGAGGCGAGGCTTGGGATGCAGGAGTCCAGCTCCAGGCGAGGAGATACTAGTTAGAGTGGGATTCTCGGGTCTTAGGATCTATTTGATGATGTTTGGATTAATTTGGTTCACTACTTTATTTTGGCATGTTAAAATTTATATTTCAAACATTTGTGACCTTTAAATTATTTTAACGATGTTTATGTCGGTTTGTTACCATAGATTATGTGTTTTACTCAATCGTTGGGTTTGTTATATTTATAGTTATTAATATTAGATGTCGGACCCGGGGCCTCACATTAGGTGGTATCAGAGCGTAAGATATTTGGGAACAAGGTAGATCGAGTTAGTCGAATTGATTGATCATGTGATATATACTAGCATTTTCATTGTGCCATAATGTGAAATACATTATTATAATTGAGATATTATACTGTTGAGCTTTATTCGAGATTTTGAGATTTATTGAGTATCGAGAACCAGAGATGGTCGATACAAGATTCAGATGATTATGATACTGTGATTTTATCTGTGTTTGATTTATTGTATATCAGACATGGCTAGTCGAGGTAGAGGTCGTGGTAGACCTAGACAGAACATACCAGTGGCACAAGATCAGGGCAGTGCTACTCATACTCAGATGGATATAACTCCGACTCCGATGGAGATACTGTTAGCTAGATTTCAGTCTTTGCACCCATCGATGTTGAAGGGTACCGAGAATGCATTAGATAATCATAATAAATCATATTAGAAACATTATCTATGATAATCATATTTTTTGGATAATAACCAATCATTTGATCATAAAAAAGGTCAAACAATGAAGAGATCATACAATGAACATAAGTCTTTGTTGAGTAGGTCTCTTGTGAGACGGTCCCACGAATCTTTATCTGTGAGGCGGGTCAACCTTACCGATATTCACATTAAAAAGTAATACTCTTAGCATAAAAAGTAATATTTTTTCATTGATAACCCAAATAAGATATCTGTCTCAACAAATATGACTCGTGAGACCGTCTCACACAAATTTTTGCAGTCTTTGTTTGCAACAGGCCTGAAAGAACTCCATGAACATACGGAATTGTTCGTGTCATGGTGCACCACATATTCCCTTCAGTTCTGGTTCATCAGTTCCTTCTGGTTAATCATTCATTCATTTCCAACATGGTTCCTTATATTTTTATGGAAATCACCAACAGTAATAAAAATTTTCATTGATTAAATACCACAGTTGGTTTTTTTTCCTTTTTGTAGAAATTAATTTTTTGAAAACTTATTCTAACAATTTATTTCGAAATTGTCATATTCTAACAATGACTTAATCGATTAATCTTGTGATTATCCGAAACCGATGTTCTAGATAAAGTCTGTGGAAAATACACTTTCCACGCTTACGTTTCTCAATTTGTTAACTAGTAACTCCAGCGTGTAGGCACTGCAACTAGAAAATTCAGTCAATTATCTTTTTTTTTTAAGTATTATTGACTGTGGAAAATAAATGCTTCGACCTAAGTATGTTCTATTAATAAATTTTACTTTAATAGCGATAATTCCGTTATATGATTATAATCTTGATAATAAATCTCAAAAGATGTTAGTACAATTTGAAAGAAAAATAAATATTACAATTTTCATATATTATGTTGTCAAAATTATATTTTAGTTACACATATTCCAAATTTTTTGGGATTTTTTTTCCTGATTTGAGTTGTTGTGTGACACTTCACGTAAGCACCACGTCTGCACTGTATCAGTGCCATTTTGGAACAATGAGCAAAATTGGAAAGAGAAAAAAATAAAGATAGCGAACTAATATTGAAATTTGACAATTTAGAGTTCCAAAATTAGAAAGTAGTAAATTTATAAGACGGAATTTGAATTCTTTACTAGCTTCCCGTTGGATTAATCCGTCTCTGTTAACTTTCAACAGTTTAGCGTGATAAAATTCTATCCTATACTCCATGTTGGAGAAGACTTTAGTGTCACCACTGGAATAATTCGTGATGATAGCTACAATTACTTCTACGGTCAAACATGTAAGTTTAATTTTATCGAAACACAAGATGCTCATAATATTTTTTTTTTGAAAAATAATATAATTTTCAAGATAAAATTATAATTTTAAAGTTATCAAATCAATTTATTATTACGACAAAGTAACAATAAATCAAGTTTTAATTCCTAGAGTGAAGCTTTAATTGACACAAATTCTAATAACAATAACAAAACCAAATCCTCTCAAATAATACATATATACAAGCCATTAAAACTCTGGATTGAGTATCTTATATGTCAAACACAAGTAAAAATACTTCACAAAAGTTGCATGGAACAATTATAGGCCCTCTTGTAGAACCAAACATGTTACTCATGGCCAAAACAAACACATGCTAATTGAATGTATTAGGGAGAGTCTTATTTGGGGTAATGACATCATTTACAAAAATGAAGGAGTAATTCAAGGGCATAATTGTGTTTATTGCTTGACTAGTTAAGTTGCACACTTTCACAAGACAATATTTGAAGGTAACACCTACTTATCCAATGGAGAACTCGATTACTGAATATCATAATTGTTCTTAGCATTTTCCTCAATTTCTATTCTTCCAGGAGATTTTTGGAAAGTTATACATGAGTTTGTTAGGGTACAATAATTGTTACTTCTTGGTAGAGCAATCGAAACATTGTGCTTGAGATGTTATACGGTATAAAAGATTAGAGTTGCATCATTACCACCAACTATAACTTTTGATAAAGATGCAAGCGCTTGATCCTAAAATTGTTATAAATTTGGTAAAGCGACAAGCGCTCGCTCCTACAATTTGTATTAGACTCAAGATCAAGGGTTTGATCCTCATTTATTGTAACGAGTGCAATTATTGAAAGAGAGATTGTTGGGGGTGAAATAATATCTTCTTTGGTAGATCAATAGAAATGTGGTGTTTGAAATATTATACTGTTTAAATGATTAGAGTTGTATTGTTACCACCAGCTATAACTTTTGATAAAATAACAAGCTCTTGATCTTACAAAATTAAATAAATTTTTATCTATAGTCTCAATGATGAAATCATGATCAAGGAAAAAACCTTGACAATGTATCGTACCAAGCTCGAGGAGCTTGCTTTAAACCTTATAAAGTTTTTATACCGTTTAAAAACATTATTAAGATGTACATGACTAATAAATCCATGTGGTTGTTCTTCAACAAGCCATTAAGTCTAGCTATAAGAGCAGATAATTCATCAAAGTCTATGCTCTCTTATTATTTATAACATTAAGCTACTAGCCTAGCTTTGTCTCTTATTACATAACTAGCTTCTACCAGTTTGTTTCTAAACACTCATCTAGTTCCAATAATATATTGACGGTTATACATACCGTCGCCAACATTAGCGACAATTTCAGAAAGACCGTCGCCAATAGTAGCGACGGTTATCCTTACATTCCGTCGCTAATTTTAGCGACAGTTTTTTCATGATTTCCGTCGTTAATATTTTACGAAAAACAATAAAAAATTACTTTTAAAAATTTAATAAATCTAAAAAAACTTATAATCTTATTATGCTAACAATATTCCTGATCTTAACTAACACTTAAAAATTTAACAAAAATTAAAGAGAAAAAATTTACAACAAATCGAAACTAAAATCATGTAAGAGAAAAAAAAATTTAATGTTGTGAATTAATAAAATTGTGTAAGAAAGAAAAATTTTAAGTGTTGTGTGGTGGGTGGAAGAAAATGGATCGAAAATTCGGGTATTTATTGGACATTTGCGATGGTTATTGTTAAAACCGTCGTTAATTATGGTGATGTTTTTCAAAATTTAAATTATGCGATGGTTTGGCTTGTAACCGTCGCTACATTAGCGATAGTTTTAGTAAAGACGTCGCTAATTTTAGCGACGGTTTTAGTAATACTGTCGCTAAGTTAAACAAACGGTTATTGGTAAACCCGTCGCTAATTAGGACGGTGTTTTTCAAAATTTAAATTATGCGACAGTTTGGCTTGTAACCGTCGCTATATTAGCGACGGTTTTAGTAAAGCCGTTTCTAATTTTAGCGACGGTTTTAGTAAAGCCGTCGCTAAGTTAAACTATGCGACGGTTGTAATTTAAACCGTCGCTACAAAACCGTCGCAAATTTAAATTAGCGACGGAGTTATCAGAACCGTCGCTAAAATTAGCGACGGCTTCGCAAATTTAAATTTGCGACGAAGTTATCAGAAGATCGCTAAAATTAGCGACGGCTTTACTAAAACCGTCGCTAAATAGTCCAAACACAACACTTTACAACAACGGTTTTAGAAAATCGTTGTCGATTGTCCAAAAAAAACGCTAATAGACAACGGTCGTAAATGCTCAAAGACAACGGTTTTATAGAACCGTTGTCATTGACCCTAAAAAACGTTGTCTTTGACCCCCAAAAGACAACGATTTTATAAAAACCGTTGTCTTTGACCCTCCAAAATACAACGATTTTATAAAAACTGTTGTCTTTGTAGTGTTTAAAGGTAAATCTCACTTGCTCACCATCATGGCATGCAGTACATATCTTATCTTTGGTAAAATCGATCTTAGACAATCTATTCACCATTTCTTGCTTACTCATATTGGAAATAGACTTCAAGTTCAAGTGATTTAGCCGGCACAACCAATTCTTATTACTATTCAAAGAAATGAAACATGTAGGAGCACCAAGTTGTTCATCATTCTAGCTAAATTTATATGTGTTTTGTTCTCTTAATCCAGTTAGCATGATATCACCATTAGCATATTTCACTGTTCAAGTGTTTATGAAACTCAACAGAATATATATTATCACATAATTGACTAATGTTGACCAATGCATAACAAATATTTTTAAGTAGTAGTACATCTCTAATGATAACTTTTCCAGAATCATCTCCAAAAGTGATTTTTAGCCATTTACTGGTGATAGAAACATGACATTCCCAGTCATATGTCTAGAATGTCTATTATCCAGATATCAAATAGATTCTTTGATTAGTTTCTTCTTTTGTACCATGTCATCGGTAGTATCAAGCTCGACTTCTACAGTTTCTAGCTCAATTTCTCGAATGAACTTTTGTAATCCTTGGACCAGTCATATATCTAGAATGTCCATCACCCTCTATTTCTCGAATGACCTTTTGTTGGACCATCTCCTCTCAAAGGGTTTTTTCATCTTTCTTTGGATTGTTAGAATCTGCGATGAAATGACTCTTCTTTCCAAAGTTAAAACAAGCTTGATTATTATCGATTTGATATTCTTTACAATAAGAATTTAATTTAGCTTGATTCTTTTTCATGAATTTAATGAATTTCTTAACAAAAAGATACACAACCTCATTTTTTAGTCAACTGAATTTTTACTAGATGACTCTATACCAGTTGATATGGAGGTCAATAACAGCTAGAGACACAACCTCATTGCTAATCCCAGAAAAACTTCCGTGTATTTTTGTCTTATTATGAGACATTCTTAAACAACTAGAGATTTCGAATATTGTGCATTACTTGTTTACTGATCTCACGACTTGTTGAGTTGGTGTTACTGACACCAACTAGAGACCAATATGCAGCTTGAGCTTCTTGTCAGTCCAGTTAGAGTCTTTGACACAGCTTGATTTGAAAGATAGATACACATTTTGACTTTAATACGGCTATCACATTATGCAATCTAGCCAGATCTTGAATATTAGATTGTCCAGCTTAACTTAATAATGTAGTAAAAAAAATAGTTGCTGGACTATGAAACAACTCGATGTTGTTTGTTAGGACCAAAAAAAATATTTTCAATCTAACATAGTTAATTTCGATATTTTTTTTAATCTTTTGATGCGATCAATCTTTGCTGCTTGAGCTGATTATGACTCTACCGCCAATTTGTTAACGCATCTAGTGGATGTCATTTTCATTATCTTATTCATTTAATTTCTATATTTTATTTTAATTAATACTTTTCATCAATATAATCCTTTCAATGTTTTTGAAGGATTTAAAAGTCTCTAAGTACATTGTTAAATTTCTCAGGACATCGTTTTACACAAATAGAATCAATGTGAAAGGAATGTTGCTAAAAAACGTACAGGAAATTAATTAAAACATTATAATGTGTGTATCAGAAGTTAGTGTTGTGCTCTGGTGTTGTTAACCCGAGCATACAACATGCAGCGGAAATTAAGTATTAACACACAAATATAACTTTAATAAATTAACACCAGATTTAAATTATGCACAAGTACGAATACTTGTGCGATGCCTCATGACAAAAATTTCACTAGAAAAATATGTAAATCGTTTACACCAAAACAATACTAGTGAAAATAACAAAATTAAATTCCTTGACACTCCGAGGAATTAACATGCATCAAACACTAAAAGTAAGTACTAGATGCATGAAACAAAAAGCGTGTTGCTTAAAACCAAACAAAAGAACACTCTTCGATCAATACTCTGCGTCAGTGTTGTTCTTCGAGTGTTGGCAACACTAATCAGCAACACGGTATAACAGTGAATCAATCACATAAATTCTTTACAGGAAAATCTTCAACTCTGAACTATGAGTGTGTTCAGAGAAAAACTCCAGCAGCTGCGCAAAGTGATCAACCGATCACACGAAAACCTTCAGCAACTGCACAAAGTGAACAAACGATCACACAAAAGCTTCTCATCAAAATAGGCTCGGCTCTCGTATTTTTCTTCTATGTAAGAACTCCTCCACCGACCTCTCTCAAGCCTCACGAAAAGGCGCACACAAAAAGCTCCCACGAAAAAGACTATCTTCTCTCCAACTCTCTTTCTCTCTAAAAGCTCTTCTCTCTCTAAAAGCTCTTAGCACCTTCTCTCCCTAAAAGTTGTTCTCTCTCTGAAAGCACCTGTTGGAAACTAAATTCCGGCGTTTGAAAAAATATGAATCAACTGAAAATACGAACCAACTGATCGAGTAAACTGAACTCAGCAACTGGACTTAATAACTGAAATCAACTGACTGATCAGTTGGAAACTGATCAGTTGATATACTCAGCCGTATGCTAAGCACCCTTCAACTGAACATATCTCGGGAAAGAAAAATCAACCGTCAAGAGACATAGAAGATTGCAACGCCGCACTTCAATCAATACAGCTTAGAAAAACGCATTTCGGCGAAAGCAATTAAGACGCCGCATCACAATAAATGAAGCAAACAATGTCCAAGGAATAATCAAGCAGAAATCAACGGATACAAAGATTCAAATTCATCTCAAGTTACCGTTGGAGAAAAGAAGCTTATAAATATGATAGAAGAACAGCTGAAGAAAAAGAAGCGAACACTATTCAAAAGCTTGCTGTCACTCTGTCAAAATCTCAGCTCACTCTTACTTGATATATTCGTAGCAGTTAAGGCTACAATTTGAGCTCACTAGCAAGTTGTAATAATCGTTGAAATTCGATAGTGCTAAGATCTGTTACGCACTGAGAACATTCTGTTAAATTAAGAGTTTCAGTTTTTGGCAGTGATAAGTCCAAACTGAAGTGGGTCAGTACAATTCTTGTATTTGATCAAAGTCTTTTAGTGAATATCTTATCCTTGAGATAGAAGGAGTGACATAGGAGTAATTAAATTCTCCGAACGTCCATAGACAACCCCTGCCTACTTTATTTCAGTTTCGTATTCTATCTTTCAGTCAGTTATTTTCCGCAACTACTTTAGTTTAACTGATTGTCATTGACCAACAAGATTTCGAGAATCAGTTTGTCACCAAACTGAACTCAAAATTAGAAAAGACCAGTTTTAACTGTGAGTGTTTATTCAACCCCCCCTTCTAAACACTCTTGATACGTTAATCGATCCTATCAAGTGGTATCAGAGCAGTTGAATATTGTTCTTGAATACTTTTGATCTATAAACTTTTCAGCATGACTTCATTCAACAAAATTCCTATGTTCTCCAGAGAAGAATTTGATGATTGGAAAATCAGAATGCAGGCTCATTTAGCTGCACAAGATGACGACATGTGGTATGTCATAACTGATGCACCCATGAAGATTCTAAAAACAAATACAGCAGTTGCCATTACAGAAGGAGCACCACAAAGAATAGAAAAGCTCAGAGATGAATGGACAACTGAAGATAAAAGAAAAGCGAATCTTGATAATGTGGCTAAAGACATTCTGTACAAAACGCTGGACAAAGTAACCTTCAGCAAAATAAAGATGTGTAAAACAGCCAAAGAAATTTGGGAGAAGCTGATCCAGCTGTATGAAGGAAATGATCAAACCAAGGAAAATAAACTTTCTGTTGCTATGCAAAAGTTTGATAACATCAAAATGAAAGCAGGAGAATCGATGCACGAGTATGATGAAAGAGTAAGCAGTGTCATCAATGAGTTAAATGCACTTGGAAAAGTGTATACCAACAAAGAGATTGCACTAAAGATAATAAGAGGTCTTCCCAAGGAATGGGATGTCAAGACCATGGCAATGAGAGAGTCCAAAGATCTGAACCAAATCGAACTTCATGATCTGTTTGCTGATTTAAAGGCCTATGAATTTGAGCTGCAGACCAGAGAAGGAGAATCATCTACCTCTGCAGCCACAACTGCTCTAGCTGCTGTCAGAACTGAACCAATTAGTTCAGTCGAAAAATCTGCTGATCAGTTGAGTAATGATGCTATGTCATTGTTCATCAAAAAATTTGGAAGGTTCATGAGAAAGAATCAAGGGAACTTCCAGAAACCATACCAAAGGAACAATTCCAAAGATGAACCAAATGCCTGCTATAACTGTGGCAAATCAGGTCACTTCATTGCTGATTGTCCTAAACCCAAGAAGGACAGTCAAGGTTCAACTGATAGAAGAAAGAAATCATATGAACGCAAAAGAAGACCCAAGGAAGATAAGAATTCCTTCAGAAAGAAACATGAAGTACTCTTAGCTGAAGAAAACAAATCCAAATGGGCAGAAACTGACAGTGAGGAGTCAGAACCAGAAAGCTCATACAGCTCCAGTGATGATGAGGAAGTAAAGTGCTTGATGGCTAATGATGCAGCAGAAGAATCATCTAGCCAACAGGTATTTGATTTCAGCTCAACTGATTTCACACGAGAAGAACTCATTCTAACACTACATGACATGGTAAATGAGTATCAAAAGCTTGCATCATCATTTGAAGAAATCAAAGCAAAGCAAACTGATCCCACATACAATAAAACCAAAACTGATGAATCAGTCGATGGGTTGAGTCTAAAAAGGGAAATTGCTGAGTTAAAAGCAGAAAGAAACAAAAATCAATCATTAATACAGAAGTTGATGCTTGAAAACTCAAAACAGACTGAGCTTATTCAGTCTTGGAACAAATCAACTACTGCACTAAATGAGATGTAGATTTCACAAAAATTAGTTTCTGATAAAACTGGTTTAGGGTACAACACTCAAGGAGAAATGTATCCAAATGATACTCAACCAAAGCTAATAATAGACAAAGGGAAATACATTCACTTTGTCAAATCAGCAGTGGTACAAGAACAAATTGAGCCCAGTAAACTGATTGAGCAACCTACTGAGAATACGAACAAGGCTAGAAGATATGAGATTGGTTATAGTAAAAAATTCTTAACTGATTCACAAAGTCAGTCATCAAAGAGATTTTACAAAAACTATTCGAATGGCTATTCCAATTACTATAACTGCAAGCCAGTTCAGAAGAGATATAGACTGAACAATCAGTTATATAAAGCTAAAACACATATTGTATCATCTGTACACTACATAAGCACACAAAAGCCGAGAAAAACCATTTGGAAACAGCTACTGGAAAGTCTGTTAGACTAATCCAAGTATGGGTTCCTAAAGGACTAATCAGTTCAGGACCCAAATAGATATGGGTACCAAATTATATTATGTGTGTGACTGCAGGTAACAGGTGCAAACAAGAACTTAATATGGTATTTGGACAGTGGATGTTCGCGACATATGACAGGAGATGCAAGTGTGCTATCTCAATTGATCAAATACAGTGGTCCAAATATCAGTTTTGGGGACAATTTCAAAGGTAGAACTGTGGGTAAGGGTAAGCTTATCCATGGTAACTTTACTTTTAAAGATGTTCTATTAGTAGAAAACCTGAAGTATAACTTGATCAGCATCAGTCCGTTATGCGACAGTGGATTCTCAGTACATTTTGACAAAAACTCATGTTCAGTCAAAACTTCAACTGATGAAATCATACTAACTGTCAAACGTTGTGGAAACACATATAAAGTCAGTTGGAATGATCAAACTTATGCACCAGTTTGTTTTATTGCTTCCAAATCATCTAAAAACTGGTTGTGGCACAAGAGACTAAGTCATCTAAACTTTAAATCCATTGCCTATCTGAGTAAACATGATCTTGTAACTGGTTTGCCCAAAATAGAATTTTCAAAAGAAAAACTTTGCTCAGCATGTCAGTATGGTAAACAAGTACGATCTTCTTTTAAAAACAAGGGTTGTAAATCTTCATCCCGATGCTTAGAACTGTTGCACATGGTCTCTGGAGAACATAGGAATTTTGTTGAATGAAGTCATGCTAGCAAGTTTATAGATCAAAAGTATTCAAGAACAAGATTCAACCGCTCTGATACCACTTGATAGGATCGATTAACGTATCAAGAGTGTTTAGAAGGGGGGGTTGATTAAACACTCACAATTAAAACTGATCTTTTGAATTTTGAGTTCAATTTGGTGACAAACTGATTCTCGGAATCTTGTTGGTCAATGACAATTAGTTAAACTGAATTAGTTGCTGAAAGTAACTGACTGAAAGATAGAATACAAAAATAAAATACACAAGGATTGTTTCTGGATGTTCGGAGATTTAAATTACTCCTACGTCACCCCTTCTATCTCAAGGATAGGATTGCCACTAAAAGACTTTGATCGAATACAAAATTTGTACTGACCCACTTCAGTTTGGACTTCTCACTGCCAAAAGCTGAAACTCTTAGTATTACAGAGAATTCTCAGTGCGTAACTGATCTTAGCACTATCAAATTTAACGATTAATACAAGTTGCTAGTGAGCTCAAATTGTAGCCTTGACTGCTACGAATAAATCAAGTAAGAGTGAGCTAAGATTTTGACAGAGTAACAGCAAGCTTTTGAATGGAATGATCTTGTTATTTCTTCAGCTTTTCTTCTGTCATATTTATAAGCTTCCCTTCCAACGGTAACTTGGGATATATTTGAATTTTTGTATCCGTTGATTGCCACTTCATTATTCCTTCATTTATTGTAATGCGGCGTCTTAACTGCTTTAGCCGAAATGCGTCGTTCCAAGCTGTATTGATTGAAGTGCGTCGTTCCACATTCAGTTGCAGTCTTTTATGTCTCTTTGTCAGTTGACGTGTTTCAGTTACTGGTAAGGATAACTGAATTTTCAGTTGCGTGGATTCAGTTGCTGAGTTTAGTTTACTCGATCAGTTGGTTCGTATTTTCAGTTGGTTCATATTTTGTCAAACTCCAGAATTTAGTTTCCAACACAAAGTACTTTTAATTATATCATCTTATAGTCGTCTATCAAATCAATAACTGCAACCATTTATCAATATCATGTGAGTATCCCACACAATTAAATTGTTCTACTATCCATAAATGGTATGTATTTTATGAGGCGGTCTGACGAATCTATATCTATGAAACGGATTGACTCGATCTATATTTTTAGTGAAAAATTATATTTTGACATAAAATTAATATTTTTTATTAGTCGGGTAGGATCGAAAATTTGTCTCACAAAATTGACCCATAAAACTGTCTGATATGAGTTTTTATATTTATCAATTGACAAATCAATTTCAGGGTTATTATCAATTACGCCCCTTATATTTGTATTGCTATAATATTAACTAACTATATTTTATTTGTCATTGGATATGTTTGGTTGCAAATAAATATGTTGATTATTTATTAAATATTTATTCTTCATATATTTTAAAAAATATATTAATTATTAAAATAAAGTAAACTTATAATTTATCCCAAGTTTAATCAATCTATTGGGATCAAAATAAAATTTACAGACGATGAATAAACTCCTGAGAATATTTTTGTGAAAACAAGTTGTTCTAACAATTTTTAAACTGTTAAAACAAGTATCTTTGAACAGCTGGCTTCACAAGGCCACTTAAAAGTGAACATATACAAAAACGGTTCGGTTAGACTAGTTATAAGATATATATATATATATATATATATAATATATATAGATAGATAGATAATAGTTGATGATGAATGGTTGGAAAATGAAATGAGTGAGAAAAGTATTTGCGAAAAGTAAATAACACATGGATTTTATGGATGTTCAGAGACAAAAACTTCTATGTCATCCTTTTCTTTCACTTAAGAAGAATTCAAATAAAAGAGTTTGATTTTACGACTTATTGTAAACATCCTCTACAGTCAAGACTTGAAAATGCCTAAATTGTAACTCTTAGTGATCACTTTACAAATCTGGTTTGTTTAAGAACTATTGGTTCACCAGACAAAACAACCAATAACCCACAATTAGCTTGTAATGACTTGAATTAGTGAAGTGGCACAAATTAATTATCGGATATGAAATCGAAAGCACGTGCTTGATGAGTAGATTGAAGTTAGAAAGATTTGAGTGCTCAAATATCTTGGAATACAGAATGTAATGTGCATAGTTTAGTCAGGTGTGGGGCCCTTAATTCCTAATTGTGATTACAATGTAATTTGATTAAGGCTAATTAATTGCAGCAGAAAACGAGTTAAAATTTTCTTTACAATGAGCCCAAAATACCTTATTTGAATACTAAAAAGAGTATTTCATCTCACATCATAAAATATTCCCACACATAATCAGAACCAACTACATACAAACAACTCATATCCTCGGGACATGCCCCGGTATATAGATACATATATACACTGGGAAAAATATAAAACCTCATCTCAAACTGTGACTCCCTCCAGAAGCACCCTCACCGGCCTCCTGATATCCTAGAGTACATGTCATTGTCCACATACAAAGACAACAACAGCCCCCTCTGGGGTTAGCAAAGCTCAGTCTGAAACAACCACAATATATACCGCAAGTATCTAAACAATGATATATAATACGCAATGCATGTATGTCGTGGATGTATCAGGTCAAATGCCCATCAACTGAGCACATGTCGGAATCAAACGAATCGCTATCAAATCAATGCTCGAGCTGGCACACCGACCTTAATCAGGAATACTCGTATGATAATGTCAACAAAACGCTATCAAATTTCAAATCTCAATCAATTAGCGGGGCCACTAATGACTATGTTTTAAGGGTCATATAATGCCAAACATAGCATTGTGTTCACAAACACAAGAATCAAATCCAATCAAAATAGGTATCCAAAGATCATAGCTCAACGTGTATGTCATGTATGCCACATCAACTCAACAAATAAGGCATATAGACATATATTCTCAATCAAATCAATCAAACATATATCATATGATATAGATACATGTCGTATGTTACTCGATCGCAACATACCTTAATTATTCGTTTCCAATCCACTATAGCTTTAGATTTCAGTATAAAAATCTATCTACATCAATAACATATTCATTTCAATCAATAACATCATTCAAAATCAACAATATAAGTTTCAAGTATCTTTTGAAACTTTCAAAATTCATATCAAATCGAAATCACAACATAATTCAATTCCGACTTCAAAACTTAGTTTCTTGTCAATTATTCTATCACATATATGAATCTCAACTTCAAATACATGATATTTCAGCATTTTAATCATTAGAGTTGCTGAAACTAGAAGAAACTTACCTTAAAACAAAGCTCTCAACGCGAAGATTCCGAATATATAATTTGTTTCGCGTTTGGATAACGTTTTGAGGTAGATTCGGACGATAGAAATCAAATCCTCTCGATTGTCTCTCGAAGTTGTTGAAATAAAAATGAAGAAAACGTACAGAATTCTCATTCTTATCACCTCAGTGAACAGGCGCTCGGGCGGTAACATCTAGCGCTCGAGCGCAAGGTGTTTTGCCCCCGAATGCATTTTGTGCCGTGCTCGGGCGGGAACATCTCGCTCTCGGGTGCGAGATGTTCCGCCCTCCGCATTCTCATTATAGCGCGCTAGGGCTGTAACATCTCGAGCTCGGGCGCGGGATGTTCTATCAACCATTCTCGGGTCCGAATTAACAAAAGTGGTCAACATGAAATTTATAGTTCTATGTCTTATCTTTCATTTGCCACCAACATCACTCAATTTGGATATCGGACTATTATGCTCATTTTCCCAAAATGTGTCACTGCAGAAACTACGAAGCACACGTTACACTTCGGGATGATTTTGCCCCTATTTTCAAATGGATTTGGACAAAACTCAACACATAAAAGTTTTAATATTGTGTATTAGCTTTCTAATGAAATTGGTCTTATTTCATTTGGATTAATACTCAATTAATTATGCTGAAAACCGTAACATGTGTCACTTTTCTATTGCGGTTCAGCACATCATTCAACTACTAATCAATTTCTATTCAAATATTTCATTATACACGTCATCACATTACAATTTCAAGAATTATCGATAATCACAATATGATTTACGATGATATGATATCGGGCCCTTACATCAGGGATGACAATGAGACGTGTTCGGGCCAAAATCCGAGACATGCCAAGAAAAATTAGGACTCGAACCTGCCCCGCCCCGCCCTACCTCACCTCACCTCAAAACCCGACGGGTCCAATCTGGGTTGGACCCGTGTACCTTCAATATATTTAATTAAAAAATGTAAATAAATTATTATTAATAAAATATATTAAATGAAATATATATACGTCTATATTATGTGTGTGTATATATATAATGTGAATTTTATATTCATTTATAAATTTATAGTATTTGACTTGAATTTATTTTCTGATATTCATAAATTTTTCAAAAATTCATAATATTTTTTATTTATTGTGTGTAACATAAAATTATTAATGTAAAAACTTTTTATCTACTTTAAATTTTATTTTATAACATTTAGTTCATTAATTATATTTTATGTTATTCAAGAAAAAGTTGGGCTGGTTGGATCTTGTTCTGATTCAAATCGTTGTTCTGGAATATTTAATTGCATTTTTATTCTATTGTTGATATACATACATCTAGTTATTTCTGAGATATAATCTACATTTCTTATTACATAATTAGGTATATCTGAAGTAGAATATCTATTATATATGGAGAGTTTATTTATGATATTATTCATAGATCTATTATATCTGAAGTGGAAGAATTATCAGATCTACTATTATGACTACTTGTTTTATCATTTGAAAGTTTAACTTTTCTTTCTAAATATTGAGTTATTTCTTTTAATTGGGTGTTGGTTCTTCATATTCTATTGGTTCTGATTTGACGATGCCCTCTAAAATCCATTTTTCTGGAAGTATTATTTCTTTTCATTGAATTCCCTTATTAGATTTTCTTAAATCTGTTAGTAATAAAATGGTGATAATTTTTACTATGAAATTTTACTTTTGACAAAAGTAGCTTTGTAATGTATTTTAAAGATTAATGCTACCGGAATTGAACCTTGGAGCATATTATAATTATGAGTTTTTAAAAATAACAGAAGAACAATTAAGTTGGATGGTAACAACAACTAATAGTTCAAATCAACCCATATATCAAACTGTTCCTGAGACACCAACTTCTAATCTTATAATAAATACATTAAGCAATGATTCAGATATTAGTAAAACCTTAGAAAAATTCCAAAATCTTACAAATAAAATCAATAAAATAGATTGGAATAAATCGTTCTTGCTCCTAATTTAGGCATGGTAAAATTTTTATCACAATGTTGTTTCAGTGCATCTTTTGTTTATGATTGGAACATAGATGAATAACTGAATATAACATTCTTAGTTTATTACAACAAATGACTATGACTGGAAATAACTATAAAACTCAAACTAATATACAAGATATAGTCATAGCCAAACTCCTTATAGTTGGTTTTGTTAGCCAAATCAAGGGTTAATGGGATTATTATAAATCAACAACAAAAAGATTATAAATTCATTAGAAACTTATGAAGATGAGAAACATATTTTAGACGAAGATGATAATCTCCAATAAGATGTTATAGCCACACTAATCTTAACAATCTCTTTACACTTCATAAGTGATCCTTTATATTTAAAAGATAAAAATGTTGAATTATTATCAAATATTAAGTGTAAAAAATTAAGTGTTTTCATTAGTATAAAAATATTTTTTTAACTAGAGTTACGCTTAGGGAATACTCTAACCAGCCGTTTTCGAAGGAAAGAAAAATTCCTCGCAGGATTACCAACTGTTTTAGGTTACAATGTTAGAAATAAAATTAGATAATCACATGGAAAACAAATAATTCCTTATAATGAATTTACGTATGATCAGTTAAATAGTCTAACAAAAATAAGGTTTAAAACTTTGTCAAGATCTAAAATTATAAAAACATTTAAAATGAAAATGAAAAAAAAATAAAAATTAGGAAATTTCTGCCAACAATTTGATATAAATCATAATAAACAATCTCCTTATAAATACTGAGGAAATTGTAGTGAACTATATAAAAAATCATATAGAAAAAATTTTAAATACAAAAAAAAATTTCTAAATCCAAAGAAGAATTTTATAAAATACCTTATAAGAAAATTAAAATTTTCAAACAGTATCGTAAAAAATCCTTTAAAGACATTGAATGTTATAAATTCCATAAAAAATTCATAATACTAACTATTATAGTTTAAATAAACAAGTACATAAATTAAAACTAAATGAAGAAATATCAAATAAAATTTCTAATCTCTTAAATGATTATTCTGAGTCTTATGATTCAGAAATGAAAAAAATTCTTCTAAATCTATAGAAGAAATTGAATCCTTACAAATAGATGAATTAATCACACATCTAGTAATGAATTCGAAAAAAATTAATATGCTTTCGAATGATCAACAATTCAGTTTAGATATTCTAAAAAAACGTTAATATTCAAACATTCAAAAATAATATATTGATAAAAATTTTAAAATATCTTAGAGAAAATAAAGAAATAAAAAATATTATTCTACCAAATACTCCTAGAAACACTTAAGACTTAACTAGTATTCTAGAAAAAAAAATACAAATAAAAAATAAAGAGATAAAAATTCAAAATTTAGAAGAACAAAAAACATAAAAGAAATTAAATTAGAATTAAAAGAACTAAAATTCGATCATATGTTCTGTATTAACTTCTTTGGACTGGTCAGAAGGAAAATGTTCTTTGCGGCTTGGAATATGAAATGTATTGAGCGGTTAAACTTTGAACCAGCAATCTGAGAAACCTGAAATACAAAGAGCAAGCGGCTGGATTCTATAGCAGCTCGATGTTGTTAATTTGTCAATCACCAAAACTTAGGGTCATAGAAATATTCAAAAAAAAAAAAATTTGGTGATTACAAAACTAAACTGCAAATCTATATACTATATTATATGAAAGCAATTAAAATGAGATAGAATTATAAAATCAAGAATTCTAATAAGGAAATGGAACATCATTTTTACAAGTGCATATAATTTAAATCCTAATACACCTACAAAAAAGTTAAAAGAACATATCTTCTTTGAATTGATCCCTCGGCACTACCACCACCTCTATATTCCTCCTTTCTTATTCTCTTCTTCCATCCTCAGGTCTTCTAGATTCTTCATACTTAGCTATCTCAGCTCGACATTTTTTCTCTTCTATCTTCTTGTAGTTAACCAATTCCCATTTTTTTGGCATCACTTTGTTACAGATAGGTAAGAACCTCTTGAAATTGAGTGCCAAGGGCTATGTGAACTTGTTCGAGTCGGGCGTTATTCTCAGTTTGGTGCTTGATAGTGTTTTGAAAATTATCGTATATGAGGAGATTTGTTTCCAAGTGGCTGAGATTGCGCAGAAAAGACATTCAGATTCAATCCTAAATGTTACCGTTACTTTACATAGTACTAGTATTAATTGCACCATTAGAAAAACAGAAACAGAAGCAGAACTTAGCTTTATAAGCAGAACTAGGCTTACTAGATCAGCACTTAATGAATTTTACTTGATTGTTTCAATCTTAAATGTTACCGTTACTTTACATAGTACTAGTATTAATTGCACCATTAATTATGTACAAATTCATTTAATGCGTCTTCCATTTTTTGTATAAAGCAAAGACTGATTATTCTGAAAGCTTTATGCAGGATCCTTTTTAGGAAATAAAGTTGTTTCTATCATAAGTCAAAAGATCCGTTTTTTATTATAAACGTTTGATTCAAGTTTTCTATATATATGGATCAAACCCATATAGAGAAAAACGCTGATTATTTTTCAAGGAACATATTATCTACCCAACGTTATTTTGAGCAACCACGAACCTATCGTTATCCTCTAGCTCAATTTACAGAAAAGCAGTACACGCTTCATAATTTACATCTAATCTTCTGAGATCACTTTGTACTGCTGTTTCTTCACCTCTTCTAGCTAAACACTTTACTATATCTTTGAGAAGAGTTTGTAATCTGGAAAAGAGTCTTTTCCAGAACTTTGTAGTATTGAATTATATTGTATTGAGATACTAAGAGTTTCACTAGGCAAAGGATAAGCCCTGCTGAAGTGGGTGTGTACAAGTGTGTACTGTAAAATCCAAAGTCTTTTAGTGATATCTTCTGGAAACAGAAGAAGGGGAGACGTAGAAGATTTCATCTTCGAACTTCCATAAACAACCATTGTCTACTGCCTACTGTTTTATTGTTTTCACCTTACTCCATCGGATCGTTTCCGCACTTATTATTGTGATCTGCTGGACTTACATTCGAACAAGATTAGCTACAATCTCTAACAGGATTCTAGCACCCTTTGCAAAAAAAAAAAACTATTAGTAAAGGAAAGAGTTTATTCACCCCGTCTAAACTCTATATCGATCCCCAATAAGTGGTATCAGAGCAGATTTTTCTTGTTCTGAAAATTTACAATAGATATAGCACACTTCAGCAAAGTATCCATGTTTTCAGAGGAAGACTTCGACGACTGGAAGATTAGGATGCAAGCCCATCTTGCAGCTCAAGATGATGACATGTGGTATGTCATCACAGATGGTCCCCTGAAAATCTTAAAGCCTAATACAGCTGTTGCTGTTACTGATGGTGCGCCACAAACGGTTGAAAAACCAAGGAATGATTGGACTGGCGAAGATAAAACGAAAGTCTATCTTGATAATATTGCGAAGGACATTCTTTACAAAACCCTCGACAAAATTACCTTCAGCAAGATCAAGATGTGTTCTACTGCAAAAGAGATTTGAGAAAAACTTATCCAAATCTGTGAAGGAGATGAGCAGACGAAGGAGAACAAATTGTCTGTAGCAATGCAGAAATTTGAAAATCTCAAAATGAAAGCTGGAGAAACTCTGAGTGAGTTTGATGAACGTTTCAGCAGTTTAGTCAATGAGCTAGCAGCTCTGGGGAAAGAATATGGCAACAGAGAAACATCACTCAAAGTAATGAGAGCTCTACCCAGAATGGGATGTAAAAACTATAGCTATGAGAGTATCTAAAGATCTGAACAAGTTAGGACTGCAGGACTTGTTCGCAGACTTAAAAGCCTATGAGTTTGAACTGGAAGTGAGAAGCGGAGAAGAGCCCTCATCAAATCTAGCTACCAAGGCCCTTACTGCTACCACCATTGAGAGCACATCTGAAAAGACTGCTGAACAGATCAGCAATGATGCTATGTCTTTATTTGTGAAGAAATTCTCCAAATTCATGAAGACGAATCACCGAGCTTATCAAAGCCCTAATCGGAACTTAAAGAAGGATTCACCACCCGGTGACATGGCGTGTTTTAACTGTGGAAAGATCGGTCACTTTATTGCTGATTGTCCAAAGCCAAAGAAGGATGATCAGAAGAAAAAAGAATACAAGAGGAATGATAAGAAATACAGAAGAGACCGCAAAGCGTTGATTGCTGAAGAAAGCAAATCAAAATGGGCGGATTCTAGTTCTGAGTCTTCTGACTCAGAAAGTCATTCCAGCGAAAGTGATGCAGAAGAGATCAAATGTCTCATGGCAGATACTGAACCAACCTCGACATCTGGAGAGGTACTTGATTTTGACTCTGACAAATTTACACGAACTGATTTGATTAAAGCACTGCATGACATGGTGGAGGAGTACTTGAGACTTTCTCAATCATTAGAAGAAGTTAAGATTGAAAATCAAGACTTAAAGGACCAAGTAAGTAAGTTCACTTGCTTGCAAGAGAACAGCTGCAATGATTTAAAAGTTGAGATGAGTAAGTTAAGAACTGAGAATGAAAGAGTGAATGCAGACTATCAGACAATGAGGTCTGAAACCAGAAGCTATCTGTTCTAGTAAATGCATGGAATAAGTCTTCTGTTTCTTTAGAGAAGATGCAAGAATTGCAGAAGCAATCTGGAGACAGGAGTGGTTTCGGATTCAGTAATAATGAAAGCACTTCTGAAATCAGTACTAAGCCATAACTGGATACAAGCAAAGGGAAATACATTCATTTGTTAAATCCAGTGTGGTATATGAACCGGAAGTATCATCTGTTCGAGTTGAAAGGACTGTAGATCAGACGAACAGAAGGAAGTATTATGGTCTGGGTTATGTTGAACCTAAGGGAAGGGTTCACCAGAGTTCTGGATCCAGTAGAGGATTCAACTCAAGAGGAACAACCCTCTATGAAGGTTAAAAACTAGCAGTACTATAATTCTAGACCTGTTCAGAAGAGGTACATACCTGATAACAAAGACAGAAGGGAAGAACAACATACTAGAATTCATTATGTTAGAAATAACAGACCTTCTGTTGCACACACTTATGTGGATACCCGAAGTACAAAATGACAGAAAATTGTACAAATGTGGGTTCCCAAGGGACTGATAAGGCTTGGACCCAAGTAGATTGGGTACTATTTACTAAAATTTGTGTTTGCAGGAACATGAGAAGAAAACCAAGATAAGCAGCTCCACATGGTATCTGGACAGTGGATGCTCAAGACACATGACTGTACAGAAAAGTCTACTTTCAGAAGTAATGAGTTGTACTGGACCAAAGATAACTTTTGGGGACAACTCAAAAGGTAAAACCGTGGGTAAGAGTAAGATTA
Organism: Primulina tabacum; assembly: GCF_025594145.1. Classification (NCBI taxonomy): domain Eukaryota; kingdom Viridiplantae; phylum Streptophyta; class Magnoliopsida; order Lamiales; family Gesneriaceae; genus Primulina; species Primulina tabacum. Next base: position 38,034,417 of record NC_134557.1, read on the forward strand.
TCCATGGTAATATCTCTATAAATGATGTACTCTTGGTTAAAAATCTTTGTTATAATTTGATCAGCATTAGTCAACTTTGTGATAACGGTTACTCTGTAGGTTTTCAGAAGCACACATGCATAGTTAAAGATGCTGCTGAGTCTACTGTATTAACTGGAAAAAGAGAAGGCAACACCTACAAGTATCATGGAATATAGATGGTGTTAATGTTCCTACATGTTTAGTGGCCTCTCTTAGTGATAAACATTGGCTCTGGCACAAGAGATTGAATCATCTGAATTTCAAGTCAATCAATAATCTCAAAAAGAATAACATAGTTGATGGTTTGCTTGATATTAATTTCGGTACGAATCATGTATGTTATGCATGTCAACTTAGGAAACAAGTCAGATCTAGCTTCAAGAATAGAGGTAGTAAATCAATTTCAAGGTGTTTGGAATTATTGCATATGGACTTATTTGGTACAATCCCTATCATGAGCTTAGGGGGAATGAAATACACTCTTGTTTTTATTGATGAATATTCAGCTGCCAGAATGCCTCGACAAAACGGAGTAGCTGAGAGGAGAAACAGAACTCTTAAAGAAGCTGCTAGAACAATGCTAGCAGATGCAGACATCTCTCAGCGCTTCTGGGCAGAAACAATCAACACAACATGCTACACACAAAACAGAACAATGATCAACAAAAGGCATAATCAGACTCCATATGAGATATGGAAAGGGAGTAAGCGTAACTTATCTTATTCATCATGAATATTCAGCTGCCAGAACGCCTAGACAAAACGGAGTAGCTGAGAGGAGAAACAGAACTCTTAAAGAAGCTGCTAGAACAATGCTAGCAGATGCAGACATCTCTCAGCGCTTTTGGGCAGAAACAATCAACACAGCATGCTAAACACAGAACAGAACAATGATCAACAAAAGGCATAATCAGACTCCATATGAGATATGGAAAGGGAGTAAGCCTAACATATCTTATTTTCATGTATTTGGTTGCATATGTTTTGTTCACAATAATGGTAAAAATTATTTGTCTTCATTTGATTCAAAATCAGATGCTGGACTCTTCCTTGGGTATTCAGCAGTGAGCAAAGCATTCAGAATTTTGAATAATAGAACTCTTAATGTTGAAGAATCTATTCATGTTGTCTTTGATGAAGACCGTAGTGCTCCTGGAATTTCTAACTTGTCAAATTTAAGTAACAGGTTAAACATGATTCATCTGGAACTGGATAGTGAAGATGATGCAGAACCTAGTGTTAAAAATGCTCAAAATCCAGAACCAGACATTCCTATAGTGGTACCAGCTACATAGGCACCAGATATACTAGAACCAGTAGCTGACATTCCAGAACCTGCTACTGGTTTAGATGAGCAGGATCTGAATCCATCCAATCAGGAAGAAATCCCTCTATACACTTTTATTTGGAGAAAATCTCATCCTCCATCTTTGGTTATTGGAAATCCAGCAGCTCCTTTGAGAACCAGAAGACAAATGATTAATGAATATATGCATGCTGCCTTTATTTCTCAGGATGAACCAAAGCAGATTGAAGAAGCTCTTCTGGATCCTAGTTGGATTGAAGCTATGCAAGAAGAACTTAATCAATTTAAAAGGAATGAAATTTTGTTTCTTGTAACTAGACCATCTCATCAAGCTGTTATTGGAATCCGATGGGTATTTAGAAACAAACTAAATGAAGAAGGCACTGTGGTTAGAAATAAAGCAAGACTGGTGGCTCAAGGTTTCAGACAAGAAGAAGGAATAGACTATGATGAAACCTATGCACCAGTAGCAAGGCTTGAAGCTATCAAAATATTTTTAGCCTTTGCTACTTTTAAGAATTTCAAAGTTTATAAGATGGATGTGAAAAGTGCCTTCCTAAATGGTCTACTGCAAGAAGAGGTCTACGTCGAACAACCTCCAGGTTTTATTGATCATTTCTTACCGCATCATGTATTCAAATTACACAAAGCCCTCTATGGTTTGAAACAGGCACCTAGAGCGTGGTATGACACTCTCTCACAATTTCTTATCAATCATGATTTTATAATCGGCACAACAGACAAGACTTTGTTCACTTTAGTTAAGAATAAGCACATTCTGTTAGTACAGATTTATGTTGATGACATTATCTTTGGGTCAACTAACCCCAAATTATGTCCAAAGTTTGCCAAGCTAATGTAGGATCAATTTGAAATGAGCATGATGGGAGAATTAACATTCTTCCTAGGACTGCAGATCAAACAACTTGACACTGGAATTTTCATAAATCAAGCTAATTATACTAAGGAGCTACTGAAAAAGTTTGGCATGGAAGTATGCTCTGCTGCTTCCACTCCAATGAGCTCATTTACTAAACTTGATAAGGATAAAAGTGGAATTTCAGTAGAGGTAACTCAGTATCGTGGTCTTATTAGTTCACTGTTATATCTTACTGTCAGTAGACCTGATATTTTGTTTGTTGTTTGCATTTGGGCAAGATTTCATTGTAACCCTAAGCAGTCACATTAAATTGCTGCTAAACGTATACTGAATTACCTAAAGGGAACTCAAAATGTCGACTTATGGTATCCTAATGATTCATCTTTCAATTTTATTGGATATTCAGATGTTGATTATGCAGGTTGAAAATTGGACAGAAAGAGCACAAGTGGTTTTTGTCAATTTCTTGGTGATAGGCTGATCTCCTGGTTTAGTAAAAAGCATACTTCCATAGCTACGTCTACTGCAGAAGCAGAATACCTTCCTGCTGGAAGTTGCTGCTCTCAAATAATGTGGATGCAACAACAACTCAAAGACTATGGAGTTCAAGCCTCTGAATCACCTATCTTCTGTGACAATACCAGTGGTATAGCAATCACGCAAAATCCAGTACTTCATTCCAGAACGAAACACATTGACATTAGACATCACTTTATTAGAGATCATGTGCAGAAGAAGGACATTCGTCTGGAATACGTTTATACTGATCAACAAGCAGCAGACATATTTACCAAGCCTCTGTCTGAGAATAAGTTTTCTTATTTTCGGAATGTTCTTGGTTTAATTGATTTATCTTAACTTTATGCAATGAGTAAAAGCAGTAGATAAACCAGAGATATGACAAAATGATTCTTTCATTCATAAAATCAGATGCATTACATTGTGTTTATCTACTACATTTGTTGTTATCAGCAGTTTGAAGTACTTCAGCAGTACTGAGTACTTGAGCAGGAACCTAGCTAAGATCTGTTGGAATCCCCTGGCTTTGCATGATCATGGTTTGTTAGAACAATCTAACTCATTGTTCAGATTAAATGTCAAAGAATTTCTTCCAAGTCTTAATATCTTGAAAAAGGATGTCTTCAAACATCTTCTTACGAGACGCTGGAAGTTGTCTTTGAAACTCCTATGCTGATTCAGACTATGGAAAAGACTCCGAGAGGATGCTTGAACTACCCATTTGATTTGTTTAAAATGTAAATGACTTAGTTTGTGAGCTTGCAGGTACTTATAGAGTCTCGGGAAGCTGAAGAGACGTCCAACTGTTCACATCATGCACGAATATCAAGAGTCATATGTCATTCCCTCAGATCTAGTATCTTTACATTTATTAGTTGCACTAATTGAGGGGGAACATTATTTTATTCTGACTAATATTTTCGTGCTATGTCAGAAGCAGAAGAAAGTTTGTCTTTTCGATAAAACAATGTGTCTCTTGGTTTTTATCAAAGTACTGGATATACTTCAGTACTTTATGACTTCCAGTAGATATTATCATAAAACGACAAATACTCTTCTGGTTTTCTTCAGTAACCGCTTGGACAGCCCGCCTTTTTCATTACCTTTTTCAAATTTTGACGTACCTGACACTCTCTGTTTAACTTTTAAAATTCAACCGCAAACATATTGACACGTGTCCTTATGTTTCACTGAAGGCTGTACATTTTGAATATTAACTGCCTCTTTCATCTCATTTCACTTTTACGATTCCAGACTTCTGCTTACTAGCTACTGCTTTCTATTGCATCCATCTCTTTTACAGAATCTACTTTGATTTCATCTTGATTGCAGAAATGGCTGGCGCTTACACACTAAACGCCTATCAAGTTAATTTTGCATCAGTCCTAACAATCAAGGACGAAAATCTTGTCAGCATGTTTAAAGCTATTGAGAAATCTGGTCTCAGAAGGTTTTTGGAAGCACCTGCTGTTATCTACAAGACTGCTCTCTTAGAATTCTATGCCAAGGAAACCGTAGAGGAAGGGAAAATCATTTATTCCTAGGATAATTCCCATCTCCATTGATGCTGAACTATTGGGATCGACTTTCTTTCTCCCATTTTCAGGTATCTCTGAATTTTCTGGCATTTCTAAGGAGGAGATGTCTACTGCCCTCGTCACCTTCTCAGCTTCTGGAGAGGAAGTCTCTCCCTCCTGTTTCAAGAAGCTTCTAAAAATGGAATATCAAGTCCTAGCTGATATTGTCGCAAAAGCACTCTTGGTCAAAGCTGGTACGTTTGATAGGTTGACCAAAGAGAAGGTTCAAGTGATGATAGCTATCACTTCTGAGTATAAGATGAACTGGAGTCGATTTCTTTTCAGAATAATGAAGGATATGGTTGTGAGGAAGAGTTCTGGTTTTGCTGTTCAGATCAGCACGATGCTTAAGGATGCTGGTTTTCCTTTCACTACTGAACAGGACGCTTCTTACGTAACAATGACCGATGCTGACAATATACTTGATTTAAGGCCAAAGCCAACTGTGGCTGAGTTCATTGCTATGAAGAAGGAGGTGGGAGATGCTCAAACTGAGGCTCAAGGACCTCAGAAGAAGATCAAGAGAAAAAGAGTGGTTATCTCCACTGATTCAGATAAAACAGTATCTGAGGAGTCTGCTGGTCCTACCAAGGCATCTCTGCAAGACAATCCTAGCAAGAAGAAGGCTCGCACTGTTCTCCGCATCAATAAAACAGCAGCCATCGCTGATTTAGACACTGTCCCTTTGAGACAAGTGTTTCCAGAAGCCACCTCTTCTTTACCAGAATCTGTCCATGTCACTAAGCCAACAGCCACTTCTACTGCCATCACCTCAACTATTGCTCCGAATTTCAGACCCACTTCTGGAGTAGTCATTCGGAAATCTACTACAGGGGCTTCTGCATTTAGACCAGTGATGCCCGTATCATCTTCTGATAAAGGCAAAGGGAAACTTGTGGAAGAACCAAAAGTTCTTGGTACCAAGTCATCCGTCTTAACTGGTATTGATCTTCACATGGAGGAGATTGATAAATCTGCCAGTGAAGGCATGACTTTCTTTGATGACTGGCATAAGGTTCGAGTTTTCCATCCTATCACATATTTTAGAACACCAGGCGCATATGGAAAATTGATGAAGAATGATAAGAAGGTTTTTGATTTTGCCAAAACTGACAATGTGATTGAGGCAATGAGCAGGCGAAGCTACATTCTTGAGCAGCTGAAAGGTCAGAAGCTGGAATCTGTTTTAAAGACTCTTAAATCGAATTTCGACTCTATGATTCCTATTGCTGCTCAGGATCAACATGTCATCCATATTTTGACCGATAGATTGAGACTAATGAATGAACAACTTCTTGCTCAAGAACAGGCCTTTGGAGAGCCTCTTTACAATATCAAGTAGGCTTCGTCCCCATTTTTACTCAGAATAAACTAGTTGAGGAATGAACCGCAGCTCCACCAGAATCACAGGTCTCCAGTACTCCTGCATCACCAAAGCTGCCTACTCAATCATCTTCTCTTATTTCTGTTCGGGAATTGGCTTCAGTTGATGAAGTGATTCAATCCATTTCTCTTACTGCCTCTACTGCCCCAGAACCTACTCAAGCCGATGATGTGGTTGTTTCAGAAGCTCATCCAGTAGAACAACCGATGGGATCAGATGCTACTTCACTACTGCCAAATTTGGAGATATTTCCTGCATCTCATCAAACAGAAATGGAAGCTCTGTTGAGCATTCCATCTGAATCCATTCCAGCTGGTGCGCAAATGGTAACCACTGAAGCTGCCCAACCAGAAAAGAGTGCAGCTCCTGACAAATCTACTGCTTTTGGAGGAACGTCTGCTGAACAGTCCACTGCTGTTACTACTGCTCCAACCGAAATTGTCTCTTCTACTGCCTTGATTATCCCTCCCACTGATTCACCGACTCACATAGCTCATATTGCTCATCATGCTGAAATCTCAGAGCGTCAACTCGCAATAACACCATCACTAGAAGAAGAGAACTTTAATCTTGAATCTGAGATTGATATACTGAGACGGAATATTGAAATAGTCTCAGAGATAGTAAAACAATTGTCCTATGATCATGCTGGTGAAGTCAGTGTCACCAACTTCTTCCGTGAAAGCGTATCGAAACAAGTCATTAACACGGCAGAATCATTGGAAAAGCTTGAAGTTGAATCCAGCCTCTTCAAGAAAAATGTTTTAACAAGTCATGCTAACATCATGCTCAGTCAATCTGATGTTATTCGAATTGTCTCTAATCATGACTCGTCTCTTCGCTCAATCTCAACTAAAGTTGAAGCTACTGATTCGAAACTTGAAACCATCAATGCCAAGATTGAGTCCCAATCTCAATCTCTTCAAGCCCTTAATGATCGAGTTTCGAATCAAGCCCTATTTCTGGAGATGTTGAATGATGGAATTATCAATCTTACTGGCCGAGTGGATGATTTACTTACTCGTTTTGATGCCAAAAAGAGGGAAGCAATAGGTAGGACAGAAGAAGATAGATCTGAAGGACATCATCATGCAGAATCCTCCTTCAGAAACCAAGATCCTCAGGATGAGGAAACTTTGTTCAGAGACATTGGAATGGATGATTAAAACTCTTTACCGCTTTTTAACTCTATTTAACTGTTTAAATATTTATCGATTATTTGGTTATAATTGCTATCTGCTTTCATATTATTCGTTATTAACTTCTAGGTTTTGGCATCACCGCAAAGGGAGAAATTGATAGACTTAATTTAATTGTGGTGATGAGAATCAAAACCAGTAGGGATAGCATTAACCAGAAGACAATATAAAAGCAGAAGCTATCGTATCGCTTTAACAGAAGCAGTACCTTTGATAGTACTCTACAACTTAGAAAAACAGAAGCAGAACTTAGCTTTATAAGCAGAACTTGGCTTACTAGATCAGTACTTAACGGCTTTTACTTGATCATTTCAATCTTAAATGTTACTGTTACTTTACCTAGTACTAGTATTAATTGCACCATTAATGATGTACGAAGTAATTTTAATGCGTCTTACCATTTTTGGTATAAAGCAAAGACTGATTATTCTGAAAGCTTTATGCAGGATCTTTTTTAGGAAATAAAGTTGTTTCTATCAGAAGTCAAATGAGCCGTTTTTTATTATAGACGTTGGATTCAAGTTTTCTATATATATGGATCAAACCCATATAGAGAGCGACGCTGATTATTTTTCAAGGAAATCTACCCAATGTTATTTTGAGCAACCACAAACCTATCGTTATCCTCTAGCTCAACTTACAGAAAAACAGTACACGCTTCATAATTTACATCTGATATTCTGATATCACTTTGTACTGCTGTTTATTCACCTCTTCTAGCTAAACACTTTACTATATCTTTGAGAAGAGTTTGTAATCTGGAAAAGAGTCTTTTACAGAACTTTGTTGTATTGAATTATATTGTGTTGAGATACTAAGAGTTTCAGTAGGCAAAGGATAAGCCCTGCTGAAGTGGGTGTGTACAAGTGTGCACTGTAAAATCCAAAGTCTTTTAGTGATACCTTCTGGAAACAGAAGAAGGGGAGACGTAGAAGATTTCATCTTCGAACTTCCATAAACAACTATTGTCTGCTGCCTACTGTTTTACTGTTTTCACCTTACTCCATCGGATCCTTTCCGCACTTATTATTGTGATTTGCTGAACTTACATTCGAACAAGATTAGCTACAATCTCTAACAAGATTCTAGCACCCTTTGCAAAAAAAAAACTATTAGTTCTATATCGATCCCCAACACAATGGAAGAGAGGAGCCGACTTCAAGTGGATCAGTAGTCGGAACGACGGTCGGAGATTGCATAGATTCAAGCCGCGACTCGACTTTTTCATGCAAAACACTTGATCCTGGTTGGACTGATTTGCCAAAATAAATCATTATTTCATGTCCGGTTAGAATATCAGGAGATGCAACTTAGTATTTGGCAATGTGATCTTTGGCAGGAGTAGATGGGATTGATTCCATCAGCACGTGTTCTTTAGATTGAACATCTGTACTCTCAGCAGTTGGATCAATTGGCATGGGGGAAGAATGGTTCACCTTGGATTGATCAAAGTCAAACTTGGATAGAGATTTGACAACCACAGATATTAGAGTGTCTTCAAGGAGATATTCGGACAAGATTTGTTGCTTTGGTGGAGAATATGGAGGGTCCACATCAATAAGTACTTCATACTGGTCTTTCTGACCATCGATCTGAACTTCTGAAATTCCAGCAGTTGGAATTTGAGGGGGTTATTCTATATGAGTATGTATCTCGACCTATTGAACACCGGTTTGAGCAACCATGTCTTTAACAACTTGATCTCTAACTATTGTAGACTCTGTCAAAATAGACTCCTAGGAAACCTACTTCACATGAGCTTCTATTTCTTCAAAATCTGACTGCCTGAATTTCTCCTAGGTTAAAGGCAGATGGAATAGCATTTTCTTCGGTAAGAAGAAGTTTTTAGTTTCTCCTTTGGACCTTTACCCTGATAAGGACAGGGCGTCCAGTTCCAACTAACTGATTACTGCATCAACATCTTTGGTAGTCAGATTGTGTGCTACAAAGTTGTTGCGCTTCTGTTGGAAAAAAAAAAAAGAAAAAGCATGATTTCCTATAGTTCAAGCTCAATGAAGTCTCGACGTTGGAGAGCTTCAGAAATTACATATGTTTCGAACCATTTCAGCGTATTATGTTCAAAAATTACATCTGTTTCATGCCGTTTCGTCCATTTCCAAGTACTGCCACTTGTTGACTTGCTCGATCAGCTTGGTCTTCTTGATTTTTGGCTTGTCAGACTTTTCCTTCTCAACCTTTTCCTTAGGCTTAGACATTTTTTTACCCACATTGAAAACTTGGGTAAGGAGGATTTCCCCCTTTCATCTTCAGAGTTAGATGAGAGGGCCAACTTTCTTTTGGTGTAACATGATGGTGCTTTGTTGGTGCTTTCATCGGCTTGATTTTCTTTTCTGCCATGTTCTTTTCAGAGACTAGGCTTGCCTAGATTTCCCCTTTGATTACTTTCACTTCAATTATGTAGGGAATTTGTTTCTTTGCATGGGCCTTAATAGTGTTCCAGTCAAGCACCTCAACTTTGTAGAGCTTAACAATATCCACCATTTGAATCTTCATCTGCTCAAGCAGGTAACAAATATGTAAAGCAAAATGTAGGGATTGGTTTCTCTTCTTTACCATGGCAGTGAATATCTTGAATAGAATGTCCGACCACATTCAATTTGGAGGCAATGCAAGCCATGGACAGAAATTTTTTTGACAGTTATCTTGTCATAGGCTTCAGCCTTGGCCATCAATGAATTGCTAACAATATCTTGTAGGAATATATACTCCACCTTCATCGTTATTTTGGTAGGTGTGAGAAGTGAGAGGTATTCTGAATAGAGAGAACTATGTCTCCCATTAAGCAAAGTTACCCTCAGGCAGGGCGGAAAAAAAGTTGATTCCATTTTATGGAAATTTAAGCAAACAATTTATAGGTGATAATAGTGTTCACCCTTTGAATAATGCAGATGATTGATCTATGTTCTATATTGGCATTCTCAAAGTACTCTGTCAACACAGTTTAAACATTTGAAAGTTGCAACCAAGAATTTTTTGAAGGCTTGAAGCTTCGATCTCCTAAACATTAGTGTCGCCTTCTTGTCTTTCATGGCAGAACAAAGGCGAAGTTAATGAATAGAGTGTTGTGTGTATAGCTTGTCATTTCTTATAATTGAAGAAACAGTCTATTATTTCTGCAAAAATGTTAGAAGGATATGAGAATAAAAGAATGCGAGAAAAACGAGAAAATTTCTCAAGGACTCGGAAAGGATAGAATTGAAGGATGTAAAATATATATATAATCCAATTTGATAGACATGACAGTCCACATGTCTGCATGTGATTTGAAGAATTTTGAAATTTCGAAAAGTCAAAAAGTAACTTCTGATTGTTCGTATACTTGATTAAAAATAAATATATTTTGAAAAAATATAATAAGTAATTTCGGACCATTCAAGAACTGATTAATGTGCTTTAGTTAAAAATGAACAAAGTATGTGATAAGATAAAGCTTTCATAACTTTGTATACTAGTTAGATTAACCTTTTTATCAGCTCGAAATTTGTTCCCCTAAATATATGCATTAATTTAGATCAACTAGACTAATAATATTACGAAAGTAAGAAAACTTATCATCTGGTAATGGCTTAGTGAATATGCCAGCAGCTTGTTGATCATTTGAGATGTATACCAGCCGGAAGTCCTTCTTCATCACATAATCTCGGATAAAATTATGTCATATATCAATATTCTTGGTTCGATATTGTAATACAAGATTGTAGTTGATCGTTATTGCATTTGTATTATCACAGAAAATTATAGATTCAACGGCTTGAATTCCATAATCTCTTATTTGTTGCTGAATTCATAGTAGTTGTGCACAATAATTCCAGCGACTGGGCATTCAGCATCAACCATTGATGTAGCAATTGATGTTTGCTTTTACTGAACCAAGATATCAGTTTATCTCCCAATAATTGACATGATCCGCTGGTTCTCTTTCTATCAATCTTGCAACCTGCATAATCTGCATCTGAATAGCCAATTATGTTAAAACATGAGTATGTAATATACCAAAGACCCACACATGAAGTACCCTTAATATATTTAAGAATGTGTTTAATTGCATTATAATAAGGTTGTTTAGGATTAACTTGAAAACGGACACATAGACAGACAAAAAACATGATATCTGGCCGGATGGGTGTTAGTGTGAGGCTCATTTATTCTAATGATAATTAATGATCAAACAATAATGATTTGATTTAATTATGCAGCTTCAAATGGTTTAAAATTCTTTAAAACATACCTTAGGGCCTAGAAATTTTTTGGCATGACCTCCCCGTAACTAGGACATCTCGAAAAACTCAAGCATTAGAAAATAGTAAAATGACTCAAGATTGACGTTGTGATATTCATAAACAATCACATGCAAGTACCGACTAGGCACACGTCAACAATTCTCAAGCATCAGTTCAACTAAGTCGGCAAGGCTTTAAAACATACTAAAACCGATCCAAACTAAATAATAAGTCAAACACCTATACAGATACTCGGGGCATCTCCCCAGCAAATAAAATACGACATAGAACTGACACAAAGCCCAAGACATCCATAAAGACTAGCTGGGAGATTCCAAAGAACCAAAACCAGACAATCCAACATCAGTCACGAGCTCTGCCAGCGGAAGCTCTGCCTCCTGCTGCAAAACCACTCGGGAGATCTACCATGGTGCTTAAAAAACAACCACAACAGCCCCCCAGTAAACAAGTGAGATTAGGATTTTGGTATGAAACAGTTCAATAAACATAACAATAACATAAATCATGCACCGATATATATGTAGATGAAATGAGAAATGCATGAACATGGCTCAATGTCAATGAGATAAACAGAGTCAAATGAACGATACGATCAACAAGATTAATGCTCGAGTAACTCACAGGCGAGCTACATCATCATGCAGCTAAACTGCCCTGCCAAGTATGCAAGGTATTCCAAGATGTGCTGAATGACACCCTTGACTCGGCCTCCATACAGCTGATACAATATAACGAGATGACACAACAGAACGGATAAGGTGACACAATCCCATCGCTCATCTCAAAAGGTTGCACTAACAACTGGATTGTTCAATCACATCTACGGTCTCATGTGTATCAATACATATATAGGCCTATAAGCCACATCATGATCCCGAGATAAAAATAGTGCCAGATAACAATGGATATCAATAACAGGCTAACATGAACGATATAGCTCAACATAAATGTCATAACGGTATGCCCTGTACTAAATGCAACCTAATATGTCATATAATTGAACATATAAAACAACAAAGCATTTAGCAACTCACAATAGTTAACAATTCACAGATACAATCAGAACAACACATAATGACCATTAAAAATAATTTATGTATTACCGTCGTATGTTACAGAACTGTAACATACTTATACCAATTCCGAACAACCAACAATCAAGGAACAATTGACGATTTAATCTCTTCGGCCAAGATCGGAGTCTAAACTATTCGCTATCAATCTCGAGGTGGTAACAAGCAGAAAACTCGCAGGAGTTACTGTTTACGAGCTGGAAAATGGGTGGAGAGACTGTAATTTGCAGCTACAAAATCAAGCTCAAATGTTGGAAAAACTCGAAGCTAACTGAACAAAGATCGAAACATCATCTTCCCGACCACTTTTTGCCTGTATCTCACCAGAAACGAAGCTAATCATGATTGGAAAATTAGGGAAATCGGGGAATAAATGCTAAGCCTTGATTACATGCTGAAAAAATGGTCTCAAAGATGAAGAAAACTCATTTAAACCAACCTAGAACATGAGCAAGGCAGCACCATTTTCGCGCAAAAATAGATCTCGAATTCAGCAGCTTTGATCGGGCTGAATCTCTGCTAAAAAACTAAGATTTATGGCTTGAATCGAAGTTAGGATGTAGGGAAGAAAACCCATCAAGAATTTTGAGATTTTGACAATGGACGAAGAAGTTACGATGATTTTTCGGTGGCTGCTACATATGTAACGCGAATGTGGGTTCTTATGAAGTAAGCTTGGTTCTTGAATGAGTTATCCGAAATTCTTGGTCAAGATCCTTTCCTTATATTTTATTTTGAGTTCAAAGCTTGATCTGGTCTATTTTATTCTAACTCCCGTGTGTTATTAAACTTCAATATGTATTTTAATATCGTCTATAAAATCCGACATTTCTAATACATATTTCTAACACATTAATTATTTCAATTTAAATAACTCAATAATTATTCTAAATGCCAAAAATACTGGGTAATTAATTAAGGGGCCTTACAGTTAGATATAGAAGCGATCCTATTAAGCCTATTATGTACATTGTGATGTCCACTTGATGAGCTTATTGGGGTAGTGGCAACTACACAATTCTCCATGCAAATCTTTTGAGTATATCTTTTGTATATTTGGTTTGGCTGATGAAGATGTCATTGTCGAACTGTTTGACTTGAAACCCAAGGAGTAATCTAAGTTCTCTCATCATATTCATTTCAAACTTTTCCCGCATTATCTTGGAAAATATTTCATAGAGAAAAAAATTATGTGATCCACATTTATTTGAATAATTAAAGCATGGTCACTCTTAACAAATTTGAATATAATTTTATCAACCGTTCCAATAATAAAGTAACTGTCGAGCAATAATTTAGACAACGTATCATACCATGAACGAGGAGCTTGTTTTAAACCATATAATGCCTTATCAAGTTTATAAACATAACAAGGATGAATATGGCTAATAAATCTAAGAGGTTGTTCAACATACACTTCTTCATTTAACACACCGTTAAGAAATGCTGACTTAATATTCATTTGATAAACCTTAAAATCTTTAATGGCAGGATAAGCAACAAATATTCTATTGGCTTCAAGTCTAGCTACAGAATCAAATGCATCCATCAAAGTCCATTCATTCTTCATTCTATATTCTTGTGCAACTAGTCTTGATTTATTTCTTACTACATATCCACTCTCATCCATTTTATTCTTAAATATCCATTTAATTCCAATAACATTTTTATTAGCCGATCGGGGAACTAGGTGCCAAAGTTTGTCTCTCCGGTTGATTGAGTTTTTCCTGCTTATCATCTATCCAGTTTGAATCTCCTAAGGCTTCATCAATTTTCTTAGGTTCAAGTTGAGATACAAAAGCAGTACGCATGAACTAATCTATAATTTGTTTTCTAGTTTTAAGAGAAGCTGTTGAGTTACCGATAATCAGCTCGAGTTGATGATTCTTATTCCACTGAATACTTCAGTAACCATGAGATATTTTGAGAAAATGATTTTGATTCTTGTTGATTCTCTGGATCTTCATTGGTATCTGCATCATCTTCTTCTTGATGTACTTTTGGTTGGTGATCAATCAACATTTTGATTTTATGCAGGATCTTCAGGGACGGTTGGACTTGCTTCATAAATGATTTCAGTCATTTTCTCAAAATATCTCATGGTTACTGCTTGAATCAAGGTTAATAACATCCAATCTATGACTTACACCATGTATATTGTTATTATCATTATCATGACAAATAGATGACTCATTAAATATAACATGTATCAACTCTCCTACGGTTAGAGTTCTATGGTTATAAACTCTATATGTTTTGCTAACAGAAGATTATCTTAAAAATACACCACCATAATATTTAACATCAAATGTGGTTAAACGAGTTTTACTATTATTGTGAATGAAACATTTAAAACAAAATATGCGAAAGTATGAAATATCGGGTTATTTGACAGTTCAGATCTCATATTAGGTCTTTCCATGTCTTTCCATGTCTCTTATTCATCATGAATTTGTTCTGAGTATAACATGTAGTGTTCATAGCTTCTAGCCAAAATATTTGAGAGATGCCAAATTCAGCTAGCATGGTTCGAGCCACTTCTTTGAGTGTTATGTTCTTTCTTTCAGCCACTTTATTCTGTTGAGGTTATCTAGAAGCTGAAAGCTCATGCTTTATGTCATTATCTTTCAAGTAGGATAGGATGTGAGGAGTTTGCTGATGAATTCAATTCCTCTGTCATTTATCATATCCACTGATATGGTGCTCTCATTTTGCAACTGTTTGTTAGGGATGATAATGAGCTGAGTTTTGTATTAAACACACTCTGGCGGGGCGATTTTAGACCCACCTAAATGGGTCCCAAGTGGGTCCAGGTTTAGCCGGACTCACACTGAACCTGACTCATAATTTCTTATATTTAATAATAAATAATTTATTCATAATTTCATAATATTTTAATATTGAAATAAATATATTTAATATGAAAACATATAATTTCACAATTTTTTTATTAATTATCAGTTGTATACAAATTGATAATTGATTTTTATTTGAATAAAAATGTATAGATTTTAACTTGTGATAATATATATTATATATTTTGGTGGGTCCACAGGCAACTCAAATTGGAACTGTTGGGTTCACGGGTCGGTCGGTTCGTTGACGAGACGAGACAAAACCCGGTTCGTCGCTGTCCCTATCTTTAGACGATCTTGATAAGTTGGGCAACAATTTGATATTTCGAACTTAGGAAGATCACCCATGTAAATATTAAAAAATCATCAATAATAATCAGGATATACTTCTTTCTCCTTAGGCTCATTACGGATATTAGACCAAAATTATCCATATGAAGAAGTTCCATCGAGTCGTCAAGTTACTGTTGCTCCTACATGTTTTGTTGTTGTACATGGTAATATAATTTTGCTTTGGCATAAACTACTCAATCACTTGAACTTTAAATCTATTGTCAGTTTGAGTAATACATCTTTAATAATTATTTTCATGGATAATTTTATCCTTACCCACGACCTTACCTTTTGAGTTATCACCGAATGTGATTTTTGATCCTTTATAATTAATGACCTCAGACAATAATATGATGTCTCATCGATTCTTTGATGACGTTCTTCTTTGACACCTGCAATCAAACAACCAAACTCTTTGTACCCAAAACTAGTTGGGTCCTGAACATATTAACCCCTCCAAAACCTACACTTGAATTAGCCTAACTGCTTGCTCGTGTGTGTGTGTTCAAAAGAGTACGAGCTTGTGTATAAACTGGTGAAGTTGTGTGATATGTTCTCTCTTTCACCTAATGTAGTTTAGCTCGTTCATAATTCATATTCAATTTGTATCTCTTTTGAACATGTATACAATTGTGGTAAAGTCTAGATGTCTCTCACAGAGTAATGTCTGTTTGGACTTGGTTTTATGCGAGACCAGTTCGAGCCGTTATAACCGGCTTGACTTGTCTGCACTTTAACCATGTCAGGTTGGACTTAGAACTCTCAGGTTTGATATAGCCTAACCCATGGTACTTGCTCATGTTCTCAAAATTTACATTATGACTAGGTTGATCTTCGGGCTGTTCATGTTCATATATCGTGTTAGAGCTGACAAAATTTATCATTTCGATTTGCTATTATCTATACAAAATTGAGTTTTTACCTTAGAAGCATCACACTCATTGTTGCCAAACCCTAGTCCAGTTTTATCATCGACTGGTTTTTGCAACTCATGCATTTCTCAATGGAGGTAAAATATTTGTTTCAAGAATTGACTAGAATAGTCAATCGTTTAAAGTCGTACTATAATTGTGAAAAATAGTTAGATGCTAAATTATAATTTTGAAATAGTGAATTTAAAAAAAAATGAAATTGGAGTTCTTAAACAAGCTAGGATATTTTTTTAGTAAATGAGATTCTATCCAATGGGCAGCAAGGTTTTTTTAATTAAAAAGTTAAAGTTAATACTTGTTTAATATAAAGTAAAATAAAAATAAATCATGATATTAAATTATTTGCTTTTATTATGAAGAAATTTAATAAATAATAATAATAACTAAAATTAGAAAACAAACAAGGGAACTTGTCAAAAAATCCCTATTTCTATTCTCAACTTTCTCTTTACTCCCTACCCCACTAAAACTTTGTTTCAACTCCCCATATCTTTTAAATTTCCAAATTTACCCTTATATCTTTATTTTGAATAATTGATTTTTCATTTGTAAATAATGGCCCATCATACTTCCGTAAAATAAATTAAATCTTTTACCTCTTTGACCGGAGTACCACCGGGTTATATCCACCGTATTTTACAGACTGCTCCTCACAGCCCAACCACGCGATCGCAACCGATGGTTACCGACGTAGATTCCTTTAGCAGTACTTGGCACAACTCTAATTCGTTTCCTACCTTAGAGTGTACAGTAGAAGATAAAATTTTGAAAATAATACATGAGAGGGGCTAAGAGCAAAGATCTCTTTATTCAAACACCAACATTTTATTAATACATAGTAACCTCCTGTAGAGGAGGAGAAACTTGTTGAGCTACTAATAGTAGCTGAACTCACTACACACATGTACTTGAGAGAAAATTATTACAAATAGTTTGAAGAAAAGTGAAGAGGTTGATCGATGTCTTCATCTTCCTTCTGCCTCTTTATTTATAGAAGGCTCCTTCGGATTTGAAACTCGGATTTCAAATCTTCATAAGCCTTTACAGCTTGCATGTGGACCATGTAGTGGTTGAGTGGTCCTCTTAAGATGGTCCCTCCATCTTTTCTTGATTTGTCTTTTTCTAGATCATTAATCTAGAAACAGTCATTTCTTGAATCTTTATCTAGAAAAAGTCATTTCTTGAATCTTTATATGTCGGCATAAATAGTTTATATGCACCTGGATCAGATCAGCTTGTATTTCTCTTCCTGTTTCTTCGAGCCTTTTTTGAAATTCTTTGAAATTTTTCAGCTTTTTTCTTGTTTCCTTTATCCTTTTTCTGGAAACTCTGAGATATGAAAAATACATTTTGTTTCCAGTTGTGGTTTAAGTCTAGTGTGATTTACTGGTTCCCGTTTTATAGATTTAAGCGGGTCCAGTTTTTTGTCTGTCTTTCAGATTTCCATTATCTTTAAAGATAAGAAATCCAATGTCTTTTGTCATTTTCCACCTATTATTGGTGGTCCTTGAATTCCACTCACATGATTTTACACATGGTGGCCCTTCTTTTCTTGGTGGGATGATCACATGCCCACTTTCAACTTTGTCGAGGAATCTTTGGCTTTTTGTTTCCTCGAGGAAAATGTGCTGGTGGTCCTTCCCTGCTTGTCCTTGTGTCGGTAAAGTTTTTCCGATCAGATCTTGATTTGAATCCTTTACCGAATTCAGGTTCCTTCTGGTTTTAGGCATTCAAGGCAGATGTTTTCTGACCATCTTCCTATATGTGCCATGTTACAGAATTTTCGGCGAGTTTCTTTACTGGCCGGCAGCTTGCTGTTCCACAAAAGATTTCTCTTTTTCTCGAATAAATCTTCTGCAAAACTTGTTGTTTTTCCTGTCATGGTATTTAGCAGGAATGATCCGTTCACTAAATGATTATAAAATTTGAACGGAAACTTGACTTTGTCCATCTCAGTGAGACAGACCCATAGACCCCAAGCTCTTCTGGTAGACATATCATCTTCAGAAATTGAAGCAACCAGGGGTGTTTCTTCTGTTGGAGGGTCCTTGATAAATTTTTGAACATTTATATCCGGCCTCCTTAGCTTAATGAAATGAAAGGCTTCGTGAGAACCTTTCCCTACTGGTTCTGGTGCTGCACTAAAAAAATATAGCTTCCAAATATCTCCTCTGGACAAATAATCATTATTCGCCCAAGTTTCATGAACAGCTTCCTGGATCCATTTTGGTAGTCCTGAAATTTCCGGAAAGCTTGGTGAGGTAGTATAAACTGAGGCAAGAGCCCCGAATTCATACCATGCCTTGACCTCCTTTGGATATGAATTTGGTTTCATCCATACCCTGGGATATTTTCCTGAAATATCAACCCTGTTGGTAGCTGGGTTAATGCCTAGTCTTGTTTTTAATTTCTCCCAGTTTTGTTGGTACACCTGAAATGGAGAAATTGCAAATTCATTATTACCAACCTTAGTTTTGCCTTTGTCAGTACGAGGCCTAAGGTTGATCTCTCCCTCTTCAATCCCCGAGGTGAAGGGTTGACTTGAGGACTCAAGATAAGGATCAGGAGTCTCAATTTTTGTTTCAGCCGACTCATCTGGTGATGATCCCGACTTAACACTTGTGCAAGGGGTATTTGAATCCCCCGCTACAGGTAGAGAGTCATGTACTCGAAAACTCTCCATTTGGGAAACCAATGGTTTCTCAATGCCTTGGAGGATAGGCCTTTGCATTACAGACCATAACTGAGTATATGCCTGTAAACAACCTGTAATTCGATCAGAGACAATTCTCTTATCAGCTTGTTGTAGCCTTCCCGCAACTTCTGCGTTAACGGCCAACTTGTTGAACTCGGTTTGAAGCATTTCAAGGTGTTCCCTCAAATGCCTCTGCATCTTGATAATAGCATCAATGTCAATGCTGTCCATCTCTTGTTAAAAAATCTGCAAGAATATTTTCATGAGACTTTATTATCACAATATCAAAAATATAATTCTGACATAGTGCTTGCCATCTTAATAATCTGGCTTTCTCAGGTTTATAATCAATTTTATTCCTTAAGAAAGCTTTCACCTGTGTATTATCAACTTTCAAAGTGAATTTTTTTGCAAGTAAGAATAATGGTCATTTTTCAAAAGCCCTTTTTACTGCATAAAATTCCTTCTCATTGATATGCCATCTAATGGCTTCTGCATCTGAGAATAACCCACTGCAGTATCTGCATGGTTGTTCTCCATCTGGTGTGAGCTTAGTGAGAACTGTTGCTCACCAATGATCACTGGCATCTGTATATAATACCAGATCATCTTCATCTTGAGGAATCGCCATTTTTGGAAGATCCTTACAAATCTTCTTTAACTGGACAAGTCCTTCTGTGTGTTCTCTAGACCATATAAATCTTGCATCTTTTTTCAATAATGGACTAAACACTTTCCTGTATTTTGCTAGATTTTTAATAAACATCCCAGCAAAATTAACAACTCTTAGAAAACTTTGAAGTTTTTTCTTGTCTTTGAGACTTTCTGGAAAATTCTGCACCTTTTCGACTATGTGGTCTTGCAGAATTATTCTGACTCATCGATTTCAATTCCGAGGAATTCAATCTTTTTTGTTGCAATGACTGCTTTCTTTTCAGATAAAATCAGTCCTTCTTTCTTACAAACATTAGAGAAAATCTCCAAATGCTTAACATGTTCATTCATATCTTTAGATGCTATTAAAACATCGTCAATGTAAACGAACATAAACTTAAAATAATCTTTAAAAAGATTATCCATCTTTCTTTGAAATATCTGGGGTGAATTAGCCAATCCCATTGGTAATATTTCCCAAATATAATGTCCTTGAGGTGTGGAGAAAGCTGTGAATTTCTTGCTTTCTTCCTTCATCCGAATTTGATAAAATCCAGACTTGCAATCGAACTTAGAGAATATCTTGGCGTTGCGTATACAACTAATTAAGTGTTCTCTACTAGGTATAAAATACCCATCAAACTCAAGAATCTTATTAATCTCTTGATAATTAATAACAAGTCTAGGGTTTTCCTCGTTTTATCTCACCATGGTTTCTTACCAGGAAACCTGGGCTGCTATATGGTGATATACCTGCTTTGATTAAACCAAGGTCCAAATTTTCCTTGATTATAATCTGCATATCTCTTTGATCAATGATATTCATTGGGATAGGCTTGCAACGAACAAATTCATACTCTTTGCCTTCCTTAATCTTGAGGCAAGCTTCGAGTTGATTTCTGTCCCACCACGCCAAGTGATCTTCATTGTAATTTTCTTTGATCCTCTTCTTGACATCTTCCAATGATACCTTATATTCGAACTCTACTTCATTTGTTTGTAGAGTTATCTTAAGGCATTCTATATCTTCTGGTTGGAGTACTTGATCTGCTCTTAAACTGGAGCATTGTTTCTCCAAACCATCTTGAATCTTTCATTTTTGGGTTCAGAAGTTGTCCTGAATCACCACGCTTGCTGTGAAACTGGATCGGCAATTTTCTGTAAAATGCATCTCGTAGTCTCTGGACTATGATTTTGTGATCACAAGGTGTTGTGAACACTAATCTTCTAGTCTCATTTTCTTGAGTATAGGATTTGAACATTTGTAGGAAATTATTTCCTAACAATATATCAGCTCCTGTATCATGAAAATAAATTGGTGGTGTTTTTACCTTATACCAAGGTGTTTGTCTAGCACCGCCAATCATGATTTCATTCATCTTAATCCCTTTACATAAGATTAAGATTCTTCTGGAAAAATCTCTTCCAGCAATCTTGGGTAATTCTTCTTCCAAATTATTTGGAAAAACTCCTCGTTTTGCTGTACAGATTCCAGCACCTGAATCAATATAAGCAGCAAAATATTCTGCCTTATATTGTTCATACAATATTCCTACTGGAATGTATATGGAGAATGGGCTTGTGGTCATTGGATTTTCCACATCTTATCTTCTGCCATAAACTCCATTCCATACTCTAGACGTTTCCAAGGTTTATGTTCCTCGAGAAACTCTAGTCCAAGAATCAGTCGATCTGATTCTATCCCTGGAATTCCTTGAATGTGAACTTCCAATTCTCCGATATTAATCAGTCTTTGGTAAGTTCCTATCATAGTTTGTTCCAAATAGTATATTGAATTACAAGGAAATTGATTCCTTTGCTTAGTAATATCAAATATTATTTCGACTTCCTTCCATCCTTCTGGGCATCTAAGTTTTCCCATTGTAGAGAAACTTTTCGGCTCATGTTGGGTTTCTATGACAGGCGTTTTTCCCCACCTGTAACTTCTAATTCTATCTCCTTGAAAAGATGGTCTTCTAGATTCCAATCTAAGACTTTGATTCCTTTGTAGAATCGGTTTGTCTTGTATTTGGATATCTGTTTCCTGTATTAAAGGAAACTCAACACGTTCTGGATAGATTGCCTGAGCAACCTTTCCAAATATCTCTGGTATTTCAATGAACTCGTTTCTAATAAACAACTCAGAATGATGTGTATTAGATAGAGCATATGAAATCTGATAAGTAATAGAATATGGTCTATTACCTTCTTTCATCAGCCTTTTTTCCTTGAAGTTCTGATGCAATGTGAAGGCTCGGCTGAAATCTCGATCTGCCAGGTTGTAGGCTATCCTTAGATATATTACTCCCACAATTTTTCCTGCACAGAGATTTCCTGAGATTGTTCCCAGTACTGAATCTTATAGATTCCCCATTCTTTTATCGCATATAGCAATATCAATAGGTGAATCTATCCCTTCTTTGAAAGTAGCCTTTATCATAATCTGGATTGCTCCAATATGAATCCAGGACATAGTCCTTGCTACTTCTATCTTGAGTTTTTGTAATTCCTCCTTAATTTCTTCAGAAGGAATTAACTGCATCTCCATTCTATTTCCTGTAAGTTCTATTGGGATTGCCATTTCACTTCTAGAAACTTTATAGATTAGATGATGCTTTCTATTTCTTAGGCCAAGACTTCCTAAGAACTTTTCTACTTGTCCTGCAGAGAATCCTTGATATCTCTGTAGGCTAGGATTTTCTCTCATGATCCTTTGAACCATGTTATGAGATATTGTTGTCTGGCTGAAGAATCCAGACAAATCTTCATGTATTTCGTGTTGAAACACCTTGTCTTCAGTCTGATTCCGATTCTGTTCCATCAGATTCCTCCTGACTTAAGACTTCTTCTTCTTCATATATACTTTCATCTGAGGCAATGTCCTCAAATCGGTATACTTGAATAAGATCTTGGTAATAAACTGCTTCTTCAATATCCGGGGTAGGATCGAAGCGTTTAATACCTCTTTTTTCATTTTCTAGACAGTTGGTCGAAATATGACCTCTTGCTCCACATGTCCAGCAATTACAATCCTTAAAACTTTCATTTGCTCGAGTATAAGCTCTTCTAAAAGTTTTCTTCGTAGGTGTTCTTCCTGTGCTTCGAGATGTACTCGATGCTTGAGATGATATCCTACTCCTTGATGGTCCGCTTCTTTGTCCAGATTTGTAAGATCTGGCTTTCTGTCTAGACCATACAGTTCTTGGCTTCCAAGAACTTCTTCCACTTCTAGCATAAGGATGAGTCCTAAAACTTTTCCACTTATGCTTCTGTGGTTTGCTTCCAATAATTGTTGGAAGATCATTTTCCTTACAACACAAAGGAGTTCTTTTGTTGATACCCCTTAAGCGTTTGTAATTCTTTTGTAATGCTGTCATGTGACACCATTCTGCCAATTTTCCTTTAAGGAAAGAGACTCTTCTTGCCAACGTATCTGGATTTCCAGGTACGTATTCCCTTATGAGCATTTATCTCCAAGGACTTGGCATTTTTGCAAAGAAAAGCTGCATAGCTATATCTTCTTCGACTCCTGAATTCCATCGATATTTAGTGAATAACATAATGTATTCATCCACTAAACATATATCGTGTAATTCAAGACTATACAGAGCCTGAGTATATTTCTTCCTCTTCTCTGTATCTTGGCTATTAAAATAGTCTACCCCTATAAATTGTGCTTTAAATAGGGTAGCCATTTTTCTGGCTATCTCGCTCAGAGATTCTCCGGCCAGGACTGACTCTTTCATTTCTAATGAAGTCATGTCCCAAGCATTTTTCACTGATCCCATTAGACTCATTTCTAAAAGTCTAATGAATCCTTCTTTGTTGAGATCAAGTGTTCCTGCTGCGATTCTCATAGCAGATGTCCAGTCATCTATGAGATCTTTCCTGTTTTTGAAATCTAATACATCAAGGTTAAGCATAACCCCGTAAGGATGTATCGGATCTAAAACAGTCTTCCCGTAGGGTGTTTGGTGCAAGGAAATTTGATTTCTCCTTGTCCTAGTTCCCGCAGGGTGTGATCCTCCACCAGTATGGAAATCAGATTGAGATTCTCTCCTGTTTACATTCTGAGATCCCACACTTTCCCTCGGTGGTTCCTGAGAAGATGACCAGGTTATAACAATTATTTCTCCTCCTGCTGTGTTCATCTTTAGATCTACCACTTTGAGATTTGCGAAAGATTCCGCAATCTCTTGTAGATCCTCTAGACCAATCCTTCCTAAAGTTGTCATCAGATAAATTTCTTTTCTGAGACAGATTTAATTAGATTGATCATCTTTTCTTCTTCAGTCAATGGTTTTAACACCACTCTGGTCTTCCCTTGTTGATGTAACAAAGGTTCGGTGCCAAATGATGGTGGTAACCAACCTCCTGAAGTTCTTCTACTAGAACTTGGTTGTTGTTCTAGTTTCTGAATTCTTGTTTGAATATTCTTTAATATTCCAAGAATTTCTTCCTGGGTTTTAAGGATTTCTACAAAGTATAGCATGTTGCCATAATTTTGTACTGTTTTCTGGATTTCTCTAAGATCTAAAGAGAGGTTAGAGGAGTTTGGTACTATCTCCAGAAACTTATTTGCTTGAATCATAAGTTTACCTGAGAGTTTACCTGAGGGTGCTGTTGCTTCCCTTTCTGTTTCTGATATCTAACGAATAAATCTTGTAAATTATTTTTCTCAAATCTAAGTTCGGATTCATAATTTTTTCGAAATTCTCCTTCTCTTACAATTAGTTACTATTAAAAATAAAATTTGTGTTTGAAATAAATCAACCTTTCGCTCTGATACCATTTGGAAAGCGCGGAGGATCAATTAAACTTGAAATAGGAATAAGGGTATTTTTGTCCATTTTAAGGTATTAGGGAGTTTAAAGAAAGGTTTTGAGGTGTAGGGAGTTTGGTTAAAGTTGAGTTTGGGTTTGGGGATATGTGAGCAATTTACCCAAACAAATATATATATATATATATATATATATATATATATTTGCTCTGTTGGCAAGAAACTTAATAAAGAAGAGTAACATATAACACAATCGCTGTTTATTTAAGTTGTCGAAACCCCTTCTGCTCCACTGCGAACACCTGCACCAAACAGAAAGCTATTCCTCTCCATGCTTTCAAAATTCAACTACTCCTTTTCATCGCTGGAAATCTTCAAGTTTTTTTCTCTGTAAGTCATGAATTCAGCTATTTTTCAGTCATTTATTTGATTTTCGAATCTACGTGTTCATATGGTTTTCCAGCTTTTGTGTACTGCGGAAGCGGAGCGTACACGTCTCGAAATTATTGTTTTCTTCGGAAGTTTCGGGTTGCTGCTTAATCGTGACGGCGAAACCGAATAAATTTTGTCTGATTAGCTGCATCGATTATTGATGAATTAATTTATCCACGGTTAAGCGATATTTTGACCTTGTTAATATGAGCATTTTCGATACTGATCGACTAAGCTGTCGTAAAGATTCGGTTTTTTGTGTTTACTTCTTCTTCTAGTTGGTTATATAATATTGTGTTCCAGGTTTTGCTGAGAACACAACTTTGCCACCTTGCCCCCTTCTCGTGTGTGTTTATGTTCTTGTTTCCGATATTTCGTCCTTGGTTAGGAAATGCTGAGAAGGTTTTGAGCAAGCGAGTCAGTGTTGTTGATTGACTTACCATGTCGAGATTTGTTGGAATGATTTTGTGGCCAGTATTGTGGTTACTCTTGGTAGAGAAAGGGAGATCGGTAGGATCAGCTTCTAGCTATTTACTCGGGCTTGGAAGCTATGACATCACTGGACCAGCAGCTGATGTTAACATGATGGGATATGCTAACATGGCCCAGACTACATCTGGTGTTCACTTCAGGTTGCGAGCTCGTGCTTTTATTGTAGCGGAGCCGCAGGGAACAGGATTGCTTTTGTAAATCTTGATGCTTGTATGGCATCCCAACTTTTGACAATAAAAGTCCTCGAGAGGTTGAAGACGAGGTAGCTATTGCTTCTTAACCAACTAATGCTCTTCTATTTTTGCTTTTCATAAAGGCACCCATGTCATGAAGCATGCAATTACTGCGCATATTTTGAAAAGAGTTATAACCTTGCTATGTAATTGTTTATGCGTGTGGTAGTAGTTTCATTAATATTGTGCTATTTGATATGGAAGATGTTCATTTGCTATTCCAGGTATGGAGGTCTCTATAACGAGAACAATGTAGCCATTAGTGGTATTCACACCCATGCTGGCCCGGCTGGCTATCTTCAATATATTGTGTATCTTGTAACATCCCTTGGTTTTGTACGCCAATCTTTTGATGCCCTTGTTGATGGAATTGAGCAAACTATCATCCAAGCTCATGAAAACCTTCGACCTGGATCAATATATGTGAATAAAGGTAATAGAGCAGTCCTTGTAGTCTGTTAATGTGAATGTTCATGTGTATACCTAAGTGGAATGAATGATCTGTATCTCTGCCTTGAGTCTCTGCTTTTAGTTTTGTGATTCATGTTCTTACGTTTCTTTAAAAGGAACAGATCTCAAGTATCACTGAATACGTTAAAGTAGATCGTTTAAGGAAGATGTTGACATTTCTGCATGTCATTATTCACCAATTTTTGGCTCAAATAACAGGGGAGCTTTTGGATGCTGGCATTAACCGTAGTCCAAGTGCCTATCTCAACAATCCAGCCACAGAACGCAGTAAATATAAGTATGATGTTGATAAAGATATGACCCTCTTGAAATTTGTTGATGATGAATGGGGCCCAGTGGGTAGCTTCAATTGGTTTGCGACCCATGGAACATCTATGAGTCGTACAAATTCATTGATCAGTGGGGACAATAAAGGAGCTGCAGCACGCTTTATGGAAGACTGGTTTGATCAGAATAGTGGCAGTGATTCATCCCCTGTCATTCCCGATGTTGATGAAAACACCCGAAGAGTCTCAAACATTATTTCATCTGTGGATGACAACCGTAAGTACTTGGATTTTTAACGAAACACGTTGCAGTATCGTGTAGCAAATTTAAATACGACAATATGAACTTAAACTGACTTATCCACTGTACCATGAAAATAATAATTTGATTTGTTAAGAAAAAGTTTAAATTTTCTAGAAAAGATTAATGGATTAGTCTGTTTTCATTTGAAGACTTGCAAATGTGAGCCTGACTACAAAGATTTGGTCGTTACATATTCATAGAAATATCACATCTGTTATGTGTACGATACTCTGTTTTTTTATGTTGAAGAACGTGGTTGATAAGAGGAACGTCAACTTTAAAATAGTAAATATTTCTTTTTCTTAGTGTAATATTTCTGTGTTTCTTTGTATAGTTCTATATCGATTTGGATTATGATCTTCGTATTACACTGTGCTATATATTGTGGCATTCATGCTGTTGGAAGAAATTTATTACAGGCTTCCGCCTCAAAACTCTTATTTTGTGCCTACCTCTGTGTGATCACTTTATTTGTCAAGTAAAGACAGTGTAACTGCTCGATCTTTGTAGGCGTGAATATGCCTAAGAATGGACCTTGACACAATGCTAAAAAATGTATTTAGTTTTAATTGTTCATTTTGTGTTCCCTACGCAGATCATGAGTTACTAGAACTTGCTGCTTCTTTTGAGCATCTGTCTGGTAAGTCAACCACCAGATTTATGAGCATTGCAAGACGTGTAAGAAGTTCTCTTAGGCAGGCTGATAATCCAAGATTTGTATCTGCATTTTGTCAAACCAATTGCGGCGATGTTAGTCCAAATGTGCTTGGGGCCTTCTGCATTGATTCTGGATTACCTTGTGATTTCAATCATAGCACATGTGGTGGAAAGAACGAGTTATGCTATGGTCGAGGACCTGGGTATGAATACTTCCACATTTTAGGATTTTGTGGAATTTTGATTTAATCACAACTTGCTGCTTGACTGGAGGACAGAGATTCTCGTGTACACTAAAATCTGAAAGTCTTATACATCAACTGCATGGCAGGTATCCAGACGAATTTGAAAGTACACGCATTATTGGAGAAAGACAATTCAGAAAAGCACTGGAACTTTTCAATTCAGATTCAGAACAATTGAAGGGGAAGATTGATTATCGCCATGCTCATGTAGATTTCTCCAACCTTGAGGTGACAATTCCCAAACAACGAGGAGATGATGAAGTTGTAAAAACCTGTCCAGCAGCAATGGGGTTTGCATTTGCTGCTGGTACAACTGATGGACCTGGGGCTTTTGATTTTAAACAAGGGGACAACAAAGTATGACAATTGAATTTGTTTCTACAAGTTTATGCTTGAATTTATCATATACTAATGTTCTCTCTTCAGGGGAATGCATTTTGGAGGCTGGTGCGCAACTTCCTTAAAACACCAAAAAAGGAACAAGTTGACTGCCATAGTCCGAAACCCATTCTGCTTGATACTGGTGAAATGAAGGAGCCCTATGATTGGTCGGTAAGTTGTAATCCTGCCACTAATAATTTGTTTTTGTGTTAATGGCCTTTAAATCTTTTCTACTTTACTTTTGAAGAAGTCATCTGAAGATCCAATCATTCACTTAATAGTTCCATCAAAACATAATGGATATATGGCTTTGGTTCCTGACTCCCTGTGCATGGTTCTGTAGATGTTTCTTGTCTGCAAGGTGTCTAGCTACACTTCGAGGATGTAAAGTAGAACAGATGCAAGTCACTCTAAGTGCCTAAAGTTTTTCTGCGTCCCAATGGGAGACATTAAAAACTTTGGGGTAAAAACACTTTCACACAATTTCAGAGAAATTGAAACTTTACAAGAGAGCAACAGAAATTTCAGGTCAAGATTAGTAGTTTGAGCTATTGCTATGGGTGGCGAATAATGCAATAGAACACGATCAAGCTGATTGCATTGAATGGAGGTCAGTACATAGATTGTAGCCTTAATAGTTTAAAATTGGTGATGGCCCTTGATAGAGCATCTTGAGTAGTTCAACAAACTCCAACACTGATTCTTGTGAGACTATTTTATCTTCTGCTAGGGGTAAAAACCTCTGACTTTGTATTCATGCTAATGTTGTAATTACAGAGAACAATCTAAAGAAATGGGTTTCAAGTTTCAACCAATGTGATTGAATTTTTTGATGCATTTTGGATAATATATTTATTTGAGGTAAGTTAATTTTCAGGTTTTGTGGTCTGTGGTATTTTTTTATTGTAGTTTTCATGTAAATTAGTTATGCATTGGAGGTTTCTCATTCATTTTTTTAATCTTGATTATGTCAATATTCCCTACTTCCCCTTAACCCTCACCCTCCTCGTGAATCATAAACCTATCATCTTTAATCTTTTTCTCCTTGTTTGCAGCCTTCAATACTTCCAATCCAAATTCTGAGGATAGGGCAACTGGTCATTCTCAGTGTACCCGGAGGTATAAAAGTTAATTGGAAATGTTTGTAATTTGTATGTGGGTACATTGACCCTATCTGGCAATATGAGTTAAATCAGTTTTGTTAAAATCAAGGTTGGGTATAAAATAATTGCTAAAGGAGCCCAATATGCCAGACGTGTATGAGACGAGGGACGTTTTTTGACATATTTTGCAAAACTTTCTTGTTTCTTGAGCAATTTTAAATCGTTAATCCTATGTGTTTTTTCTCTGTGGGACTTAATTTAACATGATTAGGACCTAAATATTTTTTGCTGTCCCGTGTCCTGTGCCAGAATTCACCACAATGGCTGGAAGACGGCTCCGTGATGCAGTGAAAACTGGAATCAAAAGTGGAAATAGCAGTGAATTTGGTAGTCATGTCCATGTTGTCATAGCTGGGTTGACAAATGCGTATTCACAATATGTAACAACGTATGAGGAGTATCTGATACAAAGATATGAGGTAAGCCATTTCAACAATATCAAATGAACTTGCTTTTGACTTTGAATTCTCTCATAAGTACGATGTACTTATTTTGTTCTTTAATAGGAAACAAATTCTTCAAAAAATTTAAAATATACTTTGGAAGAATGAGAACCTTACAAAGAAACAAAATTGACCTTTCAATAATGACCCTAATCTCGACACGAACATATTGCACACTTATTGGTTTGGTATGATATAGGTTATCATCCAATTAATAAAGGTTTTTTTCGGTTTTTGTCCGGATGCGTTCCTGAAATGCAATCCAATATGACTCAGACAGGGGATAATAGTTGAGATGGATTATTTAACAATTTATGAGACACATTTGATTTTGTTTTTTATGATATGCATCAGGGTGCATCAACATTGTACGGCCCACATACTCTCACCGGCTATATTCAAGAGTTCAAGAAGCTTGCAGCTGCCCTTATAAGTGGAAAATCAGTTGAACCTGGGCCACAACCGCCTGATCTTCTAGAAAAACAAATGAGCTTACTCTTACCGGTTGTGATGGATGCAACTCCAATCGGTGTTAAATTCGGCGACGTGAGCTTAGATGTACCAAAGAACGCCACCTTCAAGAAAGGTGACAACGTGACGGTCGTTTTCTGGTCAGCGTGTCCCAGAAATGACCTAATGACTGAAGGCACATTTGCTCTTGTAGAGATTCTTAAAGGGAACAATTCTTGGGAACCTGCTTATGATGACGATGATTTTTGCCTAAGATATATATGGTCTCGGCCTTCTAAACTTAGCACTCGGAGTCATGCAACTTTAGAATGGAGGATACCCAAAACTGCTGCTTCTGGTGTGTATAGAATTCGGCATTTTGGTGCTGCAAAGGCGCTTTTGGGATCAATTAAGCATTTCACAGGTTGTTCTAGTGCTTTTGTTGTTTTATGAGACTTGGTTTGCTAATATTATGAGAAGAAAGGTGTTGTATTGTAAGTAACGGTATACATTTTAAAACAATTTGATGGTTTGATATGATGGACGAGGACTCATATACAAGTGATCGTATTCTGTATCAGATATTTCTGAGTTAGGATGTACGGTAATTTCCTACTGGATACTTTTGCAGTACTATACAATACATGGTGTTGATTTTGAGTCTAAAATCGACTTTATTTTGTTTGATGTTGAGATTTTACATGGTATATCAAATCCAATCAATCAACTACTGACTCGATTTGTTGGAGGTATGTGGACATCATCAACTTTGACGGAACCATTTACCAAATAAATAAGTGGGGAAGTGTAAGAAACGAGTCTTGGCTTTTTTTTATGTGTAAATTTATAAACATGGTGCAACAAAAGCCTTACAAATTATCATAGACAAAAGATGCAGGTCGAGGCTAACAACATATGCTTTGATTTTGTGAATTAAGATATCTATGCTAGTGTTCTCATCGTCAATAAATTTTCTATTTCGAGCCTTCCAAATAGTGTAAATTTTGCAAGACATTGTTAGGATCTTCGCCATCCGAAAAGTGCTGCTATAACTTTCTTAAACCATTTGAAAGTGCTCTTGGTGTAGTTACTGATGCCTCCAGTTTGAAAATCATAATCCCAACATCTCCTGAGAGAGAGATTCATATGTTTCTTAAAATCACATTTAGTTAGTTACATTGACATTCCTTAAGATCTTCCGATGTTTTAAAAAGTTTTCATTTAATTGATTTGTTGGTTTCACGTGCGACAATTTGAGATTATTAAGATGAAAATAAAGAATAAATTGGACACCGAGATTTACGTGGAAAACCCCTAAAAATTATTAGGGTAAAAACCACGGGCAAGATGAAAAGAATTCCACTATAATATTTTGTGATATACAACTCACTCACTGTGTTTCCAAAAATAACACACATTCTCTTAATACAGGAGAACAAACACCTCACAAATATTAAAGAACTAATAGGAGGAACAAGAAAACTCAAGAGGAGGCTCGAGAATGAGATGATCTCAACTGATGGAGGAGAGCTCTAAGCTCTCCTGGCTTTTGAACGTGAGAAGGCAAATATCATCCAAATTTGATAAATAATGCAACAGGTTTTTTAGCTGCTTCGTTAATATTCTTTCTTCACTATGCACCTAGCTGGCCCCATTTTGCCGATATTTCTCCCACTTGGAGATTTAATTGAGAATCAAACACATCTCCACACATCTCTTCAAACTTGTCATTACCTGCTGCTTACGTTTCTGCTAGGCCACTTGAGGATCTACACCACTCAAATTATCAATGTTCACTGGCTTGGTCAGAAAATCAGCTATGTTATCTTTCGTTTGGATCTTCTGCATATCCTTACTTCCGTCTTCTACTACTTCCCGTATAAAGTGAAATCGGACTCCAATGTGTTTTGTCTTGGAATGAAAGGCTGGATTCCTTACGATGAGCGAGGCACTCTAACTATCACAAAACAAAAAAACATTATCTTGTTTATGCCCGATATCTTCCAATAACTTTTTAATCAATATTGCCTCCTTGCAAGCTTGAGTAGCTGTCATGTATTCTGATTTCGTCGTAGATAATGCCACAACTGTTTGCAGTTTTGAAACCAAACTTACTGCTCCTCCTGCAAGTATAAACATATAATCAGTAGTAGATTTCCTCTTATCAGGATCACCTGCATAATCTGAATCGACATAGCCCCTGAGTGTAAAATCTGATGCTCCATAACATAATACAGCATTTGAGGTACCCTTAATGTATCTAAGGATCCTCTTAATTGTACTCCAATGCTCTCGTCCAAGATTCGCCATATACCAACTAACTGTTCCAACTGCTTGAGCAATGTCTGGTCTTGTACAGATCATCATCAAACTTCCCATTGCTGATGCATATGGTACTCGAGACATCTCCATCCTCTCTGCTTCATTGCTAGGACACATCTCGGAGGATAATTTGAAGTTAACAGAAAGAGGGGTCGGTATTGACTTGCTATCTTGCATGTTGAAGCGTTGCAAGACTTTGTTCAAATAATTTTTCCGGGAAAACCAAATCTTTCTGTCACTTCTATCTCTGTGAACTTGCATCCTTAGAATCTTGTTTACTGGTCCCAAGTCTTTCATATCAAATTTCCTAGCCAACTCTGCCTTCAGTCCTTAGACCTGATATTTGTTTGGGTATGCTACCAACATGTCATCCACACACAACAGCAAAATAGTATAATCATCACCAGATCTCTTGAAATGTGTACAAGGGTCTGCATTCAGTCTGTTGTATCCAAGGCTCATGATATAGGAATCAAATCTCTTGTACCAACACCTCGGCGCCTGTTTGAGACCGTACAGAGATTTGTTCAATCTGAAAACCAAGTCCTCTTTGCCTTTTTCTGCAAAACCTTCTGGTTGGAGCATATAGATTTCTTTTCAAGATCTCCATGAAGAAATGATGTTTTCACATCTAGCTGTTCTAGATGTAGGTAAAACACCGCACATAATGTCAACACTACTCTGATTGTTGTAAGGCGAACCACATGAGAAAATATTTCATTGAAGTCAATGCCTTCTTTCTGAGCATATCTTTTTACCACCAATCTAGCACGATGCCGCTCCACTTGGTTATTGTCATCACGCTTGATCTTATAGACCCATCTATTTTCAATGGCTTTCCTTCCTCGTGGTAGTGTAACAAGATCCAAATTTTTATTTTTGTTTAATGCATCTAATTCTTTTTGCATTACTATCATCCACAAGGATACATCCGAGCTTTGAGTAGCCTCGTGAAAACTCGATGGCTCACCATCCTCTGATAATAGAAAATATGCAATGTTGCTTTCAATGACATAATCTAAAAGCCAACCTGGTGGTCTTCTGTTTCGAGTTGACTGCCTCACATTGGAAATCCCAGACTTAACATGTTCTTGTTCTTCGTGCTCTAGTACTACTTCACAAGAAATTTGACCTTCGTCCATCTTATTTTTCACCTGAAATATAGTAGTTTCTGAATTCAGTGTACCTTTGTCTCCATTTAATTTATCTTCCTCGAAGATAACATCTCTGCTGATGGCAAGCTTATGAACAATATGATCCCACAAGCGAAACCCCATAACTCCATCAGCATAACCCAAGAAGATACATTTTCTGGATTTCGAATCCAAATTTGATCTTTCTTGCTCATTGTACAGAACGTACACATGACTTCCAAATGTATGCAAATGGGAATAATCTGTCAGCTTTTCTGTCCACATCTCCATCGGAGTCTTTAGATCAATCGCCACTGAAGGAAAACGATTGATAATAACAAGCGGTTTTGACTGTTTCCGCCCAAAATGACTTATCTAGACCTGTAGTCCTCAACATAGCTCTTGTTCTGTCAAATAAGGTTTTGTTCATCTACTCCGCCACTCCATTTTGTTGAGGTGTGTAAGCCGTCATAAACTGTCTTTTGATGTTCTCATGTTGACAATATGCATCAAATTCGTCACTGGTATATTCGCATCCATTGTCAGTCTTCAAACACTTGATTTTCTTTTCAGAATCAAGCCCAACTCGCGCTTTAAAATCTTTGAAGACTTGAAAAACATCTGATTTCTTCTTGATTGGATACACTCAACATCTCCTATAGAAATAATCAATGAACAAGACAAAGTATCTCGCTCCTCCTAGAGATACAATTGGTGCTTGCCAAACATTCGAATGAATCAACTCCAATATGCTTTTACTCCTGACAGTAGAAGTGTCAAACTTTAATATGTGTTGTTTACTAGTAACACAATGCTCACAAAAGGGCAATCACACTTTTGTAAGTCTCGACAGCAGCTTCTGTTCTGATAGAACATTCAATCCTCGTTCTGACTTATGCCCAAGATTTTTATGCAATAACGCTGTTAATTCTTCTCCTAAACCAATTGATGCAATAACTACTTCCGCCTCTTTGTGTGTTTCTCCCAAAAGTACATACAGATTTGCAGCAACTTTTTTCGTCTTCATAATCACAAGCGCATCATTCACAATTTTCATGATCACATTCTCGATACGGGTTTTGCACCTGATGTCATTCAATTGTCCCAAGGAAAAAAGATTTTTCTTCAGTCCTTTCACATGTCGTACCTCCTGTATGGTGCGAAACTGCGAATGTTGCTATCAAACATTTTATTTTGATAGTACCGACCCCAACTATTTCCAAGGCATGATCATTTTCTATGAATACAGATCCTCCTGAGACTGGTTCATAATGATCAAACCATTCTCTCCGAGACGTCATGTGCCACGTCGCTCCTGAATCCATAATCCATGTATCACAAAATTTGTGTCTGCCTTCTGCAACTGTTGGTGCTTCGCTAAATAATATTTCACCACTGCCTGAAGTACTGACCACATTTCCTTGGGAACTTTTCTCGATGCTCGTACACTCTTTCTTAAAGTGCCCTTTACCGTCAAATTTAAAGCAGTAAATATTTTTCTTCTTACTTCTTGACTTTGATCTATCTCGTCTTTGGCTCTCACTGGAGTCACGATCCATAAATCTTCCTCTTATCATCGACAAAACTTCTGTCTGCTTCGAAGTTACCAACCAATCTTCCTTATTCTTGCGACAGCTGTCTTCACCGAAAACCGCAGTTAAGACATCGTCGAATTTCAGAAAGCCCATAAGAATATTGTTAGTTATATTGATGATAAGTTGATCATATGAATTTGGTAGACTTTGAAGTAAAAGCTCTGCACGTTAATTTCTCCCTATTTTATGCCTCATAGAAGTGAGTTGGACAAATAGAGTATTTATTGTGTTGATATGGTCAGTCATCGATGAAGATTCCGCCATCCGAAGACTATAAAACATTCTCTTTAGGAAAATCATGTTGTGCAGCGACTTGACCTAGTAAATTTTTGTCAGAGTATCCCAAATAAATTTTGCTGTTTTTATCTCAAAGATACTTGACAGTACTTCGTCTGCTATAGCCAAATGTAAAGTTGGAAACAACATTGTCATTCATCTCATTCGTCCGTAATTTTCACATGTCTATCTCCAATAGCCGCCAAGCAATTCTCCTTTCTTAAAACTGCTTGTATCTTTATTTTCCACAGCATAAAATTGTTTCCATTGAATTTTGTTATCTCGTACCTGTCCGTCATTATGTCTACAATAATTTAGAAGACTGGACAAAATAATCCCGCCTTAATAAAAAAATCTCAAAAAAAAAAACTTTTCTGATGTGGAAGATCAGTTTAGGCTGCAACCACAGAGCATACTCAGAATTTTAAGAAATTTTAAATCAAAGCTCTGATACCACTTGTTGGTCCCATGTGCGGCAATTTGAGATAATCAATATGAAAATAAAGAATAAATTGGACATCGAGTTTTACGTGAAAAATCCCTAAAAATTATTATGGTAAAAATCACGGGCAAAATGAAAAGAATTTCACTATAATATTTTGTGGTGTACAACTCACTCACTATGTTTCCAAAGAGAACACACACTCTCTTAATACAAGAGAACAAACAACTCACAAATATTATAAAATTAATAGGAGGAATAAGAAAACTCAATATGAGGTTTGAGAATGAGATGATCTCAACTGATATAAGAATACGTGAGAAGGCAAATATCAATTGTATTTGCCTTCATACAAATTTGACAAATAATGCAACACGTGTTTTTGCTGTCTCATTAATATTTTTTTTAAAAATGCACCTAGCTGGCCCCATTTTACCGACATGATTGTCGTTTTAGTTGAATTATGTTTACGGTTTTGGGGCACCATATCAGGTGGTATAAATAAGAGCGTTGGTTAGGTATCTGAGACCCTAGTGGTATAGGGATTTGGACGACGAATTGATTGTGTGTTTCCTACCTAGATGAGAGTTTTGTTGCGACTATTTTATGCATAGCATATGGGAGCCCCCTAAACTACTGTTCCATGGACTAGTTGGAATTAACTTGAAACATATGTAATGTGAGTTGTAACATGAATTTTATGACTAGGCGTAGTACCGTCAAAACTAGCTGGTTTTATGTAGCGAGATGGGCTAGCCGATTTTGACTGTACTAACTATCAAATTAAGCGGACGGGCATGTCTAACTCGTTTTGACGGCTCTACTTGGATGACATGCACAGTTGTCCGTCCTTCCAAAAAAATCTTTGAGTGAGCTTCAAAGCTCAACTTTCCACTGTTTCTTTATTTTTGTATTGACTTTAATCAACTTGAATTTATGCTAAGAGATTAGATTATCAGAACCTTGAAGGCAAAAGCAGAAGCCTATATACATTAAAGATTCATTTAAGCAATACAAATCTTTTTGGGAACGGTATAGCACTACTAAAATTTACCACTTTTTTCAGCTTGCGAGGCTGTGCTAGAGATTGGCAACGCTGGAAATGTATGTACTGATGAAAAAGTAGCATGGTAAGTAAGGAAGTTTGGCTCGGCTCGGTTCGGCTCAGCATTTGAAACAGCCACCAAAGAAAGACAGTTTCTTCAAATATATATTAAAAATGGTTAGGAAAATTATTTAACCACGTTATATACATGCAAATATATAATATTACATTGATCAGACAAGATTAACTGTTGGAACTTTTCAAGTTCGCAATCTTGATTTTGATGTTAACAAAACTTGTTATTGTGTTTCTAACATATGTACTCAAGTGTGAAGTTGCAAACACAAGAAGCAAGCCGAAACTGAATTTTGCACAAACTGAATTTCTGGCGAGCTTCGGTATTTTGATGATATCTCTCAACTGGATTATCCAAATGACAATCCGCCAACCTGACTGATTAGAAAACTCAATTTGGAACAAGTCGTATTTCACGTCAGTTGGGCAAAATCGGATGTTATCATGGTCTAACTGATCGCTCAATTACCGAACTGATCACACAAAAACAGCAATCAGTTGAGTTTGAGCAGCTGCGGTATTTTGGTCATATCTCTAAGCTCGGTTATCGAAATGAAGCGATTCAGTAAGCGTTGAAAAGATAATACGATGATCTACAAATCATCTTCAGAAGTCAAAGTCTGAATCAAAGCTTAAGATGTTGATAAATGACGATGAAGTTACTGGTTCTGCACAAACTGAAATCAGCTAGGCTGATTTCAGCACACCAGCTGAAACTGAACCAACTGCTGACCAGCTGACCAACCAACTGAACTGAACCGGCTGCTGACCAACTGAAACTGAACCAGACCAGCTGAAGACCAGTTGAACCAGACCAGCTGAAGACCAGTTGAACCAGTTGAACTGAACCAGACCAACTGAACCAGTTGAACTGATTGACCAGTTGACCAGAGTTGACCAGTCGAGAAAATGTCCAGCAAGACGAACTTGACCGTTGCAATTCCAGAAACAGTACAGAAACTTTCCAACGGTCATATTCTTGTGTCTAACGTATATATCAGTGTTGGAGCCTATAAATACAACATATTGAAGATCAAACAACAGCTTTTGAAGTGGATTCAAAGCATGGGCAGTTAGCATGAAGATATCAGCTAGTTGAGAGCACAAGCCCTTGTGTGAGGATACATTTGAGATATATACTGTAAATGATAAATTTCTCACACACAATCACTCACACATATACAAGAGAGTTGAACTTCAAAGATTAGTTGAGTGAGTCCTGCACAAAGACAATAAACTTGTGTATGTAGTCTTTGCATATGAGACATTAAACAATATGCTGATTGTGAGGTGCTGCCTACAATCTTGAGTGCTAGGAGTTCTAGTTGGGTGTTGCCCTTCCGGAATGGGTTTGTACAAGTAGTTGTATAAATCAAAGTCTTCTAGTGGATCCTTCCCAAGGGGAAGAAGGGGTGACGTAGGAGTGTTTGAAATCTCCGAACATCCATAAACAAATTCATGTCTATTTGTTTATTGCATTTACTCATCATTTTCATAGTTTTAAATAAGCATTGTTGAAGCATTTTATGTGTTATTCAAATACCAAAATGTTGCATATCAAGTGTTTGATAAAATGCTTCAACTGAATATTTTTACTCATTCAACTTGCATATATTTTAAATGGTTAACAAAATATTTAATCGGTTTCTACGAAGGATTATTTCGAGTATCTTCCGCTTGGTTTTTAACCAAACTCAATTTAATTCATCGGTGTTCAATATTTCAAGAACCGAGCTATTGTAGCTCAACGATTACCCCCCTAATCGATCCCAACATTAACATACCGAAATGGAATGCTGCAATTTCGTCTGTAACGCAAATGAGATGTGGCCGACACTCTAACGCACATTTAATGAATTCTCCACGCCAAATGAAATTATAACAATGGCACACAACATTTTTGCGTCGGACGAACAATACTTAGTACTTAACTTCGATGTTTTATCATTTTTCACTTTGGAAATGTTAATTTGGTATCAACTCAACTAGTACAAAAAAAATGTTTATAAATTTAATAGACAAGATTTGAAAATCCCAATACTTTTTTTATTTAGAAGAAGAATCGAGCAACGATTTAAATAAAAACAATTAATATGTTGTCGAAAAAATTACATATTGTTGAAAATGTGAAAAATATTTGTGTTGAAAATTATAATGTTGAATGTTGAAAATTAGGTAAAATTAGGTGTTGAATATTGAAAATTAGTGTGTGATGATATATGTAATGATCAAATTGTTTTTGGATTGTTTTCCAAAGAAATCCTATAAATAAGTCTCCATTTGTAAAGATTTGAGACAATTTGAGTTGAGAGAAAAATATTATAAAGTGTGTAGTTTGAGATTTTTACTTTTTACCATAAATTTTTACTTTTTCATAACACGTTATCAGCACGAAGCTCTAAAAGTCCTCCATATGTTTCCAAGCTCCAAAACAGAAGAAAAATGTAGCAAAAGTAATAATATTTATTTTACTGTTTATTTATTTATTGTGTATATATTTAATATATAATATAATGTTATTCAGAAATAATAAAAATAAATTTTTCAAAAACTTGTTATAAATCGTGGGAGGATGTTAAGATGACATCCCACACTCCCGATAAGGGATACGACAAGTATAAAAGCCTATAAGGTTTTTAAACAAAATAACTTATGACACCTCATTATAATAATGTGATATGATATACATAATTATTTAAATATGACTAATATTATATACATCATATTATTACCATAAAATTATACAAATACATACATTTATTTTTTGTACACCAACGGTCATAAACGGTAACAAAACGGCTAGTTTTTGCCCTATAAATATGATCTCAGAAACACATTCAATCACTCCAACTTTCACTTCTTCTCTAAAAATTATTCTTCATCAAATTTTTGAAGAAAAAGAAGATGAACTTCTCAAAGATATTTTTAATTATTTTGGTTATCATACTCACGAGTCTTGTATTTATTGGAGAATATCCTCCTCGTGTGTATTCTTTATTTTTACGAATGCTTGTACTTGTTGTTTATCCATTACTTTGTATTGCAATATTCATTAACTAATAAAATGCATTGTAAATTTTTTTAGTACCACCATGACAAACTTGGCAAAGCTCGAATTCATTGCTCTTGATATTACAGGGAAAAATTATATGTCATGGACCCTTGATGTAGAAATGCATCTTGAATCATTGGGTCTAAGCAAGACCATTAAAGAAAATGGTATATCTTCATCACAAGAAAAAGCAAAAGCTATAATATTTTTGCGTCGACATCTTGATGAAGGTTTAAAATGTGAATATCTCATTGAAAAAGATCTCATAGCTCTGTGGAAAGGATTAAAAGAAATATTTGAACATATAAGAGAAGTTATATTTCCGACCGCCCGTGATGAATGGAATATGTTAAGATTCCAAGATTTTAAGAAAGTAAATGATTACAATTCAGCGATGTCGCAGCTAAAATTTTGTGGACATGAGGTTACAGAATCGGAAATGCTTGAAAAAATATTTTTCACGTTTCACGCATCAAATATAACTCTACAACAACAATATAGAGTGCGTGGATTTGCGAGATATTCTGAACTCATCGCCTGTCTTCTTGTGACGGAAAAGAATAATGAGCTGTTAATGAGAAATCATCAGGCACGACCCACTGGTTCAACGGCATTTCCTGAAGTAAATGTCGTAAGCAAAAATGAATTTAAATCTGGAAACCAAAATCAAAGTTATAGACAAGATTTTGGTCGAGGACGAAATCGAGGTCGTGGTCTTGGACGTGGACATGGACGTGGAAGTGGTTGTGGTCGTGGACGCGGCCGTGGTTTTGAAAATAATTGAGATAGTTACTTTTATAACTCATCTCAAAAGAACGTCCCAAACCATCCGACTGAAAAGACATCATGAGAATATGAGTGTTAATGAGAATCACTCAAAAGGATTTGAAAGTTCTTGTTTTAGATGTGGTACTCCAGGACATTAGTCCCGTATTTGTCGAGCCCCTGAGCACCTTTGTAAACTTTATAAAGAATCAATAAAGGGGAAAGAAAAGGAGACCAACTTCACTGAACACAGTGAACCTTTGAGCGATTCAACTCATTTTGATGCCGGAGATTTTTGATTGATTTCTCGGACAATGATCAATTTGCTGATGGAATAAATATGTAAAATATTTTTATGTACTCGTATGATAATGTTTTATCATGTGTTATATTTTTACATATGTATTGTAGTGTATTTTATTTTTATAAATGTATTGTCAGTAATTTTATTTCATTATATATTTTTTTGAAGTTCAGATATGAAAAATGATATGAACAAAGCTGAAGTTTGCATACCTGATAGTGGTACAACGCACACTATCCTCCGAGATAAAAGATATTTCTTGGAACTAAAACCAACAAAAACAATGGTGAATACAATATCAGGTCCTGTAAAACTTGATTAAAGGTTGTGGGAAAGCACAATTTTTGTTACCTAATGGTACAAAATTTTTGATCAATGATGTTATGTATTCACCACAATCGAAAAGAAATTTGTTGAATTTTAATGATATATATTCTCATGGGTATGATACTCAAACAATGAATGAAGGAAATGAGAAAAGACACATATAAATCAAGAAAGAAATATGTGATTGAAAAACTACCAATGCTCCCTAGTGGATTGTATTATACACATATAAGTCTCATTGAATCGAACATGGTAGTTGATAATTCTTCAATATTAACAAATTGGCATGATCGATTGGGACATCCTGATTCAACAATGATGCGAAGAATGATCGAAAATACACATGGTCATCCACTGAAAGACCAGAAGATCTTTCAGAATAATAAGTTTCAATGTAAAGCATGTTCTCTTGGAAACTTATTATAAGACCATCACCAGCCAAAATCCAAACTGAATCATCAATGTTTCTTGAACGTATTCAGGGTGATATTTGTGGACCAATTCATCCACCATGCGGACCATTTAGATATTTTATGGTATTGATTGATGCCTCCAGCAAATGGTCACATGTATGTTTATTGTCAACTCGAAATGTTGCATTTGCAAGATTACTTGCTCATATAATAAAATTGAGGAATCAATTTCCTGATTATACAATCAAGAAAATTAGATTTGATAATGCTGGTGAATTTACTTCCCAGACTTTCAATGATTATTGTATGTCTATGGAAATCATTGTTGAGCATCTTGTTGCTCATGTACATACACAGAATGGATTGGCTGAATCATTGATTAAACGTCTACAAATGATTGCTAGACCAATGATTATGAAAACAAAGCTCCCTATTTCTATATGGGGACATGCAATTTTACAAGATGCTGCATTAATTCGCATCAGACCAAGTGCATATCATAAATACTCCTCATTGCAGCTTGCATTTGGTAAAGAACCAGACATTTCTCATCTGAGAATTTTTGGATGTATGGTGTATGTGCCTATTGCACCACCACAACGAAAGAAAATGGGACCTCAAAGAAATATTGGAATTTATATCGGTTATGATAGTCCATCAATCATTCGATATCTTGAACCTCAGACAGGCGACGTGTACACATCACGTTTTGCTGATTGTCATTTTAATGTGGAAATCTTCCCAATATTAGGGGGAGAAGCAGA
Source organism: Primulina tabacum (assembly GCF_025594145.1). NCBI lineage: Eukaryota > Viridiplantae > Streptophyta > Magnoliopsida > Lamiales > Gesneriaceae > Primulina > Primulina tabacum. Next base: position 38,076,937 of record NC_134557.1, read on the forward strand.
AACATACCGAAAAAAAAAATTACATAGTATGTATCATCATTGTTACATCTGGATCCAAGAACAAAACAATGTGAAAAAGATGTACAGCAAATTGTGCACTTGCAAAGAATAACAAATCAAATATCATATGCATTTGCAGACACAAAAGGGGTAACTAAATCATATATACATGCTGCAAATGCCCTTGCTCGAATTGAAATTCCGAAGAAACAAATTTAAGATACTCATGATGTCATTAAACGCCTGAAGCATGGAAGGCCAGTCGGTTCCAAGGATAAAAATTCTCGAAAAAGAAAATTCATAGAGAAACACGATGATCACAAAATAGAGAATGATGTTCCTGAAGAAACACATGATGATCACAAAATAAAGAATGATGTTACTGAAGAAACACATAATAATGAAAATGTTATGTCAGAACCACAAACTGACGAGAATCGTGGAATCTCTATCAATTATATTAATACTGGAAAAATATGAAACCGAAAAAATATAGAAGAAATTGATGATATATTTTCTTATAATGTGGCAATTGACATCATAAATGATAATGAAGATCATGAACCAAAATCTTTTGATGAATGTAAAAATCGGCAGGATTGGATAAAATGGAAAGATGTCATCCAGGTTGAATTGGATTCGCTAAATAAACGTAATGTTTTTGGACCTATAGTCCTTACACCTGAAGGTGTAAAACCTGTTGAATACAAATGAGTTTTTATTTGAAAACGAAATGAGAAAAATGAAATTGTAAGATATAAAGCTGTTGCACAAGGTTTTTCTCAAAGGTCTGGAATTGATTATGAAGAAACGTATTCTCCCGTGATGGATGCAATTACGTTTCGGTATTTGATTAGCTTGACGGTATCTGAAAATTTAGAAATGCGTCTTATGGATGTTGTTACAGCTTACTTATATGGATCACTTGATAGTAATATATATATGAAAATCCCTGAAGGATTTAAGATGCCTGAAGCACAAAATTCAAAATCCAGAGAATGTTATTCTGTGAAATTACAAAGATCATTATATGGGTTAAAGCAATCCGACCGAATGTTGTATAATCGGCTAAGTGATCACTTGATGAAAAAAGGATATGTAAATAATTCAATATACCCTTGTGTTTTCATTAAGAAAACAACATTTGGATGCGTAATTATTGTTGTATATGTTAATGATTTAAACATCATTGGAACGAATAAGGAAATTCAAGAAGTTGTGTCATACTTGAAGGAAGAATTTGAAATGAATGATCTTGGAAAAATCAAGTATTGTCTGGGTTTACAAATTGAACAAAAAGAATGTGGTATGTTTGTTCACCAGACAAATTATACAGAAAAGATCCTTAAACGTTTTAATATGGATAAATCAAATCCTTTAAGTACTCCAATGGTTGTTAGATCATTAAACATAGAAAAGTATCCATTCCGTCCATGTGAAGATGATGAAGATATTCTTGGTCCAGAAGTACGATATCTAAGTGCTATCGGTGCCCTTATGTATCTTACAAATTGTACAAGGCCTGATATATCTTTTGCCATAAATTTATTGGCAAGATTTAGCACATATCCAACAAAGAGACACTGGAACGGAATTAAACATATATTCCGTTATCTACAAGGAACGACAGACTTGGGACTTTTGTATTCAAAAGATGCTAATCCAAGTATAATTGGTTATGCTGACGCTGGAGACTTATCTGATCCACACAAGGCACGTTCCCAAACTGGATATGTATTTACTCGTGGAGGCACTGCAATTTCTTGGCGTTCACAGAAACAAACACTCGTAACAACTTCATTAAATCATGTCGAGATTATTGCACTACATGAAGCAAGCCGTGAATGTGTGTGGTTAAAATCAATGATCCAATATATCCAAATCTCATGCGGATTATCATTTGACGAGAAGTCCTGTGATACTATATGAAGATAATGCTGCATGCGTTGTTCAAATGAAAGAAGGATACATAAAAAGCGACATAACTAAACATATTCCTCCTAAGTTCTTCGCATTCACCAAGGAGCTTCAGAAAAATAAATATATTGATGTTCGTCACATTCAATCAAGTGAAAACTCATCAGATCTCTTCACAAAGGCACTTCCTACGACAATATTCAAAAAGCACATATATAATATTGGGATGCGCAATCTACGAAATTTGTGAAGAATTGTTCATGTCAACATGAGGGGGAGTTTACTGTGACTGCACTCTTTTTCCCTTACTATGGTTTTTATCCCAATGGGTTTTTCCTAGTAAAGTTTTTAACGAGGCAGTATAAAAACACGTAATGAAGACAATCATTGTATTATGATCATCATCACAAGGGGGAGTGTTGAAAATGTGAAAAATATTTGTGTTGAAAATTATAATGTTGAATGTTGAAAATTAGGTAAAATTAGGTGTTGAATATTGAAAATTAGTGTGTGATGATGTACGCAATGATGAAATTATTTTTGGATTATTTTCCAAAGAAATCCTATAAATAGGTCTCCATTTGTAAAGATTTGAGACAATTTGAGTTGAGAGAAAAATATTATAAAGTGTGTAGTTTGATAATTTTTAGAGTTTGAGATTTTTACTTTTTACCATAAATTTTTACTTTTTTATAACACATACAAAATATAAAAATTTAATTGACACATGCAAATTGGTAGGGCCAGGTCGGAGTCCGAGTCCGAGTCCAAGTCCAATATTAAAAAGGTTTCACAGCTGTAGTCCATAATATTTACAGACTCCAGAAACCAAGTACCCAATCACAACCTATAGAATCACTAAAGGACAAATTCCCTGCCAAACAAATCACAGTAAGACACAGATACGATAAAAAAATATATATGTATTTATTTAATTTATTTGAATTTACAATAGTTTAATAATCTATATTATCTGTTAAATATATTAAACATATGTGGATTTACAAATTTTAGATGCTTTCAAGTTTTTTTTTTTTTGGAAATACAAATATGATATTTTTCTAAACTACAAAAGATATAATGTAATTATGCGTATTATCAATGAGACTTGAATATGGATTCGAGATTTACTTATCTCGGATAAAAAACTAAAAAAAAAAAAGAAGAAGTAATTCTACCTAAATAAATTTGGAAAAATTTTAGAAATCAGCAGGACTCGAAGTTAAGATCAACAAATCTCAAGACTTCAACCTTAATCATTGGACCAATCGACATATGCTTTCAAGTTTCAATCTCATTCGTAGAATCGTAGTTAAAAACTAATGGTAAAGATTCCATGAACCGTGCATGTCTAATCTTCTCTCAAAACTGATTTATGTGAACTTAATTTTTTTCGTCCCTTATTATCATTTTGTTCTAAATATAACTGAAACTTAATTTTGACAACATTTTCGAGAGCTTATAATAACGAATAAATATCAGCGACCAAACGTGTATGAATTTTATAAGTCGGTCCCCTTTTTGCCACATTGTAAGTAATAGTGACAAAAATCGTTTTAGCCTCATACAATATGGTCGAAAAAACAATTAATCTCATTAATTTTTTATATGCTCTCAACAAATATGATACAACCTTTTATCTCTTGAAATATTATTTAAACATTACGACATTGAAACTCGCACCCACTATCTTTAGTACGCATCGAATAAACTTTTGGTCTAACATAATAACTTGCAAATCTCGTTATGATATCACTCTTTGAAACGTATTCAAAACTTAACATTAATTATCACATATTATCATAATATGTCAATGAAGACAGTTCAATTAATAATTCGAGGGGGCACAATGGACACTGCAAGAGTTAAAATAATGTAATGAATTGAATTGTGTATATGTATAATAATTTTAAAATAATAGAACACTATCTTGTATGTGTATTTATGTGCCTATATTCTCAATAATTAAATGCAACGATTTTATTTTGCTTTTTTATTTGTCTTAAAACATTTTATTTGAGGAGATTTTATGAAAATTTACACTTTGAAAAAATTGTGGGTGTTTGAATAATTCAATAATCTGTCTAGGCAAAAACTTATGTGAGATGGTTTCATGTGTCGTATTTTGTGAGACAAATATCTTATTTGAGTCATCCATGAAAAATATTACTTTTTATGCTAAGAGTATTACTTTTTATTATGAATATCGATATGGTTGACCCGTCTCACAGAAAAATATTCGTGAGACCATCTCACAAGAAATCTACTCATCTGTCTAATATACAAAAGAAAAAGTGTAATATTATCACACACTATTTAATGCTTGCACTAAGTTTCAAGAATAAATTTTATATATTAAGATACCATTTAATGAAAAATAATCAGAATTCTATTTAAAAAAAAAAAATTCTAATGAAATCAACTTTTGTAAATAATATGTATATATATATATATATATTTTGAAATAACTTTTTAGGAAAAGACAACTACCCAAAACAAATAAAAACAAAAGTACCTCAATTTTTAATTCAAGCAACAAAATACAGGGAGGGGGTATTCGGCAATTTTCAGTCGACAGGTAATGTAAAGGATTCCCATTGCTGGCATCTAGTATACGTGCAACCCTATACAGCCTGTAATCCACTCCCGCCCAACGTCGGCCCATATACATACACCATTGCCAATTTCTTGATTTGCTCTCCTTTTATTCCCCCACATACCATTCTTGTTTGCTTCTCTTTCTGGGAAGAAAATTGGTTGGTGTATAGTTGTTTACTGTCCCTGACAATCGCTTCTGTGCGGGACGGTATACAGTGATGGATCCATGTCCTTTTGTGCGGATTGTTTTAGGCAACTTGGCTTTGAAGTTCCCTGAAAAACCCCATCCTTCGGGCCTTTCGTTTTACTGCAAATTCAAGCTCAAAGGGTTCCCGACCCAGGTTTCGGACGTTTCAGTTCTTGCTTCCGACAGAGATGCTATTGAGAGCAAGATTCTGGCCTGCTTCACGTTGAGAAAGGCGGAGCTGGAGAAGTTAGGGGAGAAATCGAGCAGCTTTTCTTGCTTGAAGGTCGAGGTTTACAGGCGAGGGGGAGGGAGTGGTAGTTGCGGGTTTGGGAGTGGGGGGAAGCTTTTGGGATGCGTTGTGGTGCAATTGGATTTGAAGAGTTTTTTGGAGAATAATGGGGGTACTCGGAGATGTTTGATTCAGAATGGGTGGGTTTCGATTGGTGGGTCGGAGGCGAAATTGCATCTGAATGTGAGGACCGAGCCCGACCCGAGATTCGTGTTCCGATTCGATGGGGGACCCGAGTGCAGTCCCCAGATTTTCCAGGTCAATGGGAATGTGAAGCAGCCTGTGTTTAGCTGTAAATTCAGTTTCAGGAACTTCGGGGAAAGAAATTTGATATCCAGGTAATGTAATTGTCTGATTTTCTTGCAGCCATTCTGTCCTGTTATCTATAGTTTACTCTGAATGAAGAATCTTGATTGATAAGTGGTTGATACATTTGTTGTATGGATTTAAGTTGGTTTGGATTGTAGTTATATCTGATTCTATTGTGCGGGTTTTCAATCTAAGTAAATATCTATCGAGTAGAGTTTGAATTTTATGTTCCTTCAATGGTTTTGTTGAGATTTGATTATTGTTGAACAGATCTTTGGTGTCGGAACCAAGCTTCTCGCTCAGGTGCTTTAATTCATTTGCAGAACAGAAAGGACCTTCCACAAAAGAAAGAAAGGGATGGTCTCTCACTATCCACGACCTTTCCGGATCCCCCGTGGCCGTCGCATCCATGGTTACGCCATTCGTGCCATCTCCGGGGACCGACAGTGTCAGCAGGTCCAATCCAGGGGCTTGGCTCATTCTTAGACCGAGTAACAGTACATGGAAGCCATGGGGCCGCCTCGAGGTGTGGCGCCAGCGTAATGGCATCGGCTACCGATTTGAGCTCATTCCGGATGGGGGAATAGACTCGATCCCACTTGCCAATTCCACCATTAGTACCAAAATTGGAGGGAAATTCAGCATAGACATTACAAGTGGACCTACCCCAATAACTAGTCCTAGTAGCAGCTTCGATCTCGGTTCGGGTTCAGGGTCGGACATAGGATCGACATCGGGTTCCGGTTCTTGGGCACAGGTCTTGTATAGAGGATTTGTGAATGTCGTCCACAGTAGAGGGCAATGGCAAGTGCAGCAAGCCAGAGGTGGAAGTCGGAGCTCAGCACGTTTCTTGCACCGAAGATGCGGCAGCTTTTGTTGCGTTGGCGGCTGCCATGGAACTTAGTATGGATGCTTGCAGGTTGTTTTCACAGAAGCTTAGGAAAGAGCTCAGACCAGTGGATCCCGAATAGCCTGTTCGGGGATTTGTATTCCTAGAGTTAAGAGTGTACAGTGATCGATAGTGTTTTTCTTCCTGCTTTTGGTGTAGTTAGCTGATTCATTTTTATGTTGTTGGAGAGTTTTACATCAAGTTCTTGATTGATTTTGAGTTAGTTAATCCTTCTATGTACGTTTCTGGCTAATCACACACGAAAGCAAATTCTTGATTCCTTTGTCTGATTTAGAATATAGCAAATTCACCTAATCTTGTTTGGGTATTGGTCACCAAGAAAAGGTGGCCTTTTTTGGCTTTAGACCAAAGGAGTGTTGGCTTTCATTTAAATTTTAACAACTATCAACGGCTGTTAGGGATGACAATGGGTTGGGACGAAAGTTTGGATGCCTTCTTCATCCTCGCGCCCGAATGCATCGCTCACCCCCCATCTCAATCCGCGTTTTTCTTTCAGGGGATGAATACAAAACTCATCCATCCACGTCTCAATCCTCTTTTTTCATCGGGGATCCCATCCCCGAGGACTAATTTCCTTCCCCGTCCTAATTAGTCCTCAGTAAATTTTATTATAAAATACATAAAATATTAGCAAATTTATAAATAATATTATTGAATTTTATTATAAAATTATAAAATACATAAAATATTTTGATGTAAAAAATTTTGATTGTAAAATTAATCCCAATATAAAAATATTGTCACCAATAAAAATTGTTATTTCAAAAAAATATATATCAAAATTTTTAGTAAGAATATATTTTTACAAAAAATTCTCAAAATAAATAATAAAACATACATATAATATCTTAATGATTTATTTATCTGTACGCAGCATGAATGAAGTCAAGATAATATTTTTATAACAGATAATATTTTTATGTTATAATAAGCAGGTGTATTATTTATAATGCATACAAAACAATATAAATTAACTAATACTATTACTTTTAGAAAATCATAATATAAATTATACTTTTTTAATTATTATTATCGTCAGAAAGTATTCGGAGATAAAGATACACGTATCTGTCCCGATATGATTCAAGGATTTTAAAAAATTCCTAAATCCGAACATATACCCGAAAAATCTCCCCTAAACCTGTCTCGTTTCCGGTTTTTCACGGATAAAATTATCATCCCTACATGATAGCAAAATTTTGAATAAATTAAAACGTAAAGAAAATATTGATTAAATTGAAATTACAAACATTTTGGTTCTTTATATTACATCCACTTTGTCCTTTGATATATCTTTTTGGAATGATGGAACTTTTCGCTTCGTATAATTGTGTGAATTTATTCAAGTTCTGGAACGATGAAATCGTACAACATTCAAATTGTCGAAATATTAGCTTATGCAAAATATTAATCTTCATTTTATTTCGGATATCTCAATTGTAAAATTTATATATTTTTGCATGAAATGATTGGACAATTGTCAGATGGCAGTAAAGGACATTATGACACAATATATATATGTCATAAAAATCTATATATCTATCATTAAGTACAGACAACGCTATTTAGTACACTATTATATTGCTCTATAATTTTTCTTTCTTACTAAAGTGATATGCACAAAAATTGGAAGAATATAATTTTTTTTATACAAGATATGTTTTATTTTAAGTATTTTCTTTATAAAATTTTGAGATTTTTAAAATGATTTGATATAATATTTTCGGCAATTAACTAAAATGATTATTTAAAGAAAATATATTTTGTTTTTTTTTAAAAAATTAGATGTTTTATATTATTATTTTTTAATTCTTAGATCAGGGATAATAATATCATATCATTTTGTGACTATGTTATGACATAAATACAGTTATCACTTATCATACCTGTCTCTCATCTATTATGTAAGATGGTATCGTTCCAACGTATATATATTTTTGTAACAAAGATATTTTCGTAAAATGATTTTATGAGTCAATTTTATGAGACAGATGTTTTATTTAGTTATTCATAAAAAAATATTATTTTGTTTTGTAAATATGAATATGACTGACTCGTCTCACGAATGTCTAAAAATAAAGATCCGTGAGATCGTAACCAGAGACATCCTTTTTTTGTAATTAGTGAATTTTCTTTTTAAAATTTACAGCATCTTATAAAATATATTTTTATTTTCTAATTAGGGGAAATATTGTCATTTTGCAATCATATGGTATAGATATTATTCCATATTCAAGTTACAATCACTTTGAAAAAAGAAACTACTTTTTGGTATTATATATTACAAGTCAATGTGCACTATCCAAATATAGTAGTTCCTAGCCTTTTTCTTTCTTTTTGGCCCTCATTATCTGCTCTCGGTGATTTCCCTAAAGATGAAGGCTTTCCAAAAGTGATTGATGCATTTGTGAAAATTTTATTTGTTATTATTTTTGTTAAAGAAACTAAAGATCCATAAGTTTTTTCTTTCGAGATATTGTTACAGTATCGAATTCGAGATCTCGTCTTAATTGATGTGGTGAAAATTAATTTTTGACATACATAGTACTTAGGGATGTGAAGTTTTCTTATTTTTAGTGATAAGATTTTTATATTGATTTAGGATATTTGTCTAATCAAAATTGACGGAAATTTTCAATTGCTGGATGAGGGTTCGGTTGTAAAATATCGAGATTTTTGAGGTATGCTCCACCCCCAGAGTGGTTTTCTGCTCTATGAATTGTAAATTGACGTCTCAAGATAAATATGTTGGGGCAACATTTTTCATACGTAAGACGTAGCGGAAGAGTTTTAAAACTTTTGTTTCGACAATCGCAACTATCATTGGACGTCATATGTTATTTAACATTCATAAGGTGTTTAGTTCATATACCTGTGCGTGAATTATGCTGGACTCCAAACTAATCCAAAATTAACGGAGATGACCCTTCTTGTATCTCTTTTCGAATAGATATCTGCATTTGAATGTCTAATTGGATCCACGATCAGAGACTTTGTTTTTTGTTTGGATTAAACTAAAAATCACAAATAATTTTGCTTTGAGATTGAAACGTCCGAATTTCCAAAATCTGGAGTCGGTGCAGCGTCAGCGAGACGATGCAGCGATGGAAGTGTTGGCCGAAAATTTCTTCATCGAAATTATGGTGATGGCCGAAGGTTTATTGCAAGGGGAGAAAGGATTTTGTGAACTTTTGTGTGCAAAAAAATTATCATGTTTTGCCCCTCATGACATATTTATAGAGTATGATTCTTGATACCATCAGAAATCCCTTTCCCAATAAGATTCTTAATCTTTGTCTCACCAGGACTCTTAGTTTTCACTAAATAAAATTATCATATTATTATTTTATCATGTATTTATCAATTTTTGATAATGCATGATATATTAATAATATATATATATATACATATTTATATATCTATATAAAAAATATATATAAACATTAATATATTTACACATGCACTTTTATTACACACATAGATATATTAATTAAAACAAATAACAATTATTTAATTTATCTAATTAACTTATTAGTTAACTAATTCTAAACCCCTCCAGTACTTTATGAGAATTTGTATATATTAATAGTCATCATTACTAGTACTATCACTTAATAAGTAAATTCTAAATTTACTAAATAAATGATTCTGAACTCAATATAACTCCGATCGACGATCTGATACCGCAGATTTGTCAAAGATACAATTCTTATTCATATAATGAAAATAGAAAATTTCGAAGATCAAAACTTTTACTCGCCATATTTGGTAGCTGCCAGTTTAGTTAATTCTTTAAAAAAAACGATATTTCTACTCTCCTTCTTTAATTAGCTGTTAAGCTAACTTCTATTTCTTCTATCTTATTAAATCAACTTGTAAACTTCTTTATAAGAATTTTGTTTGATATACACCAAACTATTGTCGCTAAATTCAACTCCTTGAACTTTGACTTTCTCAACGGGAACACAGAATCTGATACTTGTATGACCCTTAATGGTTCAGGGTTACAGCTAGCTGTGAGTTTACATCTTCATGTTATTCAAAATAATATTTATTCTTATTCGGGCTTATCCTAATCAGTCCACCTCTTTTCATCAACTCCTTGATCAAGAATGTCAGAACTCATTTCTGATTGTACCCGTTGGATCATGAGACGATGCTGATAAGATCGTCTAGTAGCATCACCTCATGATTCCCTAGGTATCGTTGATAGTGCCTGCAAGAACCTTAAGTCATTGTTGACGTACAATACGGTCCCTTCAACTCATATATCCTGATCGAATATGCAATCATTGATATATCAAGAATTGCATATGAATTCGATAACAATGTGATATCTTTGAGTAATAATGACATGATATCTGAAACTGAGGAAACACCTTTCCAAAATGCACATGTCTTACTGTGGTCGGAGATTCCTTACACTATTAACCCATTAGACTACATATGATATCTTCACTCGTAAGCAATGGTGAATCCTCCAACTATAATGAATTTGCTCATATGTATTTATAAACTACACCCAACCTCACTACTTGATGACCCTCAATGCAGTCGATAAACCTGATCAAAGTGCATGAAAGTACGCAGAGCCCCTATATTGTCCCATGTCAAACGACTAATGATGTACAACCACAATCGTAGACCATTCCATTCGATAAGTGAGAACCCCTTGGACAGTCCGAGGAGGGTAGTTAAGTGCATCATCATATGATCATCCATCTGTATGAATGGACATTTCCATGCCCTTACCAATGAAACATGACGTTTAGCTAATCTCGAGCTCCAGCGACCTTTATCCTTATTTTTTGCGGCTGATACGACTTGGAACCTGTCTAGAATATACATTACACTTCCTAATGAGTTTCATGATCTTACGTTGCGAAATAGACCTCATGATACCTATTATATATTCAAGAACTTTATCTATGCAGCTTGCATGAGTATACAAATAAAACATAATGTCATAATTGCATAAAAATGTAAAATATTATTAAAATTATGATCGTTAAGCCAAACCACAAGTTAGTTCGCCGAGCAGCTACTCTAACAAAATCAGTCTACTTCTGGATGCGTTTCTAGTTATGTCCTATCCTAGAGGTGGACTCACTAGTCGGCTACCTTCTCGAGGTGGGAGTCGGCTGTATGACCGTTCAGGTTCAAAAATAATGGGCACTCGGGTTTCAGGAATGCCGATGTACCCGGATGTCCAAGATACAAGTTAAAACGATGGCATGTATGTCCAAGGCATCAACCACTCACTCATCAAACATGAGAAAAGAAAAAGATTGTAAGTGGAAGTTGGGTCTTCCAAAGCAAGAAAGATGAAAATCAAGTGGGTCTTCGCAGCAGGACAAAATACTCGAAAGCAAAAACCACCAACCGGAACGTGGGTCTTCTTCAATGGCTTAGGACGCATGCGGGAAAAGTTCATCAAACTTTATATCAAAATGTGAATATTTATGCTAGGCAGAAACTTTACTAAATATGTTCCATTTAGAAGGTCAATAAACCCATATGAAATTACAAAAATTTTACATGGAAACCATATTATTACTCGTTCTTAAAAAGGTTTTAATCAAACCATTACGCCCGAATCTTCCGAGCATGTCGAATGGAGCATGTCGAATTTTAAAGCTCTTCGGCAAAGGACAACTTGTTTCAAGATTATGTCATCCAAATCATTTATAAGTTGAAGGACAAAAAGTCTGCAGTATACATGTACCATTGCAAACCCAATAATCCAGCTGCTGTTACAAGACTAAGAATCTGGGAAAAAAAGTAGATATATTATGAGAAAAAGCGTAAGAACTCAAGTCTCCATCATCTGTGGTTAAGACGTTCTTGATACATACTGTGCATACAACGCACAATATATACAGTTCTTGCCCGTACAAACGGAGGATAGGGCAATAGGAAATAGAATTCCGGCACAAAGGAAACAAGCTACTTATGAAATAGCTTCATCTTTTCGGCATTTTACCAGCAGATTCTTCAGATGGTAAACAATATTACACACAAAAAGGTGGTTCATTCTGATTCAGTATCTTCAGTATTACTACCCTCAGTTTGTATCTCGGGGAGGGTATCAGGATCCAAGCGGGCGTTTGTCTCCTCCAAGGAATGGGAAGAATCAGATACATCAATTGAATCCTGTTGAATTTCTTCGGAATTTTCGGTGTTTTCAGATTCCAAGCTTTCATTTGCAGCATCCTCTGCATAAGATTTCTCAGCATCAATTACATCATTCGTTTCTGTTGAAGAATTTGTTTTATTAGACATTTCAGACGATTTCAGGGTGTTCGACTCTGCATCTTTGGTTTCATCAGGATTTGTTGAATTAGAGGCAAAATGATTATCATCTATGACTAAAGTGGAATTATCGGCCTGCTCGTCGATACTTTGCAAGTTTGATCTTTCCAAAGACGTACCCTCAGATAGAATTTCCTGATCATTCGTCTCTGTTGAGATCTCCGTTGAGCTGTTGCCTGTTTTCAAATGATCGTCAGAGACTTCTGTCACCGTGGTGTTTAGAGATGAGCCATTTTTAGAGCCGTCCATCACATTTTGCTTATTTTCACCAATTGTTACATTTGAATGTTTCTCATCCAGAGCCATTTCACCACCTACCTCCAACTCTTTCCTCTTCTCGCCGCCCATATCAGTTTCTTCTAAAATGTTATCGGGGTTTCCATTAACGTTTTCATCATTTTGATTCTCTCTTTCAGTGGTCTCTACTTGGGTATCATGCGTTACTGCGCTAGAAGCATCATCAGCTTTGTAATGTTCCTCGCGTGCCTCGTGGGTACCTGTATCATCTCCATCACGATCACCTTTCTCTATGAAACTTTCCTTCTCCATTTGCCCATCTTCGGGATCTTTTTCTTCATTCTCATTCTCATCGCCGTCGTCCCTCTCCTTCTCACCATCTACAAATTCTTCTTCACTATCAATCTCTGAATCTATTTTCTCTTGTCCACGATCTTCTATCTCATCATCTCCACTTTCCACTTTTTCATTCTCAGTATCTTCAACTTTCTTGTCTTCCAACTCATCTTCTTCATGCTTATTTTCATCCACAACTCCAGTTGTTTCCTCCTCTTCTTCTGCTTCTTCGTCATGCTTCTCATTCTTAGTGACAGTATCCTCCTCTTGGGGATGGATATCTTTTCTACCAAGTTTTATAAATGTGCCACTACCTCCTCTGCTAATCGATGCTTTCGCATCACTTTCATCAAATTCTTTCTTCTTATCATGGGAGTGCTTAACTTGGTATATCAACCAAAAACAAACAGCAAGTAACAAAAAAATTTGCAGAACATGCTTAACCTTGATTCCCTTGGATCTCTGGTTCCTATTGGGAGTCTGCCTGGACATAATGATTTCCTCGTGACGTATTATTCGCTACTTCTCATTTCCCACTGCTGAGTGCACAAGATCATGCCACAATGTTAAAATATGTAAAAGAAAAATTACTCAATACTAGGGAAAAATCAAGCATTGTTCTGAAATATTAAGTCAGTGGACTCCCATTATGATTTGTTTAAGGAATTGAACAGTTCCTCCTGCCAATATCATAGCCAGAACAAACTTAGAAGCCTAACATGGCAAACTTGACAATAACGATGTCACAAAACCCATTGCATAAACAAATTCATAAGTTGCCAGCATGAACATGCCTTTTTTTGTGATAAACTCTTAGCGTGCAAACATAATTATTTATGATTCACATATAGTTAAAAAAAAAAAGAAAAAAAGCAAAAAATGGTTTCCTGGTATATGTGGGTTGCACAGCACGGCTCATGTTGCATCTGTAAAACTTACCTAATTTTTCTCTTCATTTATATAAATAAAAAATTAAGACTGTGTACTTGTCAAGGATTTTTCCTTTTGGGACCTATCTCTGCCAATGGCAAGCCTAAGGATGGAATAACTCACTACTAACAAAATGTACATTCTTGAGCTAATGACATCATTCCATAATCCAGAAAGATTGATATAATTCTAGGCAAAACTCAAAATAATGAACTCCTTTCACGGGAAAGCTATCTTATGCTTTGTGCTTTTTGCTTCACAAATATCACTCAATTTTTTCGTATAAGTTGTACACATTCCATCTCAAAATAAAGGTCATTATCTGCTGTTGTCTTTGCAAACCAAAAGCACAAAGGTTCGAACATATATAACTTTTCTTCGAAAAAATATACTAATACAACCCCCTACAATTCATCCACAAGAAACCAACTTTTTTAACCAAAACTGATTTTTTTTTCATCAATTTCTCATGCAAGTCCTTGGTGTCAAAATATCCAGAATCTTGCAGTTTGCATTGGCTGACCAAAAAATGAAACGCAATGGCAGTAAATCAGTAATACACCTCTTTGACTAACTGGTTTTTTACAAAATTAATACTCCAGAATTTTAAAATCTTTGGATTTTAACGATAAAAAGATAATCATACAAGCTTTGACAGACTTAGATTCATATCCATAACCCTCAAATTTTCCTTTTACTTCAATATCACTAATAGAAAGAGAAATTCAGAACCTAAATAAAGCTCAAAAGACGGTAAAATTAGGAAAATAAAATGAAACAAACACAAGTCAAAGATCAAATCACAGGAAAATCAAAGGCAGAATTTCCACAAACTATGAGCTTCAACAGCACAAATTAGGAAATTATTGAAACCAACATCCCAGGTCAATGGAGTCAAAATCAAATCTTTATGCTAAACACCAACTACCCATTCCCATAAACAATCAAGAAAAGTAACAAACTGATTACCCAAGTTCAAAGATCCAAGATTTCACTCATTATTCACTTCAGCACGTAAGAAAAAATCAAATTGTTCCCAGCAATCACTTGGTAAACAGCAAAATCAGCAGATAAACATATACACTAACACAATGCAAGGAGAAGATACCTGAAGAAGATGACAGCAAAAAATTGAGCGGTAAGAGACAGATTCCAGCAGTTTCTGACGCAGAATGAAATTATCAAGCTATTTTCTCTCTTCAATGGGACAACTCTCCGATTTATGCTACAGAGTAGAGAGATAGGGGTTGACCGAAGAATCTAAAGATGGAGTCGGGTCTGCACCGCAAAGAATCCGGATCTTGCTCGTAGAGAGCCGGAGAGGTCTATACCATCGCACGAATACGCGTCTTCGAGAAACCAATCGGTTCGGGTCTAAGTCCGGGTCCGGGTGGGTCCAGGTCCAGGTCCGCCGGATCGGGTCTTGCTTTAGATGGAGTAGAGGTGTAGATTTGATAATCTATAGACGAAGTCGTCCCTCACAGACAATTCGGGTCTTTCGAATTATTATTTATAAATGTTTTAAGATTTTTATTTTAAAAATGAGTTGTTATAATATTTTAATTAATAAGATTTAGAGTCCAAACGTATATTCAATATATTCAGTATTATAATGGATTTTTATTATTATAATATTTATATACTCGATCGATCTCTCTCACGACATACAACAAACATGTGTTGATAAGATAGAACATACAACATAAAACTTTGATATCCTTCTCGACAAATAAATAAAAGAGCTGGTCTCATATGAGATTTTCTCACGGATCTTAATTTGTGAAACGAGTCAGTCCTATCGATATTCATAATAAAAAGTAATATTTTTAGCATAAAAAGTAATATTTTTAGCATAAAAAGTAATATTTTTTCATGGATGACCCAAATAAGAGATGCGTCTCACAAATACGACCCGTGAGATCGTCTCACACAAGTTTTTACAATAAATAAATATCACACACGCAGATATACATAAAAACACACATATATATTATATAAAAGATTAGGTACAGAGATTAATTATGTTAGTGTCAGGGAAGATCTAAGAACTTAGTGTAATAAATTATATATTATTATCAAAAGATATAATAAATTTTATATACAAAAAATTATTAAAACTCATTTGAGAATTTTAATAATTTAAAATAATACGACGATACAAACGACTTCAAAATTTTACTTTTTCAAACTCTTTTAATTTAATTTGACGACTTCATCAGAATTTTACTTTTTCAAACCTTTTGAATTTAATTTGATTCAACAACGAATAATTGATCAAAATTAACAGATTAAATTTTCATTATTCAAGAATTGCAATTTTTAATCTCTCAATCATAAAAAAATTCATTTTTTAATACATTCACATCACACAATAATTACAATATCTAAACATTAACCTGAAACAAAAGAGATTTCATGTGTGTACCTATACTTGAAAATTTCAGAGAAAACGTATATACAAAAGTAAAAATTTCACAACACTATTAATTATTTTGGGTCTATATTTGGGATGGGCTATAACCCACCATAGTCCTGATATAGATCCATATTTACTAGGTGTGATATTTTATTTATGAAATGGTCATGTAGGACCGAACACTTGTTGCTTTACTAAAAGCCATAACTGGGGGTAATAGTACAATTCAAATATTTTAAACTATATAATAACTCAAGCACCATGGTTCGATCGCTCTACCAAGTAAAGACAATTATTGTACCCAACAGATCATATTACTGTTACTCTGTTACCCTGAAATTATTATTATTATTTATGAAATGATCGTGT
Source organism: Primulina tabacum (assembly GCF_025594145.1). Lineage (NCBI taxonomy): Eukaryota > Viridiplantae > Streptophyta > Magnoliopsida > Lamiales > Gesneriaceae > Primulina > Primulina tabacum. The sequence goes on from NC_134557.1 coordinate 38,093,747, forward strand.
AGGACACGATGTTGTATTTGAGTTGGTTTGAATTTAAAAGGATATGAAGATGGTTTCTTGTTTATTTGCAAAGAACAATTTTTACACCTTCTGTATTTCGTGTATATGAAATGATTGTGTTTGAATTTTGGAGTTAGGGTCTTCATCAAACTTGTAGATCATCAAGTTAGCTCCGTTTTGGTTCTTGAACCACTCAATTCCAGGAAGAAATGAAAGAGATATGTGATTTGTACTAAAATTGGTCTGGAACTCCGAGTTAGTGCATATTTGTGAACATGCCTTCTGCTTATTCGAATTACGGGATTTATCGGTTGGGATTCTGAATTTGTTGTTCAAATAAAAGTTATAGAATATTGTCTTGTATTTGAAATGATACCAAATTGGCTTGATTCCATTAGATATTGAGGAAGTTATGCTCAAAATAGTAAAATGTGCCAGAAATGCATTGACGCAGAATTCGTGGGAATTATGTTGTATGTTTCAAATTATGGACGACTGGGTAAACGTTTTTATTTAACAAAACTTTGTGAAGAATAATTGTTGGGCTTTGAGTTTTCTTGCATATCTAATTTGCGGATCTTGATTTGAAGATGTATTGAATTAATTATGAATTTTGAAAAGAAACTGCTCTGTTTTGATAAATGATCCGAGTTCTTGAGTTATAGTAGACTTCAGGGGTTCAAGACTTCTCAACTATACCTTTCGATCTCCTTTTGATAATATTTGAAAGATATGTTACGGTTGGTAACATACAAGGTAAACATATAATTTTTATTTTAAATTGAAAATTCTATGACTCGATAAATTACTTGTGATTTGATGATGATTGTTGTCTTGAGATTAGTTTATTATGATATCGAGATGATGATATTGATTTGCATCATTACACTGCATATTGAGCCACTTGTCGATTCAGATTTGATATGGCGGAGGTCGCCTTGATTTATTGATTTGTTGGAAGTATGTGGCTATAGTTGAGTTGACATAGTGTATGCGGAGGTCGCTGTTAATGACGTGAACACTCTCTATAGGCGCACCATAGTCATGAGATTGTAGAACACAACACCCCACCCCGAGTGGATGAGTCGGTGGATGATGCTGGAGGATTCTCTTCCCTTGGGTACCCTATGACCAGATGATTCACTTGATCTTGAGATTTATTGATAGCCCACAGCTTCTGATCATGCATTGCATTATATTGCATCTTTATGAATTTCATATGAACTATTTGTCATTTTAGTTCTCATATATTATTGATTGTATCATACTAGGTTTATACTCACGGCACGTCAGGCTACCTCTTGTTTTCTTGTGCTTCACGGTAGGTGAGGCGAGGCTTGGGATGCCAGAGTCCAGCTCCAAGCGAGGGGATATGAGTTAGAGTGAGATTCTTGGGTCTTAGGAGCTATTTTATGATGTTTGGATTATTTTGGATCACTAGTTATTTTGGCATGTTAAAACTTATATTTCAAACATTTGAGACATTTAAATTACTTTGACGATGTTTATGTGAGTTTGTGAACCACATATTATGTGTTTTACTCAATCGTTTGGTTTGTTACATTTATAATTATTAGTATTAATGTCGGACCCGGACCCCACAATTTCATGTTTGCAATCTTGATTTTGATGTTAACAAAACTTATTTTTTTGTTTCAAACGAATTTATCTAAGTGTGCAGAAAACTGAAACTGATCAGGTTTCGAACTAATCAGTTACTGGGCCAAAACTGAAGCTATCGAAACGTAAACTAAAAGTGCCAACTGATTGACCAAACTGAACCATTCCAACTGATATAACAAAGGCTAGTTCAACTGATTGTTCAGATGATAAACGGTTCATCAGAAGACCTTCAGAAGCCCGTCCAGCTGATGAAGAGTTTAACTGATAAAGAGCCCAGTTGGCCAGTTCAACTGAATCAGTGAAATCAGTTCAGTTGACGAGCCAACTGATTTCATCAGACCAGCTTAAGACCAATTCAGCTGACCAGTTCAGAGCATCAGTTAGGAGCCGATTCCTAAAATAGATGGAGGATTTAGCTGCAACAAATGCGGGGTCTGATGTACTCAAGATGGAGTTTCAGGAGTCGAAGAAAGAGAGTGAATTGTTGAAGACCACGGCTTCTGGTTGTTGACATGTCTCAAGGAGCACATATGCAATCACTCTTGCAGCCATACGGCGGTACATCCACCCACACAGCTCCAACGGCCGCTTCACAGCAGAAAGATTATACAATAGCCGCTTCACCGCCAGACCATTGCACAAGTGTAAATCCTTACGTGGACGCGGTGGTCACCCACAACGCTATATCGAGTCATCACATGACTTGGGCTACAACGATGACGATGGATATGAGGATGGTGATGGTGATGACTATGAAGATTACGACGATTACAAAACCGAGATATTGTAGGATTTTATTATATTTTGTTGATGATATTTATTGCACACTTTAATTTATATATCAATCGGATTAGGAAAAAAAAAAAAAAATATATATATATATATATATATAATATCAGTCAGATTCTGTTTGATATATACTAGTTTAGTGCTATTTTTAATAAATTTTTGAAATTAAAAACATATTAATAATTTATATTCTAAATATAAAAATTTAAAATTGATTAATTATAAAATTTTAAATATTATTATTTTATTAAAAAAATAATTTAAAATAAAAATTTTGATTTTTTTAAAACCATCTTTTAAATTTGTGATTTTTTAAATCCATCGCTAATGAAAAATATTAGCGACGATTTTTTTTTAAAACTATCCTTTAAATTTGTGATTTTTTTAAATCCATCGCTAATAGTTAACGACGATCGATATAGGGACGGAATTCAAAATATGTTACCTCATAAGTTTTGATATGTTATTCACCTACCATGTTCACCTCCATGCCCAGTATCATTTTTGATATATTGTACACTTATCATACCTACCCCCGTGATCCCCAATCAGCTGACACTCGTCTATTGAAGGTGATGAAACATAACTAAATTGTACATACAATAGATGAATACTAACTCTGTACACAAAAGGTAGACAACATATCAAAGCTATATATATGCGTGTGTGTGTCTATATATATATATATATTATATGTCACAACATAGATATCAATCAACAGCAATACACGCATAAAGGAAGACCAAAGGTGAGGGAAAGAATAGTGGAAGAGTAGGAGTACTTGTCAAAAAGATGTTCACAGATTGAACAAATTTCCTAAAAAAGATTTCCTTAAAGGCAAGTTCTATCTATTAAAGCAAGCGCGCGCGCGTGTGATGTGTGTTCCATTTCTCGATTAGGGTTGTCATACTGATTTGCAAAATTTAATCTATTTTCGAAAACTTAAAATTTCACAAAAATTGTGCTTAAATTTAACGAGCGATTCCGTTCGAGTGAAGCAATGCAGTCTATTTTTAAAAAACAAACCTTAAAATTTCATTTTTATGCTCCAATTTAAAAATTTTCCATTGGAGTCGAACAAGCTAAATATGGATGCCACACATCTTTCAAGAAATATAGCGAATCAAGTATGCAATTTTCACATATATTAAGTCAATTAAAATTCTAATTTAGTCACAATCTACTTACGTATTAATATTGAACATTAAAAATTACTGATTAATTTGTGCATCATTTTCCTTGAGGCCAAAAACTTATGTGAGACGATCTCACGAGTCGTATTTTGTGAGACATATATCTTATTTGGGTTATCCATGAAAAAATATTACTTTTTACGCTAAGAGTATTTTTTTTATTGTGAATATCGGTAGAGTTGACCCGTCTCACATATTAAAATTCATGAGACCTTCTCACGAAAGAGCTAATCAGTTACATTCTAGTTCTACCCCTATTCACGCCTACCCACAAACAAATTTGTTAATAATTTGCTTAGCCATGATTACCCTTTTGCTTTCACACTAAATTTATACCTCATGATGTGACTTCGTAAGCTATCCTAAGCAAACCACCGAAAACAAATATATCTATTGAAATAACACACAAACACACATATATATACATATAAAATATGGAAAATGAATATTTTCGTCTATTAAATCGTCCAATTTTATAACCTAGTCGACTAAGTTGGTTTCGATACACAAACTTTTAATTTTTTGCTATTTTGATCTAATTGTTGACGTACCTTCGGACAAGTCGATAGTTTTCTATCTTATATGAGCATTTTACGATGTCTACATTAGGATTTCTTAGAACCACATTAGCATTCGGACGAAATATGACTGAAATTGTAAAAAAAATTCAAAGTTAATGAATTGAACCAAATTCGAAAAATTAGTGGACCAAAACAAAAATTATTTATCCAATTAGATATTTGTGTTTTGTTTTTAATATTTTCTTTTTTGATACATATGCCCAAAAACTTTTAAATTACTTTCTAGCAAAGATATTTCTTGCTTGAATACTACTCTTTGTCTTTCTAGTCCTATAGTATACATATAAATACACACACATTTTATTCCTAACATGCAATGATATAAATGAAAACCCTAATGTCTTCTTCTAAACAAACGTCGATGATGTCTCGCATTATTACAATATTTGTCGGAATCGTCTGCTCCCTCTTGCTTCAAGATGCATCGGCTTCTGTGGTTTCAACTGGAGATTTCAGCAAGGACTTCTTTGTGAACTGGTCCCCCAGCCATGTAAATACATCTCTTGATGGCACAACAAGAAGCCTCACACTCGACAAGGATTCGGGTAATTGTTGAATGACGGGTTCGATTTCGAAAGATGTTTATGGTTTCAATTTTCATGGTCTAAGATCAAAAGTTTTGGTCCTTTTTTTCCCTCCGCTCAGGTTCAGGTTTTCTTTCGAATGACAAGTTGTTGTTCGGCCAGTTCGACATGAAGATCAAGCTGATACCAGGAAACTCGGCCGGCACCGTCGTCGCCTTTTATGTACGAAAGGATTAACAATCTTTAAATTCAGATTTCGTTTTTTGATCGTTAATATTGCATGCAGCTGACTTCTGATGAACCGAATCACGACGAGGTCGACTTCGAATTCCTGGGGAATGTGGTTGGTCAACCTTATACTCTGCAAACAAATGTATACATAGATGGATTTGATAGCAGAGAGCAGAGGATTAAACTGTGGTTTGATCCCACCAAAGATTTTCACACATATACCATACTGTGGAACATTTATCAGATTGTGTAAGCCAACCATATATATATATATATATATATATATATATATATATATACGCCATTTAATTCCATCATACTTTTTCATAATTCTTATAATTTCGTATTAAAAATGTTTCAAGAATGGACGAGGATAAGTCAAAATTTATATGCTTTCGAAGAATTATGTACTATTTTTTTGGAATAAAAATCATTTAAATAGGCTTCCTTGATTATATGCAGTGGAAGAAAAATTAAGAGTTATTTATTTAGTTTAAAAATATACGACTTGCTCAAAACAATTTCTAAAACAGACATTTTTCTTTTTCAAGCTAGAATATTAGATTTCCTAACTGTCTCGTTATTGGAATGTTTGATCTTGCAAGAAAAGTAAAAATAAGCCAATTAGGACAATTGTGCTTTTTTGAGATGACAAGAAAAGAAAAAGAATAAATCTTAACCTTGTGTGAACATATATATTTTTGAAAAATCACATGGTTTCCCAACGAAAGAGTTGAAGACTATACTTTTATAGTGTAATAGTTTAAATCATAAACACGCCGAATCTCGAAGGTGGCATGTTTAAAGAGGATTTTTACTACGCTACACTTGGAGTGTTTTTCTTAACTAAACTTTGTTTCGCGTAGTGCTCTTAAATTCGACGTTGATCTAATCTAAGAGTGTGAACTGCATGTGGAAAAGCTGTTTTAGTGAGGGGCTAGTAGATTTCGATGGCATATTATATTTATTTTAAAAACATTAATCTCGAAATTTATTAATTTAACTTTTTTTTTAAAAATAATATCGTAGATTCATGGTAGACTGGGTTCCAATTAGAACTTACAGAAACCATAAAGACAAAGGAGTTGCATATCCAATGAAGCCCATGGGCCTGCAAGTCAGCCTTTGGAATGGTGAGAGTTGGGCTACTAATGGTGGCAAAGACAAGATTGATTGGGCGTGCAGCCCATTTATTGCTTCATTCAAAAACCACAAGATCGATGCTTGTGTATGGGAGCAAGGCCCAGAATCATGCTGGGCTGGAGGCCCAGATAAATGGTGGAACAACGAAAGGTTCAACTCTCTAACATGGGCCCAAAGAAGATTGTTCAGATGGGCCAGAAAATATTACCTTACATATGATTATTGCCAGGATAATCAAAGATTTAACAATACCCTTCCCCAGGAGTGTCTCCTCCCTAAGTATTGATAGAATATTATGGTTCATTTTCGATCCATCGATTATAACAGTTTAGATATTGTAATTTTTCTTATAAACAAATTCAAATATGTTAAACAGTTGATATGATTCAGATATAGTCTGTTATATTTGTTTTTTTGGTAGTTCTTGTCATTTTTTTGATGTGACGCTGATGTGTGTAGTATCACATTGATATTTCTATTGAAAAAAGAGACTAAAACTGACAAAAAAATAAAAGATACAAGATTAAAAGAAAAATTTGATAACACAGATAGCAAAATTAAAAAGAAGCTATCGTACATGACCAAGTTTACAATTTTCCGTAAATTAAAAGATTTACATTTTTCTATATAGATAGATACAGGTGTACCTGCCATTCCTATAAATCCAACTTTCCATTTTTTAAAAGTATTTTCTACAATTTTTTTTATCTTGTCAATTTTTTTGTATCATTTTTTCTTGTTATAATTTATATTTATGTACTATATAATAATTTTCCAACCGATTAAATATGTCAATATGAAATCAAAAATAAAGAATTATATGTTTTACTCCCAAAATAAATAAATTTGATAACCAAACAATTAGAAAAGAATTGGACTTATAAATGATCAAGACTTATGTTCAAGTCTTCTCCCCCTTGTGTTCAAGAATTGGACTTATAAATGATAAAACATAGAAAGTTTTATGTTCAAGTCTTCTCCCCCTTGTTGTGAATTTTTTTAAAAACGAATGGAAGAAAAAAAGTGGAAACGGACTAATCGAATATGTGAAAAGGACTAAAATTGAAACATACTCTCAAAACAAATGAGAGGAACAAAACACCAAAAAACGAAAAAGGAAAACAAAAGGTCCAAAAATGGAAAAAAGAAAGAATTATGATGTTGCTGAAATCCGCGATGATAGCTGGGAGGTCGGATCTTCGCTTGGGGAGCTCGGATCAGGCATTCGAAAGGTAGCTAGGAGGTCGGATCTTCACTTGGGGAGCTCGGACTTCGAAAAGTAGCTAGGAGGTCGGATCTTCACTTGGGGAGCTCGGATCGGACCTTCGAAATCTGGAAGCACAAACATGAGTGTTAGAATGAGGCCGAAGGTTGTTCCGGCGTAGCCCCTCTGCGCTCAAGTTAGAGAACAGAAAACTGAGAGAGTAACGAGTGTGCTGAGAGAATGTGAATATATGAATGAATAAACAATGAACGAAACATGGTATTTACAGGAGAGCGATAGAGTCCTGATTCGGTAGGTTTAGATCCTCAGAATCTTAAAAGATTTGAGTATATCTTGTGCCAGATTTGATTAGATCTTGTGCCAAATTTGGTTAGATCTTTAATGGGATTTATCTTTCCGGGCTTTGATTTCTGTGGGCTACGCGCTAATATTTGAGTAAGAGCTCTCGCAGGTACGAGCCTGCCTGAAGTCTGGGCCCCTATGGGAGCTCGGCCGAGATGTTTCCAATCACATCGATACCATAATCTTGGAGGTCGGCTCGAATTCATGTTGGGAGGTCGGCATGGGAGCTCGGCGTGGGAGGTTGGCTGACCTCTCTGATCGACAGGACTGCTGATATGGGAGGTTGGCTGGGATGACCCGCCAGATGGACCTCCCGTGCTTCTCCGAATGCCGGGTCCTCAACTAGGTGGGCTATCAAGAGCGGGCCGAGCCCATCCTCAATCCGAGGGTATCAAATTAGAATATATTAGAGTAAAAGAAAGACGAAAAAAGCCTAATTTTTTAAAAAAAGAATTAAAAAAAATATAAAAAATTGTACTGCATGTGAGTGAGATCCACATCTTGAACCTGTGGAACAAAGTGTTACATCACAAGATCCGCATCTTGAACTAGTAGGAGTATATATCTAGCTAGATTCTCTGCGTTAGTAGATCGAGGGACAGACCGTGACTAGGATGTCGCATTCTGAAGGAGGTGTGATTATGATACCACATCCCACATGGATAAAATTGTAAAATTAAAATGAATCTATAATGAGATACACTGAACTTTTATAGCAACTTTGTTATTCATTGTCGTAGAGAAATTACGGATATGAAATAGATAATATAGAAACTCATTGTACAGTCGCGAAGGCATGGGTCTGGACCATTTCCGTGACAATTCCCCCAATTCAAAAGGAAAAAAATTTATATATATGGCTACGACCCCACCAAAATAGGGTTATAATGGGAGGATTCATGAAGCGAGATAATGGTCACCAATCTCCGACTTCCCCTTGAATATTATTGAATTTAATCTCATTGAGTTTAACAATAAAAAAGAAAGATCTAAAATGCATTTATTTTCCCTTATATTTTTCTCATACATACGCATGCGTACAAAGTAACAGTCACAAAATCCCTAGTAAGGATATTGGCCGATATAATTACCCGACGGCTCATAGTCACAAGAAAAGAACCACCACCCGTTGTCTCATTGAGCCCTTGCGCAACCTAAGCACACTGAGTCACACCACACAATTGTTGGGACATTGTGTTCTCGCACTCAAGACACAACAGAAGTTTAATTTTTTTTTTTGCTTGGGCGTCATGTGTTCAAAAACACTCATAGGATGTTATAAGAATTTTACCTTTGTTTTCTTAATGATTGGACTCCAAACTGTTCCGGTATTTAGGCGGATATAGCCCTTCTTGTAACTTCCTACAAATGAGTTGCCTCCTTTGATCGCCTAATTAGGTCCACGATCAAAAACTTTGTTGATCGCTTGGATTGCACTAGAAATCGCAAGCAATTTTGTGTTGAGACTGTGGGGACCCGGACGCTAATCATTCTCTTAATCATCATTTGGGACAATTTAATCAATTATAATAAACAGGGTCTCAATTTTTTCTTTTTAAAATACAGTATTAAATGCGAAACGTAATGAAATACATTCTAATATACATATCAGTATTAAAGTACAAGTCTTGTACTATATACAATCATTCAAACTAAGGTTTAACAACTAAATATCAAGTATCCAAACCCTATCTCTAATCAAGGTCGAAGTCTCCACTCTAATCCCGATATCTCTTCATCTTCTCGACCCTGAACCTGTCCCACCTGTTGCCATGCACACATACAAACACGACAATAGCCGGATAACTCCGGTGAGATATACATCCCAGTATAAATCAACGAAACATGCAATCATATAAACAATATAAAGCATGAAACAAATAACAGTAATATGTATCAAAATCTGAAAATATAATCAATATAAAACTATCAATCAGACTCGTGACTCCACGTCTCAGACTAGACTCGATCCTAGTCTAGGGATCCCGGTTTCCAGATGTTGGCATTCTTATATCGACCAACAGTAATAGAAGAAACTCCAATTCTATCCACGTCGATATAACCAAACATCTAGTGTCTTGACCTATCCGTCACAGACTTTGGCACTATCGCTAATTCACTATCCTGTGACATCGTGCAATGTGCCAGTGACGATTCCACCACTATCAGGCACTTCTGTCACAAGATCACTCGTCTAATACTCATCTAATACGTGCTTTCTATAAATCAATAGAACAAGCATATCAAATCAAATCAATGCATATAATAACAATAAGTATGTGATTTAGGAAAACTCAAGTATATCATACTCGAGTCGTTCTCCCGGTACCACATTGACTTATACCTTTCTTTCGTAGTCTCGGTCTGACGAATTGGGAGTTCTGAATTCAAGACTGTCTCTATCAATCTGAAATGACATATCAAGAATAATAATATCACATTCTATTCCCAATTCAACACTGAATCTGATCAATCTGAATTTAATTCAAAATCAACGGCATAACGGAACAATCTGAATATCCCCGTCAATACAATCTCAACATATATTAATTACAAATCATAACTCATGTCCAATACCATCTGAAATCAGTTAACAATCCAAATCTGTCCAATTTCCAATCAATATAATCAGAAAATTATAACAATTCCATAATCAATATGTTATTTGATCTGACTTCGATTCTACGATGTCTAATATTTCCATAACACATAATAATGATCAAATAATAATTCTTCCAACATCATAATTTCAAATGATAACAGAACCTAATAAAACTTACGTCCAGTTGTAGCTGTCGATGAGAGGGTCACAACACTACGTCCGGATTTAAAATCGGATCGCCGAATCGCACAAATTCACGAAGCTAATATCAAATGAAATTTAAAGCTTTCCCCTGAACCTTGTCTCGTTTTCTTTGCTGGGATGCTGAATGAAATTTACCAATTTATATATATCTCATGCATGGTGTGACAAGTGTCCACTCAAGTGCTAATTGCACTTTAGCCCCTGAAATCTTCACTATTTGCAATTTGGTCCTCACAACTCTTTTTAATTCCATTTCAATCCTAATTAATTACAAAAACCGTGGAAACTAATTTATCATTCCAAAATTCATAAATTAAATAATATCGGATTAAAATGCTAAAATCTCGGGCCTTACAGAGACCGTAGCCTCCGAATTTTCAAAATCCGGAGACGTTGCAGCGACGGCAGCGCGGCGGTGGAAGAAAGCTTGATGGCTGAAATCCTTATTCAAAATTTTTTTGATTGCCGAGAGATCATGATTCTAAATCATGATTTCTTGTAATTAATGATTCTTAATCAATAATCAAACAATTAATCAAGCAAATATAATTTTATTTTGTGGCAAAAAAATAAAAAATAAAAAAATTCTTCCAACAATCTTGTGAAGTGGCCGTGGGTTGTAATTGCAATTGGAAGGATTTGTGTTTTTGTTTTGTGTGCAATTTTTCATCATCAAGTAATGAGCCCCCTAATGATGTATTTGTAGAGTGAGACTCTTAATCTAATTAGGAGTACCTCTCCCACAAGGACTCCTAGTCTTTGTGGTACTAGGACTCTATCTATTCATTATAATAAATTCCTATATTATTAATATATAATATATTTATCAACTTTTGATGATACATGATATACTAATACCAAATATATACAGATATTTCATATCACCATATAAAATATATATGTATATCGATTAAATTAAATAACTATTAATTAATTTATATAATTAACTCATATGTTAATTTAATTCTAGACTCCTCTAGAATATTTACGGAAATTTGTACATGTTAGTCGTCACCACAACTAGTACAATCATTTAATCAGTAAATTCTCAATTCATTTAATAAATGATTCCGAACTCATTATAACCATGATCAACGATCCGAGTGCGCTGATGTATCAAGGATATAAGTCTTGTTCATATAATGAAAATTGAAATTTCGAAGATCAAAATTTTCACTTACCATATTGGGCGGCTACCAGTTTTAGTGAACTCCTTCACAAAACAGGCAGTTCCACTCTTCTTCCTCATTTAGCAATCATGCTAACTTTCATTTCTTCCATCCTATGTAATCAATTCATAAACTCCTTTATAAGCTTCCTGTTTGATCTCCATCAAAATATAACCGCCAAATTTCAACTCTTTGAAATTTGACTATCTCAACGGGAACACAAAATCCGATGCTTGTGTGACCCTCAATGGTTCAGGGATACAACTGGCTATAAGTTTACATCCTCATGTGATTCAGAATAATATTTATTCTTATTCGGGTTTACCCTAGTTAACCCCATTCTTTTCATCAACTCTGTTGGAAACTAAATTCCGGCGTTTGACAAAATATAAATCAACTGAAAATACGAACCAACTGATCGAGTAAACTGAACTCAGCAACTGGACTTAATAACTGAAATCAACTGACTGATCATTTGGAAACTGATCAGTTGATATATTCAGCCGTATGCTAAGCACCCTTCAACTGAACATATCTCGGGAAAGAACAATCAACCGTCAAGAGACATAGAAGATTGCAACGCCGCACTTCAATCAATACAGCTTAGAAAAACGCATTTCGGCGAAAGCAATTAAGACGCCGCATCACAATAAATGAAGCAAACAATGTCCAAGGAATAATCAAGTAGAAATCAACGGATACAAAGATTCAAATTCATCTCAAGTTACCGTTGGAGAAAAGAAGCTTATAAATATGACAGAAGAACAGCTGAAGAAATAAGATAGTCAACACTATTCAAAAGCTTTCTGTCACTCTGTCAAAATCTCAGCTCAATCTTACTTGATATATTCGTAGCAGTTAAGGCTACAATTTGAGCTCATTAGTAAGTTGTAATAATCGTTGAAATTCGATAGTGCTAATATCAGTTACGCACTGAGAACATTCTGTAATACTAAGAGTTTCAGTTTTGGCAGTGTTAAGTCCAAACTGAAGTGGGTCAGTACAATTCTTGTATTTGATCAAAGTCTTTTAGTGGATATCCTATCCGTGAGATAGAAGGGGTGACGTAGGAGTAATTAAATTCTCCGAACATCCAGAAACAACTCTTGCCTACTTTATTTCAGTTTCGTATTCTATCTTTCAGTCAGTTATTTTCCGCAACTACTTTAGTTTAACTGATTGTCATTGACCAACAAGATTCCGAGAATCAGTTTGTCACCAAACTGAACTCAAAATTCGAAAAGATCAGTTTTAATTGTGAGTGTTTATTCAACCCCCCTTCTAAACACTCTTGATACGTTAATCGATCCTATCAAGTGGTATCAGAGCGGTTGAATCTTGTTCTTGAATACTTTTGATCTAAAAACTTGCCAGCATGACTTCATTCAACAAAATTCCCATGTTCTCCAGAGAAGAATTTGATGATTGGAAAATCAGAATGCAGGCTCATTTGGCTGCACAAGATGATGACATGTGGTATGTCATAACTGATGGACCCATGAAGATTCTAAAAGCAAATACAGCAGTTGCCATAACAGAAGGGGCACCACAAAGAATAGAAAAGCCCATAGATGAATGGACAACTGAAGACAAAAGAAAAGTAAATCTTGACAATGTGGCTAAAGACATTCTGTACAAAATGCTGGACAAAGTAACTTTCAGCAAAATAAAGATGTGTAAAACAACCAAAGAAATTTGGGAAAAGCTGATCCAGCTGTGTGAAGGAAATGATCAAACCAAAGAAAATAAACTTTCTGTTGCTGTTCAAAAGTTTGATAACATCAAAATGAAAGTAGGAGAATCAATGCACGAGTATGATGAAAGAGTGAGCAGTATCATCAATGAGTTAAATGCACTTGGAAAAGTGTATACCAATAAAGAAATTGCACTAAAACTAATGAGAGGTCTTCCCAAGGAATGAGATGTCAAGACCATGGCAATGAGGGAGTCCAAAGATCTGAATCAGATTGAACTTCATGATTTGTTTGCTGATTTAAAGGCTTATGAGTTTGAGCTGCAGACCAGAGAAGGAGAACCATCTACCTCTGCAGCCACAACTGCTCTAGCTGCTGTCAGAACTGAACAAATCAATTCAGTCGAAAAATTTGCTGATAAGTTGAGTAATGATGCTATGTCATTATTCATCAAAAAATTCGGAAGATTCATGAGAAAGAATCAAGGGAACTTCCAGAAGCCATACCAAAGAAACAATTCCAAAGATGAACCAAATGCCTGCTATAACTGTGGCAAATCAAGCCACTTCATTGCCGATTGTCCTAAACCCAAGAAGGACAGTCAAGGCTCAACTGACAGAAGAAAGAAATCATATGAACGCAAAAGAAGATCCAAGGAAGATAAGAAAGTCTTCAGAAAGAAACATGAGGTACTCTTAGCTGAAGAAAACAAATATAAATGGGCAGAAACTGACAGTGAAGAGTCGGAACCAGAAAGCTCATGCAGTTCTAGTGATGATGAGGAAGTAAAGTGCTTGATGGCTAATGATGCAGCAGAAGAATCATCTAGCCAACAGGTATTTGATTTCAGCTCAACTGATTTCACACGAGAAGAATTCATTCTAACACTATATGACATGGTAAATGAGTATCAAAAGCTTGCATCATCATTTGAAGAAATCAAAGCAAAGCAAACTGATCCCACAGACAATAAAACCAAAACTGATAAATCAGTCGATGGGTTGAATCTAAAAAGGGAAATTGCTGAGTTAAAAGCAGAAAGAAACAAAAATCAGTCATTAATACAGAAGTTGATGCTTGAAAACTCAAAACAGACTGAGCTTATTCAGTCTTGGAACAAATCATCTACTGCACTAAATGAAATGCAGATTTCACAAAAATCAGTTTCTGATAAAACTGGTTTAGGGTTCAACACTCAAGGAGAAATGTATCCAAATGATACTCAACCAAAGCTAACAATAGACAAAGGGAAATACATTCACTTTGTCAAATCAGCAGTGGTACAAGAACAAATTGAGTCCAGTAAACTGATTGAGCAACCTACTGAGAATATGAACAAGGCTAGAAGATATGGGATTGGTTATAGTAAAAAATTCTCAACTGATTCACAAAGTCAGTCATCAAAGAGATTTTACAAAAACTATTCGAATGGCTATTCCAATTACTATAACTGCAAGCTAGTTCAGAAGAGATATAGACTGAACAATCAGTTGAATAAAGCTAAAACACATATTGTATCATTCGTACACCACACAAGCACACAAAAGCCGAGAAAAACCATTTGGAATACAGCTACTGGAAAGCCTGTTAGACTAATCCAAGTATGGGTTCCTAAAGGACTAATCAGTTCAGGACCCAAATAGATATGGGTACCAAATTATATTATGTGTGTGACTGCAGGTAACAGGTACAAACAAGAACTCAATATGGTATTTGGACAGTGGATGTTCGCGACATATGACAGGAGATGCAAGTGTGCTATCTCAACTGATCAAATACAGTGGTCCAAATATCAGTTTTGGGGACAATTCCAAAGGTAGAACTGTGGGTAAGGGTAAGCTTATCCAAGGTAACTTTACTTTTAAAAATGTTCTATTAGTAGAAAACCTGAAGAATAACTTGATCAGCATCAGACGGTTATGCGACAGTGGATTCTCAATACATTTTGACAAAAACTCATGTTCAGTCAAAACTTCAACTGATGAAATCATACTAACTGGCAAACGTTATGGAAATACATATAAAATCAGTTGGAATGATCAAACTTATGCACCAGTTTGTTTTATTGCTTCCAAATCATCTAAAAACTGGTTGTGGCACAAGAGACTAAGTCATCTAAACTTTAAATCCATTGCCTATCTGAGTAAACATGAACTTGTAACTGGTTTGCCCAAAATAGACTTTTCAAAAGAAAAAATTTGCTCAGCATGTCAGTATGGTAAACAAGTACGATCTTTTTTTAAAAACAAGGATTGTAAATCTTCATCCCGATGCTTAGAACTGTTGCACATGGATCTCTTTGGTCCTATACAGTCATGAGCTTAGGGGGAATGAAATACACCTTGGTAGTCGTGGATGATTTTTCAAGATTTACTTGGGTTATTTTTCTCAAATCTAAAGACCATACTGCTTCACAACTGATAAAGCTCTTCAAAAGACTTTTAAATGAAAAATCAGTTGGAATTGATCGAATCAGATCAGATCGAGGAACTGAATTCATCAATCAAACTCTTTCAAATTTTCTAGAGAATGCTAGAATTAAGCATGAGCTCTCAGCAGCCAGAACTCCTCAGCAAAATGGTGTAGCTGAGAGAAGAAATCGGACCCTTAAAGAAGCTGCTAGAACAATGCTTGCTGATTCTGGTATTTCTCAAAGGTTTTGGGCAGAGGCAGTAAACACTGCGTGTTATAATCAAAACAGATCAATGATTAATACGAATCATATGAAAACACCATATGAGATCTGGTATGGAAGAAAAAGTATAATTACTTATTTCAAAATATTCGGCTTCAGATGTTTTATTCTTGATAATGGTAAAAATTATTTAAAAGCGTTTGATGCTAAATCTGCAGAGGGAATATTTCTTGGATAATCATCAGTTAGTATAGCTTATAGAGTCTTCAACAAGAAAACCCTAAATGTTGAAGAATCAGCTCATGTTGATTTTGATGAAACTGAACTAACTAATAAGCCAACTGATCAAGTTGAGCTAGTTGATCGATTTACAGATATCAGTTTGGAGGATGATGATGAAAAAGACAATCATATTAATCAAAACAATCTCCAAACACCCGAACCAGAAGTGTCAGATCAATCAGCTGAACCAGAAGCCATTCCTAATGATCAGTTGATAGAGCATAATGATAACATTTAAATACCAGTTGACGAAGCACCAATTGAGACTGAAAACTGTGTTCAATTACCAACTGAAAAAATTGCTGATACAACAAATACTGAGTACAGATGGAGAAAATCACATCCACCTGAGCTGGTAATAGGAAATCCATCTGATCCAGTAAGAACTCGCAATCAAATGCTAAATTTATTTATCCATTCAGCTTTTGTATCACAACTAGAACCAAAGAAAACTGATAAGGCTCTTGCTGATCCTAACTGGGTAAATGCAATGCAAGAAGAGCTAAATCAGTTCACTCATAACAATGTCTGGAACATAGTTCCAAGACCAGTTTCAAAAACTGTTATAGGTACAAAATGGGTGTACAAGAATAAACTGAACGAGGATGGTTCAATTGTGCGCAATAAAGCGAGACTAGTAGCACAAGGATATAGGCAAGAAGAAGGAATTGACTATGATGAGACATATGCTCCAGTTGCAAGACTGGAAGCAATCAGAATGTTTCTTGCTTATGCATCATACAAGAACTTCAAAGTATCAAATGGATGTCAAAAGTGCATTCCTAAATGGCCAGCTACAAGAGGAAGTATATGTTGAACAACCCTCAGGTTTTGTAAATCACAACTTTCCTGATCATGTATATCATTTGAACAAAGCCTTATATGGTCTTAAACAAGCTCCCAGAGCTTGGTACGAAACTCTTTCAAAATTCCTAACTGATCATGATTTTTCTGTTGGATCAGTTGATAAGACCTTGTTCAAATTTACTAAGAATGATCACATTTTATTAGTTCAAATTTATGTTGATGATATCATATTCGGGTCAACTAACCCCAAATTATGCGAGAAATTTGCTAAGCTAATGCAGGATAAGTTTGAAATGAGCATGATGGGTGAACTGACATTCTTTCTTGGACTACAAGTGAAGCAAATGGAAACTGGTATATTCATCAGTCAGACTAAATATACAAAGGAGCTGCTGAAGAAATTTGGCATGGAATCATGTTCAGCTGCGAATACTCCCATGAGCTCATCAGTAAAATTGGACACTGATCAATGGGGAATATCAGTTGAGGCAACACTATATCGAGGTTTAATAGAGTCATTGTTATACCTAACTGCCAATCGCCCTGATATTGTATTTGCTGTGTGTATGTGTGCTAGATTTCAAGCAAATCCTAAGCAATCACATTTCTCAGCTGCTAAAAGAATTTTGAAATATCTTAAGGGCACACAAAATGTTGGGTTATGGTATTCTAAAGACTCTACTTTCAATTTAGTTGGATATTCAGATGCAGATTATGCAGGATGTAAGCTTGATCGTAAAAGTACAAGTGGATCTTGTCAGTTTCTAGGAGACAGGCTGATATCTTGGTTCAGCAAGAAGCAGACATCTATAGCTACCTCAACAACTGAAGCAAAATATCTTGCTGCTGGTAGTTGCTGTGCACAACTGATCTGGATCCAGAAACAATTGAGAGATTATGGAGTAATTACAAATAATTCGCCCATATTTTATGACAATACGAGTACAATTGCCATCACCTATAATCCAGTTCTTCACTCAAGGACAAAGCATATAGATGTCAGAAACCACTTCATAAGAGATCATGCTTTGAAGAAGAACATCAGACTGGAGTATATTTTAACTGAGCAACAAGCAGCTGACATCTTTACCAAACCATTACCCGAGACTAAGTTTTCTTACTTTCGCAATATTCTTGGTTTAATTGATCTGTCTTAAAATTATTACTAATGTTGCTTTATTAATAGAATTATCTGCAGAAAATAAGAACACAACAAATTGAAAATAATACTTTATTAAGAATACCATCGATCCCAGTGTACAGAAGATATCATAGAACCAACTGAATCCTGCCATACTCTAATCCAATCATTCAACTCATAAATTTGGATTCTAGAAAATGACCTAGTTGTAGAAATCTTCTCAACCACATGCCATTCCTTCCATAACATTGCTTCTAACAGACATTTGTCATCAATCAGATCTGTAACATGCCTAACTTCAAAACGATCAATGTATTTTCTTGCTGTTGCTGCTTGAGCACGAGTAGGAACAACACCCCTACTACTTACCCTCTGCAAATCATGGATCTTGAACCATGTTGACATCACTTTCATCAAGACATATTCTTCCATTATCTTCTTCAATTCTTCTAAATAAGGACTTAATTGCTCATTAACTTGAATATGCGAACTACTGCATGCATCAGAGTTACTTGAATCCGACATATTGAACTGTTATTGTCTCACATTCTATCATCTTATTTAAAGACAGATGAAATTTAAATGTTAAAGAAACTGAAGAGACTCAAATCAACCGAAGCGTCTTTCTCATTTACCGAGGCTTCTTAACTATCAGTTGTTCATTATCAACTGATATCAGTTTGACATTTATTACTTAACGCTTAACCAATCATCAGTTCATCTGTTTATGATCGTAATTCATATATAATAACTAATGAAACTTATTATTTGCAGAAAAAAGAAAAAAAACAAAGTTAAGCCAAAATAAATGTTTTATTCAACCATAAATATTTGCTTGGATTACATTTTTATATTTTTCCTCTATATCATCTATCCACATTCTCAACCAAACGGATAGAGATGAGGAAGATGTCTTGAGAAAGCTGTGTGAAGAGGCTATGCGATTAAGGGTCTCCAGTTCCTTTCGCAGCATTAGCTGATAGATACGACCATCCGTAAAGATGTCCACCCACACAGCTTTGTGCAAGTGCTCCCGCACTTCTCTCAACTCTGCCATCAGTTTGAGAGTTGTAGCCTCTCCAGAATTATACAGGAACGCAAGCTCCTCTAACTTTTCCCAGTAGGGAAGACTCTTGTAGAAGACTTCGTCTTCTATAACAGCCTTCCTAGCTTCCAGAGAAAATGGCAAAGCACTCGAGCTACTCGCATCTGCCATTCTTTCGTCTTGAATATTTTCACCAATATAACTGAAACTAACCGTGTTACTTCTATTTATAGCAGAATATCAAAGAAGCTGAAGGGTCGTCAACGTTTCAGCAAACGATAATCTTTCTGGCCTTTAAATTTATTCGCTTTAATTATTTTATGGACTAATTAAGGGGGAATAATGGTTTTAAAAGGTTAACTGAGAAGACAAATGTTAGTAAACTCTCAACTGAAAGGACACAGTCTTACAACTGATCGTTCAGTTGGGTATTTCACTAATCTTCTCATATAAGTTAACTAATTAAAACATATTATATTCCAAATCAAGTGACGTGACTGTCTATTATCTAATTATGAATCTCATTTTGAAAACGTGGAAGCATTTGAACCGTTTAAATTGTACACACGCTTATAGCACACGAACACACGTTTTTATTCAAACTTTTGACGGACTGACACGTGTCCAGAATCTAAACAGTCACATACATATAAATAATTTCCCGCTTCAATTCAGCTTTCTTTCTTACGCGTACATCATCTCTCAGAGCAAACTCATACACTCAGAGCTTGTATTTCGCAAAATTTCAGGTTTCCTTACTCTCAGCAATGGCGAATCAAATCCTAGCTCACATGTTGAACGCTATGGCCATTGATTTTGACTCAGTTCTATCAGTTCACGAAGCTGAAATTAAGAACGTCTTTCTGAAGATTGAATCTGCTGGTCTCAGAATGTTTTTGGGACAATACTCGCAGGAGATTTACCCAAAAGAACTCCAAGACCTCTACTCAAATGGATATATCAACTCTGATGGAAACATCATTGCCACTATTAACGGTCAGTCGGTGACCATTTCTGAAGATTCTTTCGGAGAAATCTTTTCATTACCCTCTGATGGATTAGTACACCTTGCTGATGTTAAAGCATCAGATATTGAAGAAATGCAAACTGCATTCTCTACTGATGGACGGAAAAACAAAGTTTCCGATCCTAAGAAGGAACTGAAGCATGAGGTTCAGTTGCTGGCTGATATCGTAGCCAAAGGGCTATTGGCCAAGGCAGGATCGTATGCTGCCCTGACTTTGGAGAAGTTTCAAGCTATTATGATCATTATGGCTGGAAGAAAATTCAACTGGAAGCAACTTATTTTTAGTATCTTGAAGAACATGGTTTCCTCCACCAAGCAATCCAAAGGATTTGCAGTGCCGCTAAGCTATTTGATGAAAGTCAAAGGGTTGGTGGCTGATGATTCGAAGCGATTATCTAAATTCAAAATTTTCAATGGGAAGAATATTCTGCCACCCAAGACTAAACTAGATATCTCTCATGATCAGTTCGTGAAGATCAAGAAGGAGATTGGGACACAACAGGCTGCTCCCAAATCAGTTAAACAGGAGAAGACATTGGCTCAACTGAAGACAGTTAAAAGAAAACTGATTATTAGTGAATCCGATTCTGAGAAGACGCCCTCTCCAAAAATTGCCAAGAAACCAAGAACACAAAGGACAAAATTACCAACCACAGTAAAATCAATTCCTACTGAAAGACTGATATCTTCAGATGCCCAACAGCCTATCAAAGCAGTTCCTCTGAAGATTATTCCACCAGAAATCTCAGCTGGTGCAACAAAGGAAACAGTTAGAATCAAAGCTCCTCTAATCCACATCAATCGTCCTACCGTTCTAGCACCTCCCAGACCCAAAAGTATAAAGATTATAGAACTGGTGGATACTACTCGTACTGGATTGGAAATTCCACACATCCTCAGTACTGAAAAAGGCAAAGGCAAATTGATTGAAGAGCCCAGGCCATCCAATTCAATTCAAACTCATATTGACCTTGTTTGGGAACAGGTTAATAATTTTGCAGCATCAAAACTTAAAATCTATGATGACTGGACCGTCTACAGAACTCAAATTTTTGCTAAGCAGCTGAAAAAGAAATTCCAGCTGAACAAATTTTATCAAACTGGAAGCAATTGTCCTCAAGATGGTCAAAGCTGCTACAATTGTTCAGGCTTTGGAGAGAAAAACATATTTTTTTGATCAAATTCGAGCTAAGAAGCTATCTCAACTGCTTGAGAAATTAAAGGCAAACTACATTCCCACCAATCCAACTGCCTATAATGATCGAGCTGTGATCACTCAGCTAGATACAGATCTTACTAGCTTGCAAGCTCAGATAAAAATGTGGTAAATGGATCAGGAGTTAGTTCTTCCTGAGGAAGCCTCTGAAGAAGAAGAAGAAGAACCCTCCTCTCAGCAGAAAGAGCCATCCTCAGAACAAACTATTGTTACAATTGAAGAACCAGTTCAGGATGTGCCACAATCATCTGCTGTGGAATATCAGCTGTACTCTGAAGCCAAGTTGAATTTTGCCAACATTGATGAAATAATTCAAGCAGTAGTGACAGAATCTATGAATAATGAAACCATTTCTGAAGAAGTTGATCACTCAACTGATCAAATCACTGAAGAGGTTTCTATCTCAACAGAAGCACCAGTTCAGCCTGCTGTTTCTGAACTAAAGGGGCAAACAGTGGTGCCTACTCAATCACCAAATCAACAGATTGCTGTAAATATGGAGGTAGTTCATGACCCTTTCACTGAAAATCTTATTCAGCAGGAAAGCCCAATTTTTGATCAATATCAATCTTCATCTCCTCCAGTCCAAGTAGTGGTAACTGAAACAGATGTTCCAGCACAGGCTGTCTCTGAAACGATATTATCTGATAGAACCATGGTGGTCTTTGATCAAGTCTCACATGAACCAAGAACATCTAATCAGTCACCTCCTCTTCAATCCATAGAAATGGATCTTGTTCTTGAAGAAATCCAGAATATGCAGCACAATATGCAGCAGATGATTACTGAAATCAAGAAAATTCAGTCCACACAATTCTCTCATACTGTCAAATTGGATTCTTCAATTGAATATGACTCCGCAAAACTGAAAGCCATTCAAGCAAACATGGAGTCTCTTACCCGAACTGTACTTGAGATGAAAAATAACAGAGGTCTAGCTCAAAGTCTCTATACAAATCAGGATATAATCAGTCAATGAGTTGAGCGATTGGAAACTTATGTTTCTAATAAAATGGAATTGTTGCAGACTTGTTTACAAACTGCTGTCTCAAGTATCTCCGCAGATGTCAAAATTCTTTCCACTGACGTTCGAAAATTATCTGAGAAGATGGATTTGTTTGACAAAAAGGGGGAAGAAATCAAAGATCAAAGAGCATCTTGAAAAACAACAGAAAACAGCAGAAGCAGTTAATCAGATTATTAGATTCAGTTGTTATTAAATCAAGATCTCTTTCAGTTCAAGAAATTCAATCTCTTATTTTATCTAAAATGAGCTCAGATGTTCAGTTATTAGTACTTAGTTTTGTCAAACACCATAAAGGGGGAAATTGTTGGAAAATAAATGCCGGCGTTTGACAAAATATGAATCAACTGAAAATACGAACCAACTGATCGAGTAAACTGAACTCAGCAACTGGACTTAATAACTGAAATCAACTGACTGATCAGTTGGAAACTGATCAGTTGATATATTCAGCCGTATGCTAAGCACCCTTCAACTGAACATATCTCGGGAAAGAACAATCAACCGTCAAGAGACATAGAAGATTGCAACGCCGCACTTCAATCAATACAGCTTAGAAAAACGCATTTCGGCGAAAGCAATTAAGACGCCGCATCACAATAAATGAAGCAAACAATGTCCAAGGAATAATCAAGTAGAAATCAACGGATACAAAGATTCAAATTCATCTCAAGTTACCGTTGGAGAAAAGAAGCTTATAAATATGACAGAAGAACAACTGAAGAAATAAGAGAGTCAACACTATTCAAAAGCTTGCTGTCACTCTGTCAAAATCTCAGCTCAATCTTACTTGATATATTCGTAGCAGTTAAGGCTACAATTTGAGCTCATTAGCAAGTTGTAATAATCATTGAAATTCGATAGTGCTAATATCAATTACGCACTGAGAACATTCTGTAATACTAAGAGTTTCAGTTTTGGCAGTGTTAAGTCCAAACTGAAGTGGGTCAGTACAATTCTTGTATTTGATCAAAGTCTTTTAGTGGATATCCTATCCGTGAGATAGAAGGGGTGACGTAGGAGTAATTAAATTCTCCGAACATCCAGAAACAACTCTTGCCTACTTTATTTCAGTTTCGTATTCTATCTTTCAGTCAGTTATTTTCCGCAACTACTTTAGTTTAACTGATTGTCATTGACTAACAAGATTCCGAGAATCAGTTTGTCACCAAACTGAACTCAAAATTCGAAAAGATCAGTTTTAATTGTGAGTGTTTATTCTACCCCCCCTTCTAAACAGTCTTGATACGTTAATTGATCCTATCAAACTCTTTGATCAAGAATGTCAAACTCATTTCTGGTTGCACCCATCGGATCATGGTAAGAGCGTCTAGTAGAATCGCTCATGATCTCCTAGGTATCACTGATAGTGCCTTCAAGATCATTTAGTCATGGTTAGCATATAATACGGTCCCTTAAACACAT
Source organism: Primulina tabacum (assembly GCF_025594145.1). Lineage (NCBI taxonomy): Eukaryota > Viridiplantae > Streptophyta > Magnoliopsida > Lamiales > Gesneriaceae > Primulina > Primulina tabacum. The sequence continues at coordinate 38,117,669 of NC_134557.1, forward strand.
ATATCCCGATCAAATTTGCAACTATTGGTATATCGAGAGTTGCATATACATTCGATAACGATGCGATTTATCTTTGAGTACTAATAGTGGTATGGTATGTGAAACTAGGAAAACACCTTTCCCTAAAGCACATTTCTTGCTCTGGTCAGAGACACCTTGTATTATTAACTCATCAGATCACATAGGATATCTTCACCCGTAGGCGAACGATGAATCCCTGACAACAATGCATTTGCTCCTACGCATTTCGAAACTACACCCAACCTCGTCACTTGATGACCCTCGATGGAGTCGGTAAACAGATCAAAGTGCACGCTAGTACGTATAGCCCCTATATTGTCTCGGGTCAAAGGAATAATGGTGTACAACCATAACTGCATACTATTCCACTCGATAAGTGAGAACCACTTGGACAGTCCGAGGGAGGGTTGTTCAGTGCATCATCATATGATCACTCATCTGTGTGAATGGACATATCCATGCCCTTGCCAATGAAACATGATGTTTACATCACAGATGCTAGTCTCGAGCTCGAGTGACCTTTATCTTTTTTTAGGTAGCTGATTCGACTAGAAATCTGTTTAGAATATACGTTATACTTCCTAATAAGTTTCATGATCTTACGTTGCGACGCAGACATCATGGTAGCTATTGTATATTCAAGGACTTTATCTATGCAACTTGCATGGGTATACAGATAAAGTATAATGTCATAATCGAATAAAATCATAAAATATTATTAAAATAAAGATTGTTTTACATTAGAGTCAATAAAATCTCTAGCCACAAGTTGGATTGCCGGACACCTACTCTAATAACAACTTGGGTGTAGTGCAGGCACTATTCTCCAACACATGAGTTAGACGCGTAATCGTAGTTGGGCTGCTCCGCCACCCACAAGTTCACAGCGGCCACTCCCGTGAAGTCGCCACTTCCCTCGGCGAGATTCTACCCATAGGAGCGATTCGTCGAGTGCACAAGGTTACAATCACCGAGCCTCTATTTGACATAGTTCTACACGAAGTCCGCAATGTCTGTGTCCCATCACTACAACAAAAATGGCTTTTCGCAGCGCGCAAATTCTCTTTCCGCGGCGCACATTGCACGCTGCGAAGTTACAAGTTGTTGAAACTCAAGATTATCCGCAGCGTACATGTGCACGCCGTTAATACTATTATCAACGTCGTGCATATGTACGCCGTTAATACAACTATCCGCAACATGCAATGTACGCCGTTAATATTCAAAAAACATCTAAATATTACCGATGGTTTTTGACAAAATCGTCGCTAATTGGCGACAGTTCAAAACCGAAGGCACCGTCGCTAAAGTAGCGACGATTTGTAATCCGTCGCTACATTAACGACGGTATTTAAATTTAGCGACGGTTACGCAACCGTCGCTACATTTCGCGACAGTTCAAAAACCGTCACTAAAGTTTGCATAAAAATAAAAAAAATTTAGTTTATAATTTAATAAATTTAAAAAAAAATACCATACAACTATGATAAATTGACTGATGATCTTAACTAACATTTAAAAAATTAACCAAAAATTGAAACAAAAAATGTACCTAAATCGAAATTAAAATCGTATAAAAGAGAAAAATTTTAAGTGTTGTGAAGTGATGTGGAGGAAAGTGGAACGGAAATCGAATATTTATAGATAATTTACGACTATTAGCGACGGTTTTCGGTTAAATCGTCGCTATTAGCGACGGTTAAAAGTACTATTCGCAGCGTGCTTTCAATGCACGCTGTTGATGATGTGCTGCGAAAAATCATTTTTCTTGTAATACATGTCATTGATCCCACCCAACTTGGCCGTGGACAGCATTGTGAGCGTCTAGGTAGTCTTGTGGAGAGTTTCGGGCGTAACATGCATGTTGCGATATGGCTAAAACAACTAATAAAAAGAAGGGTAGGGTTGTTTGGAAGAATTTTATATTGATATAATTGGAACTCATAATTTTTTGGTGCAAAATGATGGAGGAGAAGTAGGGCTTATATACAGTTGATGAAAATTTTTGGCTTAGCTGACCTACTGAATAAGAAAACAATTCTAAGTTAATCAAATACTTGGTCATTGGAATTTAGTAATGTAAATTTTCCATATTTTTGTCATTTAACTCTTTTGCTACACTTCGTACATGGAATTTTTCCATATTTTGTCATTTAACGTCGGAGGATATATGAAATACAAATTTAAAGGGTTTCCACAATTTGGATATATTACGTTGTCTTTTTCTATATTTTCATCTAAATTTTTATAATAATGTTTTTCTAGAGTTATGGTCTATTAATACTCCTATTATGTATACGTTCTTTTGCCATATCAAGGATAATAGTTTCTAATAACAAGAAATTATTATTAAAAGACAAAAGAAGTTGTTGATAACTTTTCTTTGTTGATAATATTGTGATATTAACATATGAAGTTTTGCAACTAATAAGATTTTCTATAATATTGATATCTATGATAAGATTTACTAGGGTATATATCTTTATGATTAGATCTTTAGATATTATAATATTATTCAAAAGAATTTATTTCCTAATAAAGTTCTTTTTTTCATATTTTTGTAGGTCTCTATACAAAGTATAAACTATAGGCCAAAAAAGTCTATAAATAAGAGATCATTGCTGCTGCATGCATGTGATTTTTTGGAGTTGAAATGGAGCAGTGAAACGCCGCTGGAAGAGTAAGAAATTACGTGTGAATTAATAAAGAACTCCAAGCCAATGCATATTGAAGTGTTGTTGTGAAGTGTTGAGAACATTCAAATCACAACACCTAATCATTCTTTTGGTTATTGTATCTTTTTTTCGAGAACTTTGGCTTCGCGTTTGTTGCATACATAGTTTTGGCTATACGGTTTGATATATATATTTGGATGCATTTTGTTCCCTCACTTGTTAAGGCAGTTAGCTTTTATTTTTTTCATTAGTATTGATTTTTGTAAACTGATAAGTTGTCTAGTAAATCATTTTATCCTGAGGCACCGGACAAGTATTAATACTTGTACGTGATTTATTTTGTCTTATTTTATTCTTTAAAATTTATTTGTGTGTTTAATTAATATATCTCATTGCATATTGTAAATGATACACACGATCTTATTATTTTTGTACTTTATGTTAAACAATTCTTTCAGTTGGTATCAAGAGTGACACTTGACATTTACTAAGTAAGATTATGGGGTTGTTTAAACAGGCAAAAGTAAAATGGACTTGTAATTTGTCAACAATGTTTCTCGACCACCTGTTTTGGATGAATCTAATTATGCTATTTGGAAAGTCAAGATTAGGGGCTACATTAAATCCATCGAACAAAGAGCATGTCAATGTGTTTTAGATGGCTGGTATTCACCAAGAACTGTGGATGATGATGACAGTCGCATCAAACCAGAGAGTCCATGGACAACTGATGAAGTCCAAACTTCGAATTTCTACTCAAAAGCTCTCAATGAAATTTTCACTTCGTTCGACATCGACATATTTAGTTTGATCCACAATTGCATCTTTGGGAAAGATGCATGAGAAATTCTTCAAAAGCATTGTCAGATTTGATAGTGTGCTCAGAACCAAGCTAAGGATGCTAACCGCTAAATTTGAAAGGATTGAGGATGGAAGAAAACAAGACAATCATTGAATATGATCGTAGGCTGCGTAATATTACAAATGAATCCTTCAGTCTCGATGATCCAATGTCAAATAAAGACTGGTCAGCAAGGTTTTATTATCTTTTCTAGAATAGTTCAACATCATGATCTGTGCCATTGATGAAGCTAAAGATACTTCTACACATATTTTGGAGGATTTGATGACTTCTCTCAGAACTTTTGAAATGAATATGTATTTACAAAAAAGGACAAAGGGAAGACTATTGCACTGCAAGTTTCTGATGACTTCGTCAATGACTTAATTCAATTATCCCAACCAGTCAACGAGTGTGATTCATGCGAAGATTCCATCTCCTTGATTTCAAAGGAATTTGTGATTATCTAAAAAGGATGAGAGACAAGAAGAAATTTGTTCAACCTCCTAAACTGCCAACTTTAGTTGCTCCTGAGAAAAATAAAAAACTTGCACTTACTCAAGGGAAATTTAGACCAATGAATGAATTGATGATTCAACTAGATTTCAAAAGATTAGAATTGGTTCAGTGTAGATAATTTTTTGGATTCGGTCACTACGCAAATGAATGTGCCAACAGAGTTCGAGGAACAAAGATATGACAATCTCCTTAAGTGATGAATAATCTGAAGAAGATTAGGAATCCAATAAAGGAAAAATCACACCTCTCCGTATGCTATTTTGAAGAAAAACGTTGGTTGAAAGTCAATCGTTAGGTTTTGTCTCTGGTGTTGCAACACCTGGTCACAACATCTCTTCAAAATCAATGTGCCTCAATGCAAAAACTCTTGGTGATTCGAGTAATCTAGAAACTCAAGAAGTTTATGAATATAAAACCACCCTAGAGAATGTGCAAAAAATATATGAAGAACTGTATGAGGACCGAATCAAAAGAAACAAGATAAATTCGATCCTCTCAAAAGAGAAAATAAAACTGAAAGAGTGTGTGTCCAAACTTGAAGTATTTTTTAGAAAGAAGAACCTTGAATTGTGAGAAATCAAGGATAATCTCGAAAGGGCATCAAAGATACTGGCAAAATTTAACTCGAGGTCAACAAAAATTGACTCAATTTTAATGATGATAAAAGACATTAAGGCTGATTCAGGGGTTCAAAAATAGTGTGTTAGAGTATGAATAATCTTCCAACTATTGGTCACGACTTACTGTTTTTGTGAAGGAAAACAAAGATACTTTAAACTCTACAAGAGACATTCCTTCTGTCAAAGCTTTAACAACCAAGAAGAAAGATTCTGCTCAAAGACCAAAGCGAAGAAAGCGACGTTTCATTTGCCGCTACTATTGTAAGTCGGGCCACATCATACCATTTTACTTCAATCTGAGAGATGATTATATGAGATGGGAAGCAAACCAGATGCTGCACAAGGTGTTTCCCAACACCAAGCGCAACAATGTCAATAAGAAACCTCCGGTAAAAAAAAGTTTGAGTACCTAAAGCTGAAATTCGATGCACTGTTATTTATACATCCTTGAAAACTAACATTGCAAGTATTTGGTATTTCAACAATGGGTGTTTGCGTCACATGACAGGGTCTAAGGACCACCTCACTAACTATGTTGCATTAAGAAGTAGACGTGTTATCTATGGAGGTGGTGTAAAATGAAGAATTGTTGGTAAATGAACTTTGAATGTGGATGGACTTCCAGAACTTTACAATGTGCTCCATGTTCAAGGACTCAACTTAAACTTAATAAGCATTAGTTAACTTTATGATGACGACTTGTATGTCAAGTTTGATAAAAATAATTGTGCATTTTTTAAAAAGTTAATGTTTGTGTCATGTCACTCACAATATCTGCTGATAATTGCTATCAACTGGGTGATGATCATGCTTGTCAACATACTGAAGTAAGTGAATTGGACTCGTGGCATCAAAAGTTGGGGCATACAAACTTCAAAACATTGAAGAACCTTAGTAAGCATATCGTTGTATGAGGTATACAAAGTTTAAGCTCAGGAATTGCATATGTTTGTGGATCATGCTAGAAAGGTAAACAAACCAGTATTCCGCACCAAATGTTGCAACACTTTGGGAAAATACAGTGTCTTAAACTTTTACACATGGATTTTATGGGTCCAAAGGAATTAGAAAGCCTAGGTGGTAAGAAGTATTCATTTGTTTGTGTTGATGATTGATGAAGTTTTACAGAGTATGTTTTCTTAGAGAAAAATCAGACACATTTGATGCTTTTAAGAAATTACATGCAATGATTACTAATACCTAATTTGAGGGATGGTAAGATCAAAATCGACCATGGTAAAGAGTTTGAGAATTTACATTTTGCATCTTTGATGATGTGAGCCTGAACAAAAAGTGTAGTTCATAGTCCTTTATCAACATCTTACAATATGATTCAGAGTTTGACTTGTAAATATGATTTGTAGATCATTATCTTAATTTCGGAACATATACTAAATTGTTTCATTTGGATAATCTAGCTGATCGGGATGAATAAAATACTGCAACTGATCATTAAAATGATTGTTGTTTTCGTGCAACCAGTTTGGTTTTGCAACCATCAGTTTGCCTAGATAACATCCGATTTATCCCAACTGACGTGTAGTTTGTCATTTTCATTACCGAGCTGACGTGAGATATCATAAAAATACTGAAACTCGCCAAATTTTCAGTTTGGCTAAATTCGAGTTTTAGTTTCCAACTTGAGCTAGCAACTACACACTTGAATAAATATGTTAGAAATAAAATAACAAGCTTTTTTTATCATCAAAATGAAGATTGCTTGTGTTTCTCAACCCAACAATCTCCTCCTTTTTTGATGATCACAAAACTTGGATATACAATGATTTCAAGTAACATATTTCTCCATTTTTCGTGTGAATAAAAAACCATATTTTAAAACAATTTAATCAAAAAATTTTCTCCCCCATATTATTTAAAATCAACATCCACCTTAAAATCAAAATTAGCCCTCCTACTATATCTTTGAAAGTTTAAAATTGATAAAAGTAGAAAGATGAGTAACCAGTGCAAATATTTTCAAAATGATGGTATTTTCAAAATATGCAATGCACAAATAATAGCCAAAAAAAAAAAATTCCAACACATGAATACATAAATCATGCATCTAGCTTCAACAAGAATAATAACTCAAACTCATAAATTTCAAGCAACACAAAATCAAAACATGCTGACCAATTTCAATATTCATAAACACTGAAAGTTTCCTTTATTAGTCATTAAGCACAATCAACAAATGCAAGTGAATTGTTGGTCAAACTAGCTTAAGATAGAATATCTAACTGAAATTTTTCTCAAGTACCATAGAATACATAAAACTTCGAGTGATTGTATCGAGTTTTCTTGATGATATGTGACTGAAATTTGAGTTTTTTCACCTTCAACAACCTTGAATTTGATGACAAAAACGCCAACTTTTTCCTTAGCCTCTTTACTTGTGGTAGCACACTGCTCTCAATTTGAACCAATAAACTGCTTTCGCTCGTACACAACCAGATTGCGAATTTTATATTGTGTGATCTTCTATGAATCAAGTTTGTAATGCAAAACGCGGTTTGCCATTTAGACATCTGAGTAAAGAGTTATGTCATTTTTCCCAAGGTTGCTGCAAGCTATCAAAAAATTGAAACTTTGCATATACGTGTTAGAGAAATATAAAAAATGAATTTTAAAATTAAAAATCCGTTTCATGTTTTTTCAAGAAAATCTGCCATGATACTAATTGATAGGATCAATTGAGGGATAATCATTGAGTTAAAATAGCTCAGTTCTTGAAATAATGAACACCGATAAATTATATCGAGTTTTATTTTAGAACCAAGCGGAAGACATTCAAAATAATACTTTGTAGAAACCTATTAAACATTTTTAAATCATTTAAAAGATATGCAAGTTGAATGAGTAAAAAACATTCTGGTTGAATCATTTTGGCAGATACTTGGTATGCAATATTCTGGGCATTTTAAGAACACATAAAATGCTTCAACAATGCATCTTAAAAAAAGTAGCAATAATTAAATGTCATAAATAAATAGAAACGAAACCTCACAATTCGTATAATGTTTAACATCTCTTATGCCAAGATTAAAAAACAATCTTTAATGTCTTTGTGTGAAGACTCACTCATCTAAACTTTAAAACTCAACTATGTTGTATATATATGAGTGATTGTGTGAGAAGATAATTTATTACAGCGTATGTATCTCTCAGATGTATCCTCACACGTTGGACTTACTCTCATTATAAATAATTACTTCATGTAGGCTGCCCATACTTTGAATCCCCTTCCAAAGCTTATATTTAATATTCAAGATATTATATTTATGATCTCCAAAAATGATATATACGTTAGACACAAGAACATGAATGTTTGGAAAGTTTTGTACTGTTTCTGATATTTATACGGCCATTTCCGCCTTGCTGGCACTATTCCAGAGCCTAACTGATTTTGATTTTTTTTTCCCTAGTTTTGCTCGTCTACTCAACTGAACATGCTCAACTGGTCATTCGGTTCAACTCAACCTACTACACTGAACATGTTCAAGTCAACCTGTTCAACTGGTCATTCAGTTTTGCTCGTTTGCTCAACTGGACATTCAGTTTTCCTCGTCTGCACAACTAAACCTCCTCAACCGAACCTGTTATATTGGTCATTCAGTATGGATCGTCTACTAAATTGAACCAACTCGTACCTTCATAGTTTTTTTATCAGCATCTTATACTCTGATTCAAACTATGACTTGTTAATATGATTTGTAGATCACTGTATTAGCTTCGTAACATATACTAAATCGTTTCATTTGGATAACCGAGCTGATCACGTTGACTTAAATACCGCAACTGCTCATGCTCAACTGATTGCTGTTTTCGTGGAATTAGTTTGGTCTTGCAACCGTCAATTTTCCTAGATAACGTCTGATTTAGCCCAATTGACGTGAAATACTTGTCCAAAATTAAGTTTTATGTTTAGTAGTTTGACAATTTGTCATTTTATTATCTAGATGTGAGATATCATCAAAATAAGAAACTTCGCTAGATTTTCAGTTTGACTAAATTCGAGTTCTAGCTTCCAACTTGAGCTAGCAATTACACACTTGAGTAAATATATTAGAGATACAATAACAAGTTTTGTTGTCATCAAAATTAAGATTGCTTGTTTTTCTGAACCCAACAAATTGTTATACATGGACTTGTTACATTGATTGTTCTTTTAAAATCAATGTTGTTACCATATATTGTATCAAGAGTAGATATATTGTAAGACGGTTTCACGAATCTTTATCTGTGAGACGAGTCAATCCTACCGATATTCACAACAAAAGTAATACTCTTAGCATAAAAAGTAATAATCTTTTATTGATGACACAAATAAGAGATCCGTTCACAAAATACGACCCGTGAGACCGTTTCACACAAGTTTTTAACTTGGATCACATTACATAACAAATTACATAGTTTGCCATTGTATGTACTTGTGAACGATGGAATATATAGATTAAAATAAAAATTTAATAAATTAATAGTGTTAGGACTGTGATATTTTATTAATTTAGAAATATAATGTTAATCGATAATTTAATAGATTATTATTTTGAAGAATATTTTTTCAAGTAAAAAAACATATATTTAATTATATAAAAAAGTAATTGTGCTTCATATATGTCCATATCTTATTTCTTAAATTACTATAAAAAATTTAAAATCAAATTTCACATTTATTTTTTAAAACAAGTAAATTTTATTCATTTTGATAATTAAAAAAATATTCAATGACCAATAAAACTCATTTTATAATTTGAATATGATTCACTTCCATATATGGGTTCATAAATTATAAAACATGAAATCCAGCCAAATTTAAATTTCAAGAAAAAACCAAACAATAATTGAATCATACTTTATTAAATTTTCCTATTAATAATTGTAATTATAGATAATTATTAATGTATGGTATTGATTTACGGGATCATGGATTTATACAAGAGTTTTTTGAAAAATCATTATTTTATTAAATGATTTAGATTATTAATTCAACATATTGGCCCAAATTGAGACTCTTGGGTGCAATAATTGTTACTGCTTGGTAGAGCGATCGAACCGTGGTTTAACGCCCCGAAAATTTCAAGGTCCACGCGAACCACATGGAAACAAGTTACTAAATTCTTTGTGTATTTTAATTAATTGTTTTAATTGCATTAATTAATTATGTTATGCATATTCACATGTTTAAAATATATTTTTCTACATGGATGCATTAAAATGTATTTTTTTCAAAGGTTATTCGAATTGCGATCGAGGAACGGAGACCGATGTCTTAAAAATGGAAAATGTTTTTATTAAATAACTGCTTTTAATTATTTAAAATATGGGTGATACTTTTTCTTATTTTTGAAAATATGGGGTTTTTAGGTGATTTTATACGTTGGGACGTGAATTTTATCGGTGTTGGATTTTCAACAAAAATGCAAACGTTTGGCAACCCGGATAATAAATTCACAAAATTATTTTAATATATTAATTAAACACTAATGGGCCTAAATTGCCTATTTAATGGGCCTAAGTCTTATCAGTGGTTTAGGTAAATATTTATAAGCTAAAACCTACCCTAAACCCTTCTTGAAACCCACGCCCCCTGCCCCACAAATCACACGAAATCTCCCATCAGAAAACACAAGCACACACACCACTTTCAAGAGGAAACAACCAAGGTTTTGAAGAAAATTCATCCTAGGGTCTCCTACGTCAAAGTTCTTCGCATCGCCATCGAATATTTGTGCGTTTAAAATGCAAAGGTACGCCATAAATCTCCTCTTTCTCATCTATCACATCATATTACATGTTTTAATTATGTTTGCATAGAAAATAAGTTGGTCTTTTATTTGTTTTCGTTTTTATGCCATGGCATGATAATAACTCAAGTTTTTTTGATCCAAACCTTAATGTATTATTGCTTGAAGGACTGCCACTTTAGGGACACCAATAAGGGATGAGTTTAAGAGGGTTTGAGGGCCTAGATAATCGGACATAAGATCTGGACATGGAGAAGGAAGAGGTTGGACGAAAATAGACTCCTTGGGAACAAGGACTCTTCGACTAAGGGCTTCTTAGGGATCACAGCGGCTTGCTGCTGTTAGGGTTGCGAACAAGAGATCTGAGAGGATGGTACGAGGGTCCTAGAGCGGCCGTGCAAGGGTATGAAGTAACTAAGAGAGGGGCCGCACGGTGGAGAGAACTCGAGAGGCTAGCTGCGGCTGTTGGAGGAACAAGGGGGCAGGTGGCTGCGTGGGCTCCTTCAGGGCAAACGACGGGGCTCGTGAGGGTCGTAGCCACGAGCCAAGGGGGTGCACGCAGGGCTGGAAGAGCTAGGAGTGGAAAGGCACATGGCTAGAGCACCATCTAGCCGCGGCTGTGCGTGAGCAAGAGAACCATGCACGTCCTCGTGCATGGCTCGTGAGAGCTGGTCAGAGTGTCCTAGAGGGTTTGGTTAGGGTCCTAGGAGGGTCGACCAGGGGCTGGACCAAGGGGTTAGGGGCTGGAGCCGAGATATGAGGAGTTTGAAACCTTCTAGAACTAGGATTCCTTGTGCAGAAATTCAGTAGCTGCTAGGAAGTGTTCAAGGGACTAGATGTGCTTGAATTGGGTTGGTAAAGGTTAAGTTGTGTGTTAGGAGGATTTGGTTCAAGTTTGGTAAGTTTTGGTTAAGTTTCGAGTCCATACGAGTCAAAATCGGGATGTACGTCTAAGTTTAAAAACGAATCGAGGAATCTATCGAAAAGCTAAGTTTTAAGCCTAAGGAATAATTATAGGAGTGTTTTAAGGTTATTTGTTAAGTTTGGAATGATTTGGGTCATCGTTTAGAGGTTTAAGGATAAATACGAAAAAATATTCTTCTAGGGGTAAAACGGTCATTTTACACTGAAAAATGGGTAGACGTCCTGGCAGTGCCCCGAATGTAATAATATATGATAAAATGTTTATTTTAAAATGTTTTTTTTAAAGGTTTAAAGATTTTTATGATTTAATATTCCAATAAGATTATTTCCAATGTTTATGAATTTTTACATGTTAAATTTTGATTTTAAATGTTTATGGAATATTATGATTATTTATGGAATTTTTGATGAAACCATAAAGTTAAAAGGATATGTTGCATGCTTGTTTTTAAAAGGAAAATGATATCCAAAGCATGATTTTTATAAAGTGATGAAAATGTAAAACGTTGAAGGAAGTGAAGTAATTGTGACTATTGAGGATATGAGGATAAGAAAGGGGATATCGTGAGGGAAGGCCCCAGAGAGAGCCCATTTATGGGAGAAGGCCTCAGAGGGAGCCCAACGATCATATTTTCATTCGATGAGGATAGGCCAAGGCTCAGTTGACGAGAGATCGTCGCTGATGTCCCCGTCGCCCGGTACTGTGGTTACATGTAAATGGATCTATCGACTTTTGAGGATGAGGAAAGTCACAATTAACGATCTGAATTCAATAAAAAAGAAATTTGTATGATCATGATGAAAGGAGACATGTTATGAATGAGGAAAAAGAAAATCTTGATGTTTAAAGTATGCATGTTCATATTAATATGTTGAAGGTGATATGAAAATGTATACGAAAGGGTTTACGAAAATTTTTATGAAAAGCTTATGAAAATATTATTGTGTTAAAGTTTATGCATCATGAAAATCTTTATGAAAATGTTATTGTTTTAAAGTTTATGCATCTTCGTGAAAATGATATTTTAAGTACAAGTATTTTTCATTGTTGCATGTGATCTGTACATGTATTATGTTGTTATCAAGATTATGGTATGTTGAGTCTTTAGAGTCACTAGATGTGATTGATGCATGTGATTATGAAAATGATGGAGGTCTTGATGATTGACTTTGCTGGACTGAAGGTGCACATAACCCGAGGACCAGCGCTTCTACTTTTCCGCACTTATGATTTATGATTACAATTTACGTTAAAATATTTTTAAGACTATTTTGAGTGGTTTTTGATAGGATGATACTTTTCACGTTTATTGTTTTTTAGGTTTGGTAAAACAATTGACGATTTTATGTTTTGAGTACTTCACTCAATTTTAAGCACTCGTTGGTTGGTTTATCTTTAAAATGGTGCAAAATATTTTATGAAAATATTTTGTGTACGGTAAGGGTTCGGCCGATTTAGTGAGGATTGAAAAAAAAATTTCTATTACTTTTTAAGAAAACGAATAAGCAGACATCTCACGTGGTGCTTGAGCTGCTGTACGGTTTAAAAGATTTGAGTTGTACCATTACCACCAGCTATAGCTTTTGGTAAAGCGGTAAGCACTCGGTCCTACAATTAGTATCAGAGCCAAGGTCACGGGTTTGATTCCCATTGATTCCCAAGGAGCGCAATTATTGGGAGGGAGATTGTTGGGTGCAATAATTGTTCCTGCTTGGTAGAGCGATCGAACCGTGGTGCTTGAGCTGCTGTGCGGTCTAAAAGATTTGAGTTGCACAATTACCACCAGCTATAGCTTTTGGTAAAGCGGTAAGCATTCGGTCCTACAAAGACTTTGAAAAATATTAGAGATTATTAATTTATAGATTTTTTACTGTATGAAAATAATATTTGTTATAATCGATAACAAACTGCAAGGTTTATGTCAATTTTTTTGGATATATTTGTTTAACACTCTCTTATAAATTACGTTGTTTTCGTTTGAAATAAATAGGTAGGGGTTTGACAAACCCGACCATAAAATTGCCACTTAATAATAAATAAATAGAAATCGTACAATATGGAGGGGAATTGGAATAATCCAGCTGCTGTTTTTCACACGTTGGAAATTAAAGGGGATCGTTGTACGAAGTGGAAAATAAATCAGCCATTATTTTAGGCTTAATGATTTTGGCCGTATGAAATAAAATAAAAGTAAATTATCAATTAACACGAATAAGAGTAAACTTAATTAAAGTATGCTTCATATAAATAAAAATCCCCCATAATTTTCTTTAGTCCCCATGTAAAATTTTTAATTCGTTTTATTTAGAAAATAATTTAATTATTAAATTTTATTTGTATAAAACCATATATGGCATAAGGAATTCAACGCTATACGTTTATTGTTGAGATGATGGCCGAGATTTGAAGATATAAGTGATGTGATTAAGAGTCAATAAAAGAACTTAACCACCTATTTGTAACTAACTAGTGGTAGGTGTGTTAGTTAGGCCCAAGCTACTATTTTTGGTTGACTTGTGTATAGGCAAGAGGATCACATGCAATAAAAAAGGAGGACCTATTGTAAACTCATTCTTCTTCTTCACAATAAAAGCTCTCTGATTTCTTCAATTTCTCAATCATTGTGCAATTGTTTTTCTGCTAAAATACTTGGTGAATTCTGGTGCTAAAATACTTGGTGAATTCTGTATCAAGACAGAGGATAAATCTTATAACAATTGGCATCAAGAGCCAAGTTCGATCAACTGATTCCATCAAGAATGACGTCTCCGAGATTTGATATTGATAAATTAACGGGGAAGAACGACTTCGGGACATGGCGTCTCAAGATGCGAGCTCTTCTCGTACATCAAGGTCTTGAGGATGCTCTGGAGGGCAATAAGAAATTATCGGAATCAATGTCCTACAAAGAAAGGAGGGGGCTCCTCGATAAGGTTCACAGTGCCTTGATCTTATCTCTAGGTGACAGTCTTTAGGGAAGTTTCAAAGAAGAAGTCTGCTGCGACAATCTGGCAAAAATTGGAAAACTTGTATTTGACCAAATCTTTGGCAAACAAGTTGTATTTGAAGCAAAAATTATACGCTTTCAAGACGTTGGAAGGGAGATCTTTGGAAGATCATCTTGATGATTTTAGCAAGATCCTTCTGAATCTTGAGAATATTGACATCAAAATCGAAGATGAAGATCAAGCTTTACTTCTCCTAAGATCATTGTCTAGTGATTTCAATATCATTTCAGATACATTAATATATGGATAGAAAACATTAACTCTTGAAGAAGTGCAAGCAGCATTGTTCTCTAAAGAACTCAAGAAACGAGCAGAAGGAGCCGTTGATGTGGGGGCAGAAGGTTTGAATATCAGAGGAAGAAGTAAGAAGAAAGAATTTAAACCCAGAAGTGTTAATAGATCCAAATCTAATGATAGAAAGAAATGTTTTCTATGCAAAAAGGAGGGACATTTCAAAAAGGATTTTCCCGATCTCAAGAAGCACAATCTGGGCAAGAAAAATGATTATGGAGATGCCAATGTAGCCTCAGAAGGATATGAGAGCGCTGAAGTTCTTTGTGTAACAAGCGAAGGAAAAAAAATCGAGAATGGGTTCTTGACTCAGGTTGCTCCTTCCATATGTGCCCTAAAAAGAACTGGTTTCTCTCGTATAAAACATGTGAAGAAGGAAATATATTGCTTGGAAACAACAAAGCATGCAAGATAGTTGGCATTTGATCTATAAAACTTAAGCTTGCAGATGGCACTGAGAAAGTCTTGACTGATGTAAGGCATATACCTGAGTTAAAAAGGAATCTAGTGTCAGTAGGTATGTTGGATTCCCACGGTTTTTGTTGCAAGGTTGAAGTTGGAGTTCTCAAGGTCTTGAAAGGATCATTAGTAATAATGAAAGGAAGGCTTGAGAATGGCTTATACCTACTGCAAGCAAAAGCCATTACCGATGCCTCAATCACAACATCAAATATTCAACAGTCAAGAGCACAAATTTGGCATAAGAGATTAGCCCACATCAGTGATGTAGGGCTCAAGGAGATCAGTAAACAAGGCCTTCTCGGAAAAGATCAAATGACAGGAGTTCAATTTTGTGAACATTGCATATTTGGCAAAGCAAAACGATTAAAGTTTGCCACTAGAATTCACAAGGCTAAAGAAATTCTATACTATGTTCATAGTGATTTTTGGGGCCCCTCTAGATTCCCTTCAAAGAGTGGTGGAAGGTATTTCCTATCATTGATTGACGACTTCTCACGGAGAGTATGGATCTATATCTTGAAAAACAAGAGTGATACATTTGGAAAATTCAAATAATTGAAAACACTTGTTGAAACACAAACTAGAAGGAAGCTAAAGAAGTTGAGAACAGACAATGGCTTAGAATTCTGTTCAGAAGAATTCAAACAATATTGTAAGTTAATGGTATAGAGTGACATTTTATTGTGAAGAGAACTCCACAACAAAATGGTTTGGTGGAACGAGTGAATAAAACTATTATGGAGAGAGTAAGGTGTATGTTGTCAGATGCTAACTTGCCAAACGATTTCTGGGCAGAAGCTGCTTCTACAGCTGTATACCTTATAAACAGAAGTCCAACCACGACAATAGAGTTTTATCCTATGGAAAGATGGTCAAAATAAGCCTCAAATCTGAGCAATCTAAGAATTTTGGATGTGTGGATTATGCACAAATTAACCAAGGAAAGTTGGAACCTAGATCTTTGAAATGTATGTTCCTAGGCTATCCGGAGGGTGTCAAAGGTTTCAGATTGTGGTACAAAGATGAGGGGAAATCCAAGATAATCATCAGTATGGATGTGGTATTTAGAGAAAATGAGATGTATCATCCACAAAATCAAAGTTCAAATGATGATCAACAATCTGTTGAAGATGAGAAATCTCCGATTGATGTGGAGCCATCTGAAACATAATATGAAGATTCAAAGGAACTGGTTGGTCAAGAAGTGGACTCTCAGACTCAAGTCAATCCTCAAACAATAGATGATAATTGGCTGACAAGGGACATGATTAGAAGGAACATAACACCACCTTATAGATTCGGATATGCAAATATGATGGCATTTGGTAAGAAATATTTATTTGTTTGTGTTGATGACTTATAAAGTTTTACATAGTAAGTTTTCTTAGAGAAAAATCATGGTACCTTTGATGCTTTTAAGAAATTACATGCAATGATTACTAATATACCTAATTTGAGGGTTGGTAAGATCAGCACCGACCATGTTAAAGAGTTTGAGAATTTACATTTTGCATCTTTGATGATTTCAGCTTGCGCAAAAATTATAGTTCATAGTCCTTTATCAACATCTTACAATCTGATTCAGAGTTTGACTTGTAAATATGATTTATAGATCATTGTCTTAATTTTGTAACGCATAATAAATTGTTTCATTTGGATAATCTAGCTGATCGGGATGACTAAAATACCGTAACTAATCATGGTCAACTGATTGTTGTTTTCGTGCAATCAATTTGGTTTTGCCACATTAGTTTGCCTAGATAACATCCGATTTAGTCCAATTGATGTGTAGTTTGTCATTTTATTACTGAGCTGATGTGATATATCATAATAATACTGAAACTCGCCAAATTTTCAGTTTGGCTAAATTCGAGTTTTAGCTTCCAACTTGAACTAGCAACTACACACTTGAATAAATATGCTATATAAATACAATAACAAGTTTTTTAATCATCAAAATGAAGATTGCTTGTGTTTCTCAACCCAACAATCTCTCACCTTTTTGATGATCACAAAATAACATATTTCCCCCTTTTTGTGTGAATAAAAAACTATATTTCAAAACAACTTTAACACAAAATTTTCTCCCCCACATTATTTAAAATCAACATCCACCTTAAAATCACAATTAGCTATCCTACTATATCTTTGAAAGTTTGAAATTGATAAAAGTAGAAAGATGACTAACCAGTGCAAATATTTTCAAAATGATGGTATTTTCAAAATATGCAATGCACAAATAATACAAAAAAATATCCAACACATGAATACATGAATCATGCATCTAGCTTCAACAAGAATAAAAACTCAATAAATTTCAACCAACACAAAATCAAAACACGCTGACCAATTTCAATATTCATAAACATTGAAATTGTCCTTTATTAGTCATTAAGCACAATCAACAAATGCAAAGGAATTGTTGGTCAAACTAGCATAAGATAGAATATCTAATTGACAATTTTCTCAAGCACCATAGAATAAATAAAACTTAGAGCGAGTGTATCGAGTTTTCTTGATGATATGTGACTGAAATTTGAGTTTTTTCGCCTTACACTGATGTTGGCAACAACCTTGAATTTCGTGACACAAAAGCCAACTTCTTCCTTGGCCTCTTTACTTGTGGCAGCACACTGGTCTAAATTTGAACCGATAAACTGTTTTTGCTCGTGCACAACCAGATGGAAAATTTTATATACTCTGTGATCTTCTATGAGTCTAGTTTGTAATGCAAAATGCGATTTACCATTTAGACATCCTAGTAAAGAGTTATGTCATTTTATTCAAGGTTGCTGCAAGCTATTAAAAAATTTAAACTTTACATATATGTGTTAGAGAAATATGAAAAAATAATTTTAAAATTAAAAATCAGTTTCATGTTCTTTCAAGAAAACCCACCCCAATACTAATTGATATGATCAATTGATGGATAATCGTTGAGCTATAATAGCTCAGTTCTTAAAATAATGAACACCGATAATTTAAATCGAATTTTATTTTAAAATCAAGCGGAAGACACTGAAAATAATACTTCGTAGAAACCTATTAAACATTTTTAAAGCATTTAAAAGATATGCAAGTTGAATGAGTAAAAAAAATTTTGGTTGAATCATTTTGTCAAATACTTGGTATGCAATATTCTGGGCATTTGAAGAACACATAAAATGCTTCAATAATGCATATTAAAAAAATAACAATAATTAAATGCAATAAATAAATAGACACAAAACCTCACAATTCGCATAATGTTTAACATCTCTTATGCCATGATTAAAAAACAATCTTTAATGTCTTTGTGTGAAGACTCATTCATCTAAACTTTAAAACTCAAATCTATTGTATATATGTGAGTGATTGTGTGTGAGGATTTAATTTATTACAATGTATGTATATCTCAAATGTATCCTCACACGTTGGGCTTACTCTCATTATAATTAATTTCTTCATGTAGGCTGCCCATACTTTGAATTCCTTTCCAAAGCTTGTATTTGATATTCAAGATATTATATTGATAAGCTCCAAAAATGATATATACATTAGACACAAGAATATGACCATTTGGAAAGTTTTTGTATTGTTTCTGATATTTATACGGCCATTTCCGCCTTGTTGGCACTATTCCAGAGCCTAACTGATTTTTATTTTTTTCCCAGTTTTGCTCTTCTACTCAACTGAACATGTTCAACTGGTCATTCGGTTCAACTCAACCAGCTCAACTGAACATGTTCAACTCACCTGTTCAATTGGTCATTCAGTTTTGCTCGTTTGCTCAACTGCTCATTCAGTTTTACTCGTCTGCACAACTAAACCTCCTCAACCGAACCTGTTAAATTGGTCATTCAATATGGATCGTCTACTAAACTGAACCAACTCATATCTTCGTAGTCCTTTATCAGCATCTTATACTCCGATTCAAACTATGACTTGTTATTATGATTTGTAGATCACTGTCTTAGCTTCGTAACGCATACTAAATCATTTTGTTTGGATAACCGAGCTGATCACGCTGACTAAAATACCGCAACTGCTCTTATCCAACTGATTGTTGTTTTAGTGGAATTAGTTTGATATTGCAACCTTCAATTTTCCTAGATAACGTCTAATTTAGCCCAATTGACATGAAATACTTGTCCCAAATTGAGTTTTCTGTTTAGTGATTTGACAATTTGTCATTTCATTATCCAGATGTGAGATATCATCAAAATACGGAAACTCTTAGATTTTCAGTTTGGCTAAATTCGAGTTCTACCTTTCAACTTGAGCTAGCAACTACACACTTTAGTAAATATATTAGAGATACAATAACAAGTTTTGTTATCATCAAAATTAAGACTTCTTGTGTTTCTGAACCCAACAAATTGTTATACTTGGACTTGGTACGTTGTGACCATACAGCGAAGCTCGAAGTTACTCGCGGACGCTGCCCTCTCCCTCAGCCTCAACACAGCCCGCTCCACAGCCGCAGACATGGCCGAGCCCTTGAAATGGAGCAGCATACGCCCCAGGGAGGTGGGCGCCATGCGCGATTGTGTGGAGCAGCTGGCTGACTCGGTGGAAAGGCTCCGCCGATCCGCGGCGGAGATGAACCTGATCGGTAAGAGATGCCCCGATTTCTTGCTGATGATGGAAGACATTCAGACTTGGGTCAGCGCCGCCTTGACGTACGAGGACAACTGCATGAACGGAGTCGCTGCCAAGCCGACCACCTGCGAAGTGAAGATCGCCGTGAGGGGGAGGATTTCGAAGGTGGCGCGTATGACTAGCAATGCATTGGCGCTGATCAATCACTATGCTACAATTCATGGTTAATTTTTTAATAAAATATAATTACATAAAAGAGAGATTGAGTACTTACAATATAATATAAATTAATTAAATCGAGAATGTATGGGGGACGTGTGACTATATAACATATAATATATTTATTAGATATATATTTGTGAATTCTAGATAATACAGGATTGTTGGAATGTATATGATTACACGAGCAAAAATATGGATATCCTGTTATAGCATATCAATTTTTTTTTAAAGATGAACTTTGTTACCATATATTGTATCAAAATTATATAATTTGCCATTATATGTACTTGTGAACGATGGAATATATAGATTAAAATAAAATTTTAATAAATTAATAGCGTTAGGACTGTGATATTTTATTAATTTAGAAATACAAAGGTAATCCATAATTTAATAAATTAATATTTTGAAGAATATTTTTTCAAGTAAAAAAACATCTATTTAATTACATAAAAAAAGTCATTGTGCTTCATATATGTCTATATTATTTCTTAAATTAATATAAAAAATAAAAAATCAAATTTATTTTTTAAAACAATTAATTATATTCATTTTGATAATTAAAAAAATATTCATTGACTAATAAAACTCATTTTATAATTTGAATATGATTCACTTCCATATATGGGTTCATGAATTATAAAACATGAAATCCAGCCAAATTTAAATTTCAAGAAAAACCAAACAATAATTGAATCATATTTTATTAAATAATCATATTCATAATTGTAATTATAGATAATTATTAATATATGGTATTTATCTACGGGATCATGGATTTATAGAGTTTTTTTTTTTGAAAAATCATTATTTTATTAAATTATTGAGATTATTAATTCAACATATTGGCCCAAGTTGAGACTTTGAAAAATATTAGAGATTATTAATTTATAGATTTTTTACTGTATGAAAATAATATTTGTTATAATCGATAAGGTTTATGTCAATTTTTTTGGATATATTTGTTTAACACTCTCTTATAAATTACGTTGTTTTCGTTTGAAATAAATAGGTACAATATGGAGGGGAATTGAATAATCCAGCTGCTGTTTTTCACACGTTGGAAATTAACGGGAGTCGTTGTACGAAGTGGAAAATAAATCAGCCATTATTTTAGGCTTAATGATTTTGGCCGTATGAAATAAAATAAAAGTAAATTATCAATTAATTAACACGAATAAGAGTAAACTTAATTAAAGTATGCTTCATATGAATAAAATCCCCCATAATTTTCGTTAGTCCCCATGTAAAATTTTGAATTCATTTTATTTATAAAATAATTTAATCATTAAATCTATTTGTATAAAACCATATATGGCATAAGAATTTAACGTTGTACGTGTATTGTTGAGATGGTGGCCGAGATTTTGAAGATACAAATGATGTGATTAAGAGTCAAAAAAAGAACCTAACTATCTATTTGTAACTAACTAGTGTTAGGAGTGTTAGTTAGACCCAAACTACTATTTTTTGTCGACTTGTGTATAGGCAAGAGGATCACATGCAATAAAAAGGAGGACCTACTGTAAACTCATTCTTCTTCTTCACAATAAAAGCTCTCGGATTTCTTCAATTTCTCAATAACTGTGCAATCGTTTTTCTACTAAAATCCTTGGTGAATTCTGTATCAACAGAGAGGATAAATCTTATAACAATTGGCATGAAGAGCCAAGTTCGATCAGCCGATTCCATCAAGAATGACTCTGCGAGATTAGATATTGATAAATTAATGGGGAAGAACGACTTCGGGACATGGCCTCGCAAGATGCGAGCTCTTCTCGTACATCAAGGTCTTGAGAATGCTCTGGAGGGCGATAAGAAATTATCGGAATCAATGTCCTACAAAGAAAAGAAAGGGCTCCTCGATAAGGCTCACAGTGCCTTGATCTTATCTCTATGTGACAAAGTCTTGAGGGAAGTTTCAAAGAAGAAATCTGCTGCGGCAATTTGGCAAATATTGAAAAACTTGTATATGACCAAATCTTTGGCAAACAGGTTGTCTTTGAAGCAAAAAATATACGCTTTCAAGATGTTGGTAGGGAGATCTTTGGAAGATCATCTTGATGATTTTAACAAGATCCTTCTGGATCCTGAGAATATTGACATCAAAATCGAAGATGAAGATCAAGCTTTACTTCTCCTAAGATCATTGTCTAGTGATTTCAATATCATTTTAGATACATTAACATATGGATGATAAACATTAACTCTTGAAGAAGTGCAAGCAGCATTGTTCTCTAAAGAACTCAAGAAACGAGCTGAAGGAGCCGTTGATGTGCAGGCAGAAGGTTTGAATATCAGAGGAAGAAGTAAGAAGAAAGAATTTAAACCCAGAAGTGTTAATAGATCCAAATCTAATGATAGAAAGAAATGTTTTCTGTGCAAGAAGGAGGGACATTTCAAAAAGGATTTTCCCGATCTCAAGAAGCACAATTTGGGCAAGAAAAATGATTATGGAGATGCCAATGTAGCTCAGAAGGATATGAGAGCGCTGAAGTTCTTTGTGTAACAAGCGAATGAACAAATCAAGAATGAGTTCTTGACTCAGGTTGCTCCTTCCATATGTGCCCTAAAAAGAACTGGTTTCTCTCGTATAAACCATGTGAAGAAGGAAATATATCGCTTGGAAACAACAAAGCATGCAAGATAGTTGGCATTTGATCCATAAAACTGAAGCTTGCAGATGACACTGAGAAAGTCTTGACTGATGTAAGGCATATACCTGAGTTAAAAAAGAATCTAGTGTCAGTAGGTATGTTGGATTCCCACGGTTTTTGTTGCAAGGTTGAAGGTAGAGTTCTCAAGGTCTTGAAAGGATCATTAGTAATAATGAAAGGAAGGCTCGAGAATGGCTTATACCTCATGCAAGCAAAAGCCATTACCGATGCCTCAATCACAACAACAAATATTCAACAGTCAAGAGCACAAATTTGGCATAAGAGATTAGACCACATCAGTGATGTAGGGCTCAAGGAGCTCAGTAAACAAGGCCTTCTCGGAGAAGATCAAATGAAGGAGTTCAATTCTGTGAACATTGCATATTTGGCTAAGCAAAACGATTAAAGTTTGCCACTAGAATTCACAAGGCTAAAGAAATTCTATACTATGTTCATAGTGATCTTTGGGGCCTCTCTAGATTCCCTTCAAAGAGTGGTGGAAGGTATTTCCTATCATTGATTGACGACTTTTCACGGAGAGTATGGATCTATATCTTGAAAAACAAGAGTGATACATTTGGAAAATTCAAATAATTGAAAACACTTGTTGAAACACAAACTAGAAGGAAGCTAAAGAAGTTGAGAACAGACAATGGCTTAGAATTCTGTTCAGAAGAATTCAAACAATATTGTAAGTTAATGGTATAGAGAGACATTTTATTGTGAAGAGAACTCCACAACAAAATGGTTTGGAGGAACGAGTGAATAAAACTATTATGGAGAGAGTAAGGTGTATGTTGTCAGATGCTAACTTGCCAAACGATTTCTGGGCAGAAGCTACTTCTACAGCTGTATACCTTATAAACAGAAGTCCATCCATGACATTAGATTTTAAAACTCCTATGGAAAGATGGTCAAAACAAGCCTCAAATATGAGCAATCTAAGAATTTTGGATGTGTGGCTTATGCACAAATTAACCAAGGAAAGTTGGAACCTAGATCCTTGAAATATATGTTCCTAGGCTATCCGGAGGGTGTCAAAGGTTTCAGATTGTGGTACAAATATGAGGGGAAATCCAAGATAATCATCAGTATGGATGTGGTATTTAGAGAAAATGAGATGTATCATCCACAAAATCAAAATTCAAATGATGATCAACAATATGTTGAAGATGAGGAATCTCATATTAATGTGGAGCCATCTGAAACATAATAAGAAAATTCAATGGAACTGGTGGTTGGTCAAGAAGTGGACTCTCAGACTCAAGTCAATCCTGAAACAATAGATGATAATTGGCTGACAATGGACATGATTAGAAGGAACATAACACCACCTTATAGATTAGGATATGCAAATATGATGGCATTTGCTCTCACAATAGCCACTGAAGTTAAAGGTGAAGAACCATTGACTTTCAAAGAAGCTATGAGCAGTATTAATTCTCAAAGGTGGTTAGAGGCTATGAAAGATGAACTCAAGTCTCTGGAAAAGAACCAAACTTGATATTTGGTTGAGAAACCATTGGGACAAAGAGTGATAGGCTGCAAGTGGATGTATAAAGTTAAAGAGGCTATACCAAAACTTGAGAAAGCCAGATTCAAGGCTAGGCTTGTTGCTGAGGGATACTTACAGCGCGAGGAAGTGGACTATAATGAAGTTTTTTCACCTGTAGTTAAATATAGTTTCATAAGGCTGCTCTTGTACCTAGGGTGCAAGAAGACTTGAACTTGGAACAACTCGATGTTAAAACAGCCTTTTTACATGGTGACCTCAAAAAATCCCCTCACCAATGGTATCGAAGATTTGATACTTTTATGCTAAAAATAGGCTTCAAAAGAAGTGAACATGACATCTGTGTTTTGTCATTAAAGAAGTGATAAGCACATTGGAATTTATTTATTACTTTATGTCGACGATATACTAGTTGCATCGAAGAGCAAATCTGATACTAAGATGGTGAAAGAATTTTTGAAAATTGAGTTTGAAATGAAGGATATGGAGCATGCTAGTAAGATACCGGGGATGGAAATTAACAGAAATCAATATGTTGGAAGAATCTCCATATCTCAAAGTGGCTATATTGAGAAAGTCTTGAAGAAATTCAATATGGACAAATCGAAGTCAGTGCTAGCTCCATCTGCACCACACTTTAAACTCACATAAAGACTCACCTGAGACTGAAGAGGAAGTGCATTATATGGAAAGGATACCTTACTGTAATATTGCAGGGGTCTTATGTACGCCATGATTTGCACACGCTCTGATCTAGCTTATGCAGTAAGCTTGGTAAGCCGTTACATGAGCAAACCGGGGAAGAATCACTCAGAGCCTAAAATGAGATTGTTGTATCTCAGGGGAACATCTAAAATGAGATTGTTGTATCTCATGGATCTTTAGGTATCTCAGGGAACATCTAAAATGGTACTGTTGTATGAAAGGAAAGGAGGAAATTCAGAAATAATAAATGGTTTTGTGGATGCAGATTACGCGAGCTGTCTCGACACAAGGAGATCTCTAATTGGATATGTGTTTAAATATAATGGGAATGTGGTTAGTTGGAAATGTAACCTGTAGCATGCCGTGTCACTATCCACTACAAAGGCCGAACTCATTGCAGTCACAGAGGCGATCAAAGAAGCTATATGGATGAATGGGATGGTTACTGATTAGGAAAATAAAAAGGTATTCCCAAGAGTATTTTGTGATAGTCAGTGGGATTCATCTAGCTAAGAATCAAGTTTATCATGAAAGAACTAAACACATTGATATTAAACTCTATTTTGTAAGAGAGATTATTGCAAAAAGAAGAGTGAAGTTGGAGAAGGTATTTACAAGTAAGAACCCTGCGGATATAATGACCAAAACTTTGTCAGGAACAAAGTTCAAGCACTGTATGAAGCTACAACATCTGGAAGATGGAAAAATCTAGCCAAGCTGTAGAATGTTGAGATGGTGGCCGCGATTTTGAAGATACAAGTGATGTGATTAAGAGTCAATAAAGGAACCTAACCGCCTATTTGTAACTAACTAGTGTTAGGTAGGTCCGAGCTACAATTTTTTGTTGACTTGTGTATATGCAAGAGGATCACATGCAATAAAAAGGAGGACCTATGTAAACTCATTCTTCTTCACAATAAAAGCTCTCAGACACAGATGATAAATTCTTATAACATGTACATAGATTTTAAATCCTTCGAAAACTTGGATCTCTTTTACCATTTATATAAATTTTTGAATATTATTGTTTGAAATTATAATAATCACATGTATTTATTAAAATAAAACCAGTTTTTGAAACACTCCTTTAAGTAACGTCTATGACTCGGTTCAGAAAAAACACAAATAATTCATTCTACGTTAGAAAATTCAATTTAGAAAGAATTGAAAAAACAGTTTGGCAAAGACCGAAGTTCTCCTTGGACAAATACTTATAGAACATTATTTTATAAAAATCTTTTTACAAATTTTTTAGAAAGTATTTTAAATATTATTTTAAGAATAAATATGTGTTTAAACAATTTTATAATTTTTTTTAGAGTTAAAAATATGTTTGAACAAATTTTTTGATTATTTAATAACATAAAAACAATACATTTCAATTATTCTTTAAAAATCATACTTAAAGAATAATTTTTTAAAAAAACAAATATTTTCATAAAATTTTTCAGAAACTTTTCCAAACATCAATTTTTTTTTCATTTATAAAACAATAAAAACATTTTTAAAGTTCTTATCCAAATATAGTATAAATGTATTTTAATTTTACAAAAAAATAAAGCTAAAGATACCGATACTTAAAATTCTGATAATATCTTAAAAACAAATTCGCGTCATTTCACTCATGTGATTTCAAATTCAATTAGCGTCTCTTTAATCATAATCCAACAGTTAAGAGAGCAACAACCAGACACAAAATGTTACTTCAAGTGAACATGATTCATCTTTAAAATTATCTCAGTAAAATGGAATTTGAATGAAAATAACAAAAATTTGTGTGATACGGTCTCACGGATCGTATTTTGTGAGACAGATCTCTTATTTGGGTCATCCATAAAAAAATATTACTTTTTATGCTAAGAATATTACTTTTTATTGTGAATATCGTCAGGGTTGATCCGTCTCACATATAAAGATTCGTGAGACCGTCTCACAGGAGATCTACTCATAAAAAATACATCAAAGAGCTAGGAACTTGGAAGTATTGAGACTTGTTGAAATTTAGGGTGCGACTCGTGAAAATGAGCACTAAAAGTCCATATTTCCATCATTCCCACTATCTCGATTACAAACAAGAAGGAGATAATTGAGTTAGTCCAACAAATTTCTAATTAAATTTAGTGACAAGATCGTAGCTGAGAATTTAAAGTTGTGAAAATAATGCACTACGAATAATGATTAGTTATAATATTTATATTATTGTGCAAATGTTGGAATAATGGTAAAGGCTGAAATCATGGATTTTAGGCCAGCTTTTTTGTGGGGATTTAATTGGCCATTCGAGCCTTGTTAGCAGACATATTTTCAAAGTGTAATTTATGTATACTAGGCTATTGTAGGATAAAGACATTATCATGCCTTTAATTTAAAGAAGGATATGACAGCACTTAGCCGATAATTGTGGGAAAGCTGCGTGATTTTGATTCATATATGTCTATAAATTCGACCTTCTACGACAATAAAAAATCACATGGAAAAACATTCATAGAACCTCTCAATATATTCAGTCAATTTCTTCTGTTATAAGTTTTGTTATGATCCAAAAACATTTTGGATCAACATTTCGAAGCATAAATTGTAAATGAACTTGTGCTTTAAAATATATGTATGTGTTTAAAAATTCGATCGACATGACATATTCATTCAAATTGATACACGATTTCTTGCTTTGTTTCGCTTCAATATAATCACTAATTTTGAAAGCACGTCTGAAAATTCGATCCACATGATATATTCATTAAATATGATATTTGATTTGATATGACTCTGATGCGATGAAATATAATAACTGATACCATGGTCTCGCCTATTAGAAAATTAAAAATCAAGGACTGATTAGTAAATCATGGAAAATAATATGACTTTCAGTGTCATTTTTTTGTTCAGCTTTGATTTTGACACGTTATTCTTCTTATCGTATAAATATATGTATTTTTTTATTTATTATGATCGATCGTCCCCCTATTTACTAAGTATTTCCCAAAATATTCACCTATTACTCTCCCTCCTCTGATAATAACGAAGATAAACTTGACGGCGATGAACAACAAATGTCTTGGTGATAGTGTTAAATATCGATATTCTATTTTAATTTACTTTCTTTAGATTTAATTCGTTTCTGCCCATTTTGTATTTAGTTTCGTATTATTGTAAAGACAATGTTTATTATTTTTATGAAAAAGAATGGTTTGGTTGTACACTATACTACAAGGCTTGTTTTATGATTGTATGATTGTGAAACAACATCGTATGTCGACTTACTCTGGTCTTGGGGCGTCCCTGACAAAATCGGTAGCTGATAATTTAAAGATGTTAAATGATGCGCTACAAGTAAAGATAAGATAATATCTATACTATATTATTAAGTGTGAGGATATGATAATAACTACTTAGAGAGGACACCAACATCTTTTTCCAATTTTACCTTTATATGATACTAATATTACACTTTTGTTTTGTTTTGTTTTTTTTTAAATTTCAACTCACACTTTTATTTTTATTTTTTTTATTTCAACAATTCAAATATCAATTTAGTCCCTCCATAATTTGTCAAATTTCACTTTAGTTCATCGATAATGATAAAAAAGATTGTACACACACGCATCGCGTGTGCAGAGTAACTAGTTTATATTATTGTGCAAATGTTTAAATAATGCAAAAGGCTGAAATCATGGATTTCAGGTCGGCCATTTTTTTTGAATTTAATTGACCATTCGAGCTTGTTAGCAGAAATTTCGAGGCCTAATTAATGTATAGTAGGCGACTGTATGATAAGGTATTATCATGCCTTTAATTTAAAGAAGGATATGACAGCACTCAGCCGATAATTTTGGGAAAGCAGCGTAATTTCGATTCATTTATGTCTATAAATTTGACCTTCTATGATAATAAAAAATAAACGGAAAAGCATTCATAGAACCTCTCAATATATTCAATCAAATTTTCTGTCCAAAGTTCTCTGCTAATCCAAGAACATTTTGGAGCATAAATTGTAAGTGAGCTTATGCTTTAAAATATATTTATGTGTTTGAAAATTCAATCGACATGATATATTTCATTCAAATTGGTATATGATTTCTTGCTTCGTTTTGCTTCAATATAATCGTTATATTTGAAAGCATGTTTTGAAATTATTTAAAGGCGTTGTTACAATTTGCATTTGAAATGGCAAAAGAATTTCCGACCTTTGATATTTAAAAGAATTGTTTCCATATCATTATGAAGAAAATGTTTATTATTTTTATGAAAAATACTGGTTTGGTTGTGTATTATTCTACGATGCTTATTGCTTTATGATTGTGTGATTGTGAAACAATGTCGTATGTCTACCCACCCCGATATCGAGATGTGACATTTAGCCTTGAGATCGAATTGTTCAAATCAACCCAGTTTTATTAGATTTTTTTAGTTTATTTTATTTGGATTGATTAATCTATCCCCTAACCTCTTCATTTATGGTGTTCAAAGCTCTATAAATATCTATACAATATATACAACCAAAACATTCGCTCAATTTTCTCATAACTTTGATCTCCAGCGAAGCAAATCATCGATGGTTGTCTAGTTTTTATTAAGGTATGTACGTAAACTTCCTAACTGATAATATTTTTGATGTTTTCAAATATTGTATGGTCCTAGTTATATGTCCAAAAAATATTTATAAGCATTGTCTAGAAAATCCTTGTTTTTTTTGTATGCAGTGGCGGAGCCACATTAAAGCCTGTGTGACAAATTTTTTTTAAAAAAAATTATATATAAATTTTGGACTGATTTAAAATTAACCCGGATAGATCAATTTAAATAATTAAATGATTCTAATGTTTAAAATTTTAACTAGAGTAGAGCCATATTCTTGGCTCCCCATTGTTTGTATGTCTAAATTAACACATTTATTTATATGATCGTTCAAATTTTTTTTTTTGGAAATGTTAAAATTATAGTAGTTATCATAATGAACGAAAAACACTGAGGTAGCTCTTCTAAACAAAATTATAATTAGATATTTTCTGCTCTGGATAAATAGGAGTTGAATAATTAACAAGTTATAATTAACAAGTAATTATAGTATAAATACATGAACTAATTTTTTTTTTAAAATACTTTTTATCTAAATTTTTATAAATATATTTTTCTGCTCCTATGATGTGGTGTTTGTCAATACCGTTGCCACGGCACAAGTGACTTCACCCAAAAAAAGGGGAAAATGTTTTTTCAAAATTAAACAATTGGAATATACAACTAAATACAAAGGGAAAAATAATATATAACATTTAAATATTTAAAATAATGCTTATAATTGTTATATCTATCGAGCATGTTCCTAAAGACATATAGCCTAAAGACATACAGTTACGCAAGGTTTTTAGCTGATATACCATTTTAAAAACAAACTGAGCTAAGAAAAGGAGACAATTAAATTTTAGAATAATAATGAATATGAGGTTCTTCTATGGAACTTTTACAAAACAT
Source organism: Primulina tabacum (assembly GCF_025594145.1). NCBI lineage: Eukaryota > Viridiplantae > Streptophyta > Magnoliopsida > Lamiales > Gesneriaceae > Primulina > Primulina tabacum. The sequence goes on from NC_134557.1 coordinate 38,147,925, forward strand.
AAAAAGAATTAACAAAGATATAACAAAGAAATTAAACAACAGAGGATTTTACCGAGGTCCACCTCAGAAACATAAATTCATAAAAATCACCCATGTTATGTGTATTTAATATGACTGCATGAAAAATACGATACAATTTTTTTCTTTTTTATGACAAAACATGAACAAAACCTAAGTTTTTATGTTTCTAAATTCATGATTATGATGCAAAAAGGGGCTGCCATGATAGGGCTATTAGGAAGGACGTTTTTCACCATGTTTAAGGGTCCATAGATGCATGTTTAAGGGCTGAACAATAGGGATGCAAGAGCTGAACGAAAATTTGGGTTTAAGGAACTAGTGTTTTCGAATTTGGGTTCTAGAAGGGCACGGCTGTGGACTGCTGTTGGGGCATGTATGGGGGTCCTAATAGGGTCTAGCCATGGTCCTAGATAGGCTAAGGGACGATTGGTGCAAGGGTAGGCCTGAATCCGCTAGGGGTGGCGGCGCAAGGCTTGTAGGTGATAGTTTATGGGTTTGCAAGTGCATGGACTGTAGGGCTTGACCGACAACAAGTAAAAACATGGCCATCATTTCTTCAATACAAATATATATTGTATTTTGCAATGGTGTTTTTTCTCTAAGGATGTTGCACAATTTTAAAAATACGTCAGGATACATTCTATAAATTTCTCGAAAGTTTGTTGTATCCTCTTTTAATATTTTATGGATATATTCGTATCCATTTGAAGTTATTGGTTGTCTATTTAAGGGACGATGGACACGTTCGTCATTCATGTTAGTTATATGCTTAGTTAGCACATAGAGGATCCCAAGAATTTGCCTCAACAAATAGCTAAAAGCTTCGTGTAATTTTTCTTCGAATTCTTCTTCTTCCATTTGATCTGCTACATCATGTACGTTGATATATGACATTTTAATGAACCACCTGATATCAGACAAGGAATTAGAAAAAAAAAATCTATGAATTTATTGATTCCATGTAAAACTCAAAACTTATATAAATAATCCAAAAATCCACAATTAGAAAAAAAATAAAAAGAATATATCCAGAAATTGTATCACAATATAACTCATTATTGATCATGTCCCTAAAAATATGCATTCAGTTAATTTATAGTCTATCCATCCCGAACGCGCCTCAATTGTCTTTTTCAAGAAATCCATCTTCTTTGATCTGGTGTTAAGTAAATCAAGCACTTTGTATCGAGTACGATTATCCAAATTTTGGACCTCTTTGATAGCATCCCAACAAGTATCACCTGCATTCCATATTAATTCTATCTTAGAAACTACCTTCTCAAGAGTGTGGGATATTTCACATATATAATTTGGGTCTGTATTCTTGAATGTGCTTGATTTTGCTTCAAACTCAGCCCTATCTCGTTTTTTAGTTGTTGGTGGAACCTCTGAACTGGGCTAAGGAGGTAATGGTAAAGCAGAGTCCTCAAAAAATGGAGGCTGGTGTGAAGATTCTTGTTTGTCACTTTGCACGAATTCACCACTATCATAATCAAAGACATAATCATATAATAAATTAGTTTCCCTATTTTCTTCTATCTCAAATGTTCTTGCATCAGTGTCATCTCCTAGTCCAATGGAGTATTTTCCAGTAGCAGTTCCAGTCCCGACCGCAATTCCCAAATCTTCATAATCCTCAAAAGTGTCTGTCCGATAGTGTTCATGTTTAGGATGAGACTGGTCAAGAACAAAAAACAACAATTGTTAAAACTAGTTATAATTATAATTATAAATATAAATTTATGACTTTTACCTTGAAATAATCCTCACATACTTCATCTTTAGCAGTGAATTTCTTTGTCACGAAATCCCATTCAAAATCAGAGTTATGACGTATAAGCTTACAATAATTGTTGTATCGTTGTTTGAACCACTTTAAACGACTTTGATATTGTGTAATATAGTCTTTTCACACCCAAGTTTTTCGTTTAGAGCAGGAAGTATGTAAGGCCCTGGCCCTGTCCTCAGACCCTGCAATCACAGTTCCTGGACTCAGACCAGCTTGCACTTACTCATCTGACTTCTCCACGCCAGGAAAGTGGAGTTTGTGACTTCCCAGGATTCGACCCCTCAACCTCCTGGCATATAGGTATATTGGCTACAATCCTATATGCCAGGAGGTTGAGGGGTCGAATCCTGGGAAGGCACAAACTCCACTTTCCTGGCGTGGAGAAGTCCGATGAGTAAGTGCAAGCTGGTCTGAGTCCAGGAACTGTGATTGCAGGGTCTGAGGACAGGGCCAGGGCCTTACAAAGTATTTTTTTCTCCACAGTTTTTTTGTTAAATACTCCATTCTTATCACGCCATCTCGCATTGCGGCATCAACCATGTGTTTTAGCAATTCATTACTCTCTTCAGTTGTCCACACATTATATTTTGCTTGTGAATCTCCCATTGTAAGTATCACTTGAGTATGCATAAGATATAAAATATACGGTGATAAGAAGCTAACAAGCACATACATTTTAATAGATATTGTCCAAAAAAAGTAAAAAGATCTAGAGACAATGATAAAGTGTGATACAAACAATCAAACAACAAGGACTAACAAGAATTTTAAGAAAGAAGCTCCTAAGTTCTATGCTTATCACAACTACATGATATACATTGATTTAATTAGTTCAAAAAATATACATTGTTTCTTTTTCTACAGATTTCTGATATATATATGCTAGTTGTGCTCAAATCGTATATTTTAATAAACTTTTCCCCTAAATTTATATACATGAATTAGAATACAGAAAATCATTAACATAAATATATCTCTATCGCAAGCAACTTGTACTACTGGGCGAGGACTGGCGAATATTTGATCTTTGATTGGGTTGGTTGGATTAGATTATTTTAATAATTCACTGGATCAGGTTACAATTTTATTTATTGATTATTCATCGTAAATCAACTAATCAATTTATTAATTATTATCTTATTACTTTTTATTCTAATGAATATTTTCAGTATGAAAGAAACTGTTCAAAACAGTTTAAATGAAGAATATGATTTACCTGAAAATTTAGATTTGTTGAATAAATGGACTATTCCTAAGATAGAATCTAAAATGATCTATAAGTTAGGAACCTTTGAAAGAATTGGTTTTAAACAAGTAGTTAAACTACAGAATCATCAGTACCTCTTCATAATAATGAAATGGTAATTAGATTGTTAAATAATAAAGATAGTTTACCTTATATGAAAAATTATAGATTTATTCATATAGGTTTAATTCAAATTTCTTTTAGACCTCTAACTTTAGAAGGACTACCAGAAAGTTTAATAGCAGCTTTAAGAGATGGTAGAAATTTGAATTGGAAAAAATCCCTTATGGGAATAATTCAATCTAGTCTGGCACATGGTCCAGAATATTTTGATGTTTATCCTTATTTATTTTTATCTCTGTCTGATATTAATATATTAGATTCTTTAACATTAAATGTTAAAACTCATGGTTATAATTATACTCCTGGTACAGAAGTAATATGTATCTGTTATCGTATTTATTACAAACCATTATTTACACTGAATCCTATGTGTAAAAGAATAGATAAAAAATTAAATGAAACTATTCTTATAGAAACTAATTTTAATAGATCTAATATTACAACCCGTAGATCTATAAAATGGGAAGAAATTGAATTTCCAGAAAACTGGATAATTGAACAAGCTGTTCCTAGAAATCATATAATAAATAGGGATTTACAACAAGTTATTCAGAATAATGAAGGATCTGTTCAAATACAGTTCAATAATGAACAAAGAAGATTATTACCATCTTCTATCTATGCTAGATCAAGATCTAGTCATTCTTTTATTTCACCTTTAGGTTATATGGTGGATGTTCCTCAAACTTCTAGAGCTTCAACTTCTCAGATAAGAGAAGATGTAGAGTCTTCTGTACAAGATAGAGTAGATGAATTAATCATAAATCAAAACAATATTGTTCATAAAAGTAACTTTCAAAAAGTTAGAGAAACTGATACAGTTTCAGAAATGAATTTTAGTATTTAATGGATAGTAAATCAAAAATTGATTTTACTAAAGGATATCTTGCTAGAGCAAAGATCAATGCAGAATTTTATTTACCCAAATGGGAATCTTTCAGAAATTGGTACTTTAAAAGTTTTTCTGAAGATGAGTTTGATTATATTGTTTCGGAATTTTATAAATATTGTGAAAACCAGAATAAATTGATTCATTTTGTTCCTTGGTTTTTTAAAACATTTATTATAGATTATATATTCTTGAAAGAAATTTTAAACTTTCTTCTGGACAGATTCAAAAATCTGTTTATCCTCCTCAACAATCTTTTATTATAGAAAAAAATAATAAAATTTTAAATTTTACTGCTTTTTCAAAATTATTTGAGAATGATATGTTGCAAATAACTGTTAAACATATTAGTCAGATAATTGAAAAACAAAATTATACAAATTTGTATCTTACGATAATAGGAGAGGAAATAGTTTCTCTTAAGGATCGTATTGATAAAATTATTTTAGCTATTAATCACATTAAACCAGAAATTCATATACAGTCTAAAGAATAAACTAATATTGTTCATATTGCTACTTCTTCTATTCAATCCCCTCCAGATATAAAGGATTTTAAATTTAAATCTTCTGTTTCTGATATAGAAAAATTATTAGAAGAAAAATTTAAAAATCTAAATTTAAATACTCTTAATGAAGAATTTGAGAATAATGAGAATTATTCTGATGAAGAAATTAATAAAATCAAATGGGCAAATAGACCTACCCAAAATAAATATTATTATAATAGACCTACTCCCATGGATGTTCTTATAGAAGAACAAGAATATATATTTGCTAATAGTTATAATGGAAAAAGTATTTATGAATGAAATATTGATGGTTTTAGTGATAAGCAAATTTATAATACTGCTCACAGAATGATTATGTATAGTACTGTGTGTAAAACTACAGACAATAATGATAAAAATATTGCTAAGATGATTATATCAGGTTTTACTGGCCAACTTAAAGGTTGGTGGGATAATTATTTAAATCAATCCCAAAAAGAAGATATTATAAATTCAATAAAAATTGAAAATAATATTCAATCAGAGAATGTAGTATTTTCATTAATAATGACTATGATTGAACATTTTACTGGTAAATTCACTGATGATAGTGAAAAGATTTGTACTTTATTAAGTAATCTAAAATGTAAAACACTTACTGATTTTAGATGGTATCTGATTACCTGATTTCTTGACTCGAGAATATTTATCCTAATGTCTTTATCTACATATATAAATTCTCGAGGAAGAGGAGAGTCCTCTTATAGAGGGCGATGTGGTAGGGGAAAACCTCCTAATATTATTACCCAGCATGGTAAACAAAGGCTAATAGCCCAGAACTTATCCAGTTCATCAGCCAGTAATACTGAGCAAAATAATGAGTTATACAATGAGCTTCAAGAATTTTTGAAACAAAAGCAGAGAAGTAATACAGATTCTCAATATTCAGCATCATATGCTAATATCATCAAAGAAGATGATAATGATTCAGCTATATATACAGAGACAAAACATCGTGAATTGATTCTTCTTATAGAAGAAAAAGATACCCAATGGGAAAAAACTCCATGGACTTTCATGGAAAGATATTTAACCAATACATCATATGTATATGGTTCTTACAAACAAAGAGGATTTTATGAAAATCTTCTGTTATCTACAAAAAATGTTGATATAACTCACTTTTTCAGTAATACCCAGCAAAAAGGAAGTTATAATTTCTCAAAGTTCATTATCAAAAAGATAATATCTATTGAAGAATGGGGTATATCTCCAATGGTTGAAAAAGAAATTTATTCTGAAAGTCATAAAATGAGTTTCAAATTCAATTTTTGGGATTATATTGAGAGTTTTGACAAAACTCTATTCTATGAAAATGAAAAAAGGTAACATACTTGGTTTCTCAAGATTTGTGAAAATGTTTTTCATTATCCTGTTATAAATTGGTTTTTAATTTGGTGGAAAATATTAGGTCCATCTGCAAAGATTTTGCCAGAGGTTTTTATAAAACCCATGAGTACTTGGTTAAATGTTTTTCCAAGTATTAAAAAATCATTCTCTGAACATTGGATTGATGGTAAGACTTTATGTCTATTTTTCATGGAATTTGGAATTCCTTGGATTTGGAAATGACAACCAGAATTCGGATACACGATGAAGGAATCCTTGCATATGGCGAGTCAGTTCCACTAAATTTTGGGACAAATTATTGCGTGATGATCCAGAAACTGGAAAACTTTATGGTTATGACACTCTTCATCAAATGGAGGAGAAAATTTCATTATATCAAAAAGAATTTCATAATCAACAAGAAAAGAAAAAAGCCTCTATGAGTCCATTCAAAATTCTCACTCAGAAATATTCTGAGATTTATTCAAAAGAAAAAATGATTGAAATCTATATTGAAGAAATGAAGAAGGATCTTTTTTTAGATTATTGGATGTTCTGATTCAAAGTCAGATAAATCAATGGCGTCTGAATTCTGCGAAAATCAATTCATACATCTAATGCAAATGCATGATGCACAGGATCCAGAGGATGATATTCCTCAATTATCTCAAATAGATGATATCTTTGAAAATTTGAAGAAATCACTAAAAGACAATATCAAAGATGATTAAAATCGTTGAAAGTGGAATCTCACTATTCAAAGATGGTGGAATCTCAAATCATGGTATATCGTGACAAAAAGTGGGTGTCATATCACTATTTACTTTTTGAATTTTGTAACCATGTTACTATTTGCTTTAATAAAGCATTTTACTATTTATATTTTGAGATGGAATCCGGGGTTTGATGTCCGGCTTTTCTATCTATTTATAGGTTACTTCTGTGTCTTTAGAAAGACACGGTTGAGTTTGCTCCTCTCTATTATCTCTTGTAAACAACCCTTCTGAAGTTTATCAATAAAAGCTTGAAGTTTTGATAACAACTTTTTATGTTTATATTGTTTTTATTTTTTATTTTTATTTACTGTTTTAAATTTTTATATTTCATAAGAATTAGCCTGAATTACAGGCTAAAGTATTCGTGCTAAATTATTACCTTACTATGACATGATCTATATTTATTTGTAACTTGGAATTAAATTGAGGTAATAAAAGATTTATTTAAATTTTTGGAATTTAATGTAATATATGAGTCTTTGGTTAGAACATAAGGTAAAAAGATGAACCAGGAAATGGTAAACACAAGGTTCGAGTTTAACCAGTAAAAATAAATTCATGTTGTAGCCCTTCAGCCTCCTTAGCCGAGAAATGGCGTTTAAGGAATTTATGGGTGATTTTTATGAATTTATGATTCTATGGGATCTCGGTAAAATCCTCTGTTGTTTAAATTCTTTGGTATATCTTTTATAAATCCTTTTATGTTTTGTAAAAATTCCAAATATGAATCTTATATTCATTATTATTCTAAGATTTAAATTCCTCCTTTTCTTAGCTCAGTATGAGTTGAAGATGGTATATAGGCTGGAAACAAATAACCTCTATGTGTGCGAAAGCCACTAAGGAAAAAATTTGGTATAACAACGCCACGTATCAGATTCACTTTGATTCCAAGCCATGTATCAGATTCACTTTGATTCCAAGCCTCAGATGGTATCAGAGCCATGAAAATAGTCTGGATAATAATTTAGCACTTTTTATTGTAATGAATATTTTCAGTATGAAAGAAACTGTTCAAAACAGTTTAAATGAAGAATATGATTTATCTGAAAATTTAGATTTATTGAATAAATGGACTATGCCTAAGATAAAATCTAAAATGATCTATAAGTTAGGAACCTTTGAAAGAATTGATTTTAAACAAGTAGTTAAAACTACAGAATCATCAGTACCTCTTCATAATAATGAAATGGTAATTAGATTTTTAAATAATAAAGATATTTTACCTTATATGAAAAGTTATAGATTTATTCATATAGGTTTAATTCAAATTGCTTTTAGACCTCTAACTTTAGAAGGACTACCAGAAAGTTTCAGAGCAGCTTTAAGAGATGGTAGAAATTTGAATTTGAAAAACTTCCTTATGGGAATAATTCAATCTAGTCTGGCACATGGTCCAGTATATTTTGATGTTTATCCTAATTTATCTTTATCTCTGTCTGATATTAATATATTACATTTTTTAACATTAAATGTTAAAACTCATGGTTATAATTATACTCCTGGTACAGAAGTAATATGTATCTGTTGTCGTATTTATTACAAACCATTATTTACACTGAATCCTATGTGTAAAATAATAGATAAAAAATTAAATGAAACTATTCTTATAGAAACTAATTTTAATAAATTTAATATTACAACCCGTAGATCTATAAAATGGGAAGAAATTGAATTTTCAGAAATTTGGATAATTGAACAAGCTGTTCCTAGAAATCCTATAATAAATAGGGATTTACAACAAGTTATTCAGAATATTGAAGGATCTGTTCAAATACAGTTCAATAATGAACAAAGAAGATAATTATCATCTTCTATCTATGCTAGATCAAGATCTAGTCATTCTTTTATTTCACCTTTAGGTTATATGGTGGATGTTCCTCAAACTTCTAGAGCTTCAACTTCTCAGATAAGAGAAGATGTAGAGTCTTCTGTACAAGATAGAGTAGATGAATTAATCATAAATCTAAACAATATTGTTCATAAAAGTAACTTTCAAAAAGTTAGAGAAACTGATACAGTTTCAGAAATGATTTTAGTATTTAATGGATAGTAAATCAAAAATTGATTTTACTAAAGGATCTCTTGTTAGAGCAAAGATCAATGCAGAATTTTATTTATCCAAATGAGAGAATATTTCAGAAATTGGTACTTTAAAAGTTTTTCTGAAGATGAGTTTGATTATATTGTTTCGGAATTTTATAAATATTGTGAAAACCAGAATAAATTGATTCATTTTGTTCCTTGGTTTTTTAAAACATTTATTCTAGATTATATATCTATTCTTGAAAGAAATTATAAACTTTCTTCTGGACATATTCAAAAATCTGTTTATCCTCCTCAACAATCTTTTATTATAGAAAAAAATAATAAAATTTTAAATTTTACTGCTTTTTCAAAATTATTTGAGAATGATTTGTTGCAAATGACTGTTAAACATATTAATCAGATAATTGAAAAACAAAATTATACAAATTTGTATCCTACGATAATAGGAGAGGAAATAGTTTCTCTTAAGGATCGTATTGATAAAATTATTTTAGCTATAAACCAAATTAAAACAGATGTTCATATACAGTCTAAAGAAGAAACTAATATTGTTTCTATTGCTACTTCTTCTATTCAATCCCCTCCAGATATAAAGGATTTTAAATTTAAATCTTCTGTTTCTGATATAGAAAAATTATTAGAAGAAAAATTTAAAAATCTGAATTTAAATAATCTTAATGAAGAATTTGAGAATTATTCTGATGAAGAAATTAATAAAATCAAATGGCAGATAGACCAACACAAAATAAATATTATTATAATAGACCTACTCCCATGGATGTTTTTATAGAAGAACAAGAATATATATTTGCTAATAGTTATAATGGGAAAAGTATTTATGAATGGAATATTGATGGTTTTAGTGATAAGCAAATTTATAATACTGTTCAAAGAATACTTATGTATAGTACTGTGTGTAAAATTTCAGGCAATAATGATAAAAATATTGCTAAGATGATTATATCAGGTTTTACTGGCCAATTTAAAGGTTGGTAGGATAATTATTAAAATCAATCCCCAAAAGAAGATATTATAAATTCAATAAAAATTGAAAATAATATTCAATTAGAGAATGTAGTATATTCATTAATAACGACTATGATTGAACATTTTACTGGTAAATTCACTGATGATAGTGAAAAGATTCGTACTTTATTAAGTAATCTAAAATGTAAAACACTTACTGATTTTAGATGGTATAAAGATACCTTTTTATCTCGTATTTATGATATACCAGATTGTAATAATAGTTTCTGAAAAGCTAAATTCATAGATGGTTTACCTTTTCTATTTGCTGAAAGAATTAGAAAAGTATTAAGAAAAGATGAAATTAATATTCCATATGAAAATTATATTTATGAAAATTTAATTAATACTTGTATTAAAGAGGGTTTAGCTCTTTGTAATGAATTAAAATTAAATAATCAAATTAAAAGACAGAATTTACTTGAGAAAAACAATTAGGTAAATTTTGTGATCAATTTGGCATGGACTTACCTAATATAGGTAAGAAGAAAATTAAAGAAAAAGATGAAAAAATTTATAGAAAGAAAATACATTTGTCTGAAAGACAAATAGATAAAAAGAAGAAAAGAAAAGAAAGCTGTGATTTACGGAAAGCTGAAAAATATAAAAACAAAAATAAATTAATAATTTTTAGATAATGTAATAAGCCAGGACATTATGCTAATCAATGTTGGGCTAAAAATAAAATTAATAATTTAGATATAGATGAAAATTTGAAAGATACATTATTTAAAATAATAATGGATTCAAATAATAATTCTGACAATGAAACTGATAGTTCGTTAGAATCTTATATTTCAGAAGAAATACTAGATAGTGTATCAGAAATTTCTGATTTAGAAGAATGTAATAACTGTATACAAGGAAAATCTTGTATAAATCATTTAGAAGATAATAAAGATAAAAATGATGATTTTTATAAACTCATGTCTCAATTTCAAGATTTAAATATTAATGTGTTAACTAACAATATTATTCTAGAATTCCTTAAAATGATTAAGGATCCTATATTAAAATCCACAATTATTGATCAAATTGAAAATACTGCTGCAACTAGCAATAATAATAACATTCTTGTTAAACAAGAACAATCTTATTCTATGAAAGAAGTAAAAAATCTTTTACAACAGAAATATAGTAAACAAAATCCAGTTACTATACAGGATTTAGTAAAATAAATAGAAAATCTTAAAGAACAAGTAAAAATTTTACAGAATAATAATAATAGTTTAAATTATCGTATTTCCATTATTGAAAATAATAATTCAGTTAATAATTCTGAAAGTTTTGATAATCTTCATGATATTTCATTTCCTGATAAAAAACATTTATATGTTTTAAGCATGATCATATCTCAAAAATGGTACACCAATATTACTTTATTAATTGAAAATTCTTATAAAAAGAATTTAATTGCTATGATTGATAGTGGTACACATTTAAATGTAATACAGGAAGGATTAATTCCTACAAAATATTTTCATAAAACTACTCATTCTCTCTCTCATGCAGGAGGAGAACCATTAGAAATAAATTATAAATTACCAAAAATATATATTTGTAAAGATAAAAACTGTATTCAAACCAGTTTTTTATTAGCAAAAGATATTTCTAACCAACTTATACTTGGTCTTCCTTTTATTTATCAAATTTATTCTTTAACTTATGTTGATGAAACAGGTATAATAGAAACTTTTCAAGGTAATCCTATTTTATTTAAGTTTATAACTAAACCTGTTCATAGAATTCTTAATGAGTTACAAGAAAAGATTGATAGGTAAACTTTTCAAATAAATTCTTTAAAAGAAGAAGTTAATATTTTAACTATAGATGATAAATTAAAAATTCCTAAATTAGAGGAAAAAATTAAAATTAATTATAATAAATTTTCATTAGAAATATGTAATGATCTTCCAAATGCTTTTTGGAATAGAAAAAAACATATTATATCTCTTCCATATGAAGAGAATTTTGATGAAAGGAATATTCCTACCAAGGCTCGTCCTTGTCAAATGAATTCTGAATATTTAGAATTATGTAAGAATGAAATTCATTCCTTATTAGATAAAGGTCTAATAAAACATTCTCAATCTCCCTGGTCATGTAGATCTTTTTATGTTAATAAACAGTCTGAGCAGGAAAGAGGTGTTCTTAGATTGGTAATAAATTATAAACCCCTTAATAAGGTTTTAAAATGGATTAGATATCCTATTCCTAATAAAAAAGATTTATTAGATAGACTGATAAATGCAATTATATTCTCAAAATTTGATTTAAAATCAGGATTTTGGCAGATTCAAGTAAAAGAATCTGATAGGTATAAAACTGCTTTTATTGTTCCAATAGGACATTATGAATGGACTGTTATGTCATTTGGACTTAAAAATGCCCCTTCAGAATTTCAACAAATTATGAATGATATTTTTTATAATTATAGCAATTTTATAATTGTTTATATTGATGACATATTAGTATTTTCTAATGATATTGAAACACATTTTAAACATCTAGATATGTTTAAAAATATTTTTATTCAAAATGGTCTTGTTATATCAAAATCCAAAATGATTGTATTTCAAACTAATATTAGATTTCTTGGTCATATGATTGAGAAAGGAAAAATAATTCCTATACAAAGAAGTATAGAATTTGGTTCAAAATTTCCTGATATTATAACTGATAAAACTCTGTTACAAAGATTCTTAGGAAGTTTGAATTATATTTCTCCTTATATTAAAGATCTTACTAAGGATTCTGCTATATTATATGATAGGTTAAAGAAAAATCCTTTACCTTGGTCTGAAAGACACACTATGGCTGTTAAAAATATTAAGGAAAAGGTTAAAAATCTTCCTTGCCTTATGCTTGTTAATCCCCAATGGGATAAAATAGTTGAAACTGATGCTTCTGATATAGGTTTTGGAGGAATCTTAAAACAAAAAGATTCCCAAACTAAACAAGAATTTCTTATTCGTTTTTATTCTGGCAAATGGAATAATGCTCAGAAAAATTATTCCACAGTAGCAAAAGAAATTTAAGCTATTGTCAGATGTATTATAAATTTCAAGATTATTTATATAATCAAAAGTTTATTATAAAAACTGACTACAAATCTGCAAAATTTATGTTTAATAAAGATTTTAAACATGATGTGTCTAAGCAAATTTTTGCAAGATGGCAGGCTCATTTAGCTCCCTTTGATTTTGAAATCATTTATAAAAAAGGTGAAGATAATCATTTACCTGATTTCTTAACTCGAGAATATTTATCCTAATGTCTTTATCTACAGATATGAATTCTCGAGGAAGAGGAGAGTCCTCTTATAGAGGATGAGGTGGTAGGGGAAAACCCCCTAATATTATTTTTCAGCATTGTAACCAGAGGCTAATAGCCCAAAACTTATCCAGTTCATCAGCCAGTAATACTTAGCAAAATAATGAGTTATATAATGAGTTTAAAGAATTTTTGAAACAAAAGCAGAGAAGTAATACAGATTCTCAATCTTCAGCATCATATGCTAATATCATCAAAGAAGATGATAATGATTCAGCTCTATATACAGAGACAAAACATCGTGAATTGATTTTTCTTATAGAAGAAAAAGATACCCAATGGGAAAAAACTCATGGACTATCATGGAAAGATATTTAACCAATACATCATATGTATATGGTTCTTACAAACAACGAGGATTTTATTAAAATCTTCCGTTATCTACAAAAAGTGTTGATATAACTCACTTTTTCAGTAATACCAAGCAAAAAGGAAGTTATAATTTCTCAAAGTTCATTATCAAAAAGATAATATCTATTGAAGAATGGGGTATATCTCCATTGGTTGAAAAAGAATTTTATTCTGAAAGTCATAAAATGAGTTTCAAATTCAATTTTTGGGATTATATTGAGAGTTTTAATAAAACTCTATTCTATGAAAATAAAAAAAGGAAACATACTTGGTTTCTAAAGATTTGTGAAAATGTGTTTCATTATCCTGTTCCAAATTGGTTTTTAATTTGGTGGAAAATATTTGGTCCATCTGCAAAGATTTTGCCAGAGGTTTTTATAAATGGCAACCAGAATTCGGATACACTGATGAAGGAATCCCTTGCATATGGCGAGTCAGTTCCACTAAATTTGTAATGCCCGAATTTTGAAAAAATGTGGCAGTAGTTGTGATGGTTCTTGGCTTTACGTTATGATATGAATGGTAATGAATGTTATAGAATGGAATAGATAATGGAGGGGTAGAATCAAAGGTGGAATTTGAGCTAAATAGATAATGGAAGTGCAGAAACGGTATGAAAAATGTGGCAGTAGTTGTGGTTTTTAGCATAATGTTTTGTATATTGATCCAATTGATGTTAGGCATCTTTCATTAGAAAGATAAGACATAAGGCTATAACTTTCATGTTTTGAGTTTTGTTCAAATCATTAGAGAAAACGAACCAAAAGCGCCCTGAAGTGTGTCGTGCGTAACGTCGTTCCTACAATGACACATGTTGGGAGATTGAGCATAACTTTTTACTCATACCTTCAAATGACATGAGGCTAATTGAAGATGAAAGCCAAGACATAGGGCTACAACTTTCATGTTTACCACTTTTTCTAATTCTAAAGGGAAGAGGCGTTTTAGAAGCGATCTTTACAGTAGCTGTGCGCAGAGCAAAGCCCGAGCGGTAAGAAACGGCCGCCCGAGCGCCACTGCTTCTGAATTTTTGAGTTGTGGGCAGTAAGTTCGGCGCTAGGGCGGTAATATGTGACCGCCCGAGTGCCTTGAAAGTTAAAAAGCGTGTTTTGAGGTTTGGGAAGGCATAAAATCGAATGGGATCATCTCTTTACTCATTTTCCTTCTCCTTCTTTTCTCTCCATTGGTTTAGAGCTAGGGTTCTTCATTCTCCTTCAATCCAATTTCTTCCAAGACATTAATCTTTGATTGATGCCTTAATATTTTCTTGGAGATTAGAAGTTCTTCTCCTCAAGAGTTTATAAGCAAGGTAAGAAAGCTTATTTACTTGGTTTAGTGATTGAAGGGAAAACAATGTGTTGTTTGGTTTGAGTGTTGAGGTAAAGTTGTTAATATAATGATTGATGATATTATTATTGTATGTATTGATATTTTGAAAAGAAATGGAATTGAAGGTAAGGGCAAAATAAAGGAGCTAACTCTTTAGCACGCATGTCATGTGTTTGATAAAATGATTCAATAAATATTTTTATGGCATATTACGGTTAAGAAATTTACGGATATTGATTCGAAGCAGTATTGAATTAATTATGAATTTTGAACAGAAACTACTTTGTTTTGATAGATGATCAAAGTTCTTGAGTTATAGTAGAATTCAAAGGTTCAAGACTTCTCACATACATATTTCGATCTTCTTTTGGTAATATTTGAAATGTATGTTACGGTCGGTAACATACGAGGTAAAAGTATCAGTTTTATTTTAAATTGAAAACTCTATGGCTCGATGAACTATTGGTAATTTGATGATGATTGTTGTATTGAGATGAGTTGATTATGATATCGAAATGATGATATTGATTTGCATCATTACATTGCATATTGAGCCACTTTTTGATTCAGATTTGATATGGCGGAGGTCGCCTTGATTTATTGATTTGTTGGACGTATGGGGCTATAGTTGAGTTGGCATAGTGTATGCGTAGGTCGCTGCTATGGCCTGAACATTCTCTATAGACGCACCATAGTCTTGGGATTGTTGAACACAGCACCCCACCCTGAGCGGATGAGTCGGTGGATGTTGCTGGGGGATTCTCTTTCCTTGGGTACCCTATGGCTATGACCAGATGATTCACTTGATCTTGAGATTTAGTGATAGCCCACAACTTCTGATCATGCATTGCATTATATTGCATCTTTATGAATTTTATATGAGATATTTGAAATGTTAATTCTCTTATGTTATTGATTGTATCATACTGGGTTTATACTCACCGGCACGTCGGCTACCTCTTGTTTTCATGTGCTTGACGGTAGGTGAGGCGAGGTTTGGGATGCCAGAGTCCAGCTCCAGGCGAGGAGATACGAGTTAGAATGGGATTCTCGGGTCTTAGGAGCTATGTGATGATGTTTGGATTTCTTTGGTTCACTACTTTTTGTTGGCATGTTGAAAATTATATTGCAAACATTTGAGAGCATTAAATTATTGTGAACCACAAATTATGTATTTACTAAATCATTTGGTTTGTTACAATTATAATTATTAATATTAGATATCGGACCTGGGGCCCCACATTAGGTGGTATCAGAGCGTAAGATATTTGGGAACAGGGTAGATCGAGTCAGTTTGAATTGCTTGATCATGTGATATATTCGTTAGCATTTTCATTGTGCTATGATGTGAAATACATGATTTAAATTGAGATATTATATTGTTGAGTTTTATTCGAGATTTTTGAGATTGTTGAGTCTCAAGAGCCAGAGATGATTGATACAAGAGTGAGATGATTATGATATAGTGATTTTATATGTGTTTGATCTATTTTTTATCAGACATGGCTACTCGAGGTAGAGGTCGTGGTAGACCTAGACATGACATACCAGTGGCACAAGATCAGGGCAGTGCTACTCATACTCAGATGGATATAACTCCGACTCCGATGGAGATACTGTTAGCCATATTTCATTCTTTGCACCCACCGATGTTGAAGGGTACCGAGAATGCATTAGAGTGTGAGAACTGGTTGGAGAATATGGATCAATTATTTGAATCTCTTGAGTATCCAGATGATCGTAGAATCAAATTAGTTGTTAATCAGTTATTGGATGTTGCTAAGAGTTGGTGGATAATGACCAAGAAAGCTTTAGAGGGTCGAGGTACGATTGTTACCTAGGATATTTTTAAATCTGAATTTTATCAGCGTTTCTTTCCTACCTCTTACAGGAAAGATAGGGGAGCCGAGTTTGCAAATTTAAAGCAGGGAAATCTGAATATTGAGGACTATGTTGCCAAGTTCTCGAATTTACTGAGATTTGCTCCTCATGTAGCATCCGATGAAGAAGCTAAGGCCGATTATTTCATAAATGGTCTTAATCCTGATATATTTACCCTGGTTAATACTGGAAGGCCTAACACTTTTGCTGAGGCTCTTGATCGAGCCAAGGGAGCTGAAACAAGAATCATTAGGCAGAGAGGTTCTCAGTATTCGCAACGACCCCAACAACCACAGTTCCGACAGCAGTTCAGACAGAGTAATAGTGACAACATAAGAGAGCAGTTTAGGGCTAGAGGGAAGCAATTTAAGAGGCATGGCAGTAATTTTTCGAATTCTAGTGGATTGAGACAGTCTGGTTCAGTTCAGAGCACTGGTTATTCAGGCACAACTTGTGGTCAGTGTGGTGGTAGACATTATACCGATCAGTGTAGAGGAATCTCAGGAGCTTGCCATTTGTGTAACCAGGTGGGACACTATGCTCGACTGTGTCCTAATCGTGGCAGTGAAATATCTCAGAGTGAGAGATCATCGAGACAAACACCTCACCAGAATCGTCAGACCCCTACAGTTCATTCTTATCAGCAATCAAACCGGTCAGATCAGAACAAACATATTGGTGGCCACAGGGTAGGACAGCCACCTAAACAGCAGGCTCGAGTTTTTGCACTCACTGAGGATGAGGCACATGATGCTCCAGATAATGTTATTGCAGAGAATTGTTTTCTTTCTAGTTATCCTGCTTATGTTTTGATGGATACTGGTGCATCACATACTTTCATAGCTGAGCACTTTGTCTCGTTGCATTCATTGCATTCTATGCCATTATCATCTACATTATCTATTTCTACTCCATTGGGCAAAGTGATGAGGTCAGCAGAAATGATAAGTGGTTGTGAATTTCGTTATGAGGATAATGTCATTGAGATTGATTGCATTGTGTTTGAGATGTCTGATTTTGACTGCATAGTTGGTATTGACATGTTGACAAGATACAGGGCTACTGTAGATTGTTTTCAGAAGATTGTTAAGTTTAGGCCTGATATGAAAGATCACTGGACATTCTATGGTAAAGGTTCTCGAGCTAAGATTCCTTTGATATCTATTTTGTCCATGACTCGTTTGTTGCAGAAAGGAGCCGAATGTTTCTTGGTTTATGCAATTGATATTTCAAGGTCAGTACCTAAATTGGCAGATATTCCAATTGTTAGTGAATTTTCAGATGTATTTCCAGATGAAATTCCAGAATTTCCTCCAGTCTGAGAGATTGAGTTCAACATTGAGTTGATGCCAGGTACACAGCCTATTTCTAGAGCTCCTTATAGGATGACGCCAATTGAACTAAAGGAACAACTTGAGGATCTATTGGCTAAAGGATATATAGGACCAAGTGTTTCACCTTGGGGTGCTCCGGTTTTACTTGTGAAGAAGAAAGACGGGTCTATGAGGCTTTGTGTCGATTATAGACAGTTGAATAAAACCACAGTAAAGAATAAGTATCCTTTGCCAAGGATTGATGATCTCTTTGACCAGTTGCAGGGTTCTTCAGTATATTCTAAGATTGATTTAAGATCCGGATATCATCAGTTAAGAGTTAGAGAGACAGATGTGCCTAAGAGTGCTTTTCGTACCAGGTATGGGCATTTTGAATTTTTGGTTATGCCTTTTGGGTTGACCAATGCACCTGCGGTATTTATGGATTTGATGAACCGTGTGTTTCAAAGGTATATAGATCAATTTGTTGTGATCTTCATTGATGATATTCTTATTTATTCAAAATCTGAAATTGAGCATGCCGAGCACTTGAGAGCTGTTTTGCAAATTTTGAGAACTGAAAAGTTGTATGCTAAATTATCGAAATGCGAGTTTTGGTTGGATAGAGTGGTTTTCCTTGGACATGTGATTTCAAGTGCTGGTATATCAGTTGATCCGAGTAAAGTTGAGGCAGTCATCAATTGGTCTAGACCGAAATCAGTTCCTGAGGTACGTAGTTTTATGGGTTTGGCAGGCTATTATCGCAGATTTATTGAAGGATTCTCACAGATTGCGAGGACAATTACCCAGCTGACACAAAAGAATGTACCATTTATTTGGTCGCAAGCATGTGAGGCTAGTTTTGTTGAACTTAAGCAGAGATTGACTAGTGCTCCAGTTCTGACTATTCCATCAGGTGTAGGAGGATTTACAGTGCACACTGATGCTTCACATCAAGGACTGGGTTGTGTATTAATGCAGCATGGCCGTGTGGTTGCCTATGCTTCACGACAGTTGAATCCACATGAGTCTAGATACGCAGTGCATGACTTGGAACTAGCAGCAATGGTTTTTGCCTTAAAGATTTGGCGTCACTACTTGTATGGGAAGAAATTTGAGATATTTACTGATCATAAGAGTTTGAAATATCTCTTTTCACAAGCGGAGCTGAACATGAGACAAAGACGTTGGTTAGACTTGTTGAAAGACTATGATTGCGAAATAAAATATTATCCAGGCAAGTCAAATGCAGCAGCTGATGCTTTGAGCAGAAAAGTATGTAATATGTCTTTGATCATTAGCAGTGTATCTGATCTAGTGGAAGAATGTTGTATTTCTGGTTTGGATTTTCTGGTAGATACTCAATCTGTAAAAGTATTTATGATTCAGGCAGAGCTAGAGTTGTTTGTAAAGATTAAAGAGGCTCACAGGTTAGATCAAAGCATTCAGAAATCAGTTGAACTCGTCAGATCAGGACATCGATCAGAATTTCAGGTCAATAATGAGGGTATTTTGTTTGTGAATGATCATATTGTAGTTCCTAATATTTCAGAGTTGAGGATACATATTTTGCGTGATGCTCATTGTAGTAAGTTCAGTGTACACCCTGGAAGTAAAAAGATGTACAATGATTTGAAGAAACAATTTTGGTGGAAAAGAATGAAATCTGACATAGCAGAATTTGTATCTCGTTGTTTGAATTGTCAACAAGTGAAAGCAGAAAGAAAGCGACCAGGAGGTCTTTTGCATAGCCCTAAGGTTCCAGAATGGAAGTGGGACCATATCACCCTGGACTTTGTCACGAAATTGCTGAGGTCGTCGAGGGGTTGCGATTCAATTTGGGTTATCGTTGATAGATTAACCAAGTCTTCATGTTTTATTCCTTATCAGATGACATAGAGGCATGATCAGATGGCCAGATTGTATATCAGAGAAGTTTTGAGATTGCATGGTATGCCTAAGTCCATTGTATCAGATCGTGATCCCAGATTTTCTACTCATTTTTGGCAGAGTTTACAAGAGGCCCTTGGTACTCGTTTGCATTTGAGTACAGCCTATCATCTTCAGACAGACGGACAGTCATAACGTACTATTCAGACATTAGAGGATATGCTGAGAGCTGTAGTTATGGATTTTGGGATTGGTTGGCAGGATTCGTTACCACTTGTCGAGTTTTCTTATAACAATAGTTATCAAGTGAGCATTGAAATGTCACCATTTGAAGCACTATAGGGCAGGAAGTGTCGATCTCCTCTGTATTGGGACGATTTATCTGAAGCACCAATTGTAGGACCTGATATGATAAGAGATATGACAGAGAAGGTGAAATTGATTCAGAGTTGTATGAGAGCTGTTCAGGATAGACAGGCTAAGTATGCGAACATCAGGAGACGGCCGTTGATTTTTGAGAAAGGTGACAGAGTTTTTCTGAAAATATCTCCTTTCCGTGTTACAGTTAGATTTGGAAAGAAGGGTAAATTATCACCGAGATTCATAGGTCCGTATGAGATTTTGGAACGTGTTGGTGATTTGGCTTATAGATTAGCTCTTCCTCCTGTGTTATCAGGTGTTCATGATGTTTTTCATGTGTCCATGTTGAGGAAATATCATCCAGATCCTTCTCATGTACTTCCACCCGATGAGGTTGAGTTAGATCAGAATTTGAGCTACATTGAGAGATCGATTCAGATTCTAGACAGAAAAGATAAACAACTCATAAATAAATTGATACCATTGGTTAAAGTACAGTGGAGCAGACATGGTGTCGAGGAGGCAATTTGGGAATTAGAAGATAAAATGAGACAAAAATATCCAGAGTTATTCAAATGAAGTATGCTTCTATTCTCGGTTTTATTTTCAGTATTGATTACTACATGTTAGACTTGAAAGAAATGATTGATTTCGAGGACGAAATCTATTTTAGAGGGGAGGAATTGTAATGCCCGAATTTTGAAAAAATGTGGCAGTAGTTGTGATGGTTCTTGGCTTTACGTTATGGTATGAATGGTAATGAATGTTATAGAATGGAATAGATAATGGAGGGGTAGAATCAAAGGTGGAATTTGAGCTAAATAGGTAATGGAAGTGCAGAAACGGTATGAAAAATGTAGCAGTAGTTGTGGTTTTTAGCATAATATTTTGTATATTGATCCAATTGATGTTAGGCCTCTTTCATTAGAAACATAAGACATAAGGCTATAACTTTCATGTTCTGAATTTTGTTCAAATCATAAGGGAAAACGAGTCAAAAGCGCCATGAAGTGTGTCGTGCGTATCGACATTCCTACAATGACACATGTTGGGAGATTGAGTATAACTTTTTACTCAGACCTTCAAATGACATGAGGCCAATTGGAGACGAAAACCAAGACATGGGGATACAACTTTCTTGTTTACCACTTTTTCTAATTCGAAAAAGGAAGAGGCGTTTCAGAAGCGATCTTTATAGTAGCTGTGCGCAGAGCGGCGCCCGAGCGGTAAGAAACGGTCGTCCGAGCGCCACTGCTTCTGAATTTTTGAGTTGTGGGCAGTAAGTTCGGCGCTAGGGCGGTAATATGTGACCGCCCGAGTGCCCAGAAAGTTAAAAAGCGTGTTTTGAGGTTTGGGAAGGCATAAAATCGAATGAGATCATCTTTTTACTCATTTTCCTTCTCCTTCTTTTCTCTCCATTGGTTTAGAGCTAGGGTTCTTCATTCTCCTTCAATCCAATTTCTTCCGAGACATTATTCTTTGATTGAAGCCTTAATATTTGCTTGGAGATTTGAAGTTCTTCTCCTCAGGAGTTTATAAGCAAGTTAAGAAAGCTTATTTACTTGGTTTAGTGATTGAAGGGAAAACAATGTGTTGTTTGGTTTGAGTGTTGAGGTAAAGTTGTTAATATAATGATTGATGGTATTATTATTGTATGTATTGATATTTTGAAAAGAAATGGAATTGAAGGTAAGGGCAAAGTAAAGGAGCTAACTCTTTAGCACGCATGTCATGTGTTTGATAAAATGATTCAATAAATGTTTTTATGGCATATTACGGTTAAGAAATTTACGGATCTTGATTCGAAGCAGTATTGAATTAATTATGAATTTTGAACAGAAACTACTTTGTTTTGATAGATGATCAAAGTTCTTGAGTTATAGTAGAATTCAAAGGTTCAAGAGTTCTCACCTACACATTTCGATCTTCTTTTGGTAATATTTGAAAGGTATGTTACGGTCGGTAACATACGAGGTAAAAGTATCATTTTTATTTTAAATTGAAAACTCTATGGCTCGATGAACTATTGGTGATTTGATGATGATTGTTGTATTGAGATGAGTTGATTATGATATCGAAATAATGATATTGATTTGCATCATTACATTGCATATTGAGCCACTTTTTGATTCAGATTTGATATGGCGGAGGTCGCCTTGATTTATTGATTTGTTGGACGTATGGGGCTATAGTTGAGTTGGCATAGTGTATGCGGAGGTCGCTGCTATGGCCTGAACACTCTCTATAGGTGCACCATAGTCCTAGGATTGTAGAACACAGCACCCCATCCCGAGCGGATGAGTCGGTGGATGTTGCTGGGTGATTCTATTCCCATGGGTACCCTATGACCAGATGATTCACTTGATCTTGATATTTATTGATAGCCCACAGCTTCTGATCATGCATTGCATTATATTGCATCTTTATGAATTTTATATGAGATATTTGAAATGTTAATTCTCATATGTTATTGATTGTATTATACTGGGTTTATACTCACCGGCACGTCTGCTACCTCTTGTTTTCATGTGCTTGACGGTAGGTGAGGCGAGGTTTGGGATGCCAGAGTCCAGCTCCAGGCGAGGAGATACGAGTTAGAGTGGGATTCTCGGGTCTTAGGAGTTATGTGATGATGTTTGGATTTCTTTGGTTCACTACTTTTTGTTGGCATGTTGAAAATTATATTTCAAACATTTGAGACCATTAAATTATTTTGACGATGTTTATGTGAATTTGTGAACCACAAATTATGTATTTACTAAATCATTTGTTTGTTACAATTATAATTATTAATATTAGATATCGGACCCGGGGCCCCACAAAATTTTGGGACAAATTATTGTGTGATGATCCAGAAACTGGAAAACATTATGGTTATGACACTCTTCATCAAATGGAGGAGAAAATTTCATTATATCAGAAAGAATTTCATAATCAACAAGAAAAGAAAAAAGCCTCTATGAGTCCATTCAAAATTCTCACTCAGAAATATTCTGAGATTTATTCAAAAGAAAAAAATGATTGAAGTCTATATTGAAGAAATGAAGAAGGATCTTTTTTCAGATTATTGGATGCTCTGATTCAAAGTCAGATAAATTAATGGCTTCTGAATCTAGCGAAAATCAATTCATACATCTAATGCAAATGGAGGATGCACATGATCCAGAGGATGATATTCCTCAATTATCTCAAATAGATGATATCTTTGAAAATTTGAAGAAATCACTAAAGGACAATATCAAAGATGATTAAAATCGTTGAAAGTGGAATCTCACTATTCAAAGATGGCGGAATCTCACATCATGGTATATCGTGACAAAAATTGGGTGGCATATCACTATTATCTGAGGCTTGGAAATAGTCTGGATAATAATTTAGCACTTTTTATTCTAATGAATATTTTCAGTATGAAAGAAACTGTTCAAAACAGTTTAAATGAAGAATATGATTTACCTGAAAATTTAGATTTATTAAATAAATGGACTATTCCTAAGATAGAATCTAAAATGATTTATAAGTTAGGAACCTTTGAAAGAATTGGTTTTAAACAAGTCAGTACCTCTTCATAATAATGAAATGGTAATTAGATTGTTAAATAATAAAGATATTTTATCTTATATGAAAAATTATAGATTTATTCATATAGGTTTAATTCAAATTGCTTTTAGACCTCTAACTTTAGAAGGACTACCAGAAAGTCTCATAGCAGCTTTAAGAGATGGTAGAAATTTGAATTGGAAAAAATCACTTATGGGAATAATTCAATCTAGTCTGGCACATGGTCCAGTATATTTTGATGTTTATCCTAATTTATCTTTATTATATTCTAAATGATTTATACAAGATTTTCCTTGTATACAGTTATTACATTCTTCTAAATCAGAAATTTCCGATACACTATCTAGTATTTCTTCTGAAATATAAGATTCTAACGAACTATCAGTTTCATTGTCAGAATTATTATTTGAATCCATTATTATTTTAAATAATGTTTCTTTTAAATTTTCATCTATAACTAAATTATTAATTTTGTTTTTAGCCCAACATTGATTAGCATAATGTCCTGGCTTATTACATTTTCTACAAATTATTAATTTATTTTTGTTTTTATATTTTTCAGCTTTCCGTAAATCACGGCTTTCTTTTCTTTTCTTCTTTTTATCTCTTTGTCTTCCAGACAAATGTCTTCTCTTTCTATAAATTTTTTCATCTTTTTCTTTAATTTTCTTCTTACCTTTATTAGGTAAGTCCATGCCAAATTGATCACAAAATTTACCTAATTGTTTTTTCTCAAATAAATTCTGTCTTTTAATTTGATTATTTAATTTTAATTCATTACAAAGAGCTAAACCCTCTTTAATACAAGTATTAATTAAATTTTCATAAGTATAATTTTCATATGGAATATTAATTTCATCTTTTCTTAATACTTTTCTAATTCTTTCAGCAAATAGAAAAGGTAAACCATCTATGAATTTAGCTTTCCAGAAACTATTATTACAATCTGGTATTTTATACCATCTAAAATCAGTAAGTGTTTTACATTTTAGATTACTTAATAAAGTACGAATCTTTTCACTATCATCAGTGAATTTATTAGTAAAATGTTCAATCATAGTCATTATTAATGAATATACTACATTCTCTGATTGAATATTATTTTCAATTTTTATTGAATTTATAATATCTTCTTTTTGGGGATTGATTTAAATAATTATCCCACCAATTTTTAAGTTGGCCAATAAAACCTGATATAATCATCTTAGCAATATTTATATCATTATTGCCTGAAGTTTTACACACAGTACTATACATAAGCATTCTGTGAGCAATATTATAAATTTGCTTATCACTAAAACCATCAATATTCCATTCATAAATACTTTTCCCATTATAACTATTAGCAAATATATATTCTTGTTCTTCTATAAGAACATCCATGGGAGTAGGTCTATTATAATAATATTTATTTTGGGTATGTCTATCTGCCCATTTGATTTTATAAATTTCTTCATCAGAATAATTCTCATTATTCTCAAATTCTTCATTAAGAGTATTTAAATTCAGATTTTTAAATTTTTCTTCTAATAATTTTTCTATATCAGAAACAGAAGATTTAAATTTAAAATTCTTTATATCTTCAGGGGATTGAATAGAAGAAGTAGCAATAGAAACAATATTAGTTTCTTCTTTAGACTGTAAATGAACATCTGGTTTAATTTGATTTATAGCTAAAATAATTTTGTCAATACGATCCTTAAGAGAAACTATTTCATCTCCTATTATCGTAAGATACAAATTTGTATAATTTTGTTTTTCAATTATCTGATTAATATGTTTAACAGTTATTTGCAACATATCATTCTCAAATAATTTTGAAAAAGCAGTAAAATTTAAAATTTTATTATTTTTTTCTATAATAAAAGATTGTTGAGGAGGATAAACAAATTTTTGAATCTGTCTAGAAGAAAGTTTATAATTTCTTTCAAGAATAGATATATAATCTATAATAAATATTTTAAAAAACCAATGAACAAAATGAATCAATTTATTATGGTTTTCACAATATTTATAAAATTCCGAAATAATATAATCAAACTCATCTTCAGAAAAACTTTTAAAGTACCAATTTCTGAAACATTCTCATTTGGGTAAATAAAATTCTGCGTTGATCTTTGCTCTAGCAAGAGATCCTTTAGTATAATCAATTTTTGATTTACTATCCATTAAATACTAAAATTCATTTCTGAAACTGTATCAGTTTCTCTAACTTTTTGAAAGTTGCTTTTATGAACAATATTGTTTTGATTTATGATTAATTCATCTACTGTATCTTGTACAGAAGACTCTACATCTTCTCTTATCTGAGAAGTTGTAGCTCTAGAAATTTGAGGAACATCCACCATATAATTTAAAGGTGAAATAAAAGAATGACTAGATCTTGATCTAGCATAGATGGAAGATGGTAATAATCTTCTTTGTTCATTATTGAACTGTATTTGAACAGATCCTTCATTATTCTGAATAACTTGTTGTAAATCCCTATTTATTATAGGATTTCTAGGAACAACTTGTTCAATTATCCATTTTTTTGGAAATTCAATTTCTTCCCATTTTATAGATCTACGGGTTGTAATATTAGATTTATTAAAATTAGTTTCTATAAGAATAGTTTCATTTAATTTTTTATCTATTCTTTTATCTGTACCAGGAGTATAATTATAACCATGAGTTTTAACATTTAATGTTAAAGAATATAATATATTAATATCAGACAGAGATAAAGATAAATTAGGATAAATATCAAAATATACTGGACCATGTGCCAGACTAGATTGAATTATTCCCATAAGGGATTTTTTCCAATTCAAATATCTATCAACTCTTAAAGCTGCTATGAAACTTTCTGGTAGTCCTTCTAAAGTTAGAGGTCTAAAAGCAATTTGAATTAAACCTATATGAATAAATCTATAATTTTTCATATAAGGTAAAATATCTTTATTATTTAACAATCTAATTACCATTTCAATATTATGAAGATGTACTGATGATTCTGTAGTTTTAACTACTTGTTTAAAATCAATTCTTTCAAAGGTTCCTAAATTACAGGAAAAAAATTAAAATTATTTATAATAAATTTTCATTAGAAATATGTAATGATCTTCCAAATGCTTTTTGGAATAGAAAGAAACATATTATATCTCTTCCATATGAAGAGAATTTTGATGAAAGGAATATTCCTACCAATGCTCGTCCTTGTCAAATGAATTTTGAATATTTAGAATTATGTAAGAATGAAATTCATTCCTTATTAGATAAAGGTTTAATAAAACCTTCTCAATCTCACTGGTCATGTACAGCTTTTTATGTTAATAAACATTCTGAGCAGGAAAGAGATGTTCCTAGATTGGTAATTGTAAGGCTCTGTAATTAATTATCCAGTAATTTGGCATAATTAGAGTAATTATTGAGTTGTAAATTAAAATAATTATTTATGCCAAATAAATTTTAGAAGTGTGTTAAAAATATGTATTTTAGAATATCGGAGAATTTAACGATATAAAATACATATAGAGTTTAAATAACACACGTGAGCAAAATAAATACAGACGGGGATAGATGGGCTTGAGTTACTATTTTAGTAACCAAATACACAAGATATATATATATATATACACATATACATACACACAACTTACCAAATAAAAGAAGGAAGAATCGAGAGAAAAGGAAATAAGAAGAAAGAAGCTTTTCCCCAAACTTCATTCCCGTCACTTGTGTAGCGGCTGCGGAAAAATCGCGATATCTCCTCCGTCCGGAGTTGAAATCTCGATCGGTCTTATAGGGTGACTTCCTAACATCCTAAGCTTCGATTTAAGTTAGAAATCGCGAAGTTTGAGCAAGGATTCGAGTAGATCAAAGCTGTTGTTCCGTTGCTCTGTTTCTGCGCGAATCCTTTCGGTTTTTGGGTGAGAGTTTTTGGGTTGCTGCGCTTTTTGTAGTTTGAATTTGTAGAAATGACCTAAATAAACTTTGTACTGGTTTAGGTTTTCTGTATATAGCCGCTGGAATCATCAAATTTCAATAAGAAACGGATTTGTTATGATTTTTCTACCAAATGTGCCAAAATCGAATTCTGCAAGTGTGCTGTGCAAGACACCTACTGTAATTCGAGTTTTTGTCAATTATGCGCTCGGATTCTGGACTTGTGATTGAAATAAGAGTTGTATAGCTATGTGTTTTCTTCGTAATGATATAAGATTCGTTAAATTCCATTAAGAATTGAGCAAGTTATGCTTGTTTTTCTGGAACTGCTCAGTGTATGAGATTCTGTCCGCAAATTTTGAAGTAGCAGTGTGTTCTTGAAAATTCTGGGAATAATCTACTGAGATTCTGAAGATGGTTTCAACTAAAGAAACTTAGATAATTGATTATCTTTCATTTCCAATTGGCGGATATTGATTTGAGTTAATATTGAGCGAGATACAAATTTTTGCTCTTTTCTGCCAAATCGGACATTGGTATGGAATGTAGTTTTCATGATCGGCTTATTGTGATTTTGTTTAGGCCGAGAGTCTTGAAGAGAAGTTGATATTGGAGTTTCAAGTTGGTATAGGTATGTTACAGCTCGGTAACATACGACGGTAAAACATAAATTATGTTTAATTGTCATTCTGTGTTACATGGATCGTGTTTATGACTTGTTGATTGTTGTAAATTGTTAAATGCCTTCATTGTGATCTATGTTTATTATTATGACATATTATTGGTATTTAGCATCGAGCATACAGTTATGACATTCATGTTGAGCCTATCGTTCTTGTTAGCCCATTGTTGATATCCGTTGTTATCTGGCACTGTAGTGTGACTGATACGCCTATACACATGAGATCGTAGATTTGATTGAACAATCCCGTGGTTAGTGCAGCCTTTTGAGGTGAGCGCTGGGATTGTGTCATCTAGTTCGTTCTGTTGTGCCATCTTGTTATAGCGTATCAGCTGTATGGAGGCCGAGTCGGGGGTGTTATTCAGCACAGCTTGGCATACCTCGCATACTTGGCAGGGCGGTTTAGCTGCATGACGATGTAGCTCCTCTGTGTTGTTGCTCGAGCATTATTCCAGTTGTTATCGTACCGTTTGTTGGCTCCTTTTATCCCGATTATTCGTTGAGCCTTTCATGCATTGCATATTATATTTTATTATATGATTATGCATGATTTATGATTATTGTTTTTATTGTTGAACTGTTTCTTACCAGAATCCTAACCTCAGTTGTTTACTGGGGGGCTGCTGTGGTTGCTTTTGGGCACCATGGTAGATCTCCCGAGTCGTTTTGCAGCATCAGGCCGAGGTTCCGCCAGTGGAGCTTGGGATTGAGGTTGGATTGCTTGGTTCTGTTCAGTGGAGTCTCCCAGTTAGTCTGTATGTATGTCTTGAGTTGTTTCAGTCTTGTATTGTAGTTTATTTGCCGGGGAGATGCCCCGTGTATCTGTAGTGGTATTTGGTTGGTTTTGTGATGTTTTGAGTCGACTCTGAGATTCTTTTGATCTGGTGAGTAATTGGTAAGTTTTATATTCTGCCTAGTCCTGGCCAGTGCGGCTATAGGTTGTTTAACTTCGGTTTTTGATTTAATGATTCTAGTTGGAGTATATTTTGATATAAACTGCTGTTTAAGTTTTCGGGATGTCCTACTTACGGGGAGGTCATGCCGAAATTTTTCTAGTCCCTGAGGTCCGTTTTAAAGTATTTTAAACCTTTTTCCGCTGCATCTTTAAGTCAAACCATTATTGTTTTATCATTAATTGTCATTAGATTAAATGGGCCTCACATCTTGGTATCAGAGCGTAAACTGGGATACGCTCGAACTAGAGTCTTGGCACTAAAGTGGTTGTTGCGCCTGTGTATGCTACTTGAAAATATACTTATGTGGTTATATGTTTTGTTTACTTCCATTCTAATTGTTTTGGTGTTTTATCGTATAGAATGGAAGGATGTGGAGAAATTCCTGTTGATGAGATTCCTCTAGCTCGAGGTCGAGGTCGTGGACGTGGTAGACCTCGTGTTCATGTTGTTGATGATACTTTTGTTGAGCAAGCTGCTGATCAGCTAGAGCAGCTTAGGATGGATGAATTAGTTGCGCGTTTCCATTCTATGCATCCACCTCGATTCAGTGGTTCGGAGGGAGCCGAGAAAGCTGAATTATGGATTTCTGAGATTGAGGAATTGTTTGATTTGATCGAGTATCCTCCAGAGTGTCGATTGAGATTAGCTGTGCATCAGTTGAAAAATCGTGCTAAAATGTGGTGGTCTACTACATTGATGACTTTAGATGCTCAGAGGATTGTTCCATCGTGGGATATATTCAAGCTGAAGTTTAAGGAGAGTTACTATCCTCCATCATTTTACAGTTCTAAGGCTTCGAAGTTTCATAACTTGAAGCAGGGCGATATGTCAGTTGCGGAGTATGCGGATACTTTTTATGCAATGCTGAGATATGCTCCTCATGTTGCTGCGAGTCAGGTTGCTGTCGTTGAAAGTTTCATTGAAGGATTGAACGATCATCTGCACCCTTTTGTTTCTACCGGTAAGCCACTGAATTATCTTGAGGCAGTGGAAATAGCAAAAAGGGCTGAAGCTAGTCTTAAGAGGAGTGGCAATCGAGTGCCTACCCAACATCATCATTCGGGGAGACAACAATTCAGTTCATCTGGTTCTGCATCTCTTCGTCCACGTGGGAAGCAATTTAAGAAGCCCGGTTCTAGTTCTTTGAGTTTAGGGAGTTCAGGGAACCGTGGTGGATATCATTATAGTGGACCTTATTGTGATCACTGTGGGGGCAAGCATTCCAGTAATCAGTGTGTTGGAGTTCAAGGGGTTTGTAATAATTGTGGTCAGCCGGGTCATTTTGCTAGAGTTTTTCCTAGTAAGACGGGGAAATCAGCCGAGGCAGGTAGTGGAGCTCAAAGGAATAGATTCCCAGCAGCGTCCGAGTCTTCCCACCAGCCTAGTCGCCCTTCACATCAGACCAGAGGGCAAGGTGGTCCACAGAATCAGTCATCTGTTCATGTATTTGCCTTGACTGAGGATGAGGCTCAGGCAGCTCCAGGTACTGTCATTTCCGGTAACTGTGCTCTATGTGGTTTTATAGCACGAGTGTTATTTGATACCATAGCATCTCATTCCTTTGTTTCTCATGCATTCGTTGTTTCGCATAATCTTCGCACAAATGGTATGAATTCCAACCTATCTATTGCTACTCCGATGGGCAAAATGATTATCACTGATAATGTGTTGTTCAATGCGGTTTTGTTTCACGATGAAAATGTTTTTATCCGATATTTTTGTAGTCCGTGAATTTCCTGATGTGTTTCCAGAAGAGATTTCTGATTTTCCACCAGAACGAGAAGTTGAGTTCAGTATCGAATTAATGCCAGGAACGGAACCCATATCTCGAGCACCATATCTTTTAGCTCCTGTTGAGCTAAAAGAACTGAAAGAACAATTACAGGATTTGTTGAGTAAAGGTTATATTCGTCCGAGTTCTTCACCGTGGGGTGCACCGATTCTATTTGTCAAGAAGAAAGATGAAACGATGCGGATGTGTATTGATTATCGGCAACTGAATAAGTTTATTGTCAAAAATAAATATCCACTCCCTAAGATTGATGACTTATTTGATCAGTTGCAAGGTACTTCAGTGTAAGATTGATCTCCGTTCTGGGTACCATCAAGTGCGAGTTAGACAAGAAGATGTGCCGAAAACAGCTTTTCGCACGAGATACGGACACTTTGAATTTTTGGTTATGCCTTTTGGTTTGACCAATGCTCCTGCTGTGTTTATGGACTTGATGAATCGAGTATTTCGTAAATATCTCGATCGTTTTGTGATTGTATTTATCGATGATATTCTTGTTTATTCCAAGTCCGAGGAAGAGCATGTTAAACACTTGAGGATAGTTCTTCGAATTCTTCAAAAGAAGCAGTTGTACGCCAAGCTATCCAAGTGTGAGTTTTGGTTAGATAGAGTTGTGTTTTTGGGCCATGTCATATCTCAACATGGTATTTCTGTCGATCCAAGTAAAGTGGAAGCAGTACTGAACTGGGCACGATCAACCAATGTGCCAGAGATTCGTAGTTTCATGGGTTTAGCTGGTTATTACCGGAGATTTATCAAAAATTTCTCAAAGATTGCTAGATCTATCACTCAACTGACTCAGAAAAATCAGAGATTCATTTGGTCTGATGAATGTGAGTCAAGTTTTGTCGAGTTGAAGAAGAGATTGACTTCTGCACCAGTTCTTACCATCCCAAGTGGTTTTGGAGGATTCGTAGTTTGTACCGATGCATCAAATTGAAGATTAGGTTGTGTACTGAAGCAGCATGGCAGAGTTGTGGCCTATGGTTCTTGTCAATTGAAATCGCATGAGTCTAAATATCCTGTTCATGACTTAGAATTGGCTGCTATCGTTTTTGCTCTCAAGATTTGGAGACATTATTTGTTTGGGGAGCAATTTGTAATCTATTCTGATCACAAAAGCTTGAAGTATCTGTTCTCTCAGTCAGATCTGAATATTAGACAGAAACGTTGGATGGATCTTTTGAAAGATTATGATTGTGAGATCCAGTATCAACCGGGAAAAGTGAATGTCATTGCCGATGCTTTGAGTCGTAAGGTTGTTGATATTAATTTATCCTCGATTCATGTTTCTAAGTTACGAGAGGATATTTGCACTTTTGGGTTGGATTTTCAAATCCAAGGTAATGCTGTTTGTGTGTCTCAGATTTTATTGAGCCAGAGTTGATTCAGATTGTAAAGTCAGCTCAGAAAACTGATGATCGAGTTCTGAAATCTTATGAGTTAGTATCTCAAGGACATCAATCTGGTTTCTCAATTCACTCAGATGATTCTCTTCGGTTGAATGGTAGATTGGTTGTCCCAGATATTCCTGAATTGCGTACAGCCATCCTTAAAGAAGCTCATTGTACTCGATACAGTATCTACCCAGGAGGCAGGAAAATGTATCATATTCTACGGCCTCAGTTTTGGTGGAAGAATATGAAAAAGGATGTAGCTGAGTTTGTGTCTCGTTGTCTGATCTGTCAGCAAGTCAAAATAGAACGAATGAGACCTGGAGGATTACTGCATAGTCTTGAGGTTCCTCAGTGGAACTGGGAGCACGTGGCTATGGATTTTGTCACGCATTTGCCACGTACTTCTCGTCATTTCGATGCCATTTGGGTGATTGTCGACAGATTATTTAAGTCGGCACACTTTATTCCGTATGAGATGACGTGTTCGTACAAGAAAATGGCTCGTCTGTAAATTGAAAATGTTGTGAGACTGCATGGAGTTCCAGTTGCAATAGTCTTAGATCGTGATCCTAGATTCACATCAAAGTTTTGGACTAGTTTCCAAAGAGAAATGGGTACACGGCTTGCGATGAGTACTGCTTACCATCCTCAGAAAGATGGTCAGACAGAGCGTACAATCCAGACACTCGAGGATCTGCTTCGAGCTGTAGTCATGGATTTTAAAGAAAGTTGGCAGGAAGCTTTACCACTAGTAGAATTTTCATATAACAACAGTTTCTAGGTGACTATTGGTATGGCTCCTTTTGAAGCTTTGTACGGCAGACGATGTCGATCACCTCTTTGTTGGGATGAATTTGGTGAGAAGCAGTTGACTGGACCTGACATTGTTCAGGAAAAGCATGATAAATTCCAGTTGATTCGTAAGAGAATGAAAGCTGCTCAAGATCGTCAAGCTAGTTATGCTAACAGACGTCGTCGACCTCTAGAATTTCAAGTTGGAGATTTTGTGTTTCTGAGGATCTCTCCGTTTAGAAGTGTTGTTCATTTTGGCATGACAGGTAAGTTGTCACCTCGTTTCGTTGGTCCCTATGAGATTGTTGAACGTATAGGGACATGCGCTTATCGTTTGGATTTGCCCCAGTCATTGTCTGGCATCCACGATGTTTTCCATGTTTCTATGTTGCGTAAGTATGAGCCCGATCCGTCTCATGTGATTCAGCCTGATGAGGTTGAACTTGATCATTCTCTATCGTACACTGAGTATCCTGTTTGTATCTTGGATCGTAAAGATAAAGTTCTACGCAATAAAGTTATACCATTTGTACGTGTTCAGTGGTCGAGGCATGGTGTAGAAGAATCAACGTGGGAAACAGAAGAGAAGATGAGAACGTCTTATCCATATCTGTTTGATTCTTAATATTGTATTGTTGATATTGTATCGTGTGTAAGATGTATGTGTACAAACAGAAATTTCGAGGACGAAATTTGTTTTAAGGGGTGGAGAAGTGTAAGGCCCTGTAATTAATTATCCGGTAATTTGGCATAATTAGAATAATTATTGAGTTGTAAATTAAAATAATTATTTATGTCAAATAAATTTTAGAAGTGTGTTAAAAATATGTATTTTAGAATATCGGAGAATTTAACGATATAAAATACATATAGAGTTTAAATAACACACGAGAGCAAAATAAATACAGACCGTGATAGATGGGCTTGAGTTACTATTTTAGTAACCAAATACACAAGATATATATATATATATATATATACACACACATATACATACACACAACTTACCAAATAAAAGAAGGAAGAATCGAGAGAAAAGGAAATAAGAAGAAAGAAGCTTTTCCCCAAACTTCATTCCCGTCACTTGTGTAGCGGCTGCGGGAAAATCGCGATATCTCCTCCGTCCGGAGTAGAAATCTCGATCGGTCTAAAGGGGTGTCTTCCTAACATCCTAAGCTTCGATTTAAGTTAGAAATCGTGAAGTTTGAGCAAGGATTCGAGTAGTTCGAAGCTGCTGTTCCGGTGCTCTGTTTCTGCGCGAATCCTTCCGGTTTTTGGGTGAGAGTTTTTGGGTTGCTGCGATTTTTGTAGTTTGAATTTGTAGAAATGACCTAAATAAACTTTGTAGTGGTTTAGGTTTTCTGTATATAGCCGCTAGAATCATCAAATTTCAATAAGAAACGGATTTATTATGATTTTTCTACCAAATGTGCCAAAATCGAATTCTGCAAGTGTGCTGTGCAGGACACCTACTGTAATTCGAGTTTTTGTCAATTATGCGCTCGGATTCTGGACTTGTGATTGAAATAAGAGTTGTAGAGCTATGTGTTTTCTTCGTAATGATATAAGATTCGTTAAATTCCATTAAGAATTGAGCAAGTTATGCTTGTTTTTCTTGAACTGCTCAGTGCATGAGATTCTGTCCGCGAATTTTGAAGTAACAGTGTGTTCTTGAAAATTCTGGGAATAATCTACTATGATTCTGAAGATGGTTTCAACTAAAGGAACTTAGATAATTGAGTTATCTTTTATTTCCAATTGGCAGATATTGATTTGAGTTAATATTGAGCGAGATACAAATTTTATGCTCTTTTCTGCCTAATCGGACATTGGTATGGAATGTAGTTTTCATGATCAGCTTATTCTGGTTTTGTTTAGGCCGAGAGTCTTGAAGAGAAGTTGATATTGGAGTTTCAAGTTGGTATAGGTATGTTACAGCTCGGTAACATACGACGGTAAAACATAAATTATGTTTAATTGTCATTCTGTGTTACATGGATCGTGTTTATAACTTGTTGATTGTTGTAAATTGTTAAATGCCTTCGTGATCTATGTTTATTATTATGACATATTATTGGCATTTAGCATCGGTCATACAGTTATGACATTCATGTTGAGCCTATCAATCTTGTTAGCCCATTGTTGATATATGTTGTTATCTGGCACTGTTGTTTATCTCGGGATCATAGTGTGGCTGATAGTCCTATACACATGAGACCGTAGATGTGATTGAACAATCCCGTGGTTAGTGCAGCCTTTTGAGGTGAGCGCTGGAATTGTGTCAACTAGTTCGTTCTGTTGTGCCATCCTGTTATAGTGTATCAGTTGTATGGAGGCCGAGTCAGGGGTGTTATTCAGCACAGCTTGGCATACCTCGCATACTTGGCAGGGCGGTTTAGCTGCATGACGATGTAGCTCCTCTGTGTTGTTGCTCGAGCATTATTCCAGTTGTTATCGTACCGTTTGTTGGCTCCTGTTATCCCGATTATTCGTTGAGCCTTTCATGCATTGCATATTATATTTTATTATATGATTATGCATGATTTATGATTATTGTTTTTATTGTTGAACTGTTTCTTACCAGAATCCTAATCTCAGTTGTTTACTGGGGGGCTGCTGTGGTTGCTTTTGGGCACCATGGTAGATCTCCCGAGTCGTTTTGCAGCATCAGGCCGAGGTTCTGCCAGTGGAGCTCGGGATTGAGGTTGGATTGCTTGGTTCTGTTAAGTGGAGTCTCTCAGTTAGTCTATATGTATGTCTTGAGTTGTTTCAGTCTTGTATTGTAGTTTATTTGCCGGGGAGATGCCCCGTGTATCTGTAGTGTTATTTGGTTGTTTTTGTGCTATTTTGAGTCGACTCTGAGATTCTTTTGATCTGGTGAGTAATTGGTAAGTTTTAATTTCTGCCTAGGCTTGGCCAGTGCGGCTATAGGTTGTTTAACTTCGGTTTTTGATTTAATGATTCTAGTTGGAGTATATTTTGATATAAACTGTTGTTTGAGTTTTCGGGATGTCCTACTTACGGGGAGGTCATGGCGAAATTTTTTCTTTGCCCTGATGAAGGAATCCCTTGCATATTGCGAGTTAGTTCCACTAAATTTTGGGACAAATTATTGCGTGATGATCCAGAAACTGGAAAACTTTATGGTTATGACACTCTTCATCAAATGGAGGAGCAATTTTCATTATATCAGAAAGAATTTCATAATCAACAAGAAAATAAAAAAGCCTCTATGAGTCCATTCAAAATTCTCACTCAGAAATATTCTAAGATTTATTCAAAAGAAAAAATGATTGAAGTCTATATTGAAGAAATGAAGAAGGATCTTTTTCAGAATATTAGATGTTCTGATTCAAAGTCAGATAAATCAATGGCGTCTGAATCTAGCGAAAATCAATTCATACATCTTGTAAGGCCCTGGCCCTGTCCTCAGACCCTGCAATCACAGTTCCTGGACTCAGACCAGCTTGCACTTACTCATCGGACTTCTCCACACCAGGAAAGTGGAGTTTGTGCCTTCCCAGGATTCGACCCCTCAACCTCCTGGCATATAGGTATATTGGCTACAATCCTGGTAGCCACTTGAGCTGCAGCTCAAGTGGTTACACAGCTCAAGTGGTTACCAGGATTGTAGCCAATATACCTATATGCCAGGAGGTTGAGGGGTCGAATCATGGGAAGGCACAAACTCCACTTTCCTGGCGTGGAGAAGACCGATGAGTAAGTGCAAGCTGGTCTGAGTTCAGGAACTTTGATTGCAGGGTCTGAGGACAGGGCCAGGGCCTTACACATCTAATGCAAATGCAGGATGCACAGGATCCAGAGGATGATATTCCTCAATTATCTCAAATAGATGATATCTTTGAAAATTTGAAGAAATCACTAAAGGAAAATATCAAAGATGTTTAAAATCGTTGAAAGTGGAATCTCATTATTCAAACATGGTGGAATCTCACATCATGGTATATCGTGACAAAAAATGGGTGTCATATCACTATTTACTTTTTGAATTTTGTAACCATGTTACTATTTGCTTTAATAAAGCATTTTACTATTTATATTTTTAGATGGAATCCGGGTTTGATGTCGGGCTTTTCTATCTATTTATAGGTTACTTCTGTGTCTTTAGAAGGACACGGTTGAGTTTGCTCCCCTCTATTCTCTCTTGTAAACAACCCTTCTGAAATTTATCAATAAAAGCTTGAAGTTCTGGTAACAACTTTGTAAGTTTATTTTGTTTTTATTTTCTATTTTTATTTACTGTTTTAAATTTTTATATTTCATAAGAATTAGCCTGATTGACAGGCTAAAGTATTCGTGCTAAATTATTACCTTACTATGACATGATCTATATTTATTTGTAACTTGGAATTAAATTGAGATAATAAAAGATTTATTTAAATTTTTGGAATTTAAAGTAATATAAGAGTCTTTAGTTAGAACATAAGGTAAAAATATGAACTAGAAAATGGTAAACACAAGGTTCGAGTTTAACCAGTAAAATTAAATTCATGTTGTAGCCCTTCAGCCTGCTTAGCCGAGAAATGGCGTTTAAGTCATTTATGGGTATTTTTATGAATTTATGATTCTATGTGATCTCGGTAAAATCCTCTGTTATTTAATTTCCTTGTTATATCTTTTATAAATCCTTTTATGTTTTGTAAAAATTCCAAATATGAATCTTATATTCATTATTATTCTAAGATTTAAATTCTTCCTTTTCTTAGCTCAATATTGGTTTAAGATGGTATATAGGCTGAAAACCAATAACCTCCATGTGTGCAAAAGCCACTAAGGAAAAAATTTGGTATAACAACGCCACGTATCAGATTCACTTTGATTCCAAGCCTCAGATGATATCAGAGCCATGGAAATAGTCTGGATAATAATTTAGCACTTTTTATTCTAATGAATATTTTCAGTATGAAAGAAATTGTTCAAAACAGTTTAAATGAAGAATATGATTTACCTGAAAATTTAGATTTATTGAATAAATGGACTATTCCTAAGATAGAATCTAAAATGATCTATAAGTTAGGAACCTTTGAAAGAATTGGTTTTAAACAAGTAGTTAAAACTACAGAATCATCAGTACCTCTTCATAATAATGAAATGGTAATTAGATTGTTAAATAATAAAGATATTTTACCTTATATGAAAAATTATAGAATTATTCATATAAGTTTAATTCAAATTGCTTTTAGACCTCTAACTTTAGAAGGACTACTAGAAAGTTTTATTGCAGCTTTAAGAGATGGTAGAAATTTGAATTGGAAAAAATCCCTTATGGGAATAATTCAATCTAGTCTGGCACATGGTCCAGTATATTTTGATGTTTATCCTAATTTATCTTTATCTCTGTCTGATATTAATATATTAGATTCTTTAACATTAAATGTTAAAACTCATGGTTATAATTATACTCCTGGTACATAATTAATATGTATATGTTATCGTATTTATTACAAACCATTATTTACACTGAATCCTATGTGTAAAAGAATAGATAAAAATTAAATGAAACTATTCTTATAGAAACTAATTTTAATAGATCTAATATTACAACCCGTAGATCTATAAAATGGGAAGAAATTGAATTTCTAGAAAACTGGATAATTGAACAAGCTGTTCCTAGAAATCCTATAATAAATAGGGATTTGCAACAAGTTATTCAAAATAATGAAGGATTTGTTCAAATACAGTACAATAATGAACAAAGAAGATTATTACCATCTTCTATCTATGCTAGATCAAGATCTAGTCATTCTTTTATTTCACCTTTAGATTATATGGTGGATGTTCTTCAAACTTCTAGAGCTTCAACTTCTCAGATAAGAGAAGATGTAGAGTCTTCTGTATAAGAGCTACAGAACAATCAGTCCTGTTTTATACTAAAATCGGTAAATCGTATTAAATGACTTAGTATAGCATTTAATGGTGCAATAAATGCTTGGTACTAGATAAGATAACGGTAACAATTAAGATTGAAACAATCGAGTAGAAAACCGTTAAGTGTTGATCCAGTAGAACTAAGTTCTGCTAAGCCGTTGAGTATTAACTAAAATACTGCTTCTGATAGAGCAACTCAAAAGCTACTGTTTTGCATAATCTTCTGGTTGATATTATTCCTACTGGTTTTAATACTTATCACCACAATAAAGTTAAGTCTAACAATTCCCCCCTTTGTGGTGATGCCAAAACCTGGAGGTTAGTAGCCATAAATAATACGACAGATAATAACTAAAACCAGATGATTTAATAAGTAAATAAGCATCTTAAACAGAGTTTGAAAGACAGTAAAAAAATCAGTCATCTGTTCCAATATCTCGAAACAGAGTATCCTCATCTTGAGGATCTTGGTTCCTGTTAGATGGTTGTCCCTGATCTTCTTGTTTTTCTTGAACTTTTCCTCTTTTTTCTTCTTCCCCCTTTTTGGAATCATTAACAATGACCCGAGCAATTAAATCATCCATGCGTCCAGACAAGTTCTGAATTCCATTCGTCAACATTTCAAAATATGGAGCCTGAGTAGAAACTCGTTCATGAAGAGTAGTGAGAGATTGAGATTGAGACTCAATCTTGGCATCCATAGATTGCATGGTGTTGGAGAACAAACGAATAAGTGCATCATGTTCAGTGAGGCATTGAAAAATATCATTATGTCCGAGCACGAGAGCATTGTGACCATTGGAAATGGACTATCTGAACACGATGGTCTCAGCATGCATTCTGCTCACAGATTCTGCCGTGTTGAAGATTTCCTTTGATATACGGTCTCGAAAGAACTGAGAACCACTTACTTCTGCGGCATGTTCATGAGATAGTCTCCGAACTATATCAGAGAGATTGTTGATATTCCTATGTAGAATATCTATCTCAATCTCGATATTGAATGGTTCTAGTTCTGGTGACGGAGTCCTTTCAAGCATACGTTGCCTTACTTCAGCAAGGCGATCATCATGAGCAGTTTGTTCAAGTGTGGATAATGCTAATGCAGTAGAAGGTTGAACTTTTGGCTGAGCAGAGGAAGTGATAACATCTGTTGGATCAGCAGAGGGGCCAGGTTCAGCAATGATTACTTCTGGATCAGTAGGAAGGTGTGGTGCTTCAGTAGTGTCTTTAGCAGTAGAGAGATCAGTTTCTTCAGCAGAAGTAGAAACAAGAACTTTGTTAACATCAGGTTGAATCTCTTCAGAGATTTCCAGTGGCTGTTTGGTGGAAGCAGGTTCAGATTGCTGAAGCAGAAGAGCTTCCATTTCTGCTTTGTATTCAGTAGAGAAGTTCTCTAGATTAGGCAATAATGAGGAAGGAGCAGCATCTGATTCTGCCATGATTTGATCTGCTGGAGGAGAAGATGGTTGAACAAAATCATCATCTTGATCTGCTGGTGGTACAGTAGAAGATGTAGGAACAATTGATTGAATGACTTCTTCCACTGAAGCCAATTCATGAACTGATAGCAAAGATAAAGATGGAGTAGGCTGCTTCGTCATTGCAGGAGTACTGGGAACTTGAGCTTCTGGTGAAGCTGGGGTCCGATCCTCAACTGTCTGATTCTGAGAAAATTCAGGAACAAAGCCTGTTCTTGAGCGAGAATTAGCTCATTCATTTGTCTCAATTTCGCAGTTAGAGTGTCGATAACCTGTTTGTCTTGAGCAGCAGTGGGAATCATTGGATCAAAATTTGATTCGAGGGTTTTCAAAATTGATGTCAACTTTTGACATTTCAGTTGCTCAAGGACGTAACTTCGTCGACGCATGGCATCAATTACATTCTCTGTCTTTGTCAGTTCAAATACTCTCATCTCGGCTTGCATCATTTTTCGATAAGCTCCTGTCGTCTTGAAGTAGGAGAACGGATGAAAAACTCGAACTTTATGCCATTCATCAAAGAAATTTATGTCTTCTTCAGCAGAGTCTTCGATCTCTATCAAGTGAAGTTCAATACCAGTTAGGACGAATGACATGGCTCCATGAGATTTTGGGTCTTCAATTAGCTTCCCTTTGCCCTTATCAGAAGATGAAGTAGGCAGTACCAGTCGGAAAGCAGAAGATCCTGAAGCAAGTTCTCGAATAACAACCCCAGAAGTGGGTCTAAATGCTGATGCAGTGGTTGATGCCGTAGCAGTAGAAGTTGTAGCTGGTCGATCGACAATTTCTGGTACAGATGAAGTGGGTTTAGGAAACACTTGTAGCAATGGGACAGTGTCCACGTCAGCAGTATCAACTGTTTTCTTGATGCGGAGAACAGTGCGAGGCTTCTTCATCTTGCTGATGCCAGAAGGTATGGACTCTGAAACAGGAGCGGCAGACTCCTTAGAAACGGTTTTATTAGAACCAGTGGTGATGACCACTCTTTTTCTCTTAATTTTCTTTTGAGGTGCCATAGCCTTAGCTTGAGCATCTCCTTCTTCCTTTTTCATCGAAACAAATTCAGCCACAGTTGGCTTCGGTCGAAGAGCAAGCACGTTGTCAGCGTCGGCCATAGTGACATAAGAAGCATCATGTTCAGTGGTGAACGGAAAACCAGCATCCTTCAACATCTGGCTAATTTGAACAGCAAAACCAGAACTCTTCCTGGTAATCATTTCTTTCATTATTCGAAACAAAAAATGACTCCAATCCATCTTAATCCTTGAAGTGATAGCAACAATCACTTGAACTTTTTCGTTGGTCAGCTTATCAAACGTACCGGCCTTGACCAACAGTGCCTTTGCGACAATGTCAGCAAGCACTTGATATTCTATTTTCAAAAGTTTCTTGAAGCAAGATGGAGATACTTCCTCTCCAGAAGCTGAGAAAGTGCAGAGAGCAGCTGACATCTCCTGTTTAGAAATATCAAAAAGTTCAGAGGTACCTGAGCAAGGAAGGAAGAAGGTCGATCCCAAAAGTGCGGCGTCAATGGAGATAGATGCATCTCCCTGAGAATATACAATTTTCCCTTCTTCCACAGTTGCCTTAGCAAAAAATTCCAGAAGAGCAGTTTTATATATTACAGCAGGTGCTTCGAAGAATTTTCTGAGTCCCGATTTTTCAATGGTTTGAAACATCTTTAGGAGATTTTCATCCTTGATAGTAAGGACAAATGTGAAGTTAACCTGGTAAGCATTCAGGATGTAAGCACCAGCCATTTCGTTTCCTGTAAAGAAAGTAGCTTCGAAGTAGATTGTGAGAGTGTGATTTCGAGAGAAAGCAGTAGTTAGAGAGTAAGATCCTGGAAACGTAAAAAGTGACAAGTAAAAACAAGAACGGTTAATATTCAAGAGAATGTACAGCCGTCAATGTAAACACAAGAACACGTGTCAATTTGTCTACGGTTGCGTATTTGAAAATTTTAGAACGTGTCAGATTGACCAATGATTTAAAATTTTGAAATTTAGTGAAAAGAGCGGGCTGTCCAAGCGGTTACTAAAAAAAATCAGAAGGAGGTTTGTCGTTTTATGATAACGTCTACTGGAAGTTTCAAAGTACTGGAATATGTGAGCACTTTGATAAAACCAGTAGACTCGTTGTTTTATCGAAAAGACAAACCATCCTTTCTGCTTCTGACAAGGTAAAAATGTCAATCTGAAAAAGACGATACTGTTCCCCCTCGATTAATGCAACTAAAAAATGCAAAGATATGATATCTGAGGATAAGAGGGATGAATCTTGGTATTCGAGTAACCAGATCGCCGTCTCTTCAGCTTCACGTGACTCTACACAAGTGCCTGCATGTTCACAAACTAAATCATTCAATCTTTTTATCAAACCAATACATATGATAGGTGCAAGTGATCTCTCGGAGTCTTCTCCAGAGTCAGAATCAGCAGAGGAATTCCAAAGACTACTTCCAGTCTCTCGTAAGCAGATGTTTGAAGACATCCTTTTCCAATACATTAGTGCTGACAAGACCCAAGCTTGCTAGAGTCTTACAAGACCCAAGCTTGCTGGAATCTTTTCGAAGAAGACCATCATTTTCCTGCTGAAGTACTTTGCAACAAGAAAAGTACTTCAAGCTGATGATTTTCAACAAATGTAGTATATAAACTCAATGTAATGCTTCTGGTTTTATGAATGAAAAAGAATCTTATTTTGGCATATTCTGTTTATCTACTACTTTCATTGAATGAATGATGAAATAGTTTGAGTAAGAAAAACTCATTCTGGTAAATCCGTAGATGCTTCGACTGACTTGAGATTATTCAACTTCTTCACCATTAATTGTAACATGTGTATAAATAAAACAACAACAAGTGACAGGCTAACATGATTTCAAAATATCAGATTAAAGTAATTCCGATGCTTGCAGTAGTACGCATGTCTTTTTATCCTTCTGCAGAGTTATCACAAAGTTGATAAAATAAACCAGATGATATCATAAAATCAAGTTAATTCAATTAAACCCAGTATATTTCGAAAATAAGAAAACTTATTCTCAGGCAGAGATTTAGTAAAGATATCTGCTGCTTGTAAATCAGTAGAAATATATTCCAGACGAATGTCCTTCTTCTGCACATGATCTCTTATAAAATGATGTCTGATGTCTATGTGCTTCGTTCTGGAATGAAGTACTGGATTTTGCGTGATTGCAATGGCACTGGTATTGTCACAAAAGATAGGTGATTCAGAGGCCTGAATTCCATAGTCTTTAAGTTGTTGTTGCATCCATAGTATTTGAGAGCAGCAGCTTCCAGCAGCAAGGTATTCTGCTTCTGCAGTAGACGTAGCTATGGAAGTCTGCTTTTTACTAAACCAGGAGATCAGCCTATCACCAAGGAATTGACAAAAACCACTTGTGCTTTTTCTGTCTAGTTTGCAACCTGCATAATCAGCATCTGAATATACAATAAGATTGAAAGATGAATCAATGGGGTACCATAAGCCGACATTTTGAGTTCCCTTTAAGTACTTCAGAATGCGTTTAGCAGCAATATAATGAGATTACTTAGGGTTAGATTGAAATCTTGCACAAATGCAAACAGCAAATAATATATCAGGTCTACTGGCAGTAAGATATAACAGTGAGCCAATAAGACCACGATACTGAGTTACCTCTACTGGAATTCCACTTTCATCTTTATCAAGCTTGGTATATGAGCTCATTGGAGTAGAAGCAGCAGAGCATGCTTCCATACCAAACTTTTTCAGAAGCTCCTTAGTATACTTAGCTTGATTTATGAAAATTCCAGTATCAAGTTGTTTAATTTGTAATCCTAGGAAGAATGTTAACTCTCCCATCATGCTCATTTCGAATTGATCCTGCATCAATTTAGCAAACTTCGCACATAATTTGGGTTTAGTTGACCCAAAAATAATATCATCAACGTAGATCTGTACCAATAGAATATGTTTATTCTTGACTACAGTAAACAAAGTTTTGTCTACTGTCCCAATTGTAAAATCATGATCGACAGGAAATTGTGAAATAGTGTCATACCACGCTCTAGGTGCCTGTTTTAGACCATACAAGGCTTTGTGTAATTTGAATATATGATGAGGTGAAAAATGATCAATAAAACCTGGAGGTTGTTCGACGTAGACTTCT
Source organism: Primulina tabacum (assembly GCF_025594145.1). Lineage (NCBI taxonomy): Eukaryota > Viridiplantae > Streptophyta > Magnoliopsida > Lamiales > Gesneriaceae > Primulina > Primulina tabacum. The sequence continues at coordinate 38,192,810 of NC_134557.1, forward strand.
TCTTATAGTAGACCATTTAGGAAAGCACTCTTCACATCCATTTGACAAACTTTGAAATTTTTGAAAGCAGCAAAGGCTAAGAATATTCTGATAGCTTCGAGCCTAGCTACTGGTGCGTAGGTTTCATCATAGTCGATTCCTTCTTCTTGTCTAAAACCTTGAGCCACCAGTCTTGCTTTATTTCTGATCACTGTGCCTTCTTCATTTAGTTTGTTTCTGAATACCCACGTGGTTCCAATGACAGCTTGGTGAGATGGTCTAGGTACTAGAAATCAAAATTCGTTTCTTTTGAATTGATTCAGCTCTTCTTGCATAGCTTCAATCCAACTAGGATCCAGAAGGTCTTCTTCAATTTTCTTTGGTTCATCCTGAGAAATGAAAGCAGTATGCATATATTCATTAATCATTTGCCTTTTGGTTCTCAAAGGTGCTGCTGGATTTCCAATAACCAAAGAGGGAGGATGGGATTTTCTCCAAATAAAAGGGTTTGAAGGGATTTCTTCCTGATTTGATATATTTGGATTGATTTCTACTGAACCAGTAGCAGGTTCTTGAATGTCTTCTGCTGGTACCGGTAAGTCTAATGTCTGTACTTCTGGTTCCACTATTGGAATGTCTGGTTCTGGATTTTGAACATCTTTAAAGCTTGGTTCTGTATCTTCTTCACTATCTGGTTCCAGATGAATTCTGTCTATCCTATTACTTAAATTTGACAGATTAGATATCTCAGGAGTATTGCTATCTTCATCAAAGACAACATGAACCAATTCTTCAACATTGAGAGTTCTATTGTTGAAGATTCTGAAAGCTTTGCTCACAGCAGAGTAACCAAGAAATATTCCAGTATCTGATCTTGAATCAAATGCAGTTAAATAGTTTTTACCATTATTGAGCACAAAGCACTTGCAACCAAATACATGAAAATAAGATACATTAGGCTTACTCCCTTTCCATATCTCATAAGGAGTCTGATTATGCCTTTTGTTGATCATTATTCTGTTTTGCGTATAGCATGCAGTGTTGATTGCTTCTGCCCAGAAGCGCTGAGAGATGTCTGCATCTGCTAGCATTGTTCTAGCAGCTTCTTTAAGAGTTCTGTTTCTCCTCTCAGCTACTCTGTTTTGTTGAGGCGTTCTGGCAGCTGAATATTCATGATGAATTCCCTGCTCATCTAAATACAACTCAAGTATTTTGTTAGTGAACTCAGTACCCCGATCACTTTTGATTTTAACAATAGAAGAAGATTTTTAATTTTGAATCTTTTTCAGAAGCTTGATCAGGAGGTTACTGGTTTGATCCTTTCCAGCAAGAAATATTACCCAAGTAAATCTAGAGAAATCATCAATAATAACAAGGGTGTATTTCATTCCCCCTAAGCTCACGATAGGGATTGGACCAAATAAGTCCATATGCAGTAATTCCAAACACCTTGAAGTTGATTTACTGCCTTTGTTCTTGAAGCTGGATCTGACATGTTTTCCAAGCTGACATGCAGAACAAACATGATTCTTAACAAATTTAATATCAGGCAAACCATCAACTAAGTTCTGCTTTTTGAGATTATTGATTGACTTGAAATTCAGATGATTCAATCTCTTGAGCCAGAGCCAATGCTTATCAGTAAGAGAGTCAACTAAACATGTAGGAGCATTAACATGATCTAAGTTCCAAGAAACTCTGTAGGTGTTGCCTTCTCTCTTTCCAGTTAAGACGGTGGACTCAGCAGAATCTTTAACTGTACATATGTGCTTTTGAAAAGCTACAGAATACCCATTATCACACAGTTGACTTATGCTAATCAGATTGTAACAAAGATTCTCAACTAGTAGTACGTCATTGATAGTTATGTTACCATGGATAATCTTACCCTTACCCACGGTTTTACCTTTTGAGTTGTCCCCAAACGTTATCTTTGGTCCAGTACAACTCATTATTTCTGATAGTAGATTTTTCTGTCCAGTCATGTGCCTGGAACATCCACTGTCCAGATACCATGTGGAGCTGCTTACTTTAGCTTTTTTCATCTGTTCCTGCAAACACAAATTTTAGTATCTGGTACCCAATCTACTTGGGTCCAAGCCTTATTAGTCCCTTAGGAACCCACATTTGTACAATTTTTGGTGATTTTGTACTTCGGGTATCCATAGAGGTGTGTGCAGCAGAGGTTTTGTTATTTCTAACAGTATGCATCTTAGAATGTTGTTCTTCCCTTTTGTTCCTATTGTCTGGCCTGTATCTCTTCTGAACAGGTATATAATTATAGTACTGGTAGTTTTTAACCTTCATAGGGGGATGTCTTCCTGAGTTGAATCCTCTACTGGATCCAGAACTTTGGTCAACTCTTTCCTTAGATTCAACATAACCCAGACCATAATGCTTTCTTCTGTTAATCTGATTTACATTTCTTTCAACTTGAACAGTCGGTACTTCCGGTTCATATGCCACACTGGATTTGACAAAGTGAATGAATTTCCCTTTACCTTTCTCCAGTTCTGGTTTAGTACTAGTTTCAGAAGTGCTTTTATTATTACTGAATCCGAGACCACTTCTGTCACCTGATTGCTTCTGCAATTCTTGCATCTTTTCTAATGAAACAGAAGACTTATTCCAAGCATTTACCAGAACAGATAGCTTCTGATTTTCAGATTTCTTTGTCTGATAATCTTCTTTTACTCTTTCATTCTCAGTTTTCAATTTACTCATCCCCACTTTCAAATCATTGCAGCTGTTCTCTTTCAAGCAAGTGAACTTACTGACTTGATTTTTTAAGTTTAGATTTTCAATCTTAACTTCCTCGAATGATTGATAAAGTCTCGAGTACTCTTCTACCATGTCATGCAGTGCTTTAATTAATTCAGTTCGTGTTAATTCATCAGAGTCAAAATCGAGTACCTCTTCAGATGTCGAGTTTGGTTCAACATCTGCCATAAGTCATTTGATCTCTTCTGCATCACTTTCGCTGGAATGACTTTCAGAGTCAGATGACTCAGTACTCGAGTCCGCCCATTTTGATTTTCTTTCCTCAGCAATCATCGCTTTGCGTTCTCTTCTGAACTTCTTGTCATTCCTTCTGTATTCTTTCTTCTTCTGATCATCCTTCTTGGGCTTTGGGTAGTCAGCAATAAAATGCCCGACTTTTCTACAATTAAAGCATGCCATATCTCCAGAAGATGAATCCTTTTTGAAGTTTTGATTTGGACCTTGGTAAGCTCGATGATTCTTTTTCATGAACCTAGAGAACTTCTTTACAAACAAGGACATAGCATCACTGCTGATCTGCTCAGCAGTCTTTTCAGAAGTACTTTCAATAGAGGTGGCAGATGCTGCTTGTGGATTGACTGAAGCAGCAGTAGTAGAGGTAGTAGCAATAGTAGCAGCTAGGGCCTTGGTTGGCAGACTTGTTGAAGGCTCTTCTCCTCTTCTCACTTCTAGCTCAAACTCATAGGCTTTTAAGTCAGCGAACAAGTCATGTAATTCCAACTTGTTTAGATCTTTAGAGACTCTCATAACCATTATTTTGGCGTCCTATTCTCTAGGTAACGCTCTCATTACTTTGAGTGCTATTTCTCTGTTGCCATGTTCTTTTCCCAGAGCCGTCAGCTCATTGACCAAGCTACTGAAACGTTCATCAAACTCATTTAAAGTTTCTCCAGCTTTCATTTTTAGATTTTCAAACTTCTGCATTGCTACAGACAGTTTGTTTTCCTTTGTCTGCTCATTTCCTTCACATATCTGAATGAGCTTTTCCCAGATCTCTTTTGCGGTAGAACACATCTTGATTTTGCTAAAGGTGTTTTTATCAAGAGTCTTATACAGAATATCCTTCGCAACATTGTCAAGATTAGCTTTCTTCTTATCTTCGCCAGTCCATTCGTTTCGTGGTTTTTCAACCATTTGAGGTGCCCCCTCAGTAATAGCAATAGCTGTATTTGTCTTTAAGATCTTTAATGGTCCGTCTGTGACGACATACCACATGTCATCATCCTGAACTGCAAAGTGAGCTTGCATACGGATCTTCCAATCATCAAAATCTTCTTTTGAGAACATGGGAACCTTGCTAAAGTGTGTCATAACTATTGCAAATATTCAGAACAAGAGAAACCCGCTCTGATACCACTTGTTGGGGATCGATGTAGAGTTTAGAGGGGGGTGAATAAACTCTTCTCCTTTGATGATAGTTTATGCAAAGGGTGCTAAAATCCTGTTAGAGATTGTAGCTGTTCTTGTTCAATAGTACGTCCAGCAGATCACTATTGAAAGTGCGGAAACAATCTGATGGAGTAAGGTGAAAAACAGTAATAGCAGTAGGTAATAACACAGTAGTTGTTTCTGGAAGTTCGAAGATAAAATCTTCTACGTCTCCCCTTCTTCTGTTTCCAGAAGGTATCACTAAAATCTTCTACGTCTCCCCTTCTTCTGTTTCCAGAAGGTATCACTAAAAGACTTTGGTTTTGTACACACACACTTGTACACACCCACTTCAGCAGGACTTATATAATCAGAGATTGTCTCCTGACCTCTGATACAATCAGCTTTATTACGGAAATAGGTTCCTGCATAAGAGCTACAGAACAATCAGTCCTGTTTTATACTAAAATCGGTAAAGCGTATTAAATGACTTAGTATAGCATTTAATGGTGAAATAAATGCTTGGTACTAGATAAGATAACGGTAACAATTAAGATTGAAACAATCGAGTAGAAATCCGTTAAGTGCTGATCCAGTAGAACTAAGTTCTGCTAAGCCGTTGAGTATTAACTAAAATACTGCTTCTGATAGAACAACTCAAAAGCTACTGTTTTGCATAATCTTCTGGTTGATATTATTCCTACTGGTTTTAATACTTATCACCACAATAAAGTTAAGTCTAACAAATTTGTAGAAATTGTAATAACTAGGACACTATGCTAATCAATGTTGGGCTAAAAACAAAATTAATAATTTAGATATAGATGAAAATTTAAAAGAAATATTATTTAAAATAATAATGAATTCAAATAATAATTCTGACAATGAAACTGATAGTTCGTTAGAATCTTATATTTCAGGAGAAATACTAGATTGTGTACCAGAAATTTCTGATTTAGAAGAATGTAAAAACTTTATACAAGGAAAATCTTGTATAAATCATTTAGAAAATAATAAAGATAAAAATGATGATTTTTATAAACTCATGTCTCAATTTCAAGATTTAAATATTAATGTGTTAACTAACAATAATATTCTAGAATTCCTTAAAATGATTAAAAATCCTATATTAAAATCCACAATTATTGATCAAATGGAAAATACTGCTTCAACTAGCAATAATAATAACATTCCTAACCACTATCGTTTTCTTTTTTCATCTTCTTTATCTGAAAATAGGTTTGATTTGCTTCACCTATGAGAATGTCTACCTATAATCTTATTCTATGAAAGAAGTAAAAAATCTTTTACAACAGAAATATAGTAAACAAAATCCAGTTACTGTACAGGATTTAGTAAAAGAAATAGAGAATCTTAAAGAACAAATAAAAATTTTACAGAATAATAATAATAGTTTAAATTATCGTATTTCCATTATTAAAAATAATAATTCAGTTAATAATTCTGAAAGTTTTGATAATCTTCATGATATCTCATTTCTTGATCAAAAATATTTATCTGTTTTAAGCATGATCATATCTCAAAAATAATACACCAATATTACTTTATTAATTGAAAATTCTTATAAAAAGAATTTCATTGCTATGATTGATAGTGGTGCAAATTTAAATGTAATACAGGAAGGATTAATTCCTACAAAATATTTTCATAAAACTACTCATTTTCTCTCTCATGCAGGAGGAGAACCATTAGAAATAAATTATAAATTACCAAAAGTATATATTTGTAAAGATAAAAACTGTATTCAAACCAGTTTTTTATTAGCAAAAGATATTTCTAACCAACTTACACTTGGTCTTCCTTTTATTTATCAAATTTATCCTTTAACTTATGTTGATGAATCAGGTATAATAGGAACTTTTCAAGGTAATCCTATTTTATTTAAGTTTATAACTAAACATGTTCATAGAATTCTTAATGAGTTACAAGAAAAGATTGGTATAACAACGCCACGTATCAGATTCACTTTGATTCCAAGCCTCAGATGGTATCAAAGCCATGAAAATAGTTTGGATAATAATTTAGTACTTTTTATTCTAATGAATATTTTCAGTATGAAAGAAACTGTTCAAAACAGTTTAAATGAAGAATATGATTTACCTGAAAATTTAGATTTATTGAATAAATGGACTATTCCTAAGATAGAATCTAAAATGATCTATAAGTTGGGAACCTTTGAAAGAATTGTTTTTAAACAAGTAGTTAAAACTACAGAATAATCAGTACCTCTTTATAATAATGAAATGGTAATTAGATTGTTAAATAATAAAGATATTTTACCTTATATGAAAAATTATAGATTTATTCATATAGGTTTAATTCAAATTGCTTTTAGACCTCTAACTTTAGAAGGACTACCAGAAAGTTTCATAGCAGCTTTAAGAGATGGTAGAAATTTGAATTGGAAAAAATCCCTTATGGGAATAATTCAATCTAGTCTGGCACATGGTCCAATATATTTTGATGTTTATCCTAATTTATCTTTATCTCTGTCTGATATTAATATATTAGATTCTTTAACATTAAATGTTAAACTCATTGTTATAATTATACTCCTGGTACAGAAGTAATATGTATCTGTTATCATATTTATTACAAACCATTATTTACATTGAATCCTATGTGTAAAAGAATAGATAAAAAATTAAATGAAACTATTCTTATAGAAACTAATTTTAATAGATCTAATATTACAACCCGTAGATCTATAAAATGAGAAGAAATTGAATTTCCAGAAAACTGGATAATTGAACAAGCTGTTCCTAGAAATCCTATAATAAATAGGGATTTACAACGAGTTATTCAGAATAATGAAGGATCTGTACAAATACAGTTCAATAATGAACAAAGAAGATTATTACCATCTTCTATCTATGCTAGATCAAGATCTAGTCATTCTTTTATTTCACCTTTAGATTATATGGTGGACGTTCGTCAAATTTCTAGAGCTTCAACTTCTCAGATAAGAGAAGATGTAGAGTCTTCTGTACAAGATATAGTAGATGAATTAATCATAAATCAAAACAATATTGTTCATAAAAATAACTTTCAAAAAGTTAGAGAAACTGATACAGTTTCAGAAATGAATTTTAGTATTTAATGGATAGTAAATCAAAAATTGATTTTACTAAATGATCTCTTGCTAGAGCAAAGATCAATGCAGAATTTTATTTACCCAAATAGGAATCTTTCAGAAATTGGTACTTTAAAAGTTTTTCTGAAGATGAGTTTGATTATATTGTTTCGGAATTTTATAAATATTGTGAAAACTAGAATAAATTGATTCATTTTGTTCCTTGGTTTTTTAAAACATTTATTATAGATTATATATCTATTCTTGAAAGAAATTATAAACTTTCTTCTGGACAGATTCAAAAATCTGTTTATCCTCCTCAACAATCTTTTATTATAGAAAAAAATAATAAAATTTTAAATTTTACTGCTTTTTCAAAATTATTTGAGAATGATATGTTGCAAATAACTGTTAAACATATTAATCAGATAATTGAAAAACAAAATTATACAAATTTGTATCTTACGATAATAGGAGAGGAAATAGTTTCTCTTAAGGATCGTATTGATATAATTTTAGCTATAAATCAAATTAAACCAGATGTTCATTTACAGTCTAAAGAAGAAACTAATATTGTTTCTATTGCTACTTCTTCTATTCAAATCCCCTCCAGATATAAAAGATTTTAAATTTAAATCTTCTGTTTCTTATATAGAAAAATTATTAGAAGAAAAATTTAAAAATCTGAATTTAAATACTCTTAATGAAGAATTTGAGAATAATGAGAATTATTCTGATGAAGAAATTAATAAAATTAAATGGGCAGATAGACCTACCCAAAATAAATATTATTATAATAGACCTGCTCCTATGGATGTTCTTATAGAAGAACAAGAATATTGTAACGTCCCGAAAATCGGAAAGTTCACGTGAACCACATGCATGCAAATTATTAAATTTCTTTGGTATTTTATTAAATTCTTTTAAAGCATAAAATGCATCTTTATTTTATTAATTCGTGTTTAATTATTTTTATGCATAATTCATGTATGGTAGAATTTATTCCATACATTCTAGAAATTCATGCATTAGGGTTTTCTAAGTGCATTTTACGCTCGAATGAGGAACGAAGACCGGAGAATTTTCAGGAAAATTATTTTAATTACATGATTAATTTTTATAAATTAATATATGGTGTTTTAAGTGGATTTTTCAAATAATGGGATTTTTCTGGGTATTTTCTCCGCAGGACTTTATTTTTAACGGTACGCAAATTTTATCGAATCGGAAGACTTTTTAATGGTTCGGCTATCATTTTCAAAACCTTTTCAACACGAAGTATTTTTCGAAAGTGAGTTTGGATTTAAAAGGACTACTTTTAAACTTATCGGGCTTAAAACTCTTTTAAAACCTTTAAAATGAAACTTGAGGCCCATTAACCTATTATTAACTATATAATTATCACTTAAGCACAATTTAACCTAAACCTAAATTCATTTAGCCGACACCCTCCTCCCCCAGCTGCTCTCTCTCGGGTTCAGTGCTGTGCTTCAAGTAATAACTTCGGTGGCCCCTTGTTCTTGCTGCGGGAGCCTCCTTCTTCTCGTTTGTGATCATCTATCATCCCCAAGGCATGCTTGTTCCATTGTTTTTGCATCATACATGTCGATATTACTGCTATACGTGTGTGCATTCACGAAATCTCTCGATCTAGCTTAGGACATGTTGAATATTTCGTTTTCCATTGAGATATCGCATGGTTGTGTCGTTTGGCTCACGTTTTCTTGTATTGTTTGCAAGGGCTGCTAGTTTGGGGTCTTCCAAGTGTCGTTCGCGGTATTATGGGAGTGCTTCGAGGTTGAGTGCAGGGTTGTAACAGGTTGAGCGAAGGGCTGTGCGAAGCCTTGCTGGGAAGTGTTCGGGTTTGCGCAAGGGAAGGGAGGAAATGCTCGAGTGCACGAGGGTAGCAGGTGGTGTGTCGAACCTTTTCAGGCCATCGACCCGACCATGGATCGTGGTCCTAGGTAGTCACTTGCTACTGGTAGGGGTTTAGATGGGTTAGGACCTTTGTTATCGTACCGGTCGTGAGGTGCCTCGGTTAGACTTGGTTTAGAAGGGTTATAAGTTTTGATAGGTGGCCCTTGAAGTCTGGACACGTGATGGATGATATGAGTGGACCGACTTATTTAAGAGGTGGGGATGTGTTAGAAAAGAGGTGCACAAGAGAATGGTTGGGAGTAGGGCCGATAGTTTTTGGTAGGGAGGAGATTTTTTGTGTGCCGAGAGTTTTGAGCTGGGTGTGACAATTTTAGGATCATTTTAATATGTTTAAGATATGGTAGAAAGTTGGGAAGAATTTAGTAGAGTTTCGAGTCGGTTCGGTTTAAAATCGAGACTCCGGTTCAAGTTTAAAACGAGTCGGTTAAGTTCTAATTTTGGCTTGGGATTTACGTCTAAGAACACTTTTAAAAATGTTTTGGGACATTTTAAGAATTTTGGTAAGCTTCGGGTCAATTTTAGAGGTCCATGGTTGAAACGACAATTTTTGGGTTTATAGGGACAAAATGATCATTTTGCACCAGGGGTGAGATTTTGGTCCTAGCAGCGCCCTGAGCACAAATCATGATATTTTTAAATGTTCATGCATCATGATTACGATTTTTTTTACGCTATTATAATAATTATGGTGCATGTTTGGTTTAAAGGAATTAAGAGAGAAAAAGTGAGAAAGTAAAGAACACTCCGTCTCCGCCGCGCCGCGTCGTTATTTCGTTTGTTTTCTGTCAAAACAAACCAAGGCATGTTTGTATCTTCTTTCACTCTTCAATCAAGCCATATAGGTATTTTTAAATATCGCAAGTACATGATTTTAATGCAAGAAGATCGAAATTGTTCATATTTAATTATGTTGGTTAATTATATTACGTGCATAGAAAATATTCATTTTTGAGATTTATGCGATATTGCTTGTGGCCATCTCACTATCATGGGAGCATTATTTCACCCGGTCGCCAGTTACCAGTCACCGGTCAGTTCAGTTCAGTGCAGGAGCCACTTGCGTAGACCATAATCTCAACAGAAAATTTATGACATGCTATTTTATTACAGGGCTCCAAGGAGCAAACATTTTCACTATGATTTTCAGTTCAGTTATGCACGTATTATAATTGTTCATGACAAGTTATTTTCATTTTATGCTTCATGACATGATATTTTTATCCCATGCAAATTTTACTATATTATTTACTCGTTATTTACGACATATGCATGCTGAGTCTTTAGGCTCACTAGACTTGATTGTTGTAGGTACTGATGATGTCGGGGCCGAGGGCGGGGACCAGTGAGCTAGCTTGGGTCGGCAGTAGTGGCACTCGAGGACCTCATTTACAGCACTTGCCATTTTTTTTTATGCTCAAACATTTTATCAGTTGTTGGATACTTTAACTTGTTATTTTGGCGAGTAATAATTTCTTCCGCTGCTATTTTGAACATTTAAACTTGATTTATCAGTTGATTTTGTGAATGAGGCAAATTTTGATTATTTTAAAGAGAAAATTTTTAATTTTTCCGCAAATTTTCAAACATGAATTTTCGGGCCGTTATAATAAATATTATTATAATAGACCTGCTCCTATGGATGTTCTTATAGAAGAACAAGAATATATATTTGCTAATAGTTATAATGGAAAAGGTATTTATGAATGAAATATTGATGGTTTTAGTGATAAGCAAATTTATAATACTGCTCACAGAATGCTTATGGATAGTACTGTGTGTAAAACTTCAGGCAATAATGATAAAAATATTGCTAAGATGATTATATCGGGTTTTACTGGCCAACTTAAAGGTTGGTGGGATAATTATTTAAATCAATCCCAAAAAGAAGATATTATAAATTCAATAAAAATTGAAAATAATATTCAATCAGAGAATGCAGTATATTCATTAATAATGACTATGATTGAACATTTTACTGGTAAATTCACTGATGATAGTGAAAAGATCCGTATTTTATTAAGTAATCTAAAATGTAAAACACTTAATGATTTTAGATGGTGTAAAGATACCTTTTTATCTCAAATTTATGAAATAGCAGATTGTAACAATATTTTCTGGAAAGCTAAATTCGTTGATGGTTTAACTTTTCTATTTGCTGAAAGAATTAGAAAAGTATTAAGAAAAGATGAAATTAATATTCCATATGAAAATTATACTTATAGAAATTTAATTAATACTTGTATTAAAGAGGGTTTAGCTCTTTGTAATGAATTAAAATTAAATAATCAAATTAAAAAGACAGAATTTACTTGAGAAAAAATAATTAGGTAAATTTTGTGATCAATTTGGCATGAACTTACCTAATAAAGGTAAGAAGAAAATTAAGAAAAAGATGAAAAAATTTATATAAAGAAAAGACATTTGTCTGAAAGACAAATATATAAAAAGAAGAAAAGAAAAAAAAGCCGTGATTTACGGAAAGCTGAAAACTATAAAAACAAAAATAAATTAATAATTTGTAGAAATGTAATAATCAGGACATTATGCTAATCAATGTTGGGATAAAACCAAAATTAATAATTTAGATATAGATGAAAATTTAAAAGAAACATTATTTAAAATAATAATGGATTCAAATAATAATTCTAACAATGAAACTGATAGTTCGTTAGAATCTTATATTTCAGAAGAAATACTAGATAGTGTATCAGAAATTTCTGATTTAGAAGAATGTAATAACTGTATACAAGGAAAATCTTGTATAAATCATTTAGAAGATAATAAAGATAAAAATGATGATTTTTATAAACTCATGTCTCAATTTCAAGATTTAAATATTAATGTGTTAACTAACAATAATATTCTAGAATTCCTTCAAATGATTAAGGATCCTATATTAAAATCCACAATTATTGATCAAATGAAAAATACTGCTTCAACTAGCAATAATAATAACATTCTTGTTCAACAAGAACAATCTTATTCTATGAAAGAAGTAAAAAATCTTTTACAATAGTAATATAGTAAACAAAATCCAGTTACTATACAGGATTTAGTAAAAGAAATAGAAAATCTTAAAGAACAAGTAAAAATTTTACAGAATAATAATAATAGTTTAAATTATCGTATTTCCATTATTGAAAATAATAATTCAGTTAATAATTTTGAAAGTTTTGATAATCTTCATGATATTTCATTTCCTGATAAAAAACATTATCTGTTTTAAGCATGATCATATCTCAAAAATGGTACACCAATATTACTTTATTAATTGAAAATTCTTATAAAAAGAATTTCATTGCTATGATTGGTAGTGGTGCAGATTTAAATGTAATACAAGAAAGATTAATTCCTACAAAATATTTTCATAAAACTACTCATTCTCTCTCTCATGCAGGAGGAGAACCATTAGAAGTAAATTATAAATTACCAAAAGTATATATTTGTAAAGATAAAAACTTTATTCAAACCAATTTTTTATTAGCAAATGATATTTCTAACCAACTTATACTTGGTCTTCCTTTTATTTATCAAATTTATCCTTTAACTTATGTTGATGAAACATGTATAATAGGAAATTTTCAAGGTAATCCTATTTTATTTAAGTTTATAACTAAACCTGTTCATAGAATTCTTAATGAGTTACAAGAAAAGATTGATAGGAAAACTTTTCAAATAAATTCTTTAAAAGAAGAAGTTAATATTTTAACTATAGATGATAAATTAAAAAATCCTAAATTAGAGGAAAAAATTAAAATTATTTATAATAAATTTTTATTAGAAATATGTAATGATCTTCCAAATGCTTTTTGGAATAGAAAGAAACATATTATATCTCTTCCAATAACAAGAAATTTTCAAGGTAATCCTATTTTATTTAAGTTTATAACTAAACCTGTTCATAGAATTCTTAATGAGTTACAAGAAAAGATTGATAGGAAAACTTTTCAAATAAATTCTTTAAAAGAAGAAGTTAATATTTTAACTATAGATGATAAATTAAAAAATCCTAAATTAGAGGAAAAAATTAAAATTATTTATAATAAATTTTCATTAGAAATATGTAATGATCTTCCAAATGCTTTTTGGAATAGAAAGAAACATATTATATCTCTTCCATATGGAGAGAATTTTGATGAAAGAAATATTCCTACCAAGGCTCGTCCTTGTCAAATGAATTCTGAATATTTAGAATTATGTAAGAATGAAATTCATTCCTTATTAGATAAAAGTTTAATAAAACCTTCTCAATCTCCCTGGTCATGTACAACTTTTTATGTTAATAAACATTCTGAGCAGGAAAGAGGTGTTCCTAGATTGGTAATAAATTATAAACCCCTTAATAAGGTTTTAAAATGGATTAGGCATCCTATTCCTAATAAAAAGATTTATTAGATAGACTGGTAAATGAAATTATAATCTCAAATTTTGATTTAAAATCAGGATTTTGGCAGATTCAAGTAAAAGAATCTGATAGATATAAAACTACTTTTAATGTTCCAATAGGACATTATGAATGGACTGTTATGCCATTTGGACTTAAAAATGCCCCTTCAGAATTTCAAAAAATTATGAATGATATTTTTTATCATTATAGCAATTTTATAATTGTTTATATTGATGACATATTAGTATTTTCTAATGATATTGAAACACATTTTAAACATTTAGATATGTTTAAAAATATTGTTATTCAAAATGGTCTTGTTATATCAAAATCCAAAATGATTTTATTTCAAACTAATATTAGATTTCTTGGTCATATGATTGAGAAAGGAAAAATAATTCCGATACAAATAAGTATAGAATTTGGTTCAAAATTTCCTGATATTATAACTGATAAAACTCAGTTACAAATATTCTTAGGAAGTTTGAATTATATTTCTCCTTATATTAAAGATCTTATAAGGATTCTGCTATATTATATGATAGGTTAAAGAAAAATCCTTTACCTTGATCTGAAAGACACACTATGACTGTTAAAAATATTAAGGAAAATGTTAAAAATCTTCCTTGCCTTATGCTTTGTAATCCCCAATGGGATAAAATAGTTAAAACTGATACTTCTTATATAGGTTTTGGAGGAATCTTAAAACAAAAAGATTCCCAAACTAAACAAGAATTTCTTATTCGTTTTTATTCTGGCAAATGGAATAATGCTCAGAAAAATTATACCACAGTAGCAAAAAAAATTATATCTATTGTCAGATGTATTTTAAAATTTCAAGATGATTTATATAATCAAAAGTTTATTATAAAAACTGACTACAAATCTGCAAAATTTATGTTTAATAAAGATTTTAAACATGATGTGTCTAAGTAAATGTTTGCAAGATGGCAAGCTCATTTAGCTCCTTTTGATTTTGAAATCATTTATAAAAAAGGTGATGATAATCATTTACATGATTTCTTAACTCGAGAATATTTATCCTAATGTCTTTATCTACAGATATGAATTATCGAGGAAGAGGAGAGTCCTCTTATAGAGGGCGAGGTGGTAGGGGAAAACTCCCTAATATTATTGCCCAGTATGGTAAACAGAGGCTAATAGCCCAGAACTTATCCAGTTCATCAGCCAGTAATACTGAGCAAAATAATGAGTTATACAATGAGTTTCAAGAATTTTTGAAACAAAAGCAGAGAAGTAACACAGATTCTCAATCTTCAGCATCATATGCTAATATCATCAAAGAAGACGATAATGATTCAGCTCTATATACAGATACAAAACATCGTGAATTGATTCTTCTTATAGAAGAAAAAGATACCCAATGGGAAAAAACTCCATGGACTATCATTGAAAGATATTTAACCAATACATCATATGTATATGGTTCTTACAAAGAAAGAGGATTTTATGAAAATCTTCTGTTATCTACAAAAAGTGTTTATATAACTCACTTTTTCAGTAATACCCAGCAAAAAGGAAGTTATAACTTCTCAAAGTTCATTATCAAAAAGATAATATCTATTGAATAATGAGTTATATCTCCATTGGTTGAAAAAGAATTTTATTCTAAAAGTCATAAAATGAGTTTCAAATTCAATTTTTGGGATTATATTGAGAGTTTTAATAAAACTCTATTCTATGAAAATGAAAAAAGGAAACATACTTGGTTTCTAAATATTTGTGAAATTTTTTTCATTATCCTGTTCCAAATTGGTTTTTAATTTGGTGGAAAATATTTGGTCCATCTGCAAAGATTTTGCCAGAGGTTTTTATAAAACCCATGAATACTTGGTTAAATGTTTCCCCAAGTATTACAAAATCATTCTCTGGACATTGGATTGATGGTAAGACTTTATGTCTCTTTTTCATGGAATTTGGAATTCCTTGGATCTGGAAATGGCAACCAGAATTCGAATACATTAATGAAGGAATCCCTTGCATATGGCGAGTCAGTTCCACTAAATTTTGGGACAAATTATTGCGTGATGATCCAGAAACTGGAAAACTTTATGGTTATGACACTCTTCATCAAATGGAGGAAAAAATTTCATTATATTAGAAAGAAAATTTCATAATCAACAAGAAAAGGAAAAAGCCTCTATGAGTCCATTCAAAATTCTCACTCAGAAATATTCTGAGATTTATTCAAAAGAAAAAATGATTGAAGTCTATATTGCATAAATGAAGAAGAATCTTTTTCAGAATATTAGATGTTCTGATTCAATATCAGATAAATCAATGGCGTCTAAATCTAGCGAAAATCAATTCATACATCTAATGCAAATGTAGGATGCACAGGATCCAGAGGATGATATTCCTCAATTATCTCAAATAGATGATATCTTTGAAAATTTGAAGAAATCACTAAAGGACAATATCAAAGATGATTAAAATCGTTGAAAGTGGAATCTCACTATTCAAAGATGGTGGAATATCACATCATGGTATATCGTGACAAAAAGTGGGTGGCACATATCACTATTTACTTTTTGAATTTTGTAACCATGTTACTATTTTATTTAATAAAGCATTTTACTATTTATATTTTGAGATGGAATCCGGGGTTTGATGTCCGGCTTTTCTATCTATTTATAGGTTAATTCTGTGTCTTTAGAAGGACACGGTTGAGTTTGCTCCCCTCTATTCTCTCTTGTAAACAACCCTTCTGAAGTTTATCAATAAAAGCTTGAAGTTCTGATAACAACTTTGTAAGTTTATTTTGTTTTTATTTTCTATTTTTATTTACTGTTTTAAATTTTTGTATTTCATAAGAATTAGCCTGAATGACAGGCTAAAGCATTCGTGCTAAATTATTACCTTACTATGAAATTATCTATATTTATTTGTAACTTGGAATTAAATTGAGATAATAAAATATTTATTTAAATTTTTGGAATTTAATGTAATATAAGAGTCTTTGGTTAGAACATAAGGTAAAAAGATGAACCAGGAAATGGCAAACACAAGGTTCGAGTTTAACCAGGAAAAATAAATTCATGTTGTAGCCCTTCAGCCTGCTTAGCCGAGAAATGGCGTTTAAGGCATTTATGAGTGATTTTTATGAATTTATGATTCTATGGGATCTCGGTAAAATTCTCTGTTGTTTAATTTCTTTGGTATATCTTTTATAAATCCTTTTATGTTTTGTAAAAATTTCAAATATGAATCTTATATTCATTATTATTCTAAGATTTAAATTCCTCCTTTTCTTAGCTCATTATGAGTTGAAGATGGTATATAGATTGAAAACCAATAACCTCCATGTGTGCGAAAGCCACTAGGGAAAAAATTTGGTATAACAACGCCACCTATCAGATTCACTTTGATTCCAAGCCTCAGATTCATCGTAAATCAACTAATCAATTTATTAATTATTATCTTATTTAATAAAAAATACTCAAATATTAAGCATATATTTGCAAAGATAAAAACTGTATTCAAACCAGTTTTTTATTAGCAAAAGATATTTCTAGCCAACTTATATTTGGACTTCCTTTTATTTATCAAATTTATCCTTTAACATATGTTGATGAAACAGGTATTATAGGAACTTTTCAAGTTAATCCTATTTCCTTTCAGTTCATAACTAAACCTGTTCATAGAATTTTAAATGAATTACAAGAAAAGATTGAAAGAAAAACTTTTCAAATAAATTTTTTAATAAAAGAAGTTAAAATACTAACTATAGATGATAAATTAAAAAATCCTAAATTACAGGAAAAAATTAAAATTATTTATAATAAATTTTCATTAGAAATATGTAATGATCTTCCAAATGCTTTTTGGAATCGTAAGAAACATATTATTTCTCTTTCATATGAAGAGAATTTTGATGAAAAGAATATCCTTACTAAGGTTCATCCTTGTCAAATGAATTCTGAATATTTAGAATTATGTAAGAATGAAATTCATTCTGTATTAGAAAAAAAATTGATAACATCTTCCCAATCACCTTGGTCATGTACTGCTTTTTATGTTAATAAACATTCTGAACAAGAAAGAGGAGTTCCTAGATTAGTGATAAATTATAAACCTCTTAATAAGGTTTTAAAATGGATTAGACATCCTATTCCTAATAAAAAGATTTATTAGATAGACTTGTTAATAATATTATATTTTCAAAATTTGATTTAAAATCAGGATTTTGGCAGATTCAAATAAAAGAATCTGATAGATATAAAACTGCTTTCAATGTTCCAATAGGACATTATGAATGGACTGTTATGCCATTTGGATTAAAAAAAGCCCCTTCAGAATTTCAACAAATTATGAATGATATTTTTTATAATTACATCAATTTTAGAATTGTTTATATTGATGATATTTTAGTATTTTCTAATGATATTGAAACACATTTTAAACATTTCAATATGTTTAAAAATATTGTTATTCAAAATGGTCTTGTTATATCAAAATCCAAAATGATTTTATTTCAAACTAATATTAGATTTCTTGGTCATATGATTGAAAAAGGGAAAATAATTCCTATACAAAGAATTATTGAATTTGGTTCAAAATTTCCTAACATTATAACTGATAAAACTCAGTTGCAGAGATTTTTAGGAAGTTTAAATTATATTTCCCTTTATATTAAAAAACTTTCTAAGGATTCTGCTATCTTATATGATAGGTTAAAGAAACATCCTTTACCATGGTCTGAAAAACATACTATAGCTGTTAAAAATATTAAAGAAAATGTTAAAAATCTCCTTTGTCTTATGCTTGCAAATTCACAATAGGATAAAATTGTTGAAACATATGCTTCTGATATAGGTTTTGGAGGGATTTTAAAAATAATAGACCCCAAAACAAAACAAGAATATCTTATTCGTTTTATTCTAGAAAATGGAATAATGTCTAGAAAAATTATTCCACAGTAGCAAAAGAAATTTTGGCTATTGTAAGATGTATTTTAAAATTTCAAGATGATTTATAAAATCAAAAATTTATTATAAAAACTGATTGTTAATCTGCAAAATTTATGTTTAATAAAGATTTTAAATATGATGTTTCTAAGAAAATGTTTGCAAGATGGTAGGCTCATTTAGCTCCTTTTGATTTTGAAATTATTTATAAGAAATGTGAAGATAATTACTTACCTGATTTTTTAACTTGAGAATATTTACAGATATAAATTCTCAAGGCAGAGGAGAGTCCTCTTATAGAGGACGAGGTGGTAGGGGAAAACCCCCTAATATTATAGAACATCATGGCAAGCAGAGCCTAATAGCCCAAAACTTATCTAGCTCATCCAGTAATACTGAGCAGAATATGAGTTATACAATGAATTTCAAGAATTCTTGAAACAAAAGCAGAGAAATAATACAGATTCTCAAGCTTCAGCATCATATGCTAATATCATGAAAGAGGATGATAATGATTCTGCTCTATATACAGAGACAAAACATCGTGAATTAATTCTTCTTATAGAAGAAAAAGATACTCAATGGGAGAAAACTCCATGGACTACCATGGAAAGATACTTAACCAATACATCATATGTATATGGTTCCTACAAACAAAGAGGATTTTATGAAAATATTCTTTTATCTACAAAAAATGTTGATATAACTCATTTTTTCAGTAATACCCAACAAAAAAGAAGTTATAACTTCTCCAAGTTCATTATCAAAAAGATAATGTCTATTGAAGAATGGGGTATATCTCTATTGGTTGAAAAAGAATTTTATTCTGATACTCATAAAATGAGTTTTAAATTTAATTTTTGGGATTATGTTGAGAGTTTTAATAAAACTCTATTTTATGAAAATTAGAAAAGGAAACATACATGGTTTCTAAAAATCTGTGAAAATGTTTTCTATTATCCTGTCCCAAATTGGTTCTTTATATGGCGGAAGATTTTTGGTCCACCAGCAAAAATTTTGCCAGAGGTTTTTATAAAACCTATGAATACTTGGTTAAATATTTCCCCAACTATTAAAAAATCATTTTCTGAACATTGGATAGATGGAAAGACTCTATGTCTATTTTTCATGGAATTTGGAATTCCATGGATCTGGAAATGACAACCAGAATTTGGTTATACTGATGAAGGTATTCCTTGCCTATAAAGAGTTAGCTCTACTAAATTTTGGGATAACTTATTAAGAGAAGATCCAGCAACTGGAAAGCCTTATGGCTCTGAGATTCTTCATAAAATGGAGGAAAAAATTTCATTATACCACAGAATTCAATAATCAACAAGAGAAAGAGACAGATTCTATGAATCCTTTTAAGATTCTGACTCAAAAATATTCTGAGATATATTCAAAAGAGAAAATGATTGAAGTTTATATCGAAGAAATGAAGAAGGATCTTTATAAGAATATTGGATGTTTCGATTCAAAATCTGATAAATATATGGCATCTGAATCCAGTGAAAATCAATTTATCCATCTAATGCAGATGCAAGATGCACAAGATCCAGAGGATGATATATTCCTCAAATCTCTCAAATTAATGATATTTTTGAAAATTTGAAAAATTTCATAAAGGACAATATTAAAGATGATTAAATTATTCATCTTTAATTATAATCGATGATAGTGGAATCTCACTATTCATAGCTGGTGGCATATCGCATCAACAAGTGGTGGCATATCACAATCAAGTGGTGGCATATCACAATCACTATAGACTTTTTGAATTTTGTAACTATGTTACTAGTTGCTTTAATAAAGCATTGTACTGTTTATATTTTTAGTTGGAATCTGGGGTTTCATGTCCGGCTCTTCCATCTATTTATAGGTTCATTCTGTGTTTTTAGCAGAACACGGTCGAGTTTGCTCCCCTCTATTCTCTCTTGTAAAAAACCCTTCTGCAGTATATTAATAAAAGTTTCAAGTTCTGAACCCAAATCTGTAAGTTTATATTGTTTTATTTTCTGTTTTTATTTATTGTTATAATTTTATATTTCATTAGATTAGCCTGAATGACAGACTAAAGCATTCGTGTTAAATTATTACCTTACTATGATATGATCTATATTTATTTGTAACTTGGAATTAAATTGAGATAATAAAATATCTATTTAAATTTTAGAATTTAATGTAATGTAAGGGTTTGTTGGTTAGAACATAAGGTAAAAAGATGAATCAGGAAACGGTAAACACAAGGTTCGAGTTTAACCAGGAAAAATAAATTCATGTTGTAGCCCTTCAGCCTGTTAGCCGAGAAATGGCATTTAAGGCGTTTATGAGTGATTTTTATGAATTTATGTTTCTATGGGATCTCGGTAAAATCCTTTGTTGTTTAATTTCTTTGGTATATCTTTAATAAATCATTTTATGTTTTGTAAAAGTTCCAAATAAGAACATAATATTCATTATTATTCTGGAATTTAAATTCTTCCTTTTCTTAGCTCAGTATGACTTGAAAATGGTATATAGGCTGGAAACCAATAACCTCCATGTGTGCGAAAGCCACTAAGAAAAAATTTGATAAAACAACGCCACGTATCATATTCACTTTGATTCCAAGCCTCAGATGGTATCAGAGCCATGAAAATAGTTTGGTTAATAATTTAGCACTTTTATTCAATGAATATTTTTGGAATGAAAGAAACTGTTCAAAACAGTTTAAATGAAGAATATGATTTAAACAGTTCAAAACAGTTTAAATGAAGAATATTTTTGGAATGAAAGAAACTGTTCAAAACAGTTTATTATCATATTCACTTTGATTCCAAATTGGCAACAACGCCACGTATTATAAAACAACGCCACGTATCATATTCACTTTGGTAAAACAACGCTACGTATCATTATGGCAACAAAAAAGAGTACTATACATAATTGTAGTACAAAAAGGAGTACAAAAAGCCATATTCTTCTTATGGCAATATTATCATTATTGCCTGAATTTTTACACACAGTACATACATAAGCATTCTGTGAGCAGTATTATAAATTTGCTTATCACTAAAACATCAATATTATATTCATAAATACTTTTCCCATTATAACTATTGGAAAAAATATATCCTTGTTCTTCAATAAGAACATCAATGGGAGTAGGTCTATCATAACAATATTTATTTTGGGTAGGTTTATCTGCCCATTTAATTTTATTAATTTATTCATCAGAAGAATTATTGATTTTTTCAAACTCTTCATTAAGAATATTTAAATTAATATTTTAAAATTTTTCTTCTAATAATTTTTCTATATCACAAACAGAAGACTTAAATTTGAAATCTTTTATATTTGGAGGGGATTGTATAGAAGAAGTAGCAATAGAAACAATATTATTATCTTCTTTTGTTTGTATATGAACATCTGGTTTAATTTGATTAATAACTAAAATAATTTTATCAATTCTTTCTTTAAGAGAAACTATTTCTTCTCCTATTATCGTAAGATATAAATTTGTATAATTTTGTTTTTCAATTATCTGATTTATATGTTTAACAGTTATTTGTAACATATCATTGTCAAATAATTTTGAAAAAGCAGTAAAATTTAAAATTTTATTATTTTTTTCTATAATAAAATATTGTTGAGGAGGATAAACAGATTTTTGAATTTGTCCCGAATAAAATTTATAATTTCTTTCAAGAATTGAAACATAATCAATGATAAATGTTTTAAAAAACCACGGAACAAAATGTATTAATTTATTTTGGTTTTCACAATATTTATAAAATTCTGAAACAATACACTCAAATTCTTCTTCAGAGAAACTTTTAAAATACCAATCTCTGAAAGATTCCCATTTGGGTAAATAAAATTCTGCATTGATCTTTGCTCTAGCAAGATATCCTTTAGTAAAATCAATTTTTATTTTACTATCCATTAAATACTAAAATTCATTTCAGAAACTGTATCAGTTTCTTTAACTTTTTGAAAGTTGCTTTTATGAACAATATTATTTTGATTAATGATTAATTCTTCTATTGTATCTTGTACAGAAGACTCTACATCTTCTCTTATTTGAGAAGTAGAAGCTCTAGAAGTTTGTGGTATATCTACCAAATAATCTAAAGGTGAAATAAACGAATAACTAGATCTTGAACTAGCATAAAAAAAAGATGGTAATAATCTTCTTTATTCATTATTAAATTGTATTTGAACATATCCTTCATTATTTTGTATAACTTGTTGTAAATCTCTATTTATTATAGGATTTCTAGGAACAGCTTGTTCAATTATCAAGTTTTTTGGAAATTCAATTTCTTCCCATTTTATAGATCTACGGGTTGTAATATTAGATCTATTAAAATTAGTTTCTATTAGAATAGTTTTATTTAATTTTTTATCTATTTTTTTTACACATATGATTAGTGTAAATAATGGTTTATAATATATACGATAACAGATACATATAACTTCTGTTCCAGGAGTATAATTATAACCATGTGTTTTAACATTTAATGTTAAAGAATCTAATATATTTATATCAGACAAAGATAAAGATAAATAAGGATAAATATCAAAATATACTGGATCATGTGCCAGAGTAAATTGAATTATTTCCATAAGAGATTGTTTCCAATTTAAATTTCTACCATATCTTAAAGCTGCTATGAAGCTTTCTGGTAGTCCTTCTAAAGTTAAAGGTCTAAAAGCAATTTGAATTAAACCTATATGAATAAATCTGTAATTGTTCCTATAAGGTAAAATATCTTTATTATTTAATAATCTAATTATCATTTCTTCATTATGAAGAGGTACCGATGATTCTATAGTTTTAACTACCTTTTTACAACCAATTCTTTCAAAGGTTCTTAATTTATAGATCATTTTAGATTCTATCTCAGGAATAGTCCATTTATTCAATAAATATAAATTTTCAGGTAAATCATATTCTTCATTTAAACTTTTTTGAACAGTTTCTTTCATTCCAAAAATATTCATTGAATAAAAGTGCTAAATTATTAACCAAACTATTTACATGGCTCTGATACCATCTGAGGCTTGGAATCAAAGTGAATATGATACGTGGCGTTGTTTTACTAAATTTTTCCTTAGTGGCTTTCGCACACATGGAAGTTATTGGTTTTCAGCTTATATACCATTTTCAACTCATACTGAGCTAAGAAAAGGAAGAATTTAAATTCCAGAATAATAATGAATATAAGGTTTTATTTGGAACTTTTACAAAACATAAAAAGATTTATTAAAAATATCTTAAAGAAATTAAACAACAAAGGATTTTACCGAGATCCCATAGAAACATAAATTCATAAAAATCATCCATAAATGCCTTAAACGCCATTTCTCGGCTAAGCAGGCTGAAGGGCTATAACATGAATTTATTTTTCCTGGTTAAACTCGAACCTTGTGTTTACCGTTTCCTGGTTCATCTTTTTACCTTATGTTCTAACCAACCAACCCTTATATTACATTAAATTCTAAAATTTAAATAGATCTTTTATTATCTCAACTTAATTCCAAGTTACAAATAAATATAGATCATGTCATAGTAAGGTAATAATTTAGCACGAATGCTTTAGCCTGTCATTTAGGCTAATCTAATGAAATATAAAATTAAAACAATAAATAAAAACAGAAAATAAAATAATATAAACTTACAGAGTTGTGTTCAGAACTTGAAACTTTTATTAATATACTTTAGAAGGGTTTTTTACAAGAGAGAATAGAGGGGAGCAAACTCGACCGTGTTATGCTAAGAACACAGAATGAACCTATAAATAGATGGAAGAGCAGGACATGAAACCCCGGATTCCAACTAAAAATATAAACAGTACAATGCTTTATTAAAGCAACTAGTAACATAGTTACAAAATTTAAAAAGTCTGTAGTGATTGTGATATGCCACCACATGATTGTGATATGCCACCGGCTATGAATAGTGAGATTCCACTATCATCGATTATAATTAAAGATGAATAATTTAATCATCTTTAATATTGTTCTTTATGGAATTTTTCAAATTTTCAAAAATATCATTAATTTGAGAGAGTTGAGGAATATCATTCTCTGGATCTTGTGCATCTTGCATCTGCATTAGATGGATAAATTGATTTTCACCGGAGTCAGATGTCATAGATTTATCAGATTTTGAATCGGAACATCCAATATTCTTATAAAGATCCTTCTTCATTTCTTCGATATAAACTTCAATCATTTTCTCTTTTGAATATATCTAAGAATATTTCTGACTCAGAATCTTAAAAGGACTCATATAATCTTTCTATTTCTCTTGTTGATTGTTGAATTCTATCTGGTATAATGAAATTTTTTCCTCCATTTGATGAAGAATCTCAGAGCCATAAGGCTTTCCAGTTGCTGGATCTTCTCTTAATAATTTATCCCAAAATTTAGTAGAGCTAACTCTCCATAGGCAAGAAATACCTTCATCAGTATAACCAAATTCTGGTTGCCATTTTTAGATCCATGTGATTCCAAATTCCATGAAAAATAGACATAGAGTCTTTTCATCTATCCAATGTTCAGAAAATGATTTTTTAATACTTAGGAAAACATTTAACCAAGTATTCATAGGTTTTATAAAAACCTCTGGCAAAATTTTTGCTGATGGACCAAAAATCTTCCACCATATAAAGAACCAATTTGGGACAGGATAATAGAAAAAATTTTCACAGATTTTTAGAAACTATGTATGTTTCCTTTTCTTATTTTCATAAAATAGAGTTTTATTAAAACTCTCAACATAATCCCAAAAATTAAATTTAAAACTCATTTTATGAGTATCAGAATAAAATTCTTTTTCAACCAATGGAGATATACCTATTCTTCAATAGATATTATCTTTTTGATAATGAATTTGGAGAAGTTATAACTTCCTTTTTGTTGGGTATTACTGAAAAAGTGAGTTATATCGACACTTTCTGTAGATAAAAGAAGATTTTCATAAAATCCTCTTTATTTGTAGGAACCATATACATATGATGTATTGATTAAGTATCTTTCCATGATAGTCCATGGAGTTTTCTCCCATTGAGTATCTATTTCTTCTATAAGAAGAATTAATTCACGATGTTTTGTCTCTGTATATAGAGCAGAATCATTATCATCTTCTTTCATGATATTAGCATACGATGCTGAAGTTTGAGAATCTGTATTATTTCTCTGCTTTTGTTTCAAGAATTCTTGAAATTCATTGTATAACTCATTATTCTGCTCAGTATTACTGGATGAGCTAGATAAGTTTTGGGCTATTAGCCTCTGCTTGCCATGTTGTACTATAATATTAGAGGGTTTTCCCTTACCACCTCGTCCTTTATAAGAGGACTCTCCTCTGCCTCGAGAATTCATATCTGTAAATATTCTCGAGTTAAAAAATTAGGTAAGTGATTATCTTCATCTTTCTTATAACTGTTTTCAAAATCAAAAGAAGCTAAATGAGCGTGCCATTTTGCAAACATTTTTTTCGAAACATCATGTTTAAAATCTTTATTAAACATAAATTTTTCATATTAACAATCAGTTTTTATAATAAATTTTTGATTATATAAATCATCTTGAAATTTTAAAATACATCTTACAATAGCCAAAATATCTTTTGCTACTGTGGAATAATTTTTCTGGGCATTATTCCATTTTCTAGAATAAAATCGAATACGATATTCTTCTTTTGTTTTGGGGTCTATTTGTTTTAAAATCCCTCCAAAACCTATATCAGAAGCATCTGTTTTATCCCATTGGGGATTTGCAAGCATAAGACAAGAGAGATTTTTAACATTTTCTTTAATATTTTTAACAGCTATAGTATGTTTTTCAGACCATGGTAAATGATTTTTCTTTAACCTATCATATAAGATAGCAGAATCCTTAGAAATATAATTTAAACTTCCTAAAAATCTCTGTAACTGAGTTTTATCAGTTATAATGTTAGGAAATTTTGAACCTATTCAATACTTCTTTGTATAGGAATTATTTTTCCTTTTTCAATCATATGACCAAGAAATCTAATATTGGTTTGAAATAAAATTATTTTGGATTTTGATATAACAAGACCATTTTGAATAACAATATTTTTAAACATATCTAAATGTTTAAAATGTGTTTCAATATCATTAGAAAATACTAAAATATCATCAATATAAACAATTTTAAAATTGCTGTAATTATAAAAAATATCATTCATAATTTTTTGAAATTCTGAAGGGGCTTTTTTTAATCCAAATGGCATAACAGTCCATTCATAATGTCCTATTGGAACACTGAAAGTAGTTTTATATCTATCAGATTCTTTTATTTGAATCTGCCAAAATCGTGATTTTAAATCAAATTTTAAAAATATAATAGCATTAACAAGTCTATCTAATAAATCTTTTTTATTAGGAATAGGATGTCTAATCCATTTTAAAACCTTATTAAGAGGTTTATAATTTATCACTAATTTAGGAACTCCTCTTTTTTGTTCAGAATGTTTATTAACATAAAAAGCAGTACATGACCAAGGTGATTGGGAAGATGTTATCAAACATTTTTCGAATAAAGAATGAATTTCATTCTTACATAATTCTAAATATTCAGAATTCATTTGACAAGGACGAGCCTTAGTATGAATATTCTTTTCATCAAAATTCTCTTCATATGGAAGAGAAATAATATGTTTCTTACGATTCCAAAAAGCATTTGGAAGATCATTCCATATTTCTAATGAAAATTTATTATAAATAATTTTAATTTTTTCCTGTAATTTAGGATTTTTTAATTTATCATCTATAGTTAGTATTTTAACTTCTTCTTTTAAAGAATTTATTTGAAAAGTTTTTCTTTCAATAATTTCTTGTAATTCATTTAAAATTCTATGAACATGTTTAGTTATGAACTGAAAAGAAATAGGGTTACCTTGAAAAGTTCCTATAATACATGTTTCATCAACATATGTTAAAGGATAAATTTGATAAATAAAAGGAAGCTTAAGTATAAGTTGGATAGAAATATCTTTTGCTAATAAAAAACTGGTTTGAATACAGTTTTTATCTTTGCAAATATATGCTTTTGGTAATTTATAATTTATTTCTAAAGGTTCTCATCCGGCATGAGAAAGAGAATGAGTTGTTTTATGAAAATATTTTGTAGGAATTAATCCTTTCTGTATAACATTTAAATCTGCACCACTATCAATCATAGCAATGAAATTTCTCTTATAAGAATTTTCAATTAATAAAGTAATATTGGTGTACCATTTTTGATATATAATCAGCTTAAAACAGATAAATATTTTTTATTTGGATCAGGAAATGAAATATCTTTAATATTATCAAAATTTTCAGAATTAAAAATTGGATTATTAGTTTCAATAATTGAAATACGATAATTTACACTATTATTATTATGTTGTAAAATTTTTACTTGTTCTTTAAGATTTTCTATTTCTTTAACTAGATCATGTATAGTAACTAGATTTTGTTTACTATATTTTGTTGTAGAAGATTTTTTACTTCTTTCATGGAATAAACTTGTTCTTGTTTAACAAGAATATTATTATTATTGCTAGTCGAAGAAGTATTTTTCATTTGATCTATAATTGTAGATTTTAATATTGGATCCTTAATCATTTTTAGAAATTCTAAAATATTATTATTTTTTAAAACATTTATATTTAAATCTTGAAATTGAGACATGAGTTTATGTTAGGATCGGGAAAGAGTTTAGAGAGGGGGGTTGAATGAACTCTTTCAAACTTTCTCGTGTTTTAAAATGTTTATTTCAACCGTTTGTTAGGCGGTTGAAAATTCTTCTCAAACGGTTGAAAATTTGAACCACTATTACGTGCGGAAGACGGTTCACAATTTCCAATAGAAACTTAAACACGTTAACAGGCTTAATCAACAATTAGATACAAAGAAAATGCTTGCGATAAGTAAAGTGACACAAGATTTTTTATGGATGTTCGGAGAATAAATACTCCTACGTCACTCCTTCTTAAGAAGGTTTTCACTAAAAGAATTGGGCTCTACAAACTTTTTGCAACAGCCCACTCCAATAAGGACTTATCATACTGCCTGTTTTGGAACTCTTAGTGATCACTTTATACCACTGGATATTTAAGAACTATCAGTTCACCAGACACTAAATCAAATAACCAAAAGGTTACTGATATGAATAATCAGTTTTGGTTTGAGTAGCACGAAATTGATCCTTAGATGATCAAATGTAATTCTTGTTTAAAGCGTGCTGAAAGAGCGTTGAAGTGTGTCGACTTTTGATAGGGCTCTGAGATCTTTGTATAAGCTAGCAACAAGATTTTTAGCTGTGGATCAAAAGTTGGTCTTAGCTAGCACACTCCTTCGTTAATATACACGATCTTCTTAACGGTCGGAAATGATGCAGCAACGTTAACCTCATCCACTGAACAGATGTGTTGATGTCGTCTTTATGAGCATTAATTGATCTTAATAAAAGCATTTAATGTTCCTTTTGCTCAGCGTAGTTCTAAAGCACTTTTCCTGAGGAGTTCCTTTTATGGTAACTGTTTTCTAGCATCAGAACTTGAAGTCTATACTTGGTCTGCCTTTTCTGGGATAGAGACATAAATGCATATCATTCTTGGAACTGATGTATGTATATGTTGACTTCAAGGCGGTGTAATACTTTGAATGTATTAAGCCGGTCAGAAAATGTCTTTGAGCAATAAATAGTTCCCTTTAATGATCCGGTTCTGAGGATCATTTAAGCCAAGCTGAATCTGCTAGCAGTCGGAAATAAGCGGTTGAGACTTCTTTGAGCTTTAGTCGGTTAGAAAGATATTCCAGCTGATGAGCTGGGCGGTTGAACTGATGCATATCTCATATATAAACCGCAGCTGTTTTTGTGCTGTCTTGTTTTGTCATTTACCAAAATTCTTGGGAATATAATTTCTTAACAATTTTCCCCTTTTTGGTGATGACAAAACCTAGCTGTAAGGCTTTGTAACACAATAATTTCGAAGAAAATATATAAGAGCGAAAATATTGTATTTCATTAAATGAATGAAATTACAATATTCAAAATAATCAACTGTTGTAAAAATAATCAACTTAGTTTGTCTTTGGACCTTTACTCTGTTCCGCTGCTTTGAACTCATGCAATTCCTTCATAACAGATAATTCTGCTTCTTGAATTACTCTTTGTCGTTCTCTTTCCCCCTTTTTGACATCACCATGAACAAGGAAAGTCATAATCTCTGCAAGCTGAGCACCTTGTGCATTTACGTGTTGTTCTAGATTTGTTTGAAGACGAGTCATTTGCTCCGATAGGCCAAGGCAGAGGTTAACATGTGCATAATTGTGTTTTGCTTGCTGGAGTGAGATACTTGTTTCCATGGTGGAAAGATCATTTCGGAAAGCATATTCATTGATCGAAGGGCCTCCTTGAGATCAAATTGGTTTTGATTTAGAGCCAAAATGGATTGGTCCATAGTGCTAAGTTTAGTCAAAATCTGCTCTTGGCAACTGTCTTCTTGAAAATCTTGTTCTTCAGGATTGCCTTCTTCAGATAGTAAGCTGTTCTTGAGAGAGACCAGTTGAGAGGAAGCAAATTTTGACGATTCTGGCTTGTGGAGTTCAAGTGTAATGCTCTCAATGATTTGATCAATATCTTCAGGAGAAGTAGATGTTTTAGAGCCGGTGACAATTGGTTCCTCTGGTTTTGTTGATGGAGGACTAATTTGAGGAGAGTGTGTAGGTATCGATGAAGTAATCAGCTCGGTTTCCTGCAATTCTTTGGGAGAGGTCAACAGCTGTTCTGGAAGAGCGGTTGGATCATCGTTAGTGGGAGGGCCAGATGGAGAACCCAAGTTTTCTTGAAATGTAACAATTTGATCAAAATCAGATAAAAACTGCAATGCCTCATCAGTAGAAAGAGTTTGAGCTTCTGAAACATGAAGTGGAGGCAGCTGCGCAGACTCGGTTTCAGCACTTGGAATGTCCTCTGGCGTGATCTTTTCATAGGGAGGCAGATTGGTGTCCTCATCATCCAGTTGAGTTGTTATGGTAAGTACTGGTGATGAAGGCTTAGTGCTTGTACCAGGTGACGTAGATGAATAATCCTTAAGTGTGGAGATGACTTGAAGCTGTTTAGAGCAGGGATCGTCATGTATTTCCATCATAGAGTCGAACTTACCTTGTTCTGTACCTGCTGGAAGATTAAGATCCTGTCGCATTAGAGCAACATGCGTAGCAAGCAATAATGCATCCATCTCAAGTTGAGAGATAACAGCCGAATCATCCTTGGCCGTAAGATAAAAAAGATCAAAATTTTTCCTTTTTAATTGAATGATGACTCGGAGAGTACTTTCATTCATCTGAAGTTCCAAAAAGTCTCGACGACGTAGAGCGGTTTGAATATCAGATGTTTTTGTCCATTCCAAAATGGACCGTTCAAGATTAGCGGCTGCTTTTATTTTGCCAAATCAATGTGTCCAAAGTTACAGCAGTCCGATATTTAACCCATTGATCAAACATCTTCATCTTCTTCTGTACGGCCTCATTGACACGTTCGGTGGTGAGGACTATGGCCGTATGCACTGAATTGCTTTTTGGCGGATTTTCAATCAATACTTGTTTGCCCTTATCTGAGGAGAGAATAATATGAACTCCTGAGTAAGAGGACTCAATCTCTGTTTCAGTAATTTGAATCTTTTTTAGCTTTGTGGCTGAGATTGATGGGATTGGGGCAGGAATGAGTGGTGCAGAAAGACGTTTAACCAGTCTGATCTTTGCTGGTTTTGAATGTGCTGTTCTTTTTTCTTAAAAACTTGAGAGACAGGAATGTCATCCTTGGACTCATCATCGGAACTGGATTATAGAACCAGCTTCCTTTTGGTTTCTTTGGGTGTTGAAACGGTCTTTGATGTTTTCTTCTGTTTCACGAATTCTTCCCCGATTTCGGTTTTGATGGAGAATATCTCCTCATCTGCCGATCGATTCTTCTGGATAAATTTTTCAACCGATATCCAGTTAAAAAGCTTGGTTTTTCCAACTTCTACCATATCCACCGATTGAACCCCGTCATCATTTAGCATATGGCAGATTTGAACCGCAAAACCTTGCGATTGGTTTTCTTTATTGATCATGGCCACCAATATCTTGAATAGAACATCAGACCAATTTATCCGCAATTTGGATGAGATGGTGGCCATAACAAGAAATTTCTCCAATCATAGGCACCAGCCTTGGCAAGAAGTCCTTTTGCCACGATATCAGGCAACAGTTTGAATTCAATCTAAAAGTCGCGTTTTTGACATGTTGGATGAGAAATTTGAGAATCTGTGTTTGAGAAGGCACTACGCAAAATTTCAATATTTTCGACCGGCAGTGTGGAGAAATCAGTAATTCCTTCCGTGGGTAAGCTGAACAAATCAGCAAACATTTTCTGGGTGAACTGGAGGTTTTTGTTTTGAACAGCACAAACAATTTCTCCGTTCTTCATGTACGCGGAATCAAAGAATTCCTTCAATAGTGTGTCGGAGTAACTGTAGCGGCAACCCAGAAAAGAGCGAAGCCCAGAATGTTCTATCGTGCGAAACATGGCTTGCACAGACTTGTTGGGCATGGCAAATACTGACGCAAAGTTAACAGCAACTGTGTTTTGAGCAATGGAGGCAGCCATTTCCTTGATTTACCGAGAAGGTTTGAATTTAGCACCTGCAAGTTAAGCTAAAATGCGATCGAGTATAATAGCAAGATAACACTATCAAAGCTTCAAATTTAGAGTATGTATATACGGTTCGGATAATCACAAGTCAGTCCACGTGGAGGACTGTTAGTGAAGGTGTTAAAAGTTTTGAAAAAAAATTTTGGGCGGCGGTAAAATCATTAATTTCAAAAATAAAAACCGTCACGTCAATCAGAGGCAGTCGACAAGTTTGAGTAGTTTTTACGAAAAGATGTGGAAGCATCGTGCCCAAGGAAAATGAACAGTATAAGTAATGTAGTTGGGAGGAAACGGTTGAGAAGTCTATTTAATTAATGACTTAACCATTGTTCCCCCTAAGCATGTGGAGTAAAGCTAATCCTGGAAGATGAACCGACGGTAGCTTTGACAGAAAGCCTCTTCAAACCCTAGTGTCTGTCATCATGAGAGAGAGAGAGAGACCCTTTATATGATACTCATCTATAAATACAGGTAGAGGTGTTAGTTTTACAAATAATAGAGATAAAAATCAGATATCAGGATTGCAAAGACAGGCAGTTCAAGTGAGCCAGACCTTGCTAAAGCATTCATGGAATCGGTGGTGGCTTCCTGAAAGACTGCTCTTGAGGACAGCGTCTTTGAGAAGATGCTGGCAACCTGGACAGAGGTCCAGGAGCTTCAGTCCTCCCTTGAGGGAGGACTAGTTGCTACCTCTAAGGAGGTGGCAACTCTGAAGAAATATCGACGACGTTTTTACGTCACTTATAATGCAGACGTCTTTTCTGATGATGGCGTCTACCTCCTCATGCTCCTAAAAGAGCATAGGACTCTGAGAAGGATTGCCTTCTCAGATGATTTTTTACGTACCTCCACCGGTTGGCTGACCGCCTGGTTGGATAACTGGACGAGGGCGGTTGATAATGAAATTATGGTTGTATGTGCCCGCTTGTTCTAATAAAATTTTCTATTTTGTATTACTGACTGTCTCTTTATATTTCCGTTTATTTCCTGCATTACAAACTGAACATACACAAGAAATAATTATATCAAGATAAATCGATTAATCCAAGCATATTTCGAAAATGTGAAAACTTAGCCTCTGGTAATGGTTTTGTGAAAATATCGGCTGTTTGTTGATCCGTATGAACATATTCAAGCCGTATTTCTTTCTTCATGACGTGTTCTCGGATGAAATGGTGTCTGATGTCAATATGTTTTGTCCAAGAGTGCATAACAGGGTTGTATGTGATGGCTATTGCGCTGGTATTGTCGTAAAAAATGGGTGACTCAGTAGCTTGGATTCCATAATCTTTTTATTGTTGTTGTATCCATATCATCTGAGCACAGCAACTTCCAGCCGCAATGTATTCTGCTTCAGTGGTTGATGTAGCAATTGACGTTTGTTTCTTACTAAGCCATGATATTAGTCTTTCGCCTAAGAACTAACATGAACCGCTCGTACTTTTTCTGTCGATTTAGCATCCAGCATAATCTGCGTCTGAATACCCTACAAGATTTAGACCTGAATATTTGGGATACCAAAGACCCACATTAGTAGCACCTTTAAGATATTTAAGTATGCGTTTAGAAGCAATAAAATGAGATTGCATAGGTTTAGCTTGAAACCGTGCACATAAACATACAGCAAACATAATATCCAGTCTACTTGCAGTCAAATAAAGTAGAGAACCAATTAACCCTCTGTACATTTTTGTATCCACAAAGATTCTCCCTTCATATTTATCCAGTTTGATTGATGAACTCATTGGGGTGGTAGCTTGAGAGCAATTTTCCATGCCAAATTTCTTTAGCATATCTCGAGTGTATTTAGCTTGATTGATAAATATACCATTTTCGGACTGCTTAACTTGCAGTCCTAAAAAGTAATTTAATTCGCCCATTATGCTCATCTCAAATTGCTCCTGCATCATCTAAGAAAATCTCTCGCAAAACTTAGGGTTAGTTGATCTGAAAATAATATCGTCCACATTTTGTACAAACAGTGAATGATCATTTTTTGAGAATCTAAACATCATTTTATCAACCGTTCCGATTGTGAAACCATGCTCAAGCAAGAATTTTGTTAAAGTGTCATACCATGCTCTCGGGGCCTGTTTTAGTCCATATAGAGCTTTGTCAAGTTTGTAAACATAATCGGGGAGAGTGTGATTAACAAAGCCGGGTGGTTGTTCTACATGAACTATCTCATTTAATAACCCATTCAAAAATGCATATTAAACATCCATTTGATATACTTTGAAGTCCTTAAATGCTGTAAATGCCAGAAATATTCTAATGGCTTCTAACCTGGCTACTGGGGCAAAAGATTCATCAAAGTCTATACCTTCCTCTTGTCTATAGCCTTGAGCTACTAGTCTAGCCTTGTTTCTTATAATTAAACCATTTTCATCCATTTTATTCCTAAACACCCATCTTGTTCCAATCACATGAGTATTTTTAGGCCGAGGGACTAGATGTCAAACCTTACTTCTTTCAAACTGATTAAGTTCCTCTTGCATGGCCTCTATCCAATTTGTGTCAAGTAGTGCATTATCGATTTTCTTAGGTTCTATCTGAGATACAAACGCAGCATGCATAAATTCATTTATCATTTGATTTCTAGTTCTAAGAGGAGCAGTCGGGTTACCGATGACCAGCTCGAGTGGATGATCCTTTTCCACTGGAGACATGGTCCATATGGATTTAGCTTGGTTGGTTGAATGATTTCCTCTTCTTGCTCCAGTGCTTCTTCTATTTGTGTATTTTGCGTCTGTTGGTTGTCCTCTGGTTCGTGCACCTGTTGAGTTTGTTCTTGTGCTGTTGGATTTTCTTTTGATATGTTTCCTCCTGTTTTTCTCAGATCTACCTCATCATCACTGCTTGCTTCAAGGTTAGTAGCATCAAGATTATTTATTAAATCATGTATATTGTTACTACTATTGTCATGACATATAGAATATTCATCAAATACAATGTGTATGGATTCTTCAACAGTGAGAGTTCTTTGATTATAAACTCTGTATGCTTTGCTCACTGCTGAATATCCTAAAAAGATACCATTATCAGCTTTTACATCAAATGCGGTGAGATGTGTTTTGCCATTAATATGAATAAAACACTTACGACCAAAAATACGAAAGTATCCAACTTCTGGTTGCTTGCCGGTCCAGATTTCATATGGAGTCTTTTCATGATTCTTATAATCATGGACCTGTTTTGAATGTAACAGGCTGTGTTAATAGCTTCTGCCCAAAATCTCTGTGAAATACTAGATTCGGCTAGCATGGTTCTAGCTGCTTCCTTCAATGTGCGGTTTCTCCTTTCAGCTACTCCGTTCTGTTGAGGTGATCTAGCCGCTGACAATTCATGTTTTATGCCATGATTTTCAAGATATGATGACAGGTATTGGTTCAGAAATTCAGTTCCTCTGTCACTCTTGATTCTGTTAATTGCTTCGCTTTTCTCATTTTGAAGTCTTTTGAGCAGCTTGATTAGATGATCGGCAGCTTGATCTTTGGAGTTTAGAAATGTTACCCATGTAAATCTGGAGAAATCATCAATTACTATGAGAGTATATTTCTTTCCCCCTAAGCTCGTTACGGGTATTGGTCCAAACAAATCCATATGAAGAAGTTCCAGACATCTTGCTGATGAGTTTCTTCCTCTGCTTTTGAATGTTGAACGGATTTGTTTTCCTAATTGACAAGTATTGCAAATTCTATCTTTGGCAAAGTCAATGTTAGGCAAACCAGATACAAGTTTAAGTCTGCTAATAGTAGCAATGGATTTAAAGTTGAGATGGTTGAGTCGTTTATGCCAAAACCAATTTTTATTTCCATTTAAGGCAATAAAGCAGGTAGGTGCATTAAGATAATTATCATTCCATTTTACTTTATATGTATTTTGCTCTCTATGACCAGTCAACATGATATTACCAGCTGTGGTTTTAACAGTGCATATGAGTTTTTGAAACACAACGGTGTAACCCTTGTCACATAGTTGTCTTATGCTTATCAAGTTATAACATAGATTTTCTATAAGAAGCACATGTTTAATGATAACTTTGCCGTGGATAATCTTACATTTACCCACAGCTTTACCTTTAGAATTATCACCAAAGGTGATTGTTGGACCTTTGTAGTTGACTATTTCTGATAAAAGATCTTTGTTTCCAGTCATGTGTCTAGAGCAGCCACTATCCATGAACCAGATGGATTCTTCCAGCTCCTTTTTCTTTGTTGCCATTTCATCGGTAGATTCTTGATCTTCTTTGGCCATGAGACATTCTACTTTCTCATCTTCGCTTTCACTTGAAGATTCTTCGGAGATGGATTTTTCTGATTCTGATTCAGCCCATTTGCCTTGATCTTCTTCTGCAACTAAGACTCGTTGATTCTTCTTTTTGATAAATCTCTTGTTTTCTTTAACTCGTCTTTTGTCACTTGATCTCTTTTCATCTTTTCTTGGCCTGTTGCATTCTGCAATAAAGTGTCCTTTCTTTCCACAGTTAAAACAAGCTTGACCATCATCAGCATGGTCCTTGTTGAAGTGAGGTTTATTCAGCTGTGATTGATTCTTGCGCATGAATTTGCTGAATTTTTTAACAAATAAAGAAATGGCTTCATTGCTTAATTGCTCGGCCGATTTCTTACTTGTTGAATCTTTGACCGGAAGAGTCACTATAGTAGCTGCCAATGCCTTTGTTTGCTGGGAGGTGGATGGATCTTCTTCAGTTCGTATTCCAAGCTCGAACTCATACGCTTTAAGGACGGCGAAGAGATCATGAAGTTCCAGTTTGTTCAGATCTTTAGATTCTCGCATTGCTATAGTCTTTACGTTCCATTTTCTGGAAAGAGCTCTCATAACCTTCAAAGTAATTTTTCGGTTAGAATATTCTTTTCCTAATGAAATGAGTTCGATAATAATACCGCTGAATCATTCGTCAAATTCTGCTAAAGTTTCTCCTTGCTTCATTTTTGCGTTGTCGAACTTTTGGATGGAAACAGTTAACTTGTTTTCTTTTGTCTGATCGTTGCCTTCACATAATTGAGTGAGCTTTTCCCATATTTCCTTAGCAGTAGTGCAGGTCTTGATTTTGGCAAACATATTTTTGTCCAAAGTTTTGTAGATGATGTCTTTTAAAACATTGTCCAGATTTGCCTTCTTTTTGTCCTAAGCTGTCCGTTTTGATCTGTGCTTTTCTACCATCTGAGGAGCACCTTCGGTTGTGGCAGCAGCTGTATTTACCTTCAAGATTCTCATCGGCCCATCAGTGATAATATACCACATATCGTCATCTTGGGCTGCTAAGTGTGCCTGCATACGAATTTTCCAATCATCATAGTCTTCTTTAGAAAACATCGGAATCTTGTTGAAAGATGCCATACGTGTTTAAGAGGTATCAATGTTTGACAGAACCCCGCTCTAATACCACTTGTTAGGATCGGGAAAGAGTTTAGAAGGGGGTGAATGAACTCTTTCAAACTTTCTCGTGTTTTAAAATGTTTATTTCAACCGTTTGTTAGGTGGTTGAAAATTCTTCTCAAACGATTGAAAATGTGAACCACTATTACGTGCAGAAGACGGTTCACAATTTCCAATAGAAACTTAAACACATTAACAGGCTTAATCAACAATTAGAAAAAAAGAAAATGCTTGCGATAAGTAAAGAGACACAAGATTTTTTATGGATGTTCGGAGAATAAATACTCCTACGTCACCCCTTTTTCCTCCTTAGGAAGGTTTTCACTAAAAGACTTTGGCTCTATAAACTTTTTGCAACAGCCCACTCCAATCAGGACGTATCACACTACCTGTTTTGGAACTCTTAGTGATCACTTTACACCACTGGATATTTAAGAATTCTAAGTTCACCAGACACTAAATCAAATAACCAAAGGGTTACTGATATGAACAATCAGTTTTGGTTTGAGTAGCACGAAATTGATCCTTAGATGATCAAATGTAATTCTTGTTTAAAGCTTGCTGAAAGAGCGTTGAAGTGTGTTGACTTTTGATAGCGCTCTGAGATCTTTGTATAAGCTAGCAACAAAATTTTTAGCTGTGGATCAAAAGGTTGTCTTAGCTAGCACACTCCTCCGTTAACATACACGATCTTCTTAACGGTCGGAAAGGATGCAGCAACGTTAACCTGATCAACTGAACAAATGTGTTGCTGTCATCTTTATGAGCATTAATTGATCTTTAATAAAAGCATTTAATGTCCTTTTTCTCAGCGTAGTTCTGAAGCGCTTTTCCTGAGGAGTTCCTTTTATGGTAACTGTCTTCTAGCATCAGAACTTGAAGTCTATACTTGGTCTATCTTTTCTGGGATAGAGACATAAATGGCAGATCATTCTTGAAACTGATGTATGTATATGTTGACTTCAAGGCGGTGTAATACTTTGAATGTATTAAGCCGGTCGGAGAATGTCTTTGAGCAATAAATGGTTCTCTTTAATGATCCGGTTCTGAGGATCATTTAAGTCCAAGATGAATCATCTAGCGGTCTGAAATAAGCGGTTGAGACTTCTTTGAGCTTTAGCATGTTAGAAAGATATTCAAGCAGATGAGCTGGGCGGTTGAACTGATGCATATCTTGAAGGATAGGAAGAATGTTTTGACCAGTCATGCCAACATAGTTCTTGGACAATCCGATGTTCTACGAACAGTGGCTGATCATGAGTCATCTCTTCGATCGATTTCGACTAAAATGGAGGCTACTGATTTGAAACTGGAATCCATTGACACCAAGATTGAGTCCCAATCTCAGTCTATTCAGATTATGAATGATCGTGTTTCGAATCAAGTCTCATTTCTGGAAATGATGAATGATAGCATTATCAGTCTGTCAGGCCGAATGGATGAAGTGCTAACTCGCCTTGATGCCAAAAAGGGGTAAGCAGTAAGCAGAACAGAACTAAGAACAGAGGAAGGTAGATCGGAAAGACATCATCTAGCAGAATCATCCCTCAGAAGCCAGGAACCTCGGGATGACGATGACGCACTTCTCAGAGACATTGAAACTAATGATTAATTTTTTCTTTTAACTCTGATTTACTGTTTACTTA
This sequence comes from Primulina tabacum, assembly GCF_025594145.1. NCBI lineage: Eukaryota > Viridiplantae > Streptophyta > Magnoliopsida > Lamiales > Gesneriaceae > Primulina > Primulina tabacum. The sequence goes on from NC_134557.1 coordinate 38,232,041, forward strand.
CCCTTCAGTTTATAATTGTTATCTCTTGTGATTTAACTGTTCTCTTCTTACTCACTTCTAGGTTTTGGCATCACCGCAAATGGGGAAATTGATAGACTTAATTTAATTGCGGTGATGATAGTCAAAACCTGTAGATCTCATTAAGTGAAACCAGAAGACTATAAAAACAGAAGTTCTCTTGTCGCCTTAACTAAGCAGTACTATTCGAGTACTTATCAGTTTAGAAAACAGAAGAAGAACTTGACTCACTGATAGAAACAGAACCTATCCTTGATATATTAACTGTTACCGTTACTTTACCAAGTACGAGTATTAAATGCTTCATTAATGTTGAACAAAGTCATTTAATACGCATTAACTATTTTAGTATGTAACAAGACTGATTGTTCTGAAGCCTTTTTACAGGAACTATTTTTGGCAATAAAGATGTTTCTATCAGAAATCAAAGAAGCCGTTTTGATTATAGACATTGGAATCAAGTTATCTATATATATGGATCAAACCCATTTAGACAACAACGCTGAGATGAACTTAGACATCATCTTTGCTAACTGTCCAATCTGATTCTCTAGTCCCTTTATCGATGCATCTTGGTTTTGGAGTCTAGTTTCGGTAGATGAGATGAACTTAGACATCATCTGCTCCAAATTGGACTTTTCTTTTCTAGGAGGGTCAGATCTGTACATTGGTTGTTTCCCATATTTTTGTCCTCCGTGTGGTCGATTCTGACTGTTTTGGCCACCCCATGAGAAGTTGGGATGTTGCCTCCATCCAGGATTGTATGTGTTTGAATAAGGGTCATTCCTTGGACGGTTCTGGACTCCCACTTGATTCACTGGTGCCCCTTCTTGCACATAAAATGGATTTCCATCTTGACAGTCCTTAACATAGTGTTCTCCTCCGCATTTTTCACAAAATATCTCTTGAAGACGCATAGCCGTGCCACCCATATTCAACCCGTCCAACTTCCTGTTCAAAACATCAAGTTGTGCAGTAATAGCAGAAAGGTCAGTTACCTGGTGGACTCCTGCACTTCTCCGCTGGTTGTTACTTTAAGATTGAGGATGATAGCTGCTAGCAGCCATCTCCTCCAACAACTCATATCCTTCCTCAGCAGTTTTTCTCAAGAGGTTTCCACAAGCAGCAGCATCTATCATAGTACGATTAGGAGTAAGCAAGCCATAGTAAAAGGTTTGAACAACTAACCCAAGTGGCAGTTCGTGATGAGGGCATCTTCGCAATAGATCTTTGAAACGCTCCCATGCTTCATATAAAGACTCCTGCTCGAATTGAGCAAATGTAGTGATGTTTGCCCGCAGCTTCATGGTCTTAGATGGAAGAAAGTATTTAATGAGAAACGCTTTCGCCATGTCCTCCCATGTGGTAATCGAACCTACAGGTAAACAATTTGACCATGCTTTAGCTTTGTCACGTAAGGAGAAAGAAAATAACGCAACCTAACAGCATCATCAGAAACTCCATTAAATTTAAAAGTATAGCAAATTTCAAGAAAATCTGCGATGTGCGTGTTTGGGTCATCTACTGCAGATCCTCCAAACTGGACTGTATTCTGAATCATCTGAATTATAGCTAGCTTGATTTCAAAGTGATTTGCTTGTACAATAGGCCTCACAATGCTGGGGCGTGCACCATCCAAAGAAGGCTGGGCATAATCTAGCATTGGTATGCGGCGTGGCATCTCAACATGTCTATCTTCATGATGTTCCTCCTCATGCTCGTGCTTGTGGCTCTTCATCAGTTCCTTTAGTCTCTGCTGCTGTCTTCTCCTGCGGAAAGTTCTTTCAATTTCAGGGTCGAACTGCTCAAGCTCCACGTCAAGTGACTTTGGCATGCACTGGAAGAGATCTTTGTAATAAAATATGGAGTGTTAATTTATTAAAAATGAAACAATGCTAAAGAAAATAATTAAAAATAAAATTGTGAATTAATATTCCCCCGCAACGGCGCCAAAAACTTGATCGAGCAAAACTTGCACTGTGGAATCCTTAATAAAAATATGGTTTTGTATGCTCAAAAATTAATCGCAAGTGCACGATGTCAAGTAATAGTATAATGTACGCGAGTAGAGTATCGTTCCACTGAAAATTGTATTTGAAAATTATTATTTCTAATTATCGAATCTTTAGGAACGAAATTTGAATGATTGTTTTTTTACTACTAACATTAAATAAAAACTCAATGAACAAATTCAAGAATTAAATGGTGAACCAATTAAGCTAGAATGATTAATTAAATTTCAGTGAAAAATGAATTTGTTGGGAATATCGATTCACCTACCCCTCGTTAATTAACTAATTCGTTCGGTAGTGATCTACGCCTCCGACAGGATTTCCTATTCAATTGAACACGCCCTCTCGAGCTATGCCAACCTAATTCTATTAAGAGAAGTAATTAAATTTCTTTAATTATTTATCAGGAATGAATCGCATATCGATCTATGAAATCACATAGCTTTCGACCCTTAGGACTATAACTATCGGCGCGTATCCAATTTCATATGTCTATGTAAATTGTAGATCCACGGATTATAGTACTCGTTCCTATCACAAGCTATTCTCTCGAACTCACTCGCAATATAAAAACGTTGTTAAAGTTAGCTACGCTTTAACAACACGATAAAACAATAGTAATATCAAGAATAAATCACAAATCATCACATGAATTAATCAAATCAAAGTTCGGGGTAGGATCCCCTTAAATCCCAACAAATATTTAAGTTTAGCTACTCGAATTCATAATAAAAATAAACACAACAATGTTTAAAAGATCAAAACTAAGTTAAAAATACTAGATTTGACGAAAAACGCAAAGACGATGCCCGGAAATCTTCGAATCTTCAATCCAAGCGCAAAATCCTCTCCAAGGCTTTGATGGCTGTTGAATGTATCCAGAAAATAAGGTAAGGAATTGTCCAATAAATCTTTCAAAAATTTCAAGCGCGCCCGCCCGGGCGGATGGCTTGCGCAAATCTTGTATTTTCATTTTTCTTTGACGCGCTCGGGCGGACATAAGTTTCCACCCGGGCGGATGACTCTTGCAAAAATTCCTTTCCTCACACCTTGCAGGCGCCCGAGCGGATGTTAATGTGCGCCCGGCCGGATGACTTTCGCATATCACAGCATTTTCTTCAGTTTATACGCCAATCTCCTGCATTTTTACACATGAGACACATGAGTAACGATAAAACATAATATATGCCAAAATAACACAAAATGCATGCAATGTAAACGATAAATGCAACACAATGAGCTATCACATAATAAGAAAAACACGTAAAACCCACCTATATCATAGACTTGAAATTGATGATTTGATTTCGAGGACGAAATCTATTTTTAGAGGGGAGAAATTGTAATGCCCGAATTTTAAAAAAAAAATTACTGTTCATCAGGTTACTATTCAAGCGCTGCGGCGCTAGAATAGTGGCGCCTAGGCGCTAACAGTTCGGGATTTTTGGCGCTGAGGCGCTATAAAGTGGCGCTGCGGCGCTAACAGATGCGAAAATTGATTTTTAAGCTCACTTTTACTTCCACCACTCATTCTCAATCATTTTCCTTCTCCTCCACGCAAATCCTCATCCATCTCCTTCCATTTTCTACATTTCTTCTTCAATCTATGGGAGATTTGTTCAAAAAACTTATGAAATGAAGTTAGATTTGTGATCCTCTCGTCACGGGCTTCACGAGGATGTAAGTATTTCCCATTTTTATTCAAGTTTGGAAATGGGTTGAAGTTTAGAATTGATATTTGAGTTGATATTTGAGATATTAAGATGTTGAAGATGTTGTATTTGAGTTGGTTTGAATTTAAAATAGATATGAGCATAGTTTCCTGTTTCTGTGTAAGATCAGTTTTTATGCCTAATTTATTTCGGGTATATGTGACGGTTATAGTTGGATTTTGATGTTATGGTCTTCATCAAACTTGTAGAGCATCAAGTTATCTTTGATTTGGTTCAAGAATCACTCAGTTCCATGAAGCAATGAAAGAGATATGCTATGTTTACTGAACCTGGTCTAGAATCCCGAGTTTGTGTCCATGTCTTCTGTTTATTCGAATTCTGGAATTATTTGGTTGGGATTTGGAATTTTATGTTCAAATCAAAGTTATATAACATTGTCTTGTCTTCGAAATGATACCAAATTGGCTTGATTCCATTAGATATTGAGGAAGTTATGTTCAAAATACTAAACTGTGCCATATTTGTACGGATGCAGAATTTCGAAAATTATGTTGTATGTTTCAGATTATGAACGACTGAGTAAATGGCTTTATTTGACAAAATTTTATCAAATAGAATTGTTGAGCTTTGCGTTTTCTTGCATATCCAATTTGCGGATCTTGATTTGTAGAGGTATTGAATTAATTATGAATTTTGTAGAGAAATTGCTCTGTTTTGATAAATGATCCGAGTTCTTGAGTTATAGTAGAATTCAGAGGTTCAAGACTTCTCAACTACACATTTCGATCTCTTTTTCGTAATATTTGAAATGTATGTTAAGGTCGGTAACATACGAGGTAAAAGTATCTTTTTATTTTAAACTGAAAATTCGATGGCTTGATGAATTACTTGTGATTTGTTGATGATAGATCTTTTGAGATGAACTTTTTATGATATTGACTTGATGAGATTGAAATGCATTATTGCATTGCATATTGAACCACTTTTTGATTCAGATTTGATATGGTGGAGGTCGCCTTGATTTATTGATTTGTTGGACGTATGGGGCTATAGTTGAGTTGGCATAGTGTATGCGGAGATCGCTGCTATGGCCTGAGCACTCTCTATAGGCGCACCATAGACTTGGGATTGTATAACACAGCACCCCACCCTGAGCAGATGAGTCGGTGGATGTTGTTGGGGGATTCTCTTCCCTTGGGTACCCTATGACGAGATGATTCACTCGATCTTGAGATTTATTGATAGCCCACAGCTTCCGATCATGCATTGCATTATATTGCATCTTTATATGAACTATTTTGAAAATTAAATTCTCATATGTTATTGATTGTATCATATTGGGTTTATACTCATCGACACGTCGGCTACCTCTTGTTTTCATGTGCTTGACGGTAGGTGAGGCGAGGATTGGGATGCCACAGTCCAGCTCCAAGCGAGGAGATACGAGTTAGAGTGGGATTCTCGGGTCTTAGGAGCTATTTGATGATGTTTGGATTACTTTGGCTCACTAGTTTATTTTGGGCATGTTGAAAATTATTTTTCAAACATTTGAGACATTTAAATTATTTTGACAATGTTTATGTCGGTTTGTAAAACACAGATTATTTGTTTTACTAAATCGTTTATTTTGTTACAATTATAATTATGAATTTTAGATGTCGAACCCGAGGCCCCACACCTACTAAGGCTCGTCCTTGTCAAATGAATTCTGAATATTTAGAATTATGTAAGAATGAAATTCATTCTTTATTAGAAAAAGGTTTGATAACATCTTCCCAATCACCTTTGTCATGTACTGTTTTTATGTTAATAAACATTCTGAACAAGAAAGAGGAGTCCTAGATCAGTGATAAATTATAAACCTCTTAATAAGGTTTTAAAATGGATTAGGCATCCTATTCCTAATAAAAAAGATTTATTAGATAGACTTGTTAATGCTATTATATTTTTAAAATTTGATTTAAAATCAGTATTTTAGCAGATTCAAATAAAATAATCTGATAGATATAAAACTGTTTTCAATGTTCCAATAGGACATTATGAATGGATTGTTATGCCATTTGGATTAAAAAATGCCCCTTCAGAATTTCAAAAAATTATGAATGATATTTTTTATAATTACAACAATTTTATAATTGTTTATATTGATGATATTTTAGTATTTTCTAATGATATTGAAATACATTTTAAACATTTAGATATGTTTAAAAATATTGATATTCAAAATGGTCTTATTATATCAAAATCCAAAATGATTTTATTTCAAACCAATATTAGATTTCTTGGTTATATGATTGAAAAAGGAAAAATATTTCCTATACAAAGAATTATTGAATTTGGTTCAAAATTTCATAACATTATAACTGATAAAACTCAGTTACAGATATTTTTAGAAAGTTTAAATTATATTTCCCCTTATGTTGAAAATCTTTCTAAGGATTCTGCTATCTTATATAATAGGTTAAAGAAAAATCCTTTACCATGGTCTGAAAAACATACTATAGCTATTAAAATAATTAAAGAAAAGGTTAAAAATCACTCATAAACGCCTTAAACGCCATTTCTCGGTGAAGCAGACTGAAGGGCTACAACATAAATTTATTTTTCCTGGTTAAACTCGAACCTTGTTTTTACCATTTTTTGGTTCATCTTTTTACCTTATGTTCTAACCAACCAACCCTTTTATTGCATTAATTCTAAAATTTAAAAAGATCTTTTATTATCTCAATTTAATTCCAAGTTACAAATAAATATAGATCATGTCATAGTAAGGTAATAATTTAGCACGAATGCTTTAGCCTGTCATTTAGGCTAATCTAATGAAATATAAAATTAAAACAGTAAATAAAAACAGAAAATAAAACAATATAAACTTATAGAGTTGTGTTCAGAACTTGAAACTTTTATTAATATACTTCAAAAGGGTTTTTTACAAGAGAGAATAGAGGGGAACAAACTCGACCGTGTTCTGCTAGGAACACAGAACGAAGCCGGACATGAAACCCCGGATTCCAACTAAAAATATGAACAGTACAATACTTTATTAAAGCAACTAGTAACATAGTTACAAAATTCAAAAAGTCTATAGTGATTGTGATATGCCACCAACTGTTGATGTGATATGCCACCAACTATGAATAGTG